>NW_026607590.1:260000-860000 GCF_029499605.1 Hyla sarda | reverse complement strand
TGCTCCTGCCACCCCTCCCCTCCCCAGCAACCGTGCCAGTGGAAGGTGAGCGCAGAGGGCCCCCCGAGTCAGACCTGCGAGTGGATGGACCATGTGGACGTCATCGCGCTGACGAATTGTGACAATTCGGGGGTCACTACGCAAGCAACTCAGCATGCATCGTGCCATTTGTGACAGTGACTCGCTGTGACTACCTGCCTCCATCTCCACTGCATACTGCCACGGTGTGTCTGGGTCCTCTGTCTCGCCTCCCTCGTAATAACCCTCCAGCTCCTCTGGCTGCTCCTGCTCCTCCTCTCCTGTCCAATGACCAGAAACACTGGCCATCTCATCCACCGTAAACTGTGCTCCGATCTGCCCCTCATCATCCTCCTCCAGTTCATCCCCCACAGGACTCATGTAGCCTTCTGATGTAGGTGCAACGTCTCCATTGCCATGACCAGCCATGTTTTCAATAATTTTTTGGAGTAAATGTAGGAGTGGAATTACGTCTTTCATGGCGTAATTCGAGCGACTAACAAAAATGTGGCTTCCTCAAAAGGCCTCAGCAAACGGCAAGTGTCACGTATGAGCTGCCACTCGTTCACATTGAAGTTACACAGGGGAGTACTCCTATCTGCTTGTATCATCAAAAAATCTGTGATGGCTTTTCTTTGTTCGTATAGTCTGTCCAACATATGGAGGGTGGAATTCCAAAGTGTAGCAACGTCACAAATCAGACTATGTTGTGGGATACCAATCTGACGCTGCAGCTCAAGCAAAGTGTGCTTGGCGGTGTACGAGTGGCTGAAGTGCATGCACAGTTTCCTTGCCATTGTCAGGACGTCTTGCAAATGGGGTGAAGACTCGATGAACTTCTTGACAACCAAATTCTACACGTGTGCCATGCAGGGCGAATGGTTCACACTTCCTTGTCGCAGCGCGGCCACAATGTTCTTCCCATTGTCGGTCACCATGGTTCCCATTTCCAGATTTCGTGGAGTAAGCCATACTCGGATTTCTTCCCTAATGAACTTTAGCAGTTCCTCCCCTGTGTGACTCCGTTCGCCAAGGCAAACCATGTGAAGGACGGCTTGACACCGCTGTGCCCTACACACGTGGTATGATGAAGGGCCAGCGAGATTTGGACGTGCAGTGGAGGCCGAGGACACGGGGAGGAGGTGCACACTGTAAAAGGACCAACTGCCTGGGAGCCAGAGAGTGGAGGAGGAAGCGGTGTGACCTGTCCAAGTTCCTGTTGTGGCTGTGCAGGAACAACATTTACCCAGTGGGCCGTAAAAGACATGTATTGTCCCTGCCCGTAGTTACAGCTCCACACGTCGGCGCTGCCGTGCACTTTTGAACACACCGAAAGGCTCAAGAACTGGCCCACCTTCTCTTGTACAAACTTATGCAGGGCTGGTACTGCCTTCTTCGCAAAGAAATGACGGCTTGGGACTCTCCACCTCGGCTCGGCACAAGCCATCAATTCCCTGAAAGCTGCAGAGTCCACCAGTTGGAAAGGGAGGGACTGCAACACCAGCAACTTCAGGAGCCCATTCAACTTCTGCGCCGTTGGATGAGTGGGCGCATACTGTTGTCTCTTGGACATGGCTTCGCCGATCGATTGTTGGAGGAATGGCTGACTACGAGCGGAGGAAGCAGGAGCGAAAGAAGGAGGGTTTGACACAATGCTCCCTTCGGCTGAGGTGGTGGAGCCTTGGCTGGATGACGGAGGGAGCGGATGGCCACTAGGTGATGCGGCAGGCTGGACCAGTACGTCGGAGCCACGGTTATCCCAGGCCGCTTTATGGTGGCGAATCATGTGTTGATGCAGGGCCGTGGTGCCGAGATTGGGACCCTGGCCACACTTCACTTTCTGCCCACAGATTTTGCATGTGACTACGCTAAGGTCCTCCGGATTCTTTATGAAGAACAACCACACCGCAGAGTAGCTGATTTTCCCACCCGCAGTTCGCACTATTTCACTGCTATTGGCGCCGTCTCTAGAAACCCCTGTTCCACTACCTCCCTGAATGGTAGCTTGCCACGAAGCAGGTGGTCTCCCCCTGGCACGTCTAGCTCCTGAATTTTCACTACTGCCACCACCACGCTGATTGCCAACCATTCTACCGCCTTGCTGCCTCATAGACAAAGAGCAAATCTCTTCTCCTGATGATGATGAAGCCCGGCTTCTGCACCCGGCTCCCAATTGCGATCGGCTTCATCATCATCATCAAAAGATTTGTGCACGTCACTGATGTCCTCCTCGTGTTCCACAACAGTGTCTGCCTCAGGACCCTGAACAATTGAAACACCGCCTCCCACGTCACTCTCCTCATCACTACTTGCCCGCCTTGCGGAGCAAGGGACGCATGTCTCCTCACATTCTTCGCTGCCCATTAGATGCTAACTGTCCTCTATTACATCATCCTCGCTAAATAGTGGAGCTGAACCCAAAGCATGAGATACTTCTTTGGGAGAGGGAACAGCATAGGACAAAGGCAATGGGATTACAGGGACTGCTCCCGGGCCATGCCAACTGAGGGTTGTGTCTGAGGAACCCACCGACTCTTGACTGGGGTTGTCAGATGTCGCTTGTGATGATGGGGATGAGTGTGCAAACCAATTGACGAGGAGAGATGGGTCGACGACACGACCGCTGGGTGTTAACGGGAGCTCAGGCCTATTGCTGCGACTCCTGCTGCCGCTCGCCCCAAGTCTGCTGCCAACTCTGCCTGACGTATGTAGGCCTCTGCCCCTTCTCTGTGCACGTCCTGGCACTTCCCTGCCTGACATACTTAGTGCGTTTATGAGGGTATAGAACAGCAGCAGGCGATTACTTACGGCTGTCCTTTCAAAGTATATAGGCCCTAGACAGAATAACAGTTACTAAATAGTACACTACTTTGTTGTATTTAGGCCCTTTGCACTGATGAGCGCACTGTTAAGCGTATTTATACGCAGAAAAAAACTATTTTTTTGTTGTATACACCAGCCAGTGTATACTAATGTGTGGAATAGCACAGAATTTAGCACCGAGACAGAAATACAGGTACTAAATAGTACACTACTTGGTTGTATGTAGGCCCTTTGCAATGATGAGCGCACTGTTAAGCGTATTTGTACGCAGGAAAAACTTTTTTTTTCTTTAATACACCGGCAGGTATATAACGTGTGGTATAACACTTAATTTAGCACAGAGACAGAAAAAAAGGTGGTATATGGTACGCTATTTGCTTGTATTTAGGCCCTTTGCAATGATAAGGCCACTGTTAAGCGTATTTGTACTCAGGGAAAAAAAAAATTTCTTTAATACACCGGCAGGTATATAACGTGTGGTATAACACTGAATTTAGCACAGAGACAGAGTAACAGGTGAAAAATTGTAAAAAAAAAGGCACTAAAGTCCACACTAATATGACTTATTTCTGAACAGCAGCAGGACCCAACTGGGCAGCACCACAAAAAAATAATCCAGGGATTAAACCCTAAATTGCAGTCTGCCACACAATTCTGAGCAGCGGAAGATTTGTGGAGAAAAAAAAATCAATAGAGTTGAAAAATGAGGAGATAAGATGGATGATAAAGTTCAGGCAGCTTGGAGATGTGTATGAGGCAGCTGACAGCTATCTGCCCCTCTCTGCTGCAATGCTCAATAACGTGAATAGGAGGCTTAGCAATCAATGATCCTTCTCAGTGTAACAGCACAGCACTCTGCACTCCTGCCTTTCCCTAATGCTGATGTGACCAGCAGTTGCAGTGTAACGCTGTGGTATGAGCTATTCACACACACACAGTCCCGTCCTCTCCATCTGAATGCATAGATGAAATGAAGAGAGGCAAGATGGCCGCCGATTATATAGGGCCTGTGACATCACAGGGGTCAGTGAACACTGATAGGCTGCATCTCACATGTGGTTCAGGGTCAGCCCGCCTACCTTCATTCCCGCCACTGTTTCCCGCCCTCCCATAATCCCCTGCCCCATGTACTCACATGTGGATCCCCCATCTTAGCTCTACAATAGCCTGGAACGCTGTAAAATGGAGTTTAATTAAGCGATTCGTGCGATATAATCGCAGCGATATTCGTAGCGAATCAAATTTTTCATGAAATTCGTAACAAATTCAGGTTCGTCAAGTTTGATTCGCTCATCTCTACTTATTACATTCTGTGAGGGTTATAGTTTCCAAAATGGGGTCAGATGTGGGAGGGTCCACTGTTCTGGCACCACGGGGGGCTTTGTAAACACACATGGCCCCTGACTCCCATTCCAAACAAATTCTCTCTCCAAAAGCTCAATGGCGCTCCTCCTCTTCTGAGCATTGTAGTTTGCACGCAGAGCACTTTACATCCACACATGGGGTATTTCCATACTCAGAAGAAATGGGGTTACAAATTTGGAGGGGCATTTTCTCCTATTACCTCTTGTAAAATTTGGGGGGAAAAATGCATTTTAGCGAAATTTTTTAAAATTTTATTTACATATCCGACTTCAACGAAAAGTCGTCAAACACTTTTAAGGCTCACTGTACCCCTTGTTAAGTGCCTTGAGGGGTGTAGTTTCCAAAATAGTATGCCATGTGTTGTTGTTTTTTTGCTGTTATGGCACCATAGGGGCTTCCTAAATGTGGCATGTCCCCCAAAAACCATTTCAGCAAAAATTACTTTAAAAAAGCCAAGTGTGCTTCTCTTCAGAGCATTGTAGTTCGCCTGCAGTGCACTTGACGTCCACATATGGGGTATTTCCATATTCAGAAGAGATGGGGTTACAAATTTTGGAGGGCATTTTCCCCTATCACCTCTTGTAAAAATTGTAAATTTGGGGGGAAAATGCATTTTAGTGAAAAATGTTTTTTTTTTTTAAGTATACATCCAACTTTAACGGAAAATCGTCAAACACCTGTGGGGTGTTAAGGCTCACTGGACCCCTTGTACATGCCTTGAGGGGTGTAGTTTCCAAAATAGTATGTCATGTGTTTTTTTTTTTTGCTGTTCTGGCACCATAGAGGCTTCCTAAATGTGACATGCCCCCTAAAAAAACATTTCAGCAAAATTCACTCTCCAAAATCCCATTGTTGCTCCTTCGCTTATGAGCCCTCTAGTGCACCCACAGAGCACTTTATGTTCACATATGAGGTATTTCCTACTCGAGAGAAATTGGGTTACACATTTTGGGGGGCATTTTCTCCTATTACCCCTTGAAAAAATTTGAAAACTGGGTCTACAAGAACATGCGAGTGTTAAAAATGGAGATTTTGAATTTTCTCCTTTACTTTGCTGCTATTCCTGTGAAACACCTAAAGGGTTAACACACTTACTGAATGTCATTTTGAATACTTTGAGGGGTGCAGTTTTTATAATGGGGTCATTTGTGGGGTATTTCTAATATGAAGACCCCTCAAATCCACTTCAAAACTGAACTGGTCCCTGTAAAATTCCAATTTTGAAAATTTTTGTGAAAAGTTGGAAAATTGCTGCTGAACTTTGAAGCCTCTGATGTCTTCCAAAAGTAAAAACTTGTCAATTTTATGATGCAAATATAAAGTAGATATATTGTATATGTGAATCAATATATAATTTATTTGGAATGTCTGTTTTCCTTACAAGCAGAGAGCTTGTTAGGAAATGCAAAATTTTCTAATTTTTCATGAACTTTTGGAATTTTTCACCAAGAAATGATGCAAGTATCGACAAAAATTTACCACTAGCATGAAGTAGAATATGTCACGAACAAACAATCTGGGAGTCAAATTCATAAGTAAAAGCATTCCAGAGTTATTAATGCTTAAAATTACAGTGGTCAGATGTTAAGGTCATAATGGGCTTGGTGGTTAACCCCTTAAGGACGCAGCCCATTTTCACCTCTAGGACGCAGCCCTTTTTTGCACATCTGACCACTGTCACTTTAAACATTAATAACTCTGGAATGCTTTTACTTATCAATCTGATTCCGAGACAGTTTTTTCGTGACATATTCTACTTTAACATAGTGGTAAATTTTAGTGGTAACTTGCATCCTTTCTTGGTGAAAAATCCCCAAATTTGATGAAAAAATTGAAAATTTTGCATTTTTCTAACTTTGAAGCTCTCTGCTTGTAAGGAAAATGGATATTCCAAATAATTTTTATTTGGATTCACATATACAATATGTCTACTTTATGTTTGCATCATAAAATTGACAAGTTTTTACTTTTGGAAGACATCAGAGGGCTTCAAAGTTCAGCAGTAATTTTACAATTTTTCAAAACATTTTCAAACTCGCTATTTTTTATGGACCAGTTCAGGTTTGAAGTTCATATTAGAAATTCCCCATAAATGACCCCATTATAAAAACTGCACCCCCCAAAGTATTCAAAATGACATTCAGTCAGCGTTTTAACCCTTTAGGTGTTTCACAGAAATAGCAGCAAAGTGAAGGAGAAAATTCAAAATCTTCATTTTTTACACTTGCATGTTCTTGTAGACCCAATTTTTTTTATTTTTACAAGGGGGTAAAAGGATAAAATTTATACTTGATTTTGTAGCCCACATAGCTCATATGTCTATGTAAAGTGTTCGTCGGGCGCAGTAGAGGGCTCAGAAGCGACAAGGGGATTTTGGAGAGTACGTTTTTCTGAAATGGTTTTTGGGGGCATGTTGCATTTAGGAAGCCCCTATGGTGCCAGAACAGCAAAAAAAAAACAACACATGGCATACCATTTTGGAAACTAGACCCCTTGAGGAATGTAAGAAGGGATAAAGTGAACCTTAATAGCCCACAGGTGTTTCATGACTTTTGCATATGTAAAAAAAAATTTTTTTTTTACCAAAAATGCTTGGTTTAGCAAAAATGTAACATTTAAAAAAAAGGTAATAGCAGAAATACCCCCCAAAATTTGAAGCCCAATTTCTCCCGATTCAGAAAAGACCCCATATGGGGATGAAAAGTGCTCTGCTGGCGCACTACAGGTCTCAGAAGAGGAGTCGTCACATTTGGCTTTTTGGAAGAAAATTTTGCTCTTGGGGCATGCCGCATTTAGGAAGCCCCTATGGTGCCAGGACAGCAAAAAAACAACACATGGCATACAATTTTGGAAACTAGACCCCTTGGGGAACGTAACAAGGGGTAAAGTGAACCTTAATACTCCACAGGTGTTTCACGACTTTTGCATATGTAAAAAAAAAATGTTTTTTTTTTACACTAAAATTCTTGTTTTCCCCCAAATTTTACATTTTGACAAGGGATAATAGCAGAAAATACCCCCCAAAAATTTGTAACCCCATCTCTTCTGAGTATGGAAATACCCCATAAGTGGACGTGAAGTGCACTGGGTGCGAACTACAATGCTCAGAGGAGAAGGAGCATCATTGAGCTTTTGGAGAGAGAATTTGGCCATGTGCATTTACAAAGCCCCCCGTGGTGCCAGAACAGTGGAACCCCCCCATATGTGACCCCATTTTTAAAACTACACCCCTCACGGAATGTAATAAAGGGTGCAGTGAGAATGTACACCTCACTGGCATTTGACGGATGTTTGGAACAGTGGGCTGTGCAAATTAAAAATGTTATTTTACATTTTCACAGACCCCTGTTTCAAAGATCTGTCAGACACCTGTGGGGTGTAAAGGCTCACTATACCCCTTGTTACATTCCGTGAGGGGTGTAGTTTCCAAAATGGGGTCACATGTGAGTATTTATTGTTTTGCGCTTATGTCAGAACCGCTGTAAAATCACCAATTTAGACCTCAAATGTACATAGTGCACTCTCCCTTCTGAGCCTTGTTGTGCGTCCGCAGAGCACTTTGCGCTCACATATGGGGTATCTCCGTACTCAGGAGAAATTGCGTTACAAATTTTGGGGGCTAAAAAGCTTGTGAAATTTAAAAGTATGGGGCAACACCAGTATGTTAGTGTACAAAAATGTTTTTTTTTTACACTAACAGGCTGGTGTAGACCCCAACTTTACCTTTTCATAAGGGGTAAAAGGAGAAAAAGCCCCCCAAAATTTGTTAGGCAATTTCTCCTGAGTACGGCGATACCCCATATGTGGCACTAAACTGTTGCGTTTAAATACGACAGGGCTCCAGAGTGAGAAAGTGCCATACGCATTTGAGGCCTAAATTAGGGATTTGCATAGGGGTGGACACATGGGTATTCTAAGCCAGTGATTCCCAAACAGGGTGCCTCCAGCTGTTGCAAAACTCCCAGCATGCTTGGACAGTTAATGGCTGTCCGGAAATGCTGGGAGTTTTTGTTTTGCAACAGCTGGAGGCTTGGTTTTGGAAACAGTGCCGTACAATACGTTTTTCATTTTTATTGGGGGGGGAAGGGGGGGCAGTGTATGTGTGTATATGTAGTGTTTTACTCTTTATTTTGTGTTAGTGTAGTGAAGTGTTTTACTCTTTATTTTGTGTTAGTGTAGTGAAGTGTTTTACTCTTTATTTTGTGTTAGTGTAGTGAAGTGTTTTACTCTTTATTTTGTGTTAGTGTAGTGAAGTGTTTTACTCTTTATTTTGTGTTAGTGTAGTGAAGTGTTTTACTCTTTATTTTGTGTTAGTGTAGTGAAGTGTTTTACTCTTTATTTTGTGTTAGTGTAGTGAAGTGTTTTACTCTTTATTTTGTGTTAGTGTAGTGTAGTGTTTTTAGGTTACATTCACACTGGCGGCGGATTACACCGAGTCTCCTGCTAGGAGTTTGAGCTGCGGCGGAAAATTTGCCGCAGCTCAAACTTGAAGCGGGGAACTCGCTGTAATCCGCCGCCAGTGTGAATGTAAATTGTACATTCACATGGGAGGGGGGGCAAAACTACAACTCCCAGCATGCACTGAAAGAACGTGCATGCTGAGAGTTGTAGCTTTGCAACAGCTGGAGGCACAATGGTTGGAAAATACTGTGTTAGGAAATAGAACCTATTACCTAACTCGGTATTTCCCAACCAGTGTGCCTCCAGCTGTTGCAGAACTACAACTCTCAGCATGTACTGATTGCCAAAGGGAATGCTGGGAGATGTAGTTATACAACAGCTGGAGGCACGCAAGTACAACTCTCAGCATGCCGAGACAGCCTTTTGCTGTTCCTGAATGCTGGAATTTGTAGTTTTGCAAGATGGGGTTCAGGCTAGAGATCACTGACATTGGTCTCTAAACTGTAGCCCTCCAGATGTTGCAAAACTACAAATCTCAGCATGCTAAGACAGCAAACTGCTGTCTGGGCATGCTGGGAGTTGCAGTTTTGTAACATCTGGAGGGCTACAGTTTAGAGACCACTGTCAGTGATCTCCAGCCTGAACCCCATCTTGCAAAACTACAAATCCCAGCATGCCAACCCAGCAAACAGCTGTCAAGGAATGGTGAGAGTTGTAGTTTTGCAACATATGGAGGGCCACAGTTTAGAGACCACTCTCCAAACTGTCGCCCTGCAGATGTTGCTAGGCAACAGACTCCCGGACACACCGCCGCCATGATCACAGTCGCCGCCGTCATCTGGAGCTCCGCCACCAGGTAAGTGACCGCCGCCGCCGCTACTACACGGTTCCCCCCGCTGTGCCCGGACACCGATGGGTGGGCATAGCGGGGGGAACCGAACTTTTATCCTCCCCCCTGCCCCCAGTCTGCTATTGGTCGGTCGCTCCGGCCGATCAATAGCAGGGATAGTAGGGGTGACAACCCTGCCACCTCACTCCTATCCCTTCAGGGGGATCGAGAGTGCTTTGGACACCCCCGATCCCCCTTATTTTATCGCGGCACCGCCGTTGGTGGGCAGGGGGAGAGCGCTCCCCCTGCAAACACCATAGATGCCGTGATCAGAACTGATCACGGCATCTATGGGGTTAATGCTGCCGGGATCGGCGCGATCGCGGCCCAGGCAACTGCGGTGGGACTCCGGCTGTGATTGACAGCTGAGTCCCACCGGCGATCTCCTGCGCTGCCCACGGCAGAGCAGGAGATTGCTTGGACGTATGCATACGTCCAATAGCGGGAAGGGGTTAAGGGGTTAAAAGAAGTAAAACAAAATCAAACCTATATAAGTTGGGTGTCCTTATACCGTAGGGACTTACAGAATAAAGGTAAGGTGTCATTGTTACCGATAAGTGCGTTGCGTAGAAACGGAAGCCCCCAAATGTTACATAATAATGGTTGGGTTTTTTTTCAATTTTTGCCTCACAAAATTTTTTTTATGGTGAAATGATTGATGTCATTACAAAGTAAAATTGGTAGCGCAAAAAAAAAACAACCTCATATGGGTCTGTAGGTAGAAAACTGAAAGCGTTCTGATTTTTTAGAAGGTGAGGTGGATGAAATGAAAGTAAAGAAACCCTTAAAAAGTCCTTAAGGGGTTAAAGTATTTTTTTAAATTAAAACATAAGGAAAACTATACAAGATGATACTGACCTGATGGATAAGTATAACGTCAGTTGTGACATCACGTTGTATGGTAGGTGATGAAAAAATCCCAAATTAGAAAAATTGCATTTTATTTCAATTGAATTTTATCCCACAATTTGTTTTCTATTTCACAGTAAAATTGGTCCCACAAAAAACAAACTCTCATGTGACTCTAGATGGAAAAATGTAAATAAGGTTAATACTCAATTATATAATCTGTGTTATTCTCTGCAGATTCTTGTAGCAGGAGATCAGAGGAGAATCTTATATCTTCAGATTATAAAGCAGATGATGATATCACACAAGATACATATGAAGAACATTTCATTATCCCAGATACACCCTCAGCCCTTCACAGCCAAGATCTGTCATCTCATCCTTATATACAGGTCCTGTCTTCTCAGTCATCACAGGATGTTAAGGAAAATAAAGGTCACAGAAGGGGTGTTGGACACCAACGAACTCATACAGGAAAGAAACCATATTCATGCTCAGAATGTGGGAAATGTTTTACTCAGAAATCAGGTCTTGTTGTACATCAGAGAACTCACAAAGGAGAGAATCCGTTTTCAGGTTCAGGAAGTGGTAAATGTTTTACTCAGCAATCAAATCTTTTTACACATCAAATAACTCGCACAAGAGAGAAGCCATTTTCAAGTTCACAATGTGGGAAATGTTTTACTTGCAAAGGAGATGTTACTCGACATCAAAGAACTCACACAGGGGAGAAACCATTTTCATGTTCACAAGGTGGGAACTGCTTTACTAGGAAATCAAATCTTGTTCAACATCAAAGAACTCACACAGGGGAGAAGCCATTTTCATGCTCAGAATGTGGGAAACGCTTTACTGACAAATCACATCTTGTTCAACATCATAGAACTCACACAGGAGAGAAGCCATTTTCATGCTCAGAATGTGGGAAATGTTTTACTGACAAATCAAGTCTTGTTAAACATCAAAGAACTCACACAGGGGAGAAGCCATTTTCATGCTCAGAATGTAGGAAATGTTTTACTGACAAATCAAGTCTTGTTAAACATCAAAGAACTCACACAGGAGAGAAGCTATTTTCATGCTCAGAATGTGGGAGATGTTTTACTGAGAAATCACATCTTGTTAGACATCAAAGAACTCGCACGGGGGAGAAGCCATTTTCATGCTCAGAATGTAGGAAATGTTTTACTGACAAATCAAGTCTTGTTAAACATCAAAGAACTCACACAGGAGAGAAGCTATTTTCATGCTCAGAATGTGGGAGATGTTTTACTGAGAAATCACATCTTGTTAAACATAAAAGAACTCACACAGGAGAGAAGCCAATTTAGAGCAATAAATGATGCAGATAACACATCTATATATTAACCATGTACATAGGATATCTGACATTTATACATATATCATATACTGCATCTCCAAACTTGTTACCAATTGTTAATAAAAGTTTTCTATTAGAACGTAGTCACCGATCCAGCGATGTCATCACTATAGTTTACATGGTAGGAGAAGAGTGTGGTATATGGTTGTGATATTACATAGTTAGTACGGTCGAAAAAAGACAAACGTCCATCAAGTTCAACCAGGTAATTGTGGGGTAGGGGTGTGGTGGGATATTGGGGGAAGGGATGTAGTTTTATAATTCTGCATAAGCATTAATGTTATTTTGTTCCATGAATGTATCTAACCCTGTATTAAATTTATTAATCGTTCCTGCTGTGACCAGTTCCTGAGGTAGACCGTTCCATAAATTCACAGTCCTCACGGTAAAGAAGGCATGTCGCCCCTTTAGACTAAACCTTTTCTTCTCCAGACGGAGGGAGTGCCCCCTCGTCCTTTGGGGGGGGGGGGGGGGGTTAACCTGGAACAGTTTTTCTCCATATTTTTTGTATGGGCCATTTATATACTTATATACGTTTATCATATCCCCCCTTAAACGTCTGTTCTCAAGACTAAACAATTGTAACTCCTTTAATCGCTCCTCATAGCTAAGATGTTCCATGCCCCATATTAGTTTAGTCGCGCGTCTCTGCACTCTTTCCAACTCCGCAGTGTCCCTTTTATGAACAGGCGACCAAAACTGAACAGCATATTCCAGGTGAGGCCGTACCAATGCTTTATAAAGGGGGAGTATTATGTCCCTGTCCCTTGAGTCCAGGCCTCTTTTGATACATGACAATATCCTGCCGGCTTTGGAAGCAGCAGCCTGACATTGTGCTATTCTGTAGTCTGTGATCTACAAGTCACCCAGATCCTTCTCTACCAGTGACTCTGCCAGTTTAATCCCCCCTAAGACATACGATGCATGCAAGTTATTAGTATACACAGCCCCCCTCTATATACACAGCCCCCCTCTATATACACAGCCCCCCCTCTATATACACAGCCCCCCTCTATATACACAGCCCCCCTCTATATACACAGCCCCCCTAAGACATACGACGCTGCAGGTTATTAGTATACACAGCCCCCCCTCTATATACACAGCCCCCCTCTATATACACAGCCCCCCTCTATATACACAGCCCCCCTAAGACATACGACGCTGCAGGTTATTAGTATACACAGCCCCCCCTCTATATACACAGCCCCCCTAAGACATACGATGCTGCAGGTTATTAGTACCCAGATGCATAACTTTACATTTATCCACATTGAACCTCATTTGCCAAGTGGAGGCCCAGACACTTAGTCTATCCAAGTCATCTTGTAACTTACGCACATCCTCTATAGACTGTACCGTGCTACAAAGCTTGGTGTCATCTGCAAAGATAGAAACAGAGCTGTTATTACCATCCTCTATATATACACAGCCCCCCTCTATATACACAGCCCCCCCTCTATATACACAGCCCCCCCACTATATACACATCCTCTATAGACTGTACCGTGCTACAAAGCTTGGTGTCATCTGCAAAGATAGAAACAGAGCTGTTATTACCATCCTCTATATACACAGCCCCCCCTCTATATACACAGCCCCCCCACTATATACACAGTCTCTGGGTACGATCCATGAGCCAGTGTTCAATCCAGTTACAAACTAAAATTTCCAAACCCAAAGACCTTAACTTACCTGTCAGACGTCTATGAGGGACAGTATCAAACGCTTTAGCAAAATCCAGAAACACTATATCCACAGCCATTCCTCTGTATACAGAGCCCCCTCTATATACACAGCCCCCCTCTATATACACAGCCCCCCTCTATATACACAGCCCCCCCTCTATATACACAGGCATTCCTCTATATACACAGCCCCCCCTCTATATACACAGCCCCCCCTCTATATACACAGCCCCCCTCTATATACACAGCCCCCCCTCTATATACACAGGCATTCCTCTATATACACAGCCCCCCCTCTATATACACAGCCCCCCCTCTATATACACAGCCCCCCTCTATATCCACAGCCATTCCTCTATATACAGAGCCCCCCCTCTATATACACATCCCCCCTCTATATCCACAGCCTTTCCTCTATATACACAGCCCCCCTCTATATACACAGCCCCCCCTCTATATACACAGCCATTCCTCTATATACAGAGCCCCCCCTCTATATACACATCCCCCCTCTATATCCACAGCCATTTCTCTATATCCACAGCCCCCCTCTATATACACAGCGCCCCTCTATATACACAGTGCCCCTCTATATACACAGCCCCCCTCTATATACACAGCCATTCCTCTGTCAAGGCTTCTACTCACATCTTCATAAAAGCAAATTAGATTGGTTTGACAACTTCTATCCTTAGTAAACCCATGCTGGCTATCACTTATAATACAATTATCCCCTATGTATTCCTGTATGTAATCCCTTATAAGTCCTTCAAACAATTTACCCACAATGCACGTTAGACTTACCGGTCTATAATTGCCTGGTGAAGACCTAGAGCCCTTTTTGAAGATTGGCACCACATTCGCCTTGCGCCAGTCCCTTGGCACAATACCAGACACCAGAGAATCTCTGAATATCATGAACAGGGGTACAGATATTACTGAACTTTTATTAGTAGTAAATAAAATATTGAAAACAAATTAGAAATAAATGTAAAAAAGCCCCTCCCCTAATAAAAGTTTGATTACCCTTCCTTTTCCCATTTCAGGAATAAAATAATGTAAACAAAAATAAACATATTTGGTGTAAATATCTGAACTATTATAATATAATGTTGTTAATTAAACCGCACAGTGAATGGTGCAAATGTATAAAATAGAAGAAAAAAAGTATAAAAAGCGAAACAGATCACGGTGCAAATAAAGACGATCCCTCATACAGGAAAATAAAGTGTTATTGGGGGGGGGGCAGAAATATTACAAAAAGTTATAATACAATATAATATAAAATTTAAAAATAAAAATAATATAATACAATAATACAAAACCTATATATATTGCACTGCATAAGAATGGAAGCCACAAATGATGTATTTTTTTTGTTTTTGTGGTAAAATGATCTATCTACTTATCACCACTACCTACCTACACCGTCTACCTACCAACTCTATCTACCTACCGCCATTATCTGCCTTCATACTGGCATTATCTACACTATTTAGGGCACTGAGGGTAGGAAAGAATTGGGAAATGTGCTGGAAACGTGCGGCGCCTAACGTGTTTCTCCGGCAGATTCTGTGGGGACGAAAAGGAGAGAGAACGAATTCAGGAAGACGTCCCCTGTGATTCACTACATGTAACTGCACTGTAATCACTTATATGCAGAGGCGGCTCTCTAATTAGGCGATTTAGGCGGCCGCCTAAATGGTGTACTTAGTGACCTGTAGGGCCCCCTGCCACTATACTATACTATGGCAGCAGGTCGGACCCTCAGGCACAGTCCGCGGTCCCCGCTGCCAGTACCAGGCCCGGCACTAGTCTCAACCCCCATTCCCTCCCCCTCCCCCCCGGCGCTAGCTTCTACCACCCGCTGCCGAGACGTACACCCCTCCGCCCCCTCTCAGCGTACACAGCACACGCAGCGCAGGCACTACAGGCACGCTCCCTTGTAGTGAGCGCGTCACTGCCTCTGCCGGGGCCCTCTTCACTGATCTTCATGGTGGCCGCAGCTGAATGAGGAGGGGTTAAATTAGTTTGGGGTCTGGAGGAGCGGCGGGGGCTTATTGTTTGTTTGTATGTATGATGTGTGTATGTTTGATAGATGTGTGTAAGCTAGATGTGTATGTGTGTGTATGTGTGATGCGTGTATGTATGTTATGTATGTATGCTAGATGGATGTATCTATGATGGGTGGATGTATGATGTTTGTGTGTGTGTATGATGTTTGTGTGCATGATAGATGTATGCATGAATGATAGGTATGTGTATGTATGATAGATGTGTATATGTATGATAGATGGGTGTATGATGTGTAATTTTATCATACATACACCAGTCTCATACACATCATATGTAAATACATATACTGTTCATCAATGTGGGGGGCCAGGAGGTGATTGGGTATGGGTCAGACTTTGGGGTCTCAAGAGTTTGGCAGGGGAGCCTAGAGCGGAATTTGGGGGGTCTGGGGAGGGAGCAGAGAAGCCTGGAGAGGACTTAGTGGTCTAGGGAGGGGGAAAGAGGAGCATGTAGGAGGACTTATGGGTCTGGGGGGGGGGGGGGGGTTGGAACAGAGGAGCCAGGAGGAGGACATAGGGGTCTGGAGGAGGACAGGTGTGATTCAGCTAAACTTAGAAGAAACAGTGTGTAACAGTATTGGTATTATTATTATGAAGGGATTATTATATTTGGAAGGTTGTGTGTGGTATATGTGAGTTATATTCAGAGGGTACATGTTTTTTTTTTGAGGGTTTATATTCAGGGGTACAGTGGGTGGCAGTATTACGTTCATGGGCACAGTGTGGCAGTATTATACTGTATTCAGAGAGTACAGTGTGTGGCAGGATTGTATTCTACGGGTACAGTAGGTGGCAGTATTATATTCAGTCGGTACAGTGTGGCAGGATTATATTCAGAGAGTACAGTGTGTGGCAGGATTGTATTCTGCGGGTACAGTGGTTGGCAGTATTATATTCAGGGGGTATAGTAGGAGGCAGTATTATATTCAGTGGGTACAGTGTGTCAGGATTATATTCAGAGAGTACAGTGTGTGGCAGGATTGTATTCAAAGGGTACAGTATGTGGCAGTATTATATTCAGAGAGCACAGTGTGTGGCAGTATTATATTCTGGGAGTACAGTAGGTGGCAGTATTATATTCAGGGGGTACAGTGGATGGTAGTTTTATATTCAGGGGATACAGTGGGTGGCAGTATTATATTCAGGGGGTACAGTGGGTGGCAGTATTATATTCAGGGGGTACAGTATTTAGCAGAATAATAATGATTATTGTCTTCATACAGAGGATGAGGATCTACTGACAAAGTGAGGAGTTAATGATGTCCGGGCGTCAGACTCTGCAGAGAAGATGGAGCTGGAAGATGTCCTGACGTCTGAACCAGTTGGAGAAGAAAAGAAAAGACAACAGAGAAGACGTCACTCAGGTCACTGATATCATTGTGTTTTCTCCTGACTGTCCCATCAGAGCTATAGTCACTTGTTAGTTCTGCAGTGATGATAGGTGACGATGTAGCCTAATCTGTGGCTCTCCAGCTGTTGCAAAGCTACAACTCCCATAATGCCTGAGGCTCTCCAGACATGAGGGGAGTTATAGTTTTACAACAGCTGGAGAGCAACTGGAACCAAGGTGATTGGTGGGGGTCCCAACAGTTGGACCCCCTCTAGAAAAATGGGCTGTTTATTCTTAAATGCCTGGGCCTATGTTTTGTCTGTCTGGCCCTGCCTGTTAGTCACTTATATTGTTGTGTATTCCCCTGACTGTGTCCCATCAGTGCTGTAGTCACTGATATCTTTGTGTGGCCGAGAAAGGGGAAGGAGAGCAAAGAAAAGGGAAGGAGAGCAATAAAAAGTTGACCCCTTGGCTGACATCAGAATTGAAGTTTTAAGCCAATCCAATGCTTTCCTATGGGAAAGTACTGTGATTGACTAAGATCATCAAATTAGATTGTCAGCTAATTTGACACATCCAGCGCTTGCGGACTTGTGCAACTCTAGAATTAAGGTACCTTTTTTCTAAATTTAAAGGGGATGTGGGGTGCTCAATAGTTTACCACTATAGGGTCAGGAATACACATTTGTGTTCTTTGAGTACCCTGTTGACAACTTTATTTCAGTTTTAGGAGACACCAACAAGAATAACTGAGTAGTCAGACACATTTTTTTTTAAATCTATACCCAATGTTGGTGTATAGATATTTTGTAGAATAATTGAATTAGAAAAATAAGATTTCAAGAGCTGTGAATAGCGAGGTAATGATATATATTAAAGTTTGCCTTAAAATATGCACTTTATACAGTTAATTTTAATGTTGCCTGCTTACTTTTTTTTTTTCTTTTTATGGCGCTGGGGGGGCCTCAGATTTATTTTCAACTAAGGCCTCAAAAAGTCTAGTCTGCCTCTGCCCCTCACGGAACGTAACAAGGGGTATAGTGAGCCTGAACACCCCACAGGTGTTTGACGAATTTACGTTAAAGTTGGATGGGAAAATAAAAAACTTTTTTTACCCTGTTTTACCCTGTTACCCTAAATTTTTCATTTTCACAAGGGAAAATAGGAAAAAAAAGCCCCCCAAAATTTGTAACTCCATTTCTCCTGAGTAAGAACATACCCCATATGTGGATGTAAAGTGCTCTGCGGGCGAACTACAATGCTCAGAAGAGAAGGAGCACCATTGGGCTTTTAGAGCGAAAATTTGTCCAGAATTGAAGGCCACGTGTGTTTACAAAGCCCCCATAGTGCCAGAACAATGGACCCCTCCCACATGTGACCCCATTTTGGAAACTACACCCCTCATGTAATGTAAGAAGGGGTACAGTGAGCATTTACACCCCACAGGTGTCTGACAGATTTTTTGAACAGTGGTCCGTGAAAATGAAAAGTGTAATTTTTCATTTGCACAGCCCACATTTCCAAAGATCTGACAAACGCCAGTGGGGTGTAAATACTCACTGCACCCCTTATTAAATTCTGAAAAATATTCTTATAGAATTGTCATGAAATTTGGGGATTTTTCACCAATAAAGGATGCAAGTAACGACGACGTTAAAGTAAAATATGTCACGAAAAAACTATCTCGGAATCAGAATAATCAGTAAAAGCATCTCAGAGTTATTAATAAAGTGACAGTGGTCAGAATTGCAAAAAAGGGCTCAGTCCTTAAGGGGTTAAGGACCCAGCCCATTTTAACCTTAAAGGGGTACTCCGGTGAAAACCTTTTTTCTTTTAAATCAACTGGTGGCAGAAAGTTAAACATATTTGTAAATTACTTCTATTAAAAGGACTCAGGGTTTTTCCGTTTTTGCACTTTCGTTTTTTCCTCCTTACCTTTTAAAAATCATAACCCTTTCAATTTTCCACCTAAAAATCCATATTATGGCTTATTTTTTGCGTCGCCAATTCTACTTTGCAGTGACATTAGTCATTTCACCCAAAAATGCACGGCGAAACGGAAAAAAAAATCATTGTGCGACAAAATCGAAAAAAAACGCCATTTTGTAACTTTTGGGGGCTTCCGTTTCTACGCAGTGCATATTTCGGTAAAAATGACACCTTATCATTATTATGCAGGTCCATACGGTTAAAATGATCCCCTACTTATATAGGTGATTTTGTCGCACTTCTGGAAAAAATCATAACTACATGCAGGAAAATTTATACGTTTAAAAATGTCATCTTCTGACCCCTATAACTTTTTTATTTTTCCACGTACGGGTAGGTATGAGGACTCATTTTTTGCGCCGTGATCTGAAGTTTCTATTGGTATGATTTTTGTTTTGATCTGACTTTTTGATCACTTTTTATTCATTTTTTAATGTTATAAAAAGTTACCAAAATACGCTTTTTTGGACTTTGGAATTTTTTTGCGCGTACGCCATTGACCGTACGGCTTAATTAATGATATATTTTTATAGTTCGGACATTTACGCACGCAGCGATACCACATATGTTTATTTTTATTTTTTTTTACACTGTTATTTTTTTTATGGGAAAAGGGGGGTGATTCAAACTTTTATTAGGGAAGGGGTTAAATGACCTTTATTAACACTTTTTTTTTACTTTTTTTTTGCAGTGATATAGGTCCCATAGGGACCTATAACACTGCACACACTGATCTCTCATCCTGATCACAGGCGTGTATTAACACGCCTGTGATCAGCATTATCGGCGCTTGACTGCTCCTGTCTGGATCTCAGGCACGGAGCAGTCATTCGTCAATCGGACACCGAGGAGGCAGGTAAGAGCCCTCCCGGTGTCTGATCAGCTGTTCGGGACGCCGCGATTTCACCGCGGCGGTCCCGAACAGCCCGACTGAGCAGCCGGGATACTTTCAGTTTCACTTTAGAAGCCCTTAACCCTTCTAAAGGGTTAATACCGCACATCGCCGCGATCGGCGATGTGTGGTATTAGCCGCGGGTCCCGGCCGTTGATTAGCGCCGGGACCCACGCGATATGATGCGGGATAGCGGCGCGATCCCGCTTCATATCGCGGGAGCCGGCGCAGGACGTAAATATACGTCCTGCGTCGTTAAGGGGTTAAGGACCAGAGCATTTTTTGCACATCTGACCACTGTCACTTTAAGCATTAATATCTCTGGGATGCTTTTACTTTTCATTCTGATTCCGAGAGAGTTTTTTTGTGACATATTCTACTTTATGTTAGTGGTAAAAAATTTTGTCGATACTTGCATCATTTCTTGATGAAAAATTCCAAAATTTGATGAAAAAATGCAAATAACTTAGAAACTCTCTGCTTATAAGGGAAATAGACCAAACACATTATATATTGATTCACATATATGTCTACTTTATGTCTTTATCATAAGTTCTGAAGTGGATTTAAGGGACCTTCATATTAGAAATACCCCATAAATGACCCCATTATAAAAACTGCACCCCTCAAAGTATTCAAAATGACATTCAGAAAGTGTGGTAACCCTTTAGGTGTTTCACAGAGAAAATTCAAAATCTTCATTTTTTTTACACTCTCATGTTGTTGTAGACCCAGTTTTTGAACTTTTTTTATTTTATTTTAAAAGTTTTATTGTTTTACAATAAGAAAAACATACAAGTCTGATACAGTCGGTAAAATACAACCATACCAGACAAACCATAAAACAGTAATACAAAAACAAGATCATATCACGGTCAACACATAGAAAATGAGGGGTAGTCCCTCAGATATGACCATAAGGATCTCCATCAAATAGGTATTACAACTGTTGGAAGCCAGTCTAAGGCACTTGTGGGGAAAGGAAATAAAGACAAATTCTCATTTGAGATGATGTCTAACCATATGTGAACTTCACAAAAGGTACTAATAACCTCTAAATAGTGGGGTCTTGCTCAGGTAGGCTCCCTCATGGGTTGGGGAAAGAAAGAAGGGGGGGGGGGAAGAAAAGAAGAACAAAAGTGAAAGAAAAAGAAGAAAAGAACAAGAAAATAGCGTATGAATGACAGTGTCTCAAAAAGGAGAGACGTAGTGGGGGCTCTGCAGCCAAAGCTCCCAACATTTCAAGAATCTCAAATCACCATTACGTGAAAGGGCAGCAGTTCGTTCTAGTTCACAGGTGTGGTTTACACAATGCAGAATTTCGGACAGAGTGGGTACAGAGGAAGTTTTCCATTTACGAGTTATAGACAATTTAGTTTGCATGCGTAAGTGTGCCAGGATGGTGCTAGCATGATATGGGAACATGTCCAAATCAATCAACAGGAGTGCTGTTTGTGGGGGTATTGTAACCGTAACACCCAACATTCTTGTTATGACTAATTCAACCCCTCTCCACACCGGCTGGATGTGGGGACAGTCCCACAACACATGTAAGAGTGTACCCACTCCTCCACACTCTCTCCAACAACTCTTTGTGCAGGCTGGGTCAATCTTATGTAGTCGATAAGGGGTATAGTAATCGATAAGTGGTTTTAAAAATTGCTTCCTGGTGTAAGGCACTTTTAAATATACGGATATATGTTGAAAAGCTGAGCGCCATTGATCAGGTGAGATAGTACTGTTTAAGTCCGTCTCTCACTTAGCCATGTATGGAAAGTCAGTCACAGAGAGTTTTTCATCTAGCAGGTCATAGAAAAGGGAGATACCCCAACACGTCCGTCCCGTAGAGTTTAAGACACTTAACAGTCTAGCTGGTAGTCGTATATTTTCTAACAGTCCATCCGCTAAAAGGCTCCTGACTTGCAGACTCTTATAAAAGGGGGAGCGTGTCAATGATGCGGCAGAAAGCAGCGCCAACATTCTAGACTTTAGGGGGCATTCTCGACTATACGTTTGTTCTATGTCAACCCATAATTTAGTCTGATTATCAGACCACCAATGTCTCATCTGGTCTAGAATAGCCACGCGATAGTAACCCTCGAAATCCGGTCTGCCCAAGCCACCCACCTGTCTATGGTGTGTCATCACTCTCCTCGACACCCGAGGACGGCGAGTAGCCCAAATAAAGTCGTCTAAAACCTTGTTCACAGAAGTATAGAAGGACCTGGGAAGCAATATAGGTATAGTACGAAATAAGTACAGCATTTTAGGGAGCAAAAGCATTTTAAACGATGCCAGTCTGCCAAACCAGGAATGCATGTGTTTATTGTATTGTGAAAGGGAGGAAGTAAGGGTGGATAGCAACGGAGGAAAGTTAGCCTGAAAGAGAAACGTGGAAGGGGAGGTGAGTTGGATGCCCAGATACGAGATACTTTGGTGCTGCCAATCCAGGGGGAAAAGTGGTTTCAAGGCCAAAAGCGTCCCTGGGGGAACACAAATCGGTAAAGCCTGAGATTTGGACACATTTAACTTGTAATAGGAGATAGAGCTAAAGAGATCTTTAGTCTGGAACAGGGCCGTCAGGGAGGAAGTCGGGTCCGTCAGCGTCAGAATTACATCATCAGCAAATAATGCCAACCTATGTTCCCTGTTGCCTATGTGGACTCCTATTATGTCACCACTGGAGCGTATAGTTTGGGCGAGTGGTTCTATAGTCAGGAGGAAGATCAGTGGTGATAGGGGGCAGCCTTGTCGGGTACCGTTCGACGGTCAGATCTAGCGCCATTAGTAAATACACTGGCGACAGGATTAGAATACAATGCTTGAATAGCCGTCAGGATAGGGCCCTGAAAGCCAAAGGCACTTAATGCCGCAAATGTATACTGCCAGTTCACCCTGTCGAAGGCTTTCTCAGCATCGAGGGTAAGAAATACTGTCAGGGTGCAAGTAATTTCACAATGTTGGAGAACAGAAATCATTCTTCTAGTGTTGTCAGGAGCTTGCCTGCCCAAGACAAAGCCCACCTGATCCCTACTCACCAAGATCGGTAGACAGGAGCTTAAGCGCGTTGCCAAAATTTTTGCATAGATTTTAGCATCACTATTCAGTAGGGAGATGGGTCTATAATTAGACGTCAAGTCCGTCGGTTTGCCAGCTTTAGGGATAGTTGTGATCATGGCGTCTAACATGTCTGGGGGGAGAGAACCGGTCGTTATAGCACCATTGAACACTGTCAGAAGGTAAGGTAAAAGAATGGGAAGAAAGCGTTTGTAGTATTCATTTGGTAGGCCATCAGGGCATGGTGCTTTATGTGAAGGAAGGGAGCGAATAGCAGCTTTTATTTCCTGTTCGTGAATGGGAGTGTTGAGGTGGGACAGCACTTCGGGAGAGAGCTTGGGAAGGGCAAGAGACGAGAGAAAGGAGTCTATAGAGGATTGGGAGGGTTGAGGGCACCATACGTCCGTCTTAATATTGTATAAGGACTCGTAGTAATCACGGAATGCATTGGTAATGTGGCGTGGGGACATCAATGGAGCATGTGTCTTAGGGTGCTTGAGCAGTGGGATGCGCTGTTTATAAAAAGGGGGTTTCAGTTTTTTAGCCAGCAGCGAACCTGGCTTGTTGTCATGTAGGTAGTAGGCCAACTTTGATCTGTTAAGCGTTTTACCATAGTCATGTAACAACAGCGTGCGCAAATGTAAGCGTTCAGTACGCAAGTGTGAATCAGTGTCATGAGAAGGGTGGGTGTTCTGTATGGCCTCCAATGCAGCAATTTTATCAATAGATTCCAGCAAAGCTAGAGACCTTTGTTTCTTCAGTGAAGCTCCAAGTTGGATCACTGCCTTGTGGGCCATCCAGATCGTCAGCGGCTGAACCTCTTGAATGTCATTAAATTGAAAATATTCAGTCAATGCTGACTCCAGGCGTCCAGAGTGAGCAGTATGTGCTATAAGGTGAGTGTTCGCTCGCCACACAAAATCAGATCGTTTGGAGACTACACTATGGAGGTGAATAGATACAGGTACGTGGTCTGACCACGTCAGCTGTCCAATGCGAGAGGAGACTACTCTGTCACCTAGGCCCCTGTCAACCAACACCAGGTCTATCCTAGAGTATGTGCGATACCTTGCCAAACAATGGGTATAGTCCCGTTCACTCGCATGTTGCATTCTCCATATGTCAAAAAGGTCATTGGGGGACATTTACTAATCTAGTCTATTCTGGGTATGCTTATAGACCAGCGTATGTGGTAGTCTCCTGTCTATTGTGCTCCTAATTTATCAAAGGTCTCACAGCCCTTGATAAATTCTGTGCTCAGACTTCAGGGTCTACAGCTTAAACTGCATTTAGACCTGCTCCAACATGGTCTGACATTTCAACGTATTTTGGGCAGATGCGACTTGTCGCACAAAAGTCGCACTTGATAAATTCAGCACCAATGCATTTTCCAATGCATTTCCGTCTAAAATAGACTTGCATGCATCATGTTCTAAAAATCCTCTACAGCAAAAGTCGCAGAAAAGTCGCACATATTTAGACTGCGACTTTCTGTGCGACAAATTTAGACAGGAAAAACCAGTCTAAATCCTTTGATAAATCTCCCCCATTGTCCGTAAGCACGTCTTGTAAGTACAAGGAGCGTCTTGTCGCTGGGGACGACTGGTCTAAAGAAGGGGATACCACTGCATTGAAATCGCCACAAATAATCAGTGCACCTTTACGGACAGGGGTTATTTTACGGAGTAGTCTGTTCAAGAACCGACCTGGATGAGTGTTGGGTGCATATAAATTGACTATGGTGTAATCTACATTGTCAATAGTGCCCACCACAATAATATATCGGCTAAAAGGATCGATTATTTGCTTGTGGATAGACACAGCTATCCTATTGCTAAAAGCAACCAT
Organism: Hyla sarda; assembly: GCF_029499605.1. NCBI lineage: Eukaryota > Metazoa > Chordata > Amphibia > Anura > Hylidae > Hyla > Hyla sarda. Next base: position 835,395 of record NW_026607590.1, on the reverse strand, counting down.
CACCCCTCTTTTTCTTGGGGGGGGGGGAGGAAGAAGCAATGATTGTGGGAAATCGCTGATGGAGTAGAGAAGGAGCGTTCTGAGAGGAGAAGTGGGTCTCCTGAACACAAATTAGATCAGCCTGACATCGCTCCACTTCACGCCATAGGAAGTTTCGCTTTTGAGGACTATTAAGTCCATTGACATTCATAGACAGTATTTCAATGCCCATAGTCAATAATCCGTAGATCACAAGATATATGAGAAAAATAAAAGATATAGAAAACGAGAAGAGAGAGAAGTAGAGGGAGGGGGAGGGAGAGGAGAAGAGGGGCCTACCTTTTCACCTGCAAGAGTAACTGCTAACGGCCCTAATAGAAATCTTCCAAGTGGGGTAGCCTAGAAGTGAGTAAACATGATAATCATCAAACACTGTAACACAATGATAGCAATAGAAGCAGTAATAAAAAGAAGCGGTACGAACAGGAAGGAGGTAGAAGCAAAACAAAACAGGGAAGGCCAAATAGATAAAAAGGGAAAAAAAATAAGGAAAAAAGGGGCAAAGAGGAAAAAAAAAAAAAAAAAAAAAGGATTCCAGCAAGGTGTCAGGTATGTAAAGACACCGTAGACAGGGTCGTGGAGACTAGTGGGAGTCTCAAGAGTGAACAGCAGAGTCACTCAAAGTGTTCGCAAAGTAAACAGACAAGCCAGGGTGAACGTCCCACTGTAGCTGGAAGTTCAGGTGAGCCCAGGAGAGTCTCTTGTGGAGCGTCTACCAGTAGGGTAGGGGGAGGTCTGATCACCCAGACCCCATTGTTGCAAAGTCTCGAAACCGTCTTCCACAGACTAGATGACATGCATTTTATTGTGTCGCAGGATCAACTTTGTAGGGAATCCTCAGCGGTAGGGCACCTCCAGACGGTGTAGCTCCTTCGTCAAAGGTTGTAGGTCTCTCCTCACCTGCAATGTCGCCGCTGAGAGGTCGGCGAACATCTGAATCTCTTCGTAAGGAGACGGGAGGGATCTCCGCTTTCTTGAATATTGCAGCAGAAGGTCTTTAGTCTTCAAAAAGTTATATCGTGCCAATACGTCACGTGGTAGCTCGTCCGGCAAGGATTTGAGCTTTGCCACTCTATGCGCCCTATCAATGCTATTTTCAAAGAGATTCAAATCGGGTAAGAAGTGTCTGGTCAATTCCCCCACATACTTAGACAGCTGGGAATTCGGGATAGATTCTGGTATACCCCGGAATTTAATATTAATTCTTCTGCTGCGGTCTTCTGCGTCTGCCAACTTCTCCTTGACAGCCACAACCGTGTCATCCAGGGCATTGTGTGCATCTACCAACTCATTATGAGCCTTGGCATAGGACGCCATCTTAGTTTCCATGTGCGTCACTTTGTGTTCCAGAGCAGAGATTGAGGCTCTAACAGGAAGCAACATGGCAGAGAAGTCCTTATGCAGGGAAGAACGCAACAGTAAAAGCATGTCTTTAAGGGCATTCTCTAACACCGCCTTGGCGGATGTCTGGTACTAAGCAAACAGATCACTATCATCAGGTTGAACTGCATGGCCCCCTTCAGGCATAGAGTCCTAGTCCCCTTCAACTGTAGAGGTAAGTCGGGGTTTCTGCTTTAAGGGACTAACTTGAGGGGATGAGGAGAGATGAGCTGGAGGAGAGCTGCTTGCAGCATTAGTGGTGTCAGACAGCTCCAGCGCAGGCAATGGCAGCGTGTCATCTCCTTCTCCCACAGCCGCCATGCTAGAATGAGTCTGGGGAAGTCCAGTTAGCCAGGAGGTGACCGGAATCGGGAGCCCTGGAGGGTCGTTGGGACTCGCCTACCTCTGCCACTGTAGGTCCGGTCCGTCACTGGGGCTGCGAAAGGTATGATCTGTGGCCGTTCGGGGGATCTCGCGTGGTCGCAGGGAAGCCGGCGCCATCTTCGCTTCTCTGTGTCCCAGGCTTCCCCGCCACAAAATACTGTCAGAGGGACCTGGAATCGCCTGGCTTGTTGGTTCTTTTCCTGCTCGAGGTAGCCATAGTGGGTCGAGAGCCCTTTTCAGGTCGGTTTGGAGTCGCTGGCAGGAGGATAGCAGCTGGAATCAAGTGACTGCTGCGGAGCTGTCTGCTTAAGCGGCCATCTCCGTGCACGGCCAGGCCACGCCCAGTTTTTGAACTTTTACAAGGGGTAAAAGGAGAGAAATCCCCTCAAAATTTGTAACCCAATTTCTCTCGAGTAAGGAAATACCTCATATGTGTATGTCAAGTGCTCTGTGGGTGCTCTAGAGGGCTCAGAAGGGTAGTAGCGACAATGGGATTTTAGAGAGTGAATTCTGCTGAAATGGTTTTTGCGGGGCATGTCGCATTTAGGAAGCCCCTATGGTGCCAGAACAGCAATACAATCCCCACATGGCATACTATTTTGGAAACTACACCCCTCAAGGAACGTAACAAGGGGTACAGTGAGCCTTAACACTTTTCGTTAAAGTTGGATGTGTAAATAAATTTTTTCCCCACTAAAATGCAGTTTTTTCTCCAAATCTTAAATTTTTACAAGGGTAATAGGAGAAAATGCCCCCCAAAATGTGTAACCCCATCTATTCTGAGTATGTAAATACCCCATGTGTGGACGTCAAGTGCTCTGCTGGTGAACTACAATGCTCAGAAGAGAAGGAGTCACATTTGGCTTTTGGAAAGCAAACTTCCGCTGAAATGGTTTTGGGGGGGGGGGGGGGCATGTCACATTTAGGAAGCCCCTATGGTGCCAGAACAGGAAAATAAAACCACGTGGCATACTATTTTGGAAACTACACCCCTCAAGGAATGTAACAAGCAGTACAGTGAGCCTTAACACCTCACAGGTGTTTTATAAATGGCTATGGAGCCAGAACAGCGGGACCCCCCTCAAGGAGCGTTACATGGGGTACACTAAGTTACTAAAGTGGGGTACAGTGGGATGTAAAATGACAAAATAGGTTATGTTCCCAGAATGATGACCCACTAAAAAACTAAATTAACAAATATGCCCACCCCAAACCCTATGCTCTGAATCATCATTCTGGGAATGTGATGTGTGTGGACGTCCCTAACGTGTTGCCTCAAATGCCGCACCCCGAGCAGGTGGGGAGAGAGTGCTGCGCATTTGAGGCAACATAAAAAAAAAGTCCCCAATGATAGTGATTACATTTTTTTAGGGCAATTTAGTGGTTTATGGGGTTAAATTTTGGAATGTACTCTGAACTTGGTACATTGGGGTCAAATTATGGGAAATTAAAATGAAAAGGGAAAATTTAGTACTCCATGGAAGTGTGATACACCCTGAAGCAGTTTTTAATGCAGAGGCCCAGATGATCGTGGCAAGTGTCACATGAGTGGTGGTGTCCTTCTGTATCCCCCTCCCATCCTTCCGTATCCCCCCTCTTGTCCTTCCTTATCCCCCTCTTGTCATTCCCCCCTCTTGTCCTTCCGTATCCCCCTCCTGTCCTTCCATATCCCCCCCTTGTCCTTCCATATGCCCCTCTTGTAACACACTCTGCATTTTTCTGGGATCGTCCCTTCTTTCCATTGTGGGGGATCCTGGCACCTATATTTCCAGTTTCTTGGGAACTCTGGCCTGCTCTTTCCCGGTCGCCAAAGATCAGGACCTTTAGGACTTCTTCTTGGAACTGGAGGAATGTCCCTGTGTTGCCAGCGTACCGGGACAGTACAAAAGAGTTGTACATGGCAACCTGTACCAAGTAGACTGCAACTTTTTTGTACCATGTACCGTTTTTGTACTGTTTTCCGCATGGCGTTGTATAGCTTGAGGACTTGATCAGAGAGATCAACTCCCCCCATATACTGATTGTAGTCCAAAATACAATCAGGCTTGAGGACCGTTGTTGTGGTACCTCGCACAGGGACAGGGGTGCTGCCGTTACCATGAATTGTGGTCAGCATAAGGACATCCCTCTTATCCTTATACCTGACCAGCAACAGGTTTTCATGGGTAAGGGCACGGGACTCACCCTTGGGAATAGGTGTCTGGAGTAAATTTAGAGAGAGGCCTCTCTGATTCTTCCGCACGGTCCCACAAGCGGACGTGGATCAGGTGGCAAGGGATGTGAACAGAGGGATGCTGGTATAAAGTTGTCCACGTAGAGGTGGTAACCCTTATTCAGCAATGGGTGCAAAAGGTCCCAAACGATTTTCCCGATAACACCCAGAGTGGGGGGACATTCTGGGGGTTCAATACGGGAATCTCTTCTCTCATACACTTGTAAGTGTACCCTGAGGTATTCTCTCAAAGTTGGTAGAGTTTCACACCATACCGCGCTCACTTTGAGGGAATATACTGGCAGAAGATGAGTCTCCCCTTAAAACTGATAAGAGACTCCTCTACCGAGAGCTCCCTGAGGGGTACATAGGCCTCCCAATATTTGGCCCCAAAGTGATCTATGACCGGCCTCACTTTATAAAGCTGGTCATAGGCGGAATCACCCCGGGGGGGGGGGGTACATGCCACATTATCAGCGCAAGGCTGGCATTTCCGTATGGCTTTGAACTGCCTCCGTGTCATGGCCATACTGTAAAGCGGGGTCTGGTATAGGATGTCCCTGCTCCAGTACTGCCTGACACTGGGTTTTTAGACTAGGCTATATGCAGCACGAGGCCCCAAAATGTCCTCATTTCGGCTGCATTAATTTGGCCTAGCCAAAAGCAAATCAGGGTGGTGGGTAATGAACTGTTACAGATTCGTCTGCTCCACCACATGATTGACAAAGTCGTTACTGAAATAATAACAAAAATTTTTATTTTAGTGTATCCGGCCAACAAGCTCAGGAATCCGTGGCTGAAATCCCTCTGGGAGTCTCCAGACAGGTTCACCCGAAGGGGGCTCCGGTACGCCTCCGGGGGGACAGACTTCTATTACAAGCAGCATGGAGGCTCGTACTAGTGTCAGCCACTGGGTCACTATCATGGGGGATGTGTGGCCTCGCCTTGCAGCGTCTCCGTGCCGCACAGAGGACTCATCATCAGTACTAGATGACGAGGAAGAACACAGAAAAGTAGGATCTTCCTCATCCTCACTGGCAGATTCAGTGTCAGAGGCAAGGAAAGCATAAGCCTCCTCTGCCGAATATGCCCGGCAGGCCATATGCAGTGGCGGGGGTGGGGGGGGGGGGTGGGGGGGGGATGCCGGGAAGTGTGAAGTGTATGTATTTGGTGTAACTTATATATAACGGTCTGATTATAAATCACACAGTTATAAGAAAGCAGCCAAAAAAATAAAGGGGGCCAAGTGCAGCACCCTGAAACCCTAATGTGGCCCGCGTCGCGCTGCAAAATCTTCGGCAGACCCTTGAGGACCTATTAGGCGGTCAGGGGGGGAAATTTTTTTTTTCATTTTTTTTTTTTACCCTTCTACATGTCCCTGCACTGAAACTCACCCTGCACTAAAATCAATTCTTCAGCCCTGAGGGGCACAGATCTTCACGGGGGGCGGGGGTCCTTGGCTTATTCTCTCAGCTCTGCCCGCTCACTGAGCTCGGTGGGCAAGCAGAGATGAGAGAAGGGGACATTAACCCCTCCTCTGCCGGCTGCTATTGACCAATAGTAGCGCTCCTGGGGAGGTGACTGGATCACCACCTCCCCCGAGCTACAGGAGATGATTGGCGGTGTATAGTACACCGCCGATCACCTTCTAATTCTGGGTCATACGTGACCAGTATGACCGGATTTGCCGCAGATCACTGGTGTGAATTCACGGGTGATCGCGGTTTGGGTCATTTCCACGGGATGCTTGCTGAATAATTTCAGAAGGCATCCCGGTCCGGCGGGGACCGAAATTCCCACAGGCGTACAGGTACGCGCTGTGTCCTGAAGGGGTTAAATAGCGTGTAACTGGGTCTTCAATCCGTGTAATAATGGCGCAAAGTGTGAAGTAAAGAGATCTTGTACCAGATGTGATCAGATCTCTAGGGATTTTATACCCCGGGGAGGACAAAGAAAAGGAAAAGAATTACACCGATGTTTACTGAACCCGGGGGACGCTGAGATATTGACGACTTCTCATATAGAAAAATGGATTTTAGGATCGGAGACCGAAAATAGACGTCAAGACGGGAAACGCTGGTCTAGGGTTTGTGATAAATAAAAGTATCTGCAGCGTCTTATGTTCAGAAGAGACGATCTTCAAGGGAGACGCGCGGATCCTGTCTGATGCCTTGAATTAAAGTCTCTATAATCATAATGAGAAGGGGGCGGGGACAACACTGACGCGTTACATTCCCTATATACAACCTCAGGGACAATATTACATTTATTATAAGTCCAGTGTGCGGAGATGAATATAAGAATAATAAATCATATAAGAAAGAAAACTTTTATTAACAATTGGTAACAAGTTTGGAGATGCAGTATATCAGGGGTCTCAAACTGGTGGCCCTCCAGATGTTGTATAACTTTAACTCCCAGCATGCCAGGACATGCCCGGACAGCCGTTGGCTGCAGATAACCGTTGTCGGTCATGTTAAGGAATTTAACCAATTCCTTCAGGTACATTTGCTGTTCAAGGCCAAATTGGAAATGTTTTATCAATCAGGCCAGATAGATTGGAAGAAATGACACAGACTGGGATCTGTATACAGCGTCTTCTGACGTTTACTACATACAGCAGAATTCTTATAGGCAAAGATGAAAGGACGGCAAACTGCCCAATGATACCTGGTTACAAACAGGCGTCTTATCTCTAAGTAGGAAGGACGGGAAGTGTGAACGTCTTCAGACTCAGTAGCCTTGGAGTTTTCTGTACGCTCAGCAGTTGTGGTTCTTGTTTACAAGTTTCCTGGTTATAATTCTGGTAAAGTTCACACTCAGTTCATAATGAAGGAACATAGACAAGATGGTGGACTATAGACAACATGGCTGATGATATACAAAATGGTGTATAATCATATAAAGGTTTATTATAAAAGGTTATATAAAAACCTATAACAGGCTGACTCCCCTCACAGGCATGCGTGGAGTTGAAGTTTTGCAACATCTAGAGGGCCGCCAGTTTGAGACCCCTGCAGTATATGATATATGTATAAATGTCAGATATCCTATGTACATGGTTAATATTGCTCTGAATTGGCTTCTCTCCTGTGAGTTCTTATATGTCTTTTAAGTGTTGCTTTCTTAGTAAAACATTTTTCACATTCTGAACATGAAAATGGTTTCTCCCCTGTGTGAATTCTTTCATGTTTAACAAGATCTGATTTCTTAGTACAACATTTTCCACATTCTGAACAGGACAATGGCTTCTCTCCTGTGAGAGTTTTTTGATGATAAACAAGATTTGATTTGTCAGCAAAACTTTTTCCACACTCTGCACACGTAAATGGCTTCTCCCCTGTGTGAGTTCTTTGATGTATAACAAGATGTGATTGCTGAGTAAAACATTTTCTACATTCTGAGCATGAAAATGGCTTTTCCCCTGTGTGAGTTCTTTGATGTGTAACAAGATGTGATTTCTTAATAAAACATTTCCCACATTGTGAACATGAAAACGGCTTCTCTCCTGTGTGAGTTTTTTGATGATCAACAAAGCTTGATTTCTTAGTAAAACATTTTCCACATTGTGAACATGAAAACAGCTTCTCCCCTGTGTGAGTTCTTTGATGTACAACAAGAACTGATTTCTTAGTAAAACATTTCCCACATTCTGAGCATGAAAATGGTTTCTTTCCTGTATGAGCTCGTTGATGTCCAACACCCCTTCTGTGGCTTTTATTTTGCTGAACATCCAGTGATGAATGAGAAGACAGGACCTGTATATAAGGATGAGATGACAGATCTTGGCTGTGAAGGGCTGAGGGTGTATCTGGGATAATGGAATGTTCTTCATATGTATCTTGTGTGATATCATCATCTGCTTTATAATCTGAAGATATAAGATTCTCCTCTGATCTCCTGGTACAAGAATCTGCGAAGAACAAAACGATTTTATTTTAACCCTATAACAACTCAGAAAATGTAAGCTTTCCTCTAAGAGGCAAAACTCTTATTTTGCCATAAATCTAATTTTTTGCGGCGCCGATCCTTCATTCACTGTGCAGTAAAATTATTTCTCAGGTGAATACGATCACAAGTATACTCAATTTGCATAGTTTGTGTTACCCCCCCATTTTTGCATACTTTGAATCCCCCCGTTTCCATTTTTTAAAGGTCCATGCAATTAAAATGATCCCCTACTTATATAGGTTTGATTTTGTTGTACTTCTGATAAAAATCATAACTACGAAAATTTATATAATTGTCATCTTCTGACCCCTTTAACTTTTTTATTTCTCTGCGTACGGGGCAGTATGAGGGCTAATTTTTGGTGCCGTGATCTGAAGTTTTTACTGGTATTTTTTTTGTTTTGATCCCACTTTTTGATCGCTTTTTACAGTATAAAAAGTGACCAAAAATACGCGATTTTGGACTGTGGAATTTTTTTACGTGTACGCCATTGAAGATATATTTTTATAGTAAGGACATTTACGCATGCGGCGATACCACATGTTTATATTTATATTTCTTTACATTTTTAATTTTTTTTTTAAATGGGAAAAGGGGGGTGATTCAAACTTTTGTTATGAAAGGGGTTAAATCTAATTTATTAACTATATTTTTTACACATGCCTGCATCTCAGGCATGAAGCAATAGAGCGACAATCGGACGCCGAGGAGGCAGGTGGGGACCCTCCATGTCCTCACAGCTGATCAGGACACCACGGTTTCACCAGGGTGTCCCCGATCAGCCTGACTGAGCTGTGGGAAGCAGTTTTTAAAATTTTAGATGCGGCAATCAACTTTAATCGCCGCGTCTAAGGGGTTAATACTGGGCATCATCGCAATCAGTGATGTCCAGTATTAGCCACCGGTCCCGGTCGTTGCTAGGTGCCAGGCCCGACCCACATGACCCCACAGTATAGCATGGGAGCGGGCGCACCCTGCGTCCTTAAGAGGTTAAGGTGATAGTGGTCTGTGTGCAGGGGTTTTATTCAGTATCAATACCGTAGTATTATCCAGTCATTATATGGTGGTAACGGTAGTGGTCATGGTGCAGTGTAATTATCCATCCCTTGTATAGTGGTGATTTTGGTCTGTTTATAGTGTTTTTTTACATAGGGTGAATTAAACTCACCGATAATTTGTTTTCTGGGAAGTCTCCACGACAGAACCCGGAGATGATTGCCTCCGCCTGATTGGACAGGGAAAAGACCCTCCCACCGAGTAGAAAAGGAAAAAGTGGTAACTAAAAACCAACACCAAAATTATCACCAAAGGGTGGAATGTATGGGTGCTGTTGTGGAGACTTCCCAGAAAACAAATTATCGGTGAGTATAATTAACCCTTTCTCTAGTCGTCTCGGCAACAGCACCCCGAGAAATACCAAAGAATTATTAGGGAGGGACCACAGCACCTAGGACTTTGCATCCAAATGCCATGTCCTGCCATTACATGAAGTCTATTGTATTTGGAAAAGGTATGTCATCTTTTCCAGGTAGCAGCTTTACAGATCTGTTCCACCGAGGCTGAAGCTTTTTCTGCCCAAGAGGAGGATACAGCACGAGTGTAATGATCCCTTATCTCTGAGGGGGATCCTGACCACTAGATGTATAGGATTCTGAGATGGCTAAACGAATCCACCTAGAGATAGAGCTTTTAGAGGCCTTCCTACCTCTATTAAGACCTGCAAATTGTACAAACAGGTTCTTATCCTTCCTCCAGGTACTGGTGACGTCTATGTAGTTAAGGACAGCTCTCCTAACATCCAAAAAACTGAAAGATCGCTCCTGCTCATTGTTAGGATGAGCACAAAAAGACGGGATAACAATATCCTGGGATCTGTGGAAGGAAGAAGAAACTTTTGGAATCAAATTTGTGTCTAGTTGAAAAATAATCTTATAGTCTAATACTCTGAAATAAGGTTGTTGAAAGGAGAGAGCCTGAATTTCACCAACCCTTCGGGCCGAAGTGATGGTTACTAGGAACACGGTTTTGATGGTAAGAAATTTTAAGGAAATAGAGTCTAAAGGTTCAAAAGGAGTTTTAGTTAGAGCTAAGAGGACCGTATTAATATTCTAAGAAGGAAAAAAATTTTAAATTCTGGGTCTTAATCTGTCCGTAGCTTTAATTAACCTAGATATATAGATATCCTCTCCCAGTTTGGTCTGATAGAGGGCACCTAGGGCTGAGACCTGTACTCTATGAGTGTTAGGAGAGAGGTCCAGATCAAACACGTCTTGGATGAAGTCAAGAATTTTAGTGATATCAGGAGAATCAAAAGAAAAAGATGACTGGGGTGTGATCTGGCCGCTGTGCTGAATGGCCACATACAAGAGGTGCTCCTGCTCTAGTGCCGGGAAACTAGCTGTTGCAACTCTGCCAGCGACTTCCAGCTTTTCCCAAAAGCTCTATCCACCGCTATGGCGATCTCAGGCAGAAAGAGGAACCACAAACCGAGCGGTGCACAAAAGCTAACATACTTTTCCCGCTCCGGGGACTTGACCTGCAAGCTCTCCCAAGATGGCGCCTCGGAGCATGCACAACAAACTCCTGCAGGCCGCAATAGATAAAAAAGAGCGGACAACGGGGAAGATGCTGTCACAACTGTGAGTCCCTACCAGACCCTACCTTCCACTTGGGTGCACCAGACACTGTCGTTTGAAGACTCGGCCCTGTGGGATGGCCCCGAACCCTGCTTCTAATCGCCGGCACTCCTCAAACTCCGAGTGCTGAAGCGGTTGACAACAAGACCTCTGACGAAGATGCAGATGGCGCCCCAGGTGATTCCCCGCAGGTCAGTCCTCTTAAAAAGAAACCTTGCATGGCTGCACCAGGTGAGGCTACTACTGAGCCTGAAGATACTGCTGCTTGTCCTGACACTGACTTGTTCACAGTGTACCAGACTAAGGATGCAGCGGTTTCAGACACCTTATTAAAGGACATGCTGCTTTTACTGAGAAGCTCTCTACAAGCTGACTTTTCTAAGCTTCTCCGACTCCTGCAATCTTCCACTACTCTCCTGGAACACAAGATGTCCAGAGCTGAGACAGCTAGTTTCTTTCGCTAAAGCCCACAATGAGCTATAAAGTGCGCATAATGCGCTCGATGGAAAAGTGGACTCCTTACATGCCAAGATGGTGGACTTTGAGGACCGCAATAGACGTAACAACGTCAAGTTTCGGGGTATCCCAGAGAATATACCGGGCTCCCAACTGGTCCGCTATGTTCACCACCTCACTAAACAGATTCTCCCGAACATGGAGGAATACGAGTACAGCGTTGATCGGGCCCACAGAGTACCGAACCCTCGTTCCCTACCAGAAGAGGTGCCGCGCGATGTCCTAGCGCGATTCCCTTTTTTCCATGCAAAAGACTTGCTCCTTCAATACTCTCGGAGTCATCCTATCCTACCAGCGCCATATGAAGAGGTGAAGATGTATGCGGACCTTTCCGCTGCTACACTGCAGGCCAGGCGAAGCTTTGCTCCCCTCACAGAAACGCTCTGCAACCTGGGGGTCCCGTACCGGTGGGGTTTCACAGTTAAAGTGCTGATCAATCGGCAGGGAAGGGTCCATGCTCTTCTTACGGCATCCCAAGGACTTTCAATCTTACAGGAGTAGGGTATGCTTTCTGATGATGTCGAGATCCCTGGTCCACGGCCCCTCTCCCCACCGCACCGAGACCCGGTTTGACTCCCTGCTTTGTTTGAGTTTGTGGTATTACGATGACTCAGTAATTCCCGGTGCTGGAGCCCTTTCCTCGAGCTCAGTTATTATATCTGTCCCACCCCAACTAAATCGGTGCTACACCTCGATTTATTCACCGGAGAACCTGTGCAACTGTTGTATTCCGTTGTGTTTTATCCTCCTTTCTCTTCTTTCTTACTTTTTCTTTTTAGTGCTGCCTATACTGCCATTTCTTTTACTGACCTCATTGTATTTATGGTTAATGTTTTTGCTTAGCCTGCATTGCATACTGACCTTTGTGCTAAGATATATATCTCTCGTGACTCCCAGCCTAGTGCCTTCAAACTCCATGGGACCTCCAACCTGCAGCGCAAGTCCATCTCCTAGGTGCGCCAGAGGATAATTAAGGTCTGTATTTATGACATCCCCGTCTGGCCCCTTTCGGGTTTAGTCGGGATTTTAATTGTCCCCCCACATGCACTGCTGCACCTGTGTTTTTGAGTTGTGACATCCTTGTCTGTGCCACTTGGTGGTAAGTCGAGTTTTTAATTGATCTTTACACTCCTGTGGGGCACACTCTGAATTGATAGTCATGGGTATTGATGTTTTGTCCCTGAACGTCAACGGCCTTAATAGTCCCCAAAAATGACATTTTCTATGGCGGAAGGTGGAGAAACGCAATGCATCGATTGTATGTCTGCAAGAAATGCATGTCTCTTCTGAAAATCCTCCCCCTCTCCGCCATCAGAGATTTCCTGTGATGATCCATTCCTCCTTTGCCAAAAAGAAAAGGGGCGTACTAGTTGCATTCCGAGATGACCTTGCTGTTACCATATGCCGCCAAATTGTAGACCCTCATAGTCAGTTAATCGTTATCATGCGTACCCTTGTTAATACACCTTTTACTTTAGTTAATCTATATGCCCCAAACAGTGGACAAAGTCGCTTTCTGAGAAGACTCTTCAAATTGCTACTCTTGGTCCGTGTGGGTGAGGTAATAGTGTGCGGTGATTTCAACACAGTCATTGACTCCGCTCTGGAGCATCGTAGAGACGCTCATGTGCCCACGGCACTCTCCTCTCCACTTACGACCTATTTGACGTGTGGAGAATATATCATACTTCGGAACGCGACTTTACCTACTTTTCCCCCAGATTTCACACCTACTCTAGGATAGACCTCATCCTGGTCTCAAGGGGTTTGTTAGAGCGGGTCACTAGTTCGGAGATTGGGGAGATTACCTGATGGGACCATGCCCCAACCCTGCTGTCAGCAACAACTTTTAGGGGTATTCCCCCAAAGGGGTTAGCCCTAAAACTAGAAATCCCCCCTATATTAAAATGTCAATGTTTTATTAGTTCACTTAAAACAAGAAAACAAAATAAGTGTTTGGTGCTTGTTAAAAAAACGACCTGCGCTCAGCAGATTGAGTATGTGCTTCCAACTATATGACGAGCATTCACTCTTTTTGTATATAGCAATTAGCTCTGGATATGCACTTATATATATGCTGGCATTGATGGTCGCTATTTAAAATTAGATGCTAGCCATCCGCCCCCCGACGTTTTGTCAGCCCACGCTGACTTAATCAAGGGAGTCCGGCTAACCCTGCTGTCAGTCACATTCTCTGCTCCCACACACAGCGACTTTGTCTGGAGGGCCAACATGCATGTTATTGCCCACTCTGAACATAGAAACCCAACTTTTGGTATAAGATACGGGTACCAAATTGAAAAAAATTGAAATTAGAAACCACTTAATTAGGCACCAATAAGGCTAGGTTAAAAAACTTTTACTTCATCCGATAGAAAATACATGTATTGTATTGAATAAAAGTTATGAAGATGAAGTAAAAGTTATGTTTTAACCTAGCCTTATTGGTGCCTAATTAAGTGGTTTCTAATCCCACTCTGAACACTGAAAACTATTGAAACCTCTGTGGAGGAATACTTTCGCTTAAATTCTACTCCTGGTGTAACATGCACCTCCCTGTGGCTGGCCCACAAGGCGGTCATTAGAGGCAATTTCATTTGTCTGGGTTCCTTACGAACAGAAGACATACAAGAGGCTATCAACAAGGTCGCTGTGTTGGAAGCTTTACATAAGACTACTCCCTCGACAGACATATTCCCAACTCATACACTCTTGCACCCTCTTACAACAACTTTTACTCTACCAATATGAAGCAGATATTCGTAGGTCAAAATTAAATTTTTATACCTGGGATAACAAACAAACATCCCTATTAGCCAAGCATCTTAAGCCGCCCAGGACAAAATGTAAAATTGGCACTTTAAAACACCCTTCCTCTAACACTGTCCTCCTCTCCCCTAGGGACATTGCTAACGCATTCAAATCTTACTATTGTGGTTTATACAACCTACAGACTGACTACCAGACGGTCCAGCCAACTGAGGAAGCTATCGACTCTTTCCTTCATTCTCTATCTGACTCTGCTCTCCTGTCGCCTAACTCACCTATCTCCCAGAGATTGAGACCGCTATAGCATCTTTGCCCTCACACAAAACGCCTGGTCCTGACGGCCTACCGAATGAGTATTACAAGAGATACAAGGACATTTTACTCCCCCATTTACATGCAGTTTTTAATGTCACTATGTCCTCTGGTTCTTTCCCTCAAGAAATGCTTGCAGCTCTTCTCACCACTATACACAAATCCGGAAAACCCCTGGATCAAACTCCTAGCTATCGACCCATCTAGCTCCTGAACGGGGATGTTAAACTTTACGCAAAAATGTTATCGTCTAGATTACTGCCCATTCTCCCCTACTTGTTTGGTGCCGACCAGGTTGGCTTCACTCCAGGTCGTCAAGCACCCGATAATACTAGGCGCATGCTGTCCCTCCTACAACATTGTGAGCATCACTGTACCCCTGCAGCTTTCCTTACTCTTTACGCTGAAAAGGCATTCGACAGGGTGAACTGGCAATATGCATTCTCAGCACTGAGAGCATTTTGGGTTTTCGGGCCAGATTTTGGAAGCACTTTACTCCAATCCGGCTGCGATGGTTTTCTCGGAGGGTTCTCTCTCTGACCGGTTCAACCTGTCGAACGGCATGAGACAGGGGTGCCAATTCTCACCCCTACTCTCCATTGAGCCTTTAGCGTGTGCCATACGTGCCCATCATGGAATACACGGAATTGACGTTGGAGGTTATTCTCATGAATTGGCTTTATTTGCTGACGATATCATCCTCACCCTAACCGATGTCCCGTCATCTCTATCAGCTTTATTCTCCCTCTTGGAGTGATTTAGCGATATCTCTTTCTATAAGCTCAATTCTTCCAAATCCCAAATACTGCCTGTTAACCTCCACATGCTTGTAATTGACTCTCTTAAACGACATTTCAACCTTGACTGGCAGACAGAATCCCCCCCCCCCCCACACACATTTATATAGACAGCAGGCCCCCCTTATATAGACAGCAGCCCCCCCCACACACACTTATATGGACAGCAGCCCCCCCCCCCCACACACACTTATATAGACAGCAGGGCCCCCCTTATAGACAGCACTCACTCTGCTGCTAGATCAGTGGTCTCCAAAATGTGGACCACCAGCTCTTGCAAAACTACAACTCCCAGGGGAGGAGGAGTGACTTGTGTGTCACATGCTCCTCCATACGATGCAATGATGCGATCGGGAGAACAGGACAGCAGCACTGCAGGTATTGGAGGAGGATCAGTGTAACAATAGCAAATTTTAATTCGCTATTGTCACACAATGGGCGGGCTCGGCTGCCACAGTGAAATTATTTAAAGTTCCTCGGGCGGCCCGGTACCGTTTGATCCACGGACCGGTACCGGTCCGCAGCCCGGGGGTTGGGGAACACTACTCTAAATGATGTACTGGCACTGCTACCGATGGTAACCGGCTGTTGCCGGTTGTCCCTGATCAATACTACAGCTGGCTAGCATACAAATGAGTCGCATTGCACAATGGTTTCCTAAAATCCTATCAACTTATTTTTGTTTTGTTATCTCTTCCTTTGCTTCTCTTAATTCAATTCCTTGTTTATTTTTTTTACACTTACCTATTTGTCTAGACTGAACCGGGGGCATTGTCTCCCTGAGCACTAGACCTTATAAGGCTGTTATATGTTCAACTAGTTGACATGCTTTATTTCTATGTATACAACTGTTACTTCTGCTTTATGACAAATTCGAAAACAATAAAAACTTATTGAATAAAAAAAAAAAAAGAAAAGAAAAAGATGACCCACACCAAGAGGAATATTTCCTCCACACCTTAGTGTACATTTTAGAGGTAGAAAGCTTATGACTTGCCAAGAGGGTATTGATCACTCTATCTGAGAATCCCTTCTTCTCTAGCAGGAACTTTTCAGAATCCTTGCTGATAGATTGAGGTTCTGAACCTGTCTGTGTAGAATTGGTCCCTGAGAGAGCAGGTCCTGGTGAGCAGGGAACATAATTGGCTTGTGCAGCCTCATGGACTGTAGCAGAGCAAATCATCATCCCCTCTTGGGCCAGAATAGAGTAACTAAGATCAGGGTGCACTTCTCTCAACTTAGCTTTTGAAGGACCCTGGGAATTACCGGAATAGGAGGGAAGGCATAGACTAGACTGAAGTTCCATGTCTGAGCTAAGGCATCTGTCACCGCTGGATGGTCCCTTGGATTGAGGGGAAAAAAAATTCTGTTTTTTTCTGGTGGCGAACAAGTCGATCTGGGGGACACCCCATTTCTCTGTTATCAATCTGAAAGCCCAGTCTGCTAGACACCATTCCCCGGGATCTAGGGTCTGCCTGCTGAGAACATCTGCCTGTAGATTCCAGACTCCTGTGAGGTGTACGGCTGTTATGGATAAGATTCTGTCTTCTGCCCAAGAAAAAATGTTCTTTGCTATTGATTGGAGATGACTGTGTCTGGGGCCTCCATAATGGCGGATAAAGGACACTGCCGTGGTATTGTTGGAGTGAAGAAGAATGTGTCTGCCTCTGCAGGATGGTTCTAGGTGTTGGAGAGACATCCATATGGCTAGAAGCTCCCTTAAGTTTGAGGATTTCTGAGCTAGTACAGGTCCCCATCTGCCCTGAACTGCATGATCCACTGTGTGGGCTCCTCACCCCCACGTGCTGGCATCTGTGGTAATGATTAGAGGACCCTCCTGAAACCAATGAACCCCCTGACTCAGGTTTTCCTGGGAGAGCCACCAAACTAACATTTTTTTTTTTTTTTTTTTTATGGGAATCAGTACATTCCCCAAGGAAAATAGGGAGTTGTCCCATACTGCTAGGAGCCATCTTTGTAGTGGTCTTGAGGGAAATTGGGCCCACCTCACTGACGGGATGCAAGACATTAGGTGACCCAATATGGACATTGCATAATGGATTGAGCAAGACCGTCTAGCACAAAATTCTGTTATTAACTGCTGAATCTTCAACTTCTTTGCTGGTGGGAAGAAAGATTGTTGGACAGTCGAGTCTAGGAGGACTCCTAAAAATTGTTTTACTGGACTGGGAGAAAGGTCTGACTTTTCTGAGTTGAGTATCCAGCCCAGGCTCTGAAGAATCTGAATGTTCCTGTGAATGTGGACCTGTAATCGAGGAACAGAATCGTCTAGATAGGGAATAATAATAATAAACACCCTCCTCAGAAGGGACACCACCTCTGAAATGAGTTTTGTAAATATGGAGGGGGGGGGGCAGAAGAAAGCCCGAAGAGCAGACAAACTAGTAGTGACGGCAGACCTCAGGAAACGGCCAACCTCAGGAACTGCTGAGATTCCCTATGAATTGGAAGATGCTAATAGGCGTCCTTCAAATCTATAGTTGCCATTACTGAATTTTTCTTTATTAGAGCTACTGCTGATTTTATTGTTTCCATTTTGAATTTTCTGTACTTTACAAATTTGTTCAGGGGTTTAAAATTTATTATGGTTCTGAACTTTCCACTGTTTGTTTTTTACCAAAAACAGGTGAGAGTAATGTCCCTGTTTGAGTTGATGTAAGAGAACTTAGACAACCGCGCCCAATTTTAATAAATCTTGAACCCCCTGAAGAATCTGCGAGGAATGATTTGAAGTTAGAGTCATTACAAACTTTTGAGGAGGAGGGGAGGTAAATGCCACTATGTAGCCTTCCTGTATAATTTTCACAATCCAGGGATTGGGAATTAAAGCTTCCCGATTGTGGGCAAAAGAGGTTAACCGAGCCCCCCACAGGAATGGCATCATTGTTTCTTGGTATCGGATTCAGTCTGGGAGGGATTAAGAATGAATCCTCTACCTCTGCCACCCTTAATATAAGACCAGCGTCCTGTTTTTCCTTTCCCTCCTCTATAAGATTGACTTGGTTGGCATAGGAGACGAAAAGGAGTCTTCTTTTTAGGTTCTGCTTTCTCCCGAGGAAATCCTTTTTTATTATCAGCTGCTTTAGCTGAGATGAAGTCTAACTCAGGACCAAATACAAACTGACTGTGAAAGGGAAGTGAGCATAACTTGGATTTTGATGCTAGATCCCCAGACCAGGACTTTAACCATAAGACACGTCTTAAGGAGTTAGATAACACAGCTGTACATGCAGATAATCTGACAGACTCGGCAGAAGCATCCGATAAAAATTTTAGGCCATCTTGAGGAGAGGGAGAGATCCAAGAATCTGGTCACGAGGCGTATCACCTTGAAGATGCAGGGGCAGTTGATCTAGCCACACACCAAGGGTTCTAGCAACACATGTGGAAGCAATGCTAGGACGTAAAAGGGTCGCAGCAGCTTCCCAAGTCTTTTTAAGAAGAGCTGGGTAGCGTTATCAAAGGGTAAGGAAGTGTGTTTTGCTACCTTCGCAATAGGGATGTCTACTTTAGGTATAGTGTCCCAATCTTCCGAATCCTTATTATCAAAGGGATAGCATCCTTTAATCCCTTTGGAATGAAGGATCCTTTTTCAGGTTTGGACCATTCATCTTTAATGATTTTATGAATGTTGAATTGTTCTAGGCTCCTGAACTTCTTCTATACCAAAGGAGGATCTAATGGCTCAGATTAGTTCCTCAGTATCCTCAGGACTAAACAGGAATGTTCTGAAGCCAAGGTCCTCCTCTACCTCAGGACATTCAACCACTTCTTCTTCTTCAATATCCTAAGTAGCGGTACTTTCCACTGAGTCAAAAAAAGTAATTATCTTAGGCTGTGGCACCTTAACCACAGCTGAGGTAGAAGCGACGGGCTGAGATGATTTAGCAGCTTGAATCTCTGTGTGGATAATCTCCTTAATCTCTCTCATAAGGTCAGGGGTTTCCTCCCTAACTAAATTAGCCAAACATCTTTTACATATCGGCTTCTTAACACAGTCCTTATTACACAATAAACATTTCCTTTTAGTATGTTTAGGTTTAGGGACAGTAACATCCTTTTCTCTCTGAAATAAAAACAAGGGAGGAAAGGATCAGAAAAAAACAACTGTAGATAGGCTTGTGTAAAGACCGCATAGCCCTCAGTACTTACGGATCCCGGATTCTGCAGCGTCTCACCCTCAGAGACTTTCGGTGGAGTAGACATCGTGGGCTCTGGAAGCTCCATACAGCGAGCTGAATGAAGCAGAGGACACTAGACTAAGGATCCTTTAATAGAGGACACTGTCTGTGGTCTGGAAGCGATCCCGTTTGAATTTGCCCACCTCTTAATCCTCTAGGGCAGGCCGGAGCATGTGACACTGCCCCCACTGCAAGTGACATACGACACCAACCACGGGACTGGGGATCTGCCCGGAACTGACCCCACGATAGCGGAAATGAGGTCAGACGCCGGCCGGCACTGGCATTACTTCCACGGAACCGGAATAAAGGCCCCGTGCGACGCTGGAAAAAAAGTCAGCACGGGAGCGGAAGAGAAGCCGGCTCTCTGATCCGCACCCACTCTGCATAAGCCCGACCTGGATGCCGCAGAAGTAGGTAGGGAAAAATAAATATTCTGTCAAGCGGGATCCGTCTCCCGCACCTCTTAGGTTACCTGCCCGGATCGGGACAGGAAAAAACACTGGAGGGGAGAGGAAGGGGAGGGTCTTTTAACCTCTCAGTGTTTTTCCCTGTCCAATCAGGCAGAGGCAATCTCAGGGTGCTGTCGTGGAGACGACTAGAGAAAATAACAGTATGATGGTATAAGTCACTGCAGTAGTAATATGTTGTCCTGCTGGTTTGGGGTTATTAGTTTATGTTTCTAAACCACAACCTGTGAGAAAATTCTGCATGTGCCCCTGGTGAGCGGCGATACATACACTATATATGCATCACCATTCTCTTACATTCATAGGCTGCAGGTGGATGCACAATATTCTGCCTAGCATGGTGCTTCCAACCCGTGCTGCACCAGTGATGGGGGGGGAGGGGGGGGGGGGGTACGACCAAATGCACCTTTATCTGTGTAGACAAAAAACATTGCATCGGCCCTGACTAAGATAAAGAAAGCCCACTCAGGACCTCAGGTGCAAATGTTTCCTGACCAGGTTTGACATTATCTGGGCACAAAGGGCCCAACTTGCCACAATAAAGAGTCATGGGGGGGTGAGGGGGGCATAGGGGCAAGGGTGCCATGGGGGCGAGGGGGGCATGGGGGCGAAGGGGGCATGGGAGGTGAGGGAGACATGGGAGGGCATGAAAGGAAAGGCGACAATCTGACAGAAGGCCTCCTCGAAGGGTCCCAAAATGGTGATTTCTCTCAGAACCTAGTGGTCGGCATTTATCATTGTAGGTTTAAGGTGCAAATAAACCCTGCTTGCTCCTTTTTTGTGCCTTTTCTAGACACGAAAAAACAGTCTAAAGACAATGATAAACGTCGGCCAGTGTCAATTAGGATAATTAAAGACAAAATCTCCTCGAGATCTCTGACCACAATCTCATCTTGTATAATATGGGAGAGTCCACGAGAGAACGTGTCCACCAGCGCTTCCTTATCCCAGCACACTTCTGCTGCTACAATACACAACTCTATTGAATTCTTGGCCACAGTTCCCGTCCCCTGTTACATGGACATGAGCTGCTCTTCCGCAGAGGGAGAACGGACAGGGGGATTAAAAGGGTACTCCACTGCCCCAGTGGTCAGAACATTTAGTTCCAAACGCTGGGTGTGGGCTGCGGGGGTCATGATGTCACACTGTGCCCCCTCAGTGCAAGTCTATGGGAACGGGCGTGATGGCCTTGTACACATAAGGATATTTCTTGTCCATATTCCAGCTGTAGTATCACATTAGTTTGCATTTTGGGTGAATAGAAGAATATACAGCAAGAGACAGGACAGAGAGATAAAAGAATTCTACACAATTATTACAGCAGAAGAATCTGTGACTCTTCTCTATATTAAGTTGTTACTACTCACCTGGGCGGTTACCTGTAGGAACATCCTCCTTATACTGCTCATCACCGCTCACATCTGTCTCTTCTTCTTCCTTTATGTCTGTAGCATTAATATTGTTCAGATCTTTCTCTGTAGGAATGTTTTCCTTATACTGCTGATCAAGAGGACGGGGACACCTCTCTGGTGCTGTTCTCTTACTGGATCTGACTGTAGGGAACACATACAGAGACTGAATTCATTCTTTACATACAAATAATGAGAGGACGTGTGTATATAGTCATGTCTATTACCTGGTGATGTGAGGGGCTGCTGATCCTCCATCATGACCTGATCCTTGTACTGATCCTTGTGTCCTTCTACATACTCCCACTACTCCATGGAGAAATAGACCGCCACGTCCTGACACCTTATAGGAACCTGACACATAATGATACAGTCATCACCCCGACCCCTCCAGTGGTGTTACTGTATAATGTCCCAGCATTCCCAGCAGTGTCACCTCTCCAGTCATCACCAGACCCCTCCATAACTGTATAATGTCCCAGCATTCCCAGCAGTGTCACCTCTCCAGTCATCACCAGACCCCTCCATTACTGTATAATGTCCCAGCAGTGTCACCTCTCCAGTCATCACCAGACCCCTCCATTACTGTATAATGTCCCAGCAGTGTCACCTCTCCAGTCATCACCAGACCCCTCCATTACTGTATAATGTTCCAGCAGTGTCACCTCTCTAATCATCACCAGACCCCTCCATTACTGTATAATGTCCCAGCAGTGTCACCTCTCCAGTCATCACCAGACCCCTCCATTACTGTATAATGTCCCAGCAGTGTCACCTCTCCAGTCATCACCAGACCCCTCCATTACTGTATAATGTCCCAGCAGGGTCACCTCTCCAGTCATCACCAGACCCCTCCATTACTGTATAATGTCCCAGCATTCCCAGCAGTGTCACCTCTCCAGTCATCACCAGACCCCTCCATTACTGTATAATGTCCCAGCAGTGTCACCTCTCCAGTCATCACCAGACCCCTCCATTACTGTATAATGTCCCAGCAGTGTCACCTCTCCAGTCACCACCAGACCCCTCCATTACTGTATAATGTCCCAGCAGTGTCACCTCTCCAGTCATCACCAGACCCCTCCATTACTGTATAATGTCCCAGCATTCCCAGCAGTGTCACCTCTCCAGTCATCACCAGACCCCTCCATTACTGTATAATGTCCCAGCAGTGTCATCTCTCCAGTCATCACCAGACCCCTCCATTACTGTATAATGTCCCAGCAGTGTCACCTCTCCAGTCATCACTAGACCCCTCCATTACTGTATAATGTCCCAGCAGTGTCACCTCTCCAGTCAACACCAGACCCCTCCATTACTGTATAATGTCCCAGCAGTGTCACCTCTCCAGTCATCACTAGACCCCTCCATTACTGTATAATGTCCCAGCACTGTCACCTCTCCAGTCATCACCAGACCCCTCCATTACTGTATAATGTCCCAGCAGTGTCACCTCTCCAGTCATCACTAGACCCCTCCATTACTGTATAATGTCCCAGCACTGTCACCTCTCCAGTCATCACCAGACCCCTCCATTACTGTATAATGTCCCAGCAGGGTCACCTCTCTAGTCATCACCAGACCCCTCCATTACTGTATAATGTCCCAGCATTCCCAGCAGTGTCACCTCTCCAGTCATCACCAGACCCCTCCATTACTGTATAATGTCCCAGCATTCCCAGCAGTGTCACCTCTCCAGTCATCACCAGACCCCTCCATTATTGTATAATGTCCCAGCAGTGTCACCTCTCCAGTCTTCACCAGACCCCTCCATAACTGTATAATGTCCCAGCAGTGTCACCTCTCCAGTCATCACCAGACCCCTCCATTACTGTATAATGTCCCAGCATTCCCAGCAGTGTCACCTCTCCAGTCATCACCAGACCCCTCCATTACTGTATAATCTCCCAGCATTCCCAGCAGTGTCACCTCTCCAGTCATCACCAGACCCCTCCATTACTGTATAATGTCCCAGCAGTGTCACCTCTCCAGTCATCACCAGACCCCTCCATTACTGTATAATGTCCCAGCAGTGTAACCTCTCCAGTCATCACCAGACCCCTCCATTACTGTATAATGTCCCAGCAGTGTCACCTCTCCAGTCATCACCAGACCCCTCCATTACTGTATAATGTCCCAGCAGTGTCACCTCTCCAGTCATCACCAGACCCCTCCCTTACTGTATAATGTCCCAGCAGGGTCACCTCTCCAGTCATCACCAGACCCCTCCATTACTGTATAATGTCCCAGCAGTGTCACCTCTCCAGTCTTCACCAGACCCCTCCATTACTGTATAATGTCCCAGCAGTGTCACCTCTCCAGTCATCACTAGACCCCTCCATTACTGTATAATGTCCCAGCATTCCCAGCAGTGTCACCTCTCCAGTCATCACCAGACCCCTCCATTATTGTATAATGTCCCAGCATTCCCAGCAGTGTCACCTCTCCAGTCATCACCAGACCCCTCCATTACTGTATAATGTCCCAGCATTCCCAGCAGTGTCACCTCTCCAGTCATCACCAGACCCCTCCATTACTGTATAATGTCCCAGCAGTGTCACCTCTCCAGTCATCACCAGACCCCTCCATTACTGTATAATGTCCCAGCAGTGTCACCTCTCCAGTCTTCACCAGACCCCTCCATTACTGTATAATGTCCCAGCAGTGTCACCTCTCCAGTCATCACTAGACCCCTCCATTACTGTATAATGTCCCAGCAGTGTCACCTCTCCAGTCATCACCAGACCCCTCCATTACTGTATAATGTCCCAGCAGTGTCACCTCTCCAGTCATCACCAGACCCCTCCATTACTGTATAATGTCCCAGCAGTGTCACCTCTCCAGTCAACACCAGACCCCTCAATTACTGTATAATGTCCCAGCAGTGTCACCTCTCCAGTCATCACCAGACCCCTCCATTACTGTATAATGTCCCAGCAGGGTCACCTCTCTAGTCATCACCAGACCCCTCCATTACTGTATAATGTCCCAGCATTCCCAGCAGTGTCACCTCTCCAGTCATCACCAGACCCCTCCATTACTGTATAATGTCCCAGCAGTGTCACCTCTCCAGTCATCACCAGACCCCTCCATTACTGTATAATGTCAAAGCAGTGTCACCTCTCCAGTCATCACCAGACCCCTCCATAACTGTAAAATGTCCCAGCAGTGTCACCTCTCCAGTCATCACCAGACCCCTCCATTACTGTATAATGTCCCAGCATTCCCAGCAGTGTCACCTCTCCAGTCATCACCAGACCCCTCCATTACTGTATAATCTCCCAGCATTCCCAGCAGTGTCACCTCTCCAGTCTTCACCAGACCCCTCCATTACTGTATAATGTCCCAGCAGTGTCACCTCTCCAGTCATCACCAGACCCCTCCATTACTGTATAATGTCCCAGCAGTGTCGCCTCTCCAGTCATCACCAGACCCCTCAATTACTGTATAATGTCCAAGCAGTGTCACCTCTCCAGTCATCACCAGACCCCTCCATTACTGTATAATGTCCCAGCAGGGTCACCTCTCTAGTCATCACCAGACCCCTCCATTACTGTATAATGTCCCAGCAGGGTCACCTCTCCAGTCAGCAGCTCCATCATCTTGTTGATGAGTTCTCGGATTTTCTGTTCATCCATTTCCTTATGTATCAGGGAGTGAGGTGGGGGCCCCGGGATTGGGCTCAGGGTTCTTCCCCATCCTTCACACACAGGGGCCCGACAGCGCCCACTAGAGGACTTTTTCACTACTGTATAATCCTGTGTATGGAGAGACACATTAATATCACTACATACATTCCCAGAATCCCTCACCTCTCCAGTCATATCTATCTGTTATTACATAGATAAGAATGAGGTCATGTGACATCACTCCCAGAATCCCTCACCTCTCCAGTCATATCCATCTGTTATTACATAGATAAGAATGAGGTCATGTGACATCACTCCCAGAATCCCTCACCTCTCCAGTCATATACATCTGTTATTACATAGATAAGAATGAGGTCATGTGACATCACTCCCAGAATCCCTCACCTCTCCAGTCATATACATCTGTTATTACATAGATAAGAATGAGGTCATGTGACATCACTCCCAGAATCCCTCACCTCTTCAGTCATATCTATCTGTTATTACATAGATAAGAATGAGGTCATGTGACATCACTCCCAGAATCCCTCACCTCTCCAGTCTTATCCATCTGTTATTACATAGATAAGAATGAGGTCATGTGACATCACTCCCAGAATCCCTCACCTCTCCAGTCATATCCATCTGTTATTACATAGATAAGAATGAGGTCATGTGACATCACTCCCAGAATCCCTCACCTCTCCAGTCATATCCATCTGTTATTACATAGATAAGAATGAGATCATGTGACATCACTGCCAGAATCCCTCACCTCTCCAGTCATATCCATCTATTACATAGATAAGAATGAGGTCATGTGCCATCACTCCCAGAATCCCTCACCTCTCCAGTCATATCATCTGTTATTACATAGATAAGAATGAGGTCATGTGACATCACTCCCAGAATCCCTCACCTCTCCAGTCATATCCATCTGTTATTATATAGATAAGAATGAGGTCATGTGACATCACTCCCAGAATCCCTCACCTCTCCAGTCATATCCATCTGTTATTATATAGATAAGAATGAGGTCATGTGACATCACTCCCAAAATCCCTCACCTCTCCAGTCATATCCATCTGTTATTACAAAGATAAGAATGAGGTCATGTGACATCACTCCCAGAATCCCTCACCTCTCCAGTAAGCCGGAAGAGTATCTGTAGGGTGAGGTTTATGATCCTGTCGGCCATCTTGTTCCTGTCTCTCTCCATGGTTGATGGGTCATCCAGGAGAATTCTCTTATATAGAAGATATCAGCAGAGGATCCTGGATTGGAGAAACCTGAAGGGAAGAAGAGGAGACGATGATAAACCGCACCAGATTCTATGGAGAAATAAAATCCATTTCCTGGAGATAATCTGGGGAAACATCTGAGGAGACATTATAGGAGTTTTCAGATTTCTCTATAAAACAAAATCCATTGTCCGAGGGCTGTAAAATAAGAGACTAGAGCGCACTCACCTCTCCCGTCCAGTGGGGGCGCTCTGGTCCTCCAGGTCTTCTGAGGTCGCTCTCCCTGCTCTGCTGAAGACGTTGTGAATCCATTTCTCCTAATCTCTGAGGCTGCGGTGTATTCAGAACGTCTTCATCAGAGCAGGGAGAAGAATAGAGGGATTCAATATGACATTGTCCAATGAAGAATAGTGAAATGTGTCCACTAGGGGGCACAATATACATCACAATTACATCAGGATTTTATGTGAATTGTGATATGTCCCCCCGGAAGAACCTGCTATTACCTGCAGCAGAGGCCGAGCATCATATACCGTTACACACGCAGGGTCTGGGCCACCACCGGAGTCAGTGTTTCCCAAGCAGGGTGCCTCCAGCTGTTACAGCATTTGGCTGTCAGGGCATGCTGGGAGTTGTAGTGTTACAACAGCTGGAGGCACGCTGGTTTGGAAACACTGTCTTAAGTAATAATAGGGGCGCGGGAGAAACTTAAAAAACCTGATGCTTACATAGTCCTGTATGGAAGATGTGGCTGATACCCGGAGAAAAGAGACTGACCAGGTGACAGGATGGGCGGGTAAGTGACCTGATACCTTCACCATCCAGACATCCCCTGGGGGGCAGTATAGGCAGGAAATCAGGAAACAACCGCTGGTCGGCACGGCGCTCCCTAGAGAAACAACCGCACAGCGCCATGTCTAAGCCACGCCCACCTACATTATTTTATTACAAAAATGGGATATAAACTTATTAGGGGAGGGGCTTCTATTACAAACCCTGAATAACGCTCTGCCATAGTGATCAGTGTTATCGGTGCTCGGCTTATACAGGCTGTGGAGGGGTCTGTATACTTAGAGCACCGATCTGAGCACAGAGCACGGTAAGGGGCCCTCCGGCCGTCATCTCAGCTGATCTAGACTCCGCCCCCAACAACTGCATTCTACTCATTTTAGATCCTGCAATCGACACGAGGCTGAAGTTGGTTTCTTATTCGTCCAGTTTCTTATTCACTGAAGTTGGTTTCTTATTCTCATTGTCTTATAGATGACTGTGACTAATAAACCTTTTCTCCTCTTATTTCTCTGCAGTAAATCTGTTTTTTATACATAAATGTTGAATATTATTTGGGAACAATCAGGTTCAGAAGAAAAAATCCGGATTGTTTGTATTTTTCCTGAAAAAAACAATAGTAAAAAATGGATGAAAAAATTTGCATTTTTAATAAGTAACTGATGATTTCAAAGGGTTAAACGCGATTGGGCCACTGAATTAAGTATGGAAATATAAAGAGTAAGGACCCTCCATAATACCCAACTGTATCCAGCCTGGCCCAAACAGTGGATTGGCATTAATACAGGTGCCAACCTTGCCAACTATATACATTTTCTGCATTTTGAATAAGTAACTGATGATTTCAAGGGGTTAAACACTGTTGGGCCACTTACCTAAGGGATACTAAATAAAGAGTAAGGGCCCTTCTATATTTTCCAACCATATCCAGCCTGGCCCAAATTGTGGATTGGCATGAAAACAGGTGCCAACCTTTCCATTTATATACATTTTCTACATTTTGAATAAGTAACTGGTGATTTCAAGGGGTTAAATGCCATGTCTAAGCCACGCCCACCTACATTATTTTATTACAAAAATGGGATATAAACTTATTAGGGGAGGGGCTTCTATTACAAACCCTGAATAACGCTCTGCCATAGTGATCAGTGTTATCGGTGCTCGGCTTATAAAGGCTGTGGAGGTGTCTGTATACTTAGAGCACTGATCTGAGCACAAAGCATGGTAAGGGGCCCTCCGGCCGTCATCTCAGCTGATCTAGACTCCGCCCCCAACAACTGCATTTTACGCATTTTAGATCCTGCAATCGACTTTGATCATGGAATCTAAAGGGTTAACGGCGATGAGCGTCATTAGTGGTGAGTCCTGGCTGCTTATAGCTCCTGAGCTCACCTCAAAGTCCCATATGGGGCGGAGAATGTAAATATACATCGTGTCCTTAAAGAAGAAGTATCATGGACCAAGTCACAATTTTTTTTTCTATCATGTGAAAGTGCCTCAGCTCATCATTCTGACAATCTGCTCCTCATGTATCTCACCCTCTCCCTTCTCCTGCAATCCCCTCTGAAAGATCGGTACTTCCTGGTCCATGGAGGTCCCTGACTTCCTGTCTCCCATAATGCCTTTCAGTTCATCATAGAAGTAGCCCAGCCTAGACCAGTGCTTCCTAACCAGGGTGCCTCCAGCTGTTGTGAAACTACAACTCCCAGCATGCCTGGGAGTTTTAGTTTTGCAACAGCTGGAGGCACCCTGGTTGGGCTACACTGACCTAGACACTGATCACTTTCCTAACAGCAGGCTCAGTGTTTCCCCTCCCCCTGCTTCTATTCTCAGCACATCGTTCTTTCAGACTGACCTGCTGTCAGATTGTAATCAGTGCAGGGGAAAGCAGGGATCTCCCCTCCCCCTCTGCTTCTTCTCGGGACATTGGGACATCGTTCTTGCTGTTATAAACACTGAGCTGGCTGTCAGATGCTTCCCTGCCGAGGAGATGAAGACACGTGAGCTCAGCTCACTGGGGCTTCTATGATTGGCTGAAGCTGCACATGGGAGGTTCCCTTGCCGTGCACAGAGCTGGCTAAGCTGCAGAACTATGGGAAATTGTGACATCACAGCCCCCAGCATAATGCAGCTCAATGGGGGGTCGCAAGTCATCAGAACAGGGAGCTGCTGAACTTCCTCTCTGAACAAAGAAGCTAGAAAAACAGGTTTTATATACAAGATGGGTGAAGTCAGTGATTTACAAAGTGATAGAACTTTTGCTTCTGCATTTAAAACACAATAATTTTTCTACATGGGACTTCTCCTTTAAGGGTTAATAATAAACATCCCCAATAATCCTGATCTGATGGTGACCGCACACACATACCTGTATCTGTAGAGGAGCCGTGTGCTTACAGGACCTGCGATGATGTCACCGTCATGTGATCAGTCACATGGAGGAGGAGTCACATGATCAGGGGCTGCCGCTCTGAGAGATCTCCACACACAACAGCAGTGACTGCCCCACCAGGACCTGCTCTGTATCTGCTACATGCTGGAGGTGTAGGACCTGTGATGATGTCACAATCATGTGACCAGTACATTTGGGGGCGAAGTTTAGCAGTTTAGATGTGACTGTGGCTGAAGGACCTGTGGGGAGGATCATGTGACAGTAGTGGGCGGAGCTCAACAGTGCAGGATAGAAGAGATTGTGATTGAAGGACCTGTGATAATGGTCATGTGACAGCAGAGTCCTGCATACACGGAGCAGATGAGCCTAGAGCAGCAGCCCCTGATCATGTGACGACTCCTCCTCCATGTGACTGATCACATGACTGTGACATCATCGCAGGTCCTATAAGCGGCTCCCGTACAGTCTGCAGGTGGAGGTATGTGTGTGGTCACATGTGGAGGCTGTCAGATGGGTTTTTGAACTATTAACCCCTTCAGGACTCGGTAGTTTTGAGTTTTAACCCCTTAAGGACACAGTGATTTCTCTTTTAAAAATTGTTTTCCCTTCTAATAGCCATAATGATTGCAAATTCCTCTTTACAAATCCATATGAGGCTTCTTGTTCTTGTTGTTTCTTTGCACCACGGATTTGTACTTTGTAATGACATCACTCATTTTACCTCAAAACAAGGGCCAAAAAAATATTAATTGTTGGGTGAAAGTAATTTTTTTAATCTGGGTTCTTCTGTTTGGACGCAGTGCACACTACGGTAATAATTCTCTTTATTCTGTAGGTCCAAACGATTACAATGATAAATTATTTATATAGGTTTTATTTTAACACTTTTAAAATATAAAAAAGTTCTAACTTTTTGTACAAAAATGATTTTGCATCAGCTTACATACACTGATCAATACTGTGATGCTGAGGCTGCCTGCAGGATTGGAGCGTTGTTCAGACAGCGTGGAGCGAGGTTAGGGACCTCCACACGTTCTCTCAGCTGATCGGGACCCCGCTATTTCACTGTGGGTGTCCTTATCAGCTCCACTGAGCTACCGGAAATAGATTTTTGGCATTGGTGATGTCCGGCATTAGCAATGAGTCCCAGATGCTGATAGCAGGTAGGTCCTAGGGGCTATGAATCGTGCTGAACTCCTGACTGTGCTTCATAGACTGGCAGCGGCCTCCCTCCCCTCCAAATCTTATCACTTTAATGACAGGAGTCCCTGCTCTGAAAAAGGTTTCCTGTAGGGATCGACCGATTATCGGTATGGACGATATTATCGGCCGATAATCACGATTTTGGGCATTATCGGTATCGGCAATTATCTTGCCGATAAGCCGATAATGCCCCGCCCCCCGCACCGCCCCCACTGAACCACCGCACCCCCGAACCACCGCACCGCGTCGCACCCCCCACCGTGATGCTGGGCGGTATACCGGTATGGATTTTTGCCCATACCGCTATATCGGTCGGGCCCCTCCCCCACCCTCCGAGTCAATAAAAAAATTAAACTTGCCCATAATGGGGGTGGTCCGGGCCATCCATCGTTCCTGTAGTGTCCGGGGGCGTTCCGGGTGAAGAGTGAACCGGTCCGGGCTGTCCTTCTTCTCCGGCGGTCATCTTCTCCACTCCGGGCAGGCTCCGGCCTAGTACGCTGCATAGACGGCGCTACGCCGTGACGTCAGGTGCGTCGCTGTGCAGCGGCGTCTATGCAGCGTACTAGGCCAGAGCCTGCCCGGAGTGGAGAAGATGACCCCCGGAGAAGAAGGACAGCCCGGACCGGTTCACTCTTCACCCGGAACGCCCCCGGACACTACAGGAACGATGGATGGATGGCCCGGACCATCCTGACAGGTAGGGGGAGAGAAGCGGGTGGTGGTGGCGGCGGCGGCCTATGGCCCCGCAAAAGCCACTGCAGATCATTGATTTAAAGCGCCTGCTTTAAATCAATGATCTGCAGCGGTGTCGCAGGGGGTTAAATAGCCAATAACTTATACCGGAATATCGGTATAAGTTATCGGCTATCGGCCCTAACCTGCACCGATTATCGGTATCGGCCCTAAAAAAACGATATCGGTCGATCCCTAGTTTCCTGCACAAGAGCAGAAGATATGCCAGATTTGAAGCGTCTCCTGCTCCGGAGCTGGGCCCATGGCTATACATTATATACCTCCTGCCCAGTCAGCCATGAAGGAGTTAAATGGTGGTGATGCATTGCCACTTAACTTTTTTGGGGCCACACACTATACAGATAGCTGCTTATTGTCCCTTCTACTCGCTGGGATAAGAACAACCAGTCTAGCTAGGGTTAAGTGGCGCACAGCACTGCCAATTCTATCCTTAGGGCCAGACAGTAAGCAGCCATCTATATAGTCCCGGGGGAGGGGAGCAGTGATACTATGAAATATCACTTAACTCCTTACACTCCATGGGACGGGCGCTTTGGGTATAATGACCTGAACTGACAGCTGGATCATCAGACTTGCGGTCAGTTTGGGACATGTGACCATAATATAGAGGATCTGCCCCGACAAGTATTCACCTCATCATCCGAGAGCAAGAAGATAAATCATGTGCAGGAATATCCCCTCAAATGTCTCCATATAACATCCTGGAATTGGATAGAATTAATGTTTATTCACAATACAGGTTCCTATAAGGTGTCAGGACGTGGCGGTCTATTTCTCCTTGGAGGAGTGGGAGTATGTAGAAGGACACAAGGATCAGTACAAGGATCAGGTCATGATGGAGGATCAGCAGCCCCTCACATCACCAGGTAATAGACATGACTATACACACACGTCCTCTCATTATTTGTATGTAAAGAATGAATTCAGTCTCTGTATGTGTTCCCTACAGTCAGATCCAGTAAGAGAACAGCACCAGAGAGGTGTCCCCGTCCTCTTGATGAGCAGAATATGGAGGTCATTACTACAGGGAAAGATCTGATCTATATTAAAGCTACAAACATAAAGGAAGAAGAACAAGAGACAGATGTAAGCAGTGATGAACAGTATAAGGAGGACATTTCTACACGGAAATATCTGATCTATAATAATGCTACAGACATAAAGGAAGAAGAAGAGACAGATGTGAGCGGTGATGAGCAGTATGAGAAGGACATTCCTACAGGGAAAGATCTGATCTATAATAATGCTATAGACATAAAGGATGAAGAAGTGACAGATGTGAGCAGTAATGCACAGTATAAGGAGGACATTCCTACAGGGAAAGATCTGATCTACATTAATGCTCCAGACATAATAGTAAAAGCAGAAGAGACAGATGTGAGCGGTGATGAGCAGTTTAAGGAGGACATTTCTACAGGTAACCACCCAGGTAAGTAGTGATCACTAAATACAGAGAAGGGTCACAGATTCTATTCAGTCACCGGCTGGAATAATATTTTGGGGGAAGTAGTGGTGTAACTAGAATCTCTGCGACTACAGGGCAAATTTTGGAATACCACCCCCCTCCCCCCAAACATATCTCAGACTGGGGGCCTCCCAGATCCTCTGGGCACAAGTGACCTCTGCTCCGTGCAGGGATTACTGTCAACCACTGCATGAAGAGGTGCCGACATACCTCTCTATAAATCTCTATGGGAGAGCCGGAGATATACAAACGGGATGCCAGGCAGGAGATCGCGGGGGTCTCAGTGGTCGGACCCCTCACGATCAGACATTTATCCCCACAGGATTCTGTGACTAGGGGATAAGTTCTCATGTACTAGAGTTTTCCTTTAACACGATAACGACCATGGACGAGTATACATGTCCAGGGGGATGCACGTTCCAGCACCTGGAGGAGTATACATGTCCATGGTTCTCATGGGTACTGCCCAGTGCACCCACGAGATCGCGGCAGGGACTCGGCTGTAACACACAGCCGGGAACCTGCCGCACTGCCGGGACCAAAGTAAACTTCAGTCCCAGCAGTTTAACCCTTACAGCCGCGGTCGGAAGTGACTGTGGGCTATAAGTGTTTTGACAGAGGGAGCTCCCTCTGTCTTCCCTGCAGCACTGCGCAACGATCATAGGGGGCTGTGTGTAACCCCTGGCAGGCAGGGGCCTGCCGCACTGCCGGGACCAAAGTAATCTTCTGTCCAGGCAGTTTAACCCTTACAGCCACGGTCGGAAGCGACGACAAACTGTAAGGAGTTGGACAGAGGGAGGGGGCTCCCTATGTCTCTCTCCTGCAGCACCGCGCAACGATCGCAGGGTGCTGCTTGTTACCTGGACTTACAAGGACCCCCAGGTCTGCCCCGTTTATTGCCAGAGGCACGTTCTGATATGCTGCCTGCTAGTGTAAAACTGACAGGCAGCATATAACTGCAATGCTAAGTATTCCAAAGCATTTACAAAAGTGTAAAAAAATATATATAAAATAAATAAAAGTGTAAAAATAGTTAAAAAAAATTATAAAAAGAATAAAAAATTATTAAATAAATATAATGAAAAGTAAAAATGCATAATGTGTAGGATTACACGGCGCACATCCCATATCACATGCTGCGGATGCCCGGCAGTCACAATAGTGAGCTCCCTGCTGCGGCTGGGTATCTTTGTGTGTCCACTCATAGCGGTGGATTTCCCGCCGGCAGTCATGAGCAGACACACTGAGCTACCCAGCTGCAGCAGTGATCTCGCCCTTGTGACTGTCGGGGGCATCCGCAGTGTGAAATACTCTGCGCTCTATGTGACCCTACACTGCGTCCCGTTCATACTGCGTTTCAGCGTTATGTTACAGGTATCCGTCAGCATCACGTCAATAATAATGATTCTGACATATACTGTAGCAGCTCCAGTCATTTCTGAATGAGACGGGTCCAGTATACATTGGATCCCTTTTCTGACATGACAGCGGACACCGATACTGCAGAAATGCCGTATGAATGGGGACGATCACCCAAACCCCCAGTGATGGATATATTCACCATGAGCGGATGATTATTCCCACAACATGGCGGATATATCCATCAGGAACTATAACTGTCACAGACAGCCGCGCGTCACTGCTAGAAGACCAAGGACCAATCAGAGCGCTCCCTGGTCCAGACAATACACTTGTGGGGTTCTGTATATATAATGGGGTCAATTCTGGGGGTGCAGTATATATAATGGGGTCACTTCTGGGGGTGCAGTATATATAATGGGGTCTCTTCTGGGGTGCAGTATATATGATGGGGTCACTTCTGGGGGTGCGGTATATATAATGAGGTCACTTCTGGGGGTGCAGTATATATAATGGGGTCACTTCTGGGGGTGCAGTATATATAATGGGGTCACTTCTGGGGGTGCAGTATATATAATGGGGTCACTTCTGGGGTGCAGTATATATAATGGGGTCACTTCTGGGGGTGCGGTATATATTTTGCAGATGACACCAAGCTTTGTAGCACGGTACAGTCTATAGAGGATGTGTATATAGAGGGGGGGCTGTGTATATAGAGGGGGGCTGTGCATATAGAGGGGGGGCTGTGTACATAGAGGGGGGCTGTGTATATAGAGGGGGGCTGTGTATATAGTGGGGGGGCTGTGTATATAGAGGGGGGGCTGTGTATATAGAGGGGGGGGCTGTGTATATAGAGGGGGGCTGTGTATATAGAGGGGGGCTGTGTATATAGAGGGGGGCTGTGTATATAGAGGATGTGTATATAGAGGGGGGGCTGTGTATATAGAGGGGGGCTGTGCATATAGAGGGGGGGCTGTGTACATAGAGGGGGGCTGTGTATATAGAGGGGGGCTGTGTATATAGTGGGGGGGCTGTGTATATAGAGGGGGGGCTGTGTATATAGAGGGGGGGGCTGTGTATATAGAGGGGGGCTGTGTATATAGAGGGGGGCTGTGTATATAGAGGATGTGTATATAGTGGGGGGGCTGTGTATATAGAGGGGGGCTGTGTATATAGAGGATGTGTTTATAGTGGGGGGGCTGTGTATATAGAGGGGGGCTGTGTATATAGAGGGGGGGGGCTCTGTATATAGAGGAATGGCTGTGTATATAGAGGGGGGGCTGTGTATATAGAGGGGGGCTGTGTATATAGAGGGGGGGCTGTGTATATAGAGGGGGGGGCTGTGTATATAGAGGGGGGGCTGTGTATATAGAGGGGGGCTGTGTATATATAGAGGATGGTATTAACAGCTCTGTTTCTATCTTTGCAGATGACACCAAGCTTTGTAGCACGGTACAGTCTATAGAGAATGTGTATATAGTGGGGGGGGGGGGGCTGTGTATATAGAGGGGGCTGTGTATATAGAGGGGGGGCTCTGTATATAGAGGGGGGGCTGTGTATATAGAGGGGGGGCTGGGTATATAGAGGAATGGCTGTGTATATAGAGGGGGGCTGTGTATATAGTGGAGGGGCTGTGTATATAGAGGGGGGCTGTGTATATAGAGGGGGGCTGTGTATATAGAGGGGGGCTGTGTATATAGAGGGGGGCTGTGTATATATAGAGGATGTGTATATAGTGGGGGGGCTGTGTATATAGAGGGGGGGCTGTGTATATAGAGGGGGGGCTGTGTATATAGTGGGGGGCTGTGTATATAGAGGGGGGCTGTGTATATAGAGGGGGGCTGTGTATATAGTGTGGGGGGGGGGGGCTGTGTATATAGAGGGGGGGCTGTGTATATAGAGGGGGGGGGGTACAGTCTATAGAGGATGTGCATAAGTTACAAGATGACTTGGATAGACGAAGTGTCTGGGCATCCACTTGGCAAATGAGGTTCAATGTGGATAAATGTAAAGTTATGCATCTGGGTACTAATAACCTGCATGCATCGTATGTCTTAGGGGGGCTGTGTATATAGAGGGGGGGGGGCTGTGTATATAGAGGGGGGGGGGGCTGTGTATATAGAGGGGGGGGCTGTGTATACTAATAACCTGC
This sequence comes from Hyla sarda, assembly GCF_029499605.1. Lineage (NCBI taxonomy): Eukaryota > Metazoa > Chordata > Amphibia > Anura > Hylidae > Hyla > Hyla sarda. The sequence continues at coordinate 799,335 of NW_026607590.1, read as the reverse complement.
ATGCATCGTATGTCTTAGGGGGGGCTGTGTATATAGAGGGGGGGCTGTGTATATAGAGGGGGGGGCTGTGTATATAGAGGGGGGCTGTGTATATAGAGGGGGGGCTGTGTATATAGAGGGGGGGCTGTGTATATAGAGGGGGGCTGTGTATATAGAGGGGGGCTGTGTATACTAATAACCTGCATGCATCGTATGTCTTAGGGGGGGCTGTGTATATAGAGGGGGGGCTGTGTATATAGAGGGGGGCTGTGTATATAGAGGGGGGCTGTGTATATAGAGGGGGGGCTGTGTATATAGAGGGGGGGCTGTGTATATAGAGGGGGGGCTGTGTATATAGAGGGGGGCTGTGTATATAGAGGGGGGGCTGTGTATATAGAGGGGGGCTGTGTATATAGAGGGGGGCTGTGTATACTAATAACCTGCATGCATCGTATGTCTTAGGGGGGATTAAACTGGCAGAGTCACTGGTAGAGAAGGATCTGGGTGACTTGTAGATCACAGACTACAGAATAGCACAATGTCAGGCTGCTGCTTCCAAAGCCGGCAGGATATTGTCATGTATCAAAAGAGGCATGGACTCAAGGGACAGGGACATAATACTCCCCCTTTATAAAGCATTGGTACGGCCTCACCTGGAATATGCTGTTCAGTTTTGGGCACCTGTCCATAAAAGGGACACTGCGGAGTTGGAAAGAGTGCAGAGACGCGCGACTAAACTAATATGGGGCATGGAACGTCTTAGCTATGAGGAGCGATTAAAGGAGTTACAATTGTTTAGTCTTGAGAAGAGACGTTTAAGGGGGGATATGATAAACGTATATAAGTATATAAATGGCCCATACAAAAAATATGGAGAAAAACTGTTCCAGGTTAAACCCCCCCCAAAGGACGAGGGGGCACTCCCTCCGTCTGGAGAAGAAAAAGTTTAGTCTAAAGGGGCGACACGCCTTCTTTACCGTGAGGACTGTGAATTTATGGAACGGTCTACCTCAGGAACTGGTCACAGCAGGAACAATTAACAGCTTTAAAACAGGATTAGATACATTCCTGGAACAAAATAACATTAATGCTTATGAAGAAATATAAAATCCCATCCCTTCCCCAATATCGCGCCACACCCCTACCCCTTAATTCCCTGGTTGAACTTGATGGACATATGTCTTTTTTCGACCGTACTAACTATGTAACTTCTGGGGGTGCAGTATATATAATGGGGTCACTTCTGGGGGTGCGGTATAATAACATAGTTCATAAGGTTGAAAAAAGAGCAGAGTCCATCTAGTTCAACCTATAACCCTAATGAGTCCCTACTGAGTTGATCCAGAGGAGGCAAAAAACCCTCAGACTAGAGGTAAAAATTCCTTCCCGACTCCAAATATCAGAATAAATCCCTGGATCAACGTTCTGTCCCTATAAATCTAATATAAATAACCTGTAATGTTATTATTCTCCAAAAATACATCCAGATCCCTTTTATATTCTTTTACAGAGTTCACCATGACACCTCCTCCGGGAGAGAATTCCACAGTCTCACTGCTCTTACAGTAAAGAACCCCCGTCTGTGCTGGTGTAGAAACCTTCTTTCCTCTAGACGTAGAGGATGCCCCCTTGTTATAGATACAGTCCTGGGTATAAATAGATCATGGAGAGATCTCTGTACTGTCCTGATATATTATATATATTATTAGGTTACCCCCTTGTTATATATACAGTCCTGGGTATAAATAGATCATGGAGAGATCTCTGTACTGTCCTGATATATATATATATATATATATATATTATTAGGTCACCTCCTTGTTATAGATACAGTCCTGGGTATAAATAGATCATGGAGAGATCTCTGTACTGTCCTGATATATATATATATATATATATATATATATATATATATATATATATATATATATATTATTAGGTCACCTCCTTGTTATATATACAGTCCTGGGTATAAATAGATCATGGAGAGATCTCTGTACTGTCCTGATATATTATATATATTATTAGGTCACCTCCTTGTTATAGATACAGTCCTGGGTATAAATAGATCATGGAGAGATCTCTGTACTGTCCTGATATATATATATATATATATATTATTAGGTCACCTCCTTGTTATAGATACAGTCCTGGGTATAAATAGATCATGGAGAGATCTCTGTACTGTCCTGATATATTATATATATTATTAGGTCTCCTCCTTGTTATAGATACAGTCCTGGGTATAAATAGATCATGGAGAGATCTCTGTACTGTCCTGATATATTATATATATTATTAGGTCTCCTCCTTGTTATAGATACAGTCCTGGGTATAAATAGATCATGGAGAGATCTCTGTACTGTCCTGATATATTATATTATTAGGTCACCTCCTTGTTATATATACAGTCCTGGGTATAAATAGATCATGGAGAGATCTCTGTACTGTCCTGATATATTATATATATATTATTAGGTCACCTCCTTGTTATAGATACAGTCCTGGGTATAAATAGATCATGGAGAGATCTTTGTACTGTCCCCTGATATATTTATACATAGGTATTAGGTGGCCCCTAAGCCTTCTTTTTTCTAAACTAAATAACCCTAATTCTGATAATCTTTCTGGGTACTGTAGTCCTCCCATTCCCTGTATTACCCTGGTTGCCCGTCTTTGAACCCTCTCCAGCTCCACTATATCTTTCTTGTACACTGGTGCCCAGTACTGTACACAGTATTCTATGCGTGGTCTGACTAGTACTGTACACAGTATTCTATGTGTGGTCTGACCAGTACTGTACACAGTATTCTATGTGTGGTCTGACCAGTACTGTACACAGTATTCTATGTGTGGTCTGACTAGTACTGTACACAGTATTCTATGTGTGGTCTGGCCAGTACTGTACACAGTATTCTATGTGTGGTCTGACCAGTACTGTACACAGTATTCTATGTGTGGTCTGACTAGTACTGTACACAGTATTCTATGTGTGGTCTGACCAGTACTGTACACAGTATTCTATGTGTGGTCTGACTAGTACTGTACACAGTATTCTATGTGTGGTCTGACCAGTACTGTACACAGTATTCTATGTGTGGTCTGACCAGTACTGTACACAGTATTCTATGTGTGATCTGACCAGTACTGTACACAGTATTCTATGTGTGGTCTGACCAGTACTGTACACAGTATTCTATGTGTGATCTGACCAATACTGTACACAGTATTCTATGTGTGGTCTGGCCAGTACTGTACACAGTATTCTATGTGTGGTCTGACCAGTACTGTACACAGTATTCTATGGGTGATCTGACCAGTACTGTACACAGTATTCTATGCGTGGTCTGACCAGTACTGTACACAGTATTCTATGTGTGGTCTGACCAGTACTGTACACAGTATTCTATGTGTGGTCTGACCAGTACTGTACACAGTATTCTATGTGTGGTCTGACCAGTACTGTACACAGTATTCTATGTGTGGTCTGACCAGTACTGTACACAGTATTCTATGTGTGGTCTGACCAGTACTGTACACAGTATTCTATGTGTGGTCTGACCAGTACTGTACACAGTATTCTATGTGTGGTCTGACCAGTACTGTACACAGTATTCTATGTGTGGTCTGACCAGTACTGTACACAGTATTCTATGTGTGGTCTGACCAGTACTGTACACAGTATTCTATGTGTGGTCTGACCAGTACTGTACACAGTATTCCATGTGTGGTCTGACCAGTACTGTACACAGTATTCTATGTGTGATCTGACCAGTACTGTGCACAGTATTCTATGTGTGGTCTGACCAGTACTGTACACAGTATTCTATGTGTGGTCTGACCAGTACTGTACACAGTATTCTATGTGTGGTCAGACCAGTACTGTACACAGTATTCTATGTGTGGTCTGACCAGTACTGTACACAGTATTCTATGTGTGGTCTGACTAGTACTGTACACAGTATTCTATGTGTGGTCTGACCAGTACTGTACACAGTATTCTATGTGTGGTCTGACTAGTACTGTACACAGTATTCTATGTGTGGTCTGACCAGTACTGTACACAGTATTCTATGTGTGGTCTGACCAGTACTGTACACAGTATTCTATGTGTGGTCTGACCAGTACTGTACACAGTATTCTATTTGTGGTCTGGCCAGTACTGTACACAGTATTCTATGTGTGGTCTGACTAGTACTGTACACAGTATTGTATGTGTGGTCTGACCAGTACTGTACACAGTATTCTATGTGTGATCTGACTAGTACTGTACACAGTATTCTATGTGTGGTCTGACCAGTACTGTACACAGTATTCTATGTGTGGTCTGACTAGTACTGTACACAGTATTCTATGTGTGGTCTGACTAGTGATTTGTACAGCGGTAGAATTATTTCCTTGTCGTGGGCATCTATGCCCCTATTGATGCACCCCATGATTTTATTTGCCTTGGCAGCAGCTGCCTGACACTGGTGACTACAGCTAAATTTACTGTTAACTAAGACTCCTAAGTCCTTTTCCACGTCAGTTGTCCCAAGTGTGCTCCCATTTAATATATAACCCCAGCCCGGATTTTTCCTCCCCATGTGCATTACCTTACATTTATCAGTGTTGAACCTCATCTGCCACTTCTCAGCCCAAACCCCCAAACTATCCAGATCCATTTGTAACCGTGCACTGTCCTCTATTGTGTTTACTGCTTTACAGAGTTTAGTATCATCTGCAAAGATTCCACCATCTTTACTCATTTCCTATATCTCCACCCAGTTGGCCCCAGCTAGAAGCCCCGCCCTCCTGTCCTTGTGGCCCTATTCCTGTTATGTCTTTACCTCTAATATGTCAGGTTCTTCTTCTCCTTCTGGTTCTCTCCCGAGTGTCCACATGTCTCCCCGGCCGCCGCCATCTTGTAGAAGGAGGTTTATAGAGAACTGTGGATCCAGGCTCTATGGTGGGGACGGGCTGCACCTCAATAGGTAGGGGGCGCTGTGCTCGGGGAGGAGATAGTGTAGATCAGTGGTTCTTAACCTGGGTTCGATCGATCCCCAGGGGGTTCGGTGAGTCAGGCTTCTTATGCACTACAAAATTCTCAGTTTTTAAACATCCGTATGAAGTTCTGTCTGAAAACCAGCTGAAAACGGCAGTAACGAAATCTTATACGGCCGTTAGAAAATCCCATTATAGTCTATGGGATTTTTCTCATATTCGTTTTAATCCATTATAGTCCGTTATTGATAACGGACGTTATTTTGTGACGGAAGATAGTAACGGGAGAAATAGTTCATGAACTATCAGTCATTTTACCAAAATATCCACGGCGAAACGGAAAAAAAAATCACTGTGCGACAAAATTGAAGAAAAAATTTCATTTTGTAACTTTTGGGGGCTTCCGTTTCTACGCACTGCATTTTTCGGTAAAAATGACACCTTATCTTTATTCTATAGGTCCATACGATTAAATTGATCCCCTAATTATATAGGTTGGATATTGTCGTACTTTGGAAAAAATCATAACTACATACAGGAAAATAAATATGTTAAAAATTCTCATCTTCTAACCCCTATAACTTTTTTTTTTTCCGGGTATGGGCCGGTATGAGGGCTCATTTTTTGCGCAGTGATCTGAAGTTTTTAGCGGTACCATTTTTGTATTGATCGGACTTTTTGATCACTTTTTATTCATTTTTTTATGATATAAAAAGTTACCAAAAATACACTATTTTGGACTTTGGCATTTTTTTGCGCGTACGCCATTGACCGTGCAATTTAATTAACAATATATTTTTATAGTTCGGACATTTTCGCACGCGGCGATACCACATATGTTTATTTTTATTGTTATTTACACTGGTTTTTTTTTTATGGGAAAAGGGGGGTGATTCTATATTTTATTAGGGAAGGGGTTAAATGACCTTTGTAAACTTTTTTTTCACTTTTTTTTTGCAGTGTTATAGCTCCCATAGGGACCTATAACACTGCACACACTGATCTCTTATACTGATCATTGTTATCCCATAGGGACCTATAACACTGCACACACTGATCTCTTATACTGATCATTGTTATCCCATAGGGACCTATAACACTGCACACACTGATCTCTTATACTGATCATTGTTATTCCATAGGGACCTATAACACTGCACACACTGATCTCTTATATTGATCATTGTTATCCCATAGGGAGCTATAACACTGCACACACTGATCTCCTATGCTGATCATTGCAGGGATCAGTCAGAGAGGCGGTCGATTGTCCCGATCAGCCCGACTGAGCTGCCGGGAATGGTTTACTTTCGTTTTGTTGATCGCCGCGTCTAAGGGTTAATAGCGCGCCACGGGTCCCGCGACCCCACGTTATAGATCGGGAGCGGACTCATGACGTAGCGGTACGTCATGAGTCTTTAAGGGGTTAAAGGGGTACTCCGGTGTTCCAGCATTCTGAAAGCTCAGAGGCAGTGATCATGAAGTTGTGGCCATGCCCCCTCTCACATGAATGGGGTGTGTGCGACATTACAAGGGGGCGTAGCCGTAACATCGCGACCACTGGAATCTGGCTTTTGTTTAGAACGGGGGGTGCTGTGGGAGATCCTGGGGGCCCCAGCAGCCGGACCCCGCGATCAGACATCTTATCCCCCATCCTTTGGATAAGAGATAAGATGTCTAGCAGTGGAGTATCCCTTTAAATCCCTTCATTCTTTCCCTCTAATACGGTAATGTTCCGGTTCGGATCACCTGTGTGGGTCCAAATGGAGGTATAGGTGCGGCTGGCGAGCCGAGAGCGAAAATCATTAAAAATAAAGGTTCCCCTTTTAACTTGGTTCCAGGAAAATTTCACTAACTTTATTAGGACATAAATCTTTCTATACACATTAATAGACAAAAGACAAAAATGTGATACTGTCTGCCTAGACAGGATAGGGGATAGGTTATAGATCGCAGGGGTCCGACCCGTGTGACTCCCCGCGATCTCCTGAACGGGGCCCCATTACTCTTCCGGAAGCAGCTTTTCCGACCCCCACAGGATGCCGCAGCTGATACCCCCCCCCCCATGGGATACATGGAGGGGGAGTGTCAGCTGCCACTCCATGCAGTGTCGGTGCGCCCCCTTCAAGCAGTCCCAAGGGTCGGACCCCCGTGATCTATAATGTATCCCCTATCCTTTGCCTGAATTCTCTGGCTGGCATGAGGATTATAAAGGGGGCGGTTTGGATGACTGCTCCATTATAACCTGCGGGGTCAAGTGGATTGGGGGGCACGGTCATTTGGTCCCTGACCGGGCCCCATAGCAGTGATTTTCCCTGAGGCTGTGTCCACATGATTGTCAAAAACTGGTGTCCCTGCTCCTTGTAAGGCAGTGGTGTCAAACTGTGGCCCTTCAGATGTTCCAAAACTTCAACTCCCGGGCATGCTGGGAGTTGAAGTTTTGCAACATCTGGAGGGCCGCAGTTTGAAGACCACTGCACTAAGGGATACCATGAGAGGGAAGCCTTGATTTGCCTTTTGGGGACAGCGTGCATCCTCAGACCTTTTGGTGTCCAGGCATGCTGGGAGTTGAAGTTTTGTAACATCTGGAGGGCCACAGTTTGACACCACTGTTGTATGGCTGCTCCGCTATCATAGTAACTATCTTTCTCCAGTTTTGCAGTAAATCTTATTTAAAAATGAAGGGTACAAAGTACTATTGCTTAGAAATGCAAAAATGTCCTGGGTTGTTAAGGGGTTAATACTGATAATAAAATCGGTGTTATTCTCTGCAGATTCTTGTACCAGGAGATCAGAGGAGAATCTTATATCTTCAGATTATAAAGCAGATGATGATATCACACAAGATACATATGAAGAACATTCCATTATCCCAGATACACCCTCAGCCCTTCACAGCCAAGATCTGTCATCTCATCCTTATATACAGGTCCTGTCTTCTCACTCATCACAGGATGTTCAGCAAAATAAAAGCCACAGAAGGGGTGTTGGACATCAAAGAGATTGTGCAGGGGAGAAGCAATATTCATGTTCAGAATGTGGGAAATGTTTTAATAGCAAATCACAACTTATTCAACATAACAGAACTCACACAGGAGAGAAGCCATATTCATGTTCAGAATGTGGGAAATGTTATACTCATCAGCCAAGTCTTATTAGACATCAAAGAACTCACACAGGGGAAAAGCCATTTTCATGTTCAGAATGTGGGAAATGTTTTACTTTTAAATCAGGTCTTATTGTACATCAACAAACTCACACAGGAGAGAAGCCATATTCATGTTCAGAATGTGGGAAATGCTATACTCATCAGCCAAGTCTTATTAGACATCAAAGAACTCACACAGAGGAGAAGCCTTTTTCATGCTCAGAATGTGGGAAATGTTTTACTCAGAAATTAGACCTTGTTGTACATCAAAGAAGTCACACAGGGAAGAAGCCATTTTCATGTTCAGAATGTGGGAAATGTTTTGCTCAGAAATCATATCTTGTTGTACATCAAAGAACTCACACAGGGGAAATGCCATTTTCATGTTCAAAATGTGGGAAATGTTTTACATTTAAATCAGGTCTTGTTGTACATCAACGAACTCACATGCGAGAGAACCAATTTTCATGCTCAGAATGTGGGAAATGTTTTGCTCAGAAATCAGATCTTGTTAAACATCAAAGAACTCACACAGGAGAGAAGCCATTTCCATGTTCAGAATGTTGGAAATGTTTTACTCAGAAATCAGACCTTGTTGTACATCAAAGAACTCACACAGGAGAGAAACCATTTTCATGTTCAGAATGTAGAAAATGCTTTACTCAGCAATCACATCTTGTTCAACATCAAAGAACTCACACAGGAGAGAAGCCAATTCAGAGCAGTAAATGATGTAGATAACACATCTATATATTATCCATGTACATAGGATATCTGACATTTATACATATATCATATACTGCATCTCCAAACTTGTTCCCAATTGTTAATAAAAGTTTTCTTTCTTATATGATTTATTATTCTTATATTCATCTCCACACACTGGACTTATAATAAATGTAATATTGTCCCTGACGTTGTATATAGGGAATGTAACGCGTCAGTGTTGTCCCCGCCCCCTTCTCATTATGATTATAGAGACTTTAATTCAAGGCATCAGACAGGATCCGCGCGTCTCCTTTGAAGATCGTCTCTTCTGAACATAAGATGCTGTAGATACTTTTTTTTTTTTGTTGCAAACTGTTTATTAGATTTTTTCAATTTTATAAGAACAGCAATAAAAGTAAGTTTAACTACATTGCACAGGTGTAACAGACATGAGTAGTGCAGTACCCACAGAGTCAAGAAAGTAAAACACAATAAACAGGTCATAATGGCAAGGTCATAAATTACTTTGATATCAACCTCTCCACTAGCATCAAATACCGGTATAAATAGGACAGAGCATACAACCACCCATGTGCACCGACAACACAAGACCAATAAGCTGACACACAAACAAACAGACAAGCAGAACAAAATATAACAATACAACACACGAAAAGGGGGAAGAGGGGAGGGGGCCAGGAAAGACAAAGAAAAGGAAAAGATAGAAGACCTGCAGACACATGTGAAACCCCAGGAAGCTCACTCCAGACCAGCTGAAAGACGAAGAGGACCAAGGGAATTAGTAAGGGACGCCAGGGAGTACCATTCAGTGTGACGGAAAAGTAACACTATGGCATCAATTGGGTTTTGGTATAGTGAGCGGACAGGAAAGTACGCCACTTTGCAAAGAATTTCCTCGCATTGTGTTCTCTGTGTCCAGTCTGTCCACCTAAAAGAAAGTCTTAAGTTCTACCACATGGGCTATGACCGGCATGGGAGTCTTTATCCAGTCACACATAATTATGCGCACGGCCACCAGGAGAATGACGTGGAGGAATTTTGGGATAAATCGTAGACCCACCTCCTCTGCAACAGAAAGATCAACAGACTGGAACAGAAGTGCCGGAGGAGTCAATGGAACCCGAACGGTCCAATACCTAGTGATATAGTCTCCAACGTCCCCCCAAAAGCTCTGCGACTTGGAACAGGACCAAATGCCATGATAAAACTCTGTGTCGGGAGTATTGCATTTCGGACAGGCAGTATGTCTGTCTGGGAATGCAGAGGTAGCCGGGATATTAAAGCCCAAGTAGCCAAAGTGCATAAGCTTAAAAAACGTTTTGCGCCAGCGCTCATTGATGACATTATCCGCTTGCGTACGTCAGGATCCTGAAGAATCGACTCCTATTTAGCAAAAAGTGTATGTTTGGAGACCTTTAAAAGACGGTCATTAAAGTATCTATACAAAGCCGAAATAGACGCCTTCCTAGTTTGTGGACCTACCTTTTCTTCAAAAGAGGAGGAAGACAATTTGGAGGACGGTTCCTGAGCCGGGATGTGCAAAAAGAGAGAAGTTGAGACACTTGCAGAAAATAAGAAGGCGGCAGAGAGAAGTTAGTAATTTCCTGCGGGCGGAGCCACCGTCTTTCCTCAGCATGCATCAACTGTCTTGCCACATTTATCCCCTTCCTACGCCAAACCTCAGACAAACTGTTCTCTCTGCCGTGGAGAAATTCCGGATGACCCCAGATATTGAGACGCCCAGATAGCAGAAAAGGTAGACCATAGGCCCTATGAACTGCTTTCTACGTTAACATCGTGTCCGTAATTACTAATGAATGCATTATATGGGTGGGAAGGCATGGGATGCGGGTATGGAGGCAGGAAACCAAATTCCAAGGAGAAGTGAGCTCTTCCTCCAAAAAATTGTTGGAATGAAAGCTAGACTCATGGAGCCAGTCCATGACATGTCTAGAGAGGCATGAGAGGTTCTATAAGCCCATGACATGTCTAGAGAGGCATGAGAGGTTCTATAAGTCCATGACATGTCTAGAGAGGCATGAGAGGTTCTATAAGTCCATGACATGTCTAGAGAGGCATGAGAGGTTCTATAAGTCCATGACATGTCTAGAGAGGCATGAGAGGTTCTATAAGTCCATGACATGTCTAGAGAGGCATGAGAGGTTATAGCCACGGAGGTTGAAAAAACCCACACCGCCATCAGCCCTGCTAAGCATAACTTTTTGTAAGGCAATTCGCGGGCGCTTACCCGCCCATATAAAGTGTGTGAAGGCTGAGTTTAGAGTAGTCACAGCCTTATGTTTCAATAAAACAGGCAGGGTTTGTAACTGGTATAAGAGTAGAGGAAAGATGATCATTTTCAAATGACATTTGCCTAGGAAGGAGATTGGTAATTGATGCCAGCGACGAAGCTCATCCTGAATCTGCTTGAACAAAGGGAGATAATTCAAGGTGTAGAGGGAAGAGGGGTCTCTACCAATTTTTATACCTAAGTAAATGATATGGGGCTTGACAAGATCCCCGGGTATTCCAAGGGTATTCCAGTAAGAGGTAGACCAAGAGGGTCCCCGCGGGAGTAGTTCACTTTTTAGTTGATTGATTTTATAACCAGAGAAGGTACCAAAATGAGCTAAAGTGGACACTCAGATTGGCTAGGAACATCAAAACATCACCCACAAAAAGGGTCAATTTGACTGTTTTGCGCTGGATTTCAATGCCCTGATACAAATCAGAGTCCTCCAGGTGACGGGCTAAAGGTTCCAGATTGAATAAGAGAGGGGACAGGGGACATCCCTGTTGCATACCTTTAAAAAGAGGGAAGGAGGGAGACAATATGCCTGTGTAAATTTGTGCCTGGGGGGGAAGCATAGAGACCCCCTAAAAATGTATGGAAGTGACCAGTAATGCCAACCTTGTCCAACACCATCCCAAGCCAGTCCCACCTGACATTATCGAATGCCTTTTCGGCATCAAGTGCCAGTAACAGTGGTTGTTCCCCAAGCTTAGGACGGTGCTGCATCCTATCCAGGACAGTTAACACTTTGCAGATATTAGTCACTAATGACCCAAAGCCCACTTGGGAAGGACCTATCAACAATAGCAGAAACACACTTAAGCGATCAGCAAGTATTTTAGATACTAGCTTAAGGTCTTGGTTAATAAGGGATATGGGATGGTAGGATTGGGGCAGGAGGGGATCCTTGCCGGGCTTTAGAAGGAACTTAATGACGGCTGTGTTTGAGTGCAAAGGCCAAGAGCCAGAATGCAGGAGATGGTTAAAGTAAGACGTTAATGGGGGCTTCACTTCATCAATCAAGACCTTATAAAATTCACCGGAGAAACCATCAGGGCCCGGCCCTTTCGCATTATGGAGACCTTTGATGTTCCGCCGAACTTCGTCTTCAGTGAAGTCTCCATTAAGAGCATCTCGGTGATCGGAGGACAGCGAGGGCAATTGAACAAACTCCAGAAACGTCTTACCAAATACCATATCCACAGGGGAAAATGTCATAATATCCTGGTACGTAGCGCACCGTGATGTACGTTTACTTTTATTTTTGGTTTCGACATAGATTTGGTGGTGAAATAATTGATGTTATAACAAAGTAAAATTGGTGGCGTATAAAACAAGCCTCATATGGGTCTGTAGGTGGAAACTAAAAGCGTTCTGATTTTTAGAAGGTGAGGAGGAAAAAATGAAAGTGCAAAAATGGAAAAACCCTGAATCCTTAAAGAGTTAAAGTTGTCCTCTTATGACCCCTATAACTCTTTTATATTCCAGTATACAGGACTATATAAGGATAATTTTTTTGTGCCATAATCTGTAGTTTCTATTTATATCATTTTGTTTTGATGACAATTTTGATCATTTTTTAATAAATTTTTTCCTGGTATATGAAGCGACCGAAAATCAGCACCGACCTTGTACGGCACTGACCGTGCAGTTTAATTTTTATTATATTTTAATTGGACATTTACGCACGCGGTGATATAAGTTTATTTTTGTTTACATTATTTTATAGAAAAATGGGAAAAGTGGTTCAAACTTTACTAGGGGAGGAGCTTATTCACATTTATTAACACTTTATTTTAGTATATTTTTCAGATTGTTTAGTCCCCTTAGGAAACGATTGCATGTGAACCTTAGATTGCAGTAGGGATCAACCGGTATCGATTTTTTAGGGCCGATACCGATACTCTGTGGAGGTTAGGGCCGATAGCCGATAACTTATACCGATATTCCGGTATAAGTTATCAGCTATTTATCTCCCCCTCCCACCGGCAACACCACTGCAGATCATTGATTTAAAGGGGGCGCTTTAAATCAATGAACTGCAGCGGCTTTTGCGGTGCTAGAGACCGCCGCTGTCACCCGCTTCTCTCCCCCTACCTGTCCTGGGGTCCTTCTGAGTCCTATCACCGCCACTGCGACCACCCCACCACCACAACACCCCTCACCACCGCGCCGCACCCCCCACCGCACCGCCCCGGCCAGAGACCGCCGCCGCTGCCCCATTGCCTTCCCCATTCCCGATTTTATAATTTCCGGGGCCCGGGGTCCGCGTTACTTCTGGCTCCGGCGGCGTCCTCCTGAGCTGTCACTGTGCGCACTGACTGTGACGTCGCGTTGAGGACGTCACTCGTCATTGCGCAGCGCACAGCGTAACACAGGATGCCGCAGGAGCCAGAAGTAGCGCGGACTCCGGGAACAGGTAACCGGTAACTGGGGATGGGGGAGGCAATGGAGCAGCGGCGGTCTCTGGCCAGGGCGGTGGTGGGGGGTGCGGCGTGGAGCAGGGGGCGGTGCATTATCGGCAAGGTAATTGCCAATAACGATAACGTCCAAAATTGTGAATATCGGTCGATAATATCGGGAAAAACTGATAATCGGTCAATCCCTAGATTGCAGACACTGATCAATGCCGTCATATAGAACAGTGTTATTGGCGCTCTATTACTACAGGCTGCTGAGGCGGTCTACTGTAAGGGAGCGCTGATCGGATGAGCTGGAAGACGGTAGGGACCCTCCACCTGTCCTCTCAGCTGATCGGGACCCTGCAATTTTGTTGTGATGATTGCAGGATCTAAAGGGTTAGTGTCAGACATGGGACCAATCAGTGATGTCCGTCATTAGTTGTGGGTCCTGGCTGCTGATAACAACCGGGACCCACCAGGTATGAAGCGTGCTCCGCTTCATTTATGGCCAGTGTCCTGAAGGGGTTAATAGATTCCTTACTATACCCTGTTATAAACCTCATATAGGTAAATATCCTCAGGTGCCACCATGGAGGATTTCCGAGCTCTTTATTATAATCTTCCTGACAACATGGCCGACACTACATAAACAATAAATCTCCATATAATGGCCGTCCTTAGTATAGGTTATTCATATAGGAAGAGTTATATGGGCTTCAATGTCTTTAGTCTCATCTCACCCTCTTGGACTTTCTTCCTAAAGGGCCGGTTACCTCATCCAAAATGGTGGATTTCATCCTTCCAAGATGGCCGCTTCTGTCTCAGCTTCTCACAGTCTCCATTCTTCTCCTTCCTGTCCGTCGGTCCATGTCCCTCCTCTATAATGAACCTATACTAATAGTCATGGGTGTGTCTATTATAATGGAGGGTGTGTCTATTATAATTGGGGGGGGGGGGTGTCTATTATAATTGAGGGTATGTCTATTATAATTTAGGGTGCCTCCTTTATAAATGAGGGTACGTCTATTATAAATGTGGGTGTGTCTATTATAATTGAGGGTGTGTCTATTATAATTCAAGGTGTCTCCTTTATAAATGAGGGTGTGTCTATTATAAATGTGGGTGTGTCTATGATTGAGGGTGTGTCTATTATAATTCAAGGTGTCTCCTTTATAAATGAGTGTGTGTCTATTATAATTGAGGGTGTGTCTATTATAATTCAAGGGGTCTCAATTAAAAATGAGGGTGTGTTTATTATAAATGGCCAGTGTGTCTATTATAAAGGGGGGGGGGTGTCTATTATAAATGGGGGGGGGTGTTTTTTATATAACGCACACAGATTCTGCAGCGCTGTACACTCATATTGGTCCCTGTCCCCATTGGGGTCACATGTTTTTGAAGTGTGGTAGGAAACCGGAGCCCCCGGAGGAAACCCACACAAACATGGAAGAACATACAAACTCTTTGCAGATGTTGTCTTCTGTGCTACAAGGTAACAGTGCAAACCACTGAGCCCCCGTGCTGCCCCATGAGGGGTGTTTATCCTAATATATATATATCTGGTTCATTACGAATCCAATCCTCCTCCCTTGTGGGCCGGAATGGTATACATTAGGTCATGGGTGTTTTCTTATTGGATACTTCATGTGTATATATGGTATATCCTCCCACTGTACTGAAATAGTATTGTACTATGTCATTAGATTCTATATATATATACATCCAGCACTGTACAGTGTATCTCAGTGATAACCTGTAACCTTGATAATGAGAACATGTATTGAGAAATATCCCATTACATAATATGTAACATATGTGAATAAAGAGCGATCTGTCAATCATGGCTGGTGGGGGCGGAGTAACTGCGAGGACCCCCCCCCCCCCCCCGATTCAGGCAGCATGAAAGTGATGAAAGTTCTAGAATCAGAACATTTTCCATACACATCATTATTCCCCCATGTGATCGTGTGGTGCAGACATAGAAGATAACTCACTTCTGTACGGCCGGGTTCACACTGCAGAATCTCCGCGGGCATCACTAGGACGGCACAGAGTAAGCGGATCTGCCGAAAGATCTGATCAGAAATGCATTACTGTCTATGAGGATGGAAATGCAGTCCGCGTGGTCTCCTAGTACCGCAAGCGGAGGGATGAGATGGATAAGGAACTCTGGGGGAGATTCTCAAAGAATTTTGCGCCAAAAAAAACCAATTTCTGCCAAAATTTTGACATGAAAAGTATCGGCCACATTTTCAAAGTGCTTTGTGCTGCGGCTTACACTGTTCACGTCAGTTTTGTAAAAGTGGGCGTGTCCACGTATATTGTCCGCTTTACATGATATTTGGGGTGAGAGTCCAGTTTACATCGAAAATTTCACTCCAGCTTTTTGATATCACAGAATTGGTTGTAGGTTTATTGTCTTTTTTTCTTAGTTTTTTTGGAAAAGGTGTAATTTAGGTAATTATTAAAAAAAGAAATAATTATTATTGAAAAATGTAATTAAAAAAAACCATATATATATCAAAAGCTGAACTGTGAGCCGCTCACCGATAGCACGCTCACCTCTCCACCTGTGCCCAGGGCCGACCGGTACCGCCTCCGGCTAAGTGCTTGTACGAAAAGAACAATAAGGTCCGGCACTAGAGTGATTGCAGGTAAAGACTGTTTGTTGCTTTATTGAAGATATCGCAGTACAAAGCTGGAAGTCTAGACTGCGATATCTTCAATAAAGCAACAAACTGTTTTTACCTGCAACCACTCTAGTGCCGGACCTTATTGTTCTCTTGTGAGATGTTTCTGACAGAATTTTCTGGGATATAAAATTTGGTGCAAAAATCAGCAATTTTGGTACCAAAATTGCCAATTTTGGCGCAAAAAAAAATCCAATATGGCTGCAACAAGAAAAAATGTTTTTTGCCACAAAGAAAAACAAAAGTGGTACAAAAATTAATGTTCACATATTTTCAAAGCAGCACAAAAGGCCTTTGAAATTGTGAGGAGAAAAAAAAAGGTGAATAATATCGCTGGAACAGAAATTACAGTATTAAATATTCTAGTACCAGGTGACGTATATACAGATGTGTTATTTTGATTCTGTTTGCATTTTGTATAACAGACATTTCTGTAGGTGTACAACAAGATGTGCTTTCCGAGTAAAACATTTCCCACATTCTGAACATGGAAATGGCTTCTCACCTGTGTGAGTTATTTGATGTTCAACAAGATTTGATTTCTTAGTAAAACATTTTCCACATTCTAAACATGAAAATGGCTTCTCCCCTGTGTGAGTTCTCTGATGTTCAATAATATTTGATTTAGAAGTAAAACATTTCCCACATTCTGAACATGAAAATGGGTTCTCCCCTGTGTGAATTCTCATATGTCTAACAAGCCGTGATTTAGAAGTAAAACATTTTACACATTCTGAACATGAAAATGGCTTCCCTCCTGTGTGAGCTGTTTGATGTTCAACAAGATTTGATTTCTTAGTAAAACATTTCCCACATTCTGAACATGGAAATGGCTTCTCACCTGTGTGAGTTCTGTGATGTTCAACAAGCCGTGATTTAGAAGTAAAACATTTCCCACATTCTGAACATGAAAACAGTTTTTCCCCTGAGTGAGTTCTCTGATGCTGAACAAGCCACGTTTTAGAAGTAAAATATTTTCCACATTCTGAACATGAAAATGGCTTCTCTCCTGTGTGAGTTCTCTGATGTCCAACAAGATGCTATTTCTGAGTGAAACATTTTCCACATTGTGAACATGAAAATGGCTTCTCTCCTGTGTGAGTTCTCTGATGTACAACAAGATCTGATTTAGAAGTAAAACATTTCCCACATTCTGAACATGAATATGGTTTCTTTCCTGTATGAGCTCGTTGATGTCCAGCGCCCCTTCTGTGACCTTTATTTTGCTGAACATCCTGTGATGAGTGAGAAGACAGGACCTGTATATAAGGATGAGATGACAGATCTTGGCTGTGAAGGGCTGAGGGTGTATCTGGGATAATGGAATGTTCTTCATATGTATCTTGTGTGATATCATCATCTGCTTTATAATCTGAAGATATAAGATTCTCCTCTGATCTCCTGGTACAAGAATCTGCAGAGAATAACACAGATTTTATTAATAATTGCGCCCATATTTATAGTCTTTTTAGTAAAACATTATAAGTGCAGCATGTGACATCATGGAACCTTTTCAACAAGGGAACCACCAGTAATGGCGGACATCAGCGATATCGCTGATGTCCACCATTAACCCCTTAGATCCCGTAGATCAATACAGATCACGGCACCTGTGGCAGTGCGGCGCTTGTAATCGCTGATCTGATTGTAGGTGGCACAGAGGTCCCCTCACCTGCCTCCACCGCTCTCCCGGGGTCTTCTGCACTGATCTGCCTTCCAGCAGACCAGAGCAGAAGATCGCTGATGATACTGATCAGTGCTATGCCTATGTATAGCACTGAACAGCATTGGTAATCTAATGATTGCAATAGATAGTCACCTATGGGGACATAAGGAGTTAAAAATAAAAGTAAAAAAAATTGAAAAATCCACCCTAATAAAAATTGTAATCACTATTTTCCCCTATTTTACTCAAAAAAGCATTAAAAAATGATAATTATTAAACATATTTGGTGTTGCTGCCTGCATAAATATCCGATCAAATAATGTTAATGATCCCGTGTGGTGAACAGCGTAAACGTAAAAAAGTACAAATAAATTGCTGCTTTTTGGTCACATCACATTCACAATTTTTTTTTTTTTTATAAAAAAGTGACTAAAAAGTCACAAATACACAAAAGTGAAATTTTAAAAAAAATACAGGTCATGATGCAAAAAATGAGCCCTCATACCACCCGGTATACGGAAAAATGAAAAAGTTATAGGTGGTCCAAGTAGGGAGACTGATTTTGTAAAAAATAAAAATAAAGGTTTGTGATTTTTTTTAAAAGCAGGACAATAAAATAAAAATATGTGATCACGGGGAGAATTTTAATCATTGACCAACAGAATAAAGAAAACGTCATTTTTACCGTAAAGTGTCCAGCAGCGTTTTCATTAAAATTTCCTCACAAAAAATAATAATTTGGGTTCGCTGTACACTTTATGGTAAAATGAGTGATGTCATTACAAAGGACAATTGGTCCCGCAAAAAACAAGTCCTCATATGGGTCTGTGGATGGAAATTTAACCCCTTAAGGACTGAGCGTTTTTCCACTTTTGTTTTTTCCTCCTTACCTTTAAAAAATTATAACCCTATCAATTTTGCACCTAAAAATCCATATTATGGCTTATTTTTTGCACCACCAATTATACTTTGTAATGACATCAGTCATTTTACCCAAAAACCTACGGCGAAATAGAAAAAAAAACCATTGTGCGACAAAATTGAAGAAAAAACACCATTTTGTAACTTTTGGAGGCTTCCAAAAGTAAGGGGCGGTATGAATGCTAATTTTTTTGCGCCGTGTTCTGAAGTTTTTATCGGTACCATTTTTTGTATTGATCGGACTTTTTGATCGCTTTTTATTCATTTTTTCATTATATAAAAAGTGACCAAAAATACGATATTTTGGACTTTGGAATTTTTTTTGCGCGTACGCCATTGTCCGTGCGGTTTAATTAACAATATATTTTTATAATTTGGACATTTCCGCACACGGCGATATCACATGTTTATTTTTATTTACACAGTTTTTTTTTTATTTTATGGGAAAAGGGGGGTGATTCAAACTTTTATTAGGGAAGGGGTTAAATGATCTTTATTCACAATTTTTACACTATTTTTTGCAGTGTTATAGGTCCCATAGGAGGCTATAACACTGCACACACTGATCTTTTACATTGATCATTGTTATCCCATAGGAGACTATAACACTGTACACACTGATCTCTTACACTGATCATTGTTATACCATAGGAGACTATAACACTGTACACACTGATCTCTTACACTGATCATTGTTATCCCATAGGAGGCTATAACACTGCACACACTGATCTTTTACATTGATCATTGTTATCCCATAAGAGACTATAACACTGTACACACTGATCTCTTACACTGATCATTGTTATCCCATAGGGGACTATAACACTGCACACACTGATCTCTTATCCTGATCATTGTTATCCCATAGGGGACTATAACACTGCACACACTGATCTCTTATCCTGATCATTGTTATCCCATAGGGGACTATAACACTGCACACACTGATCTCTTATCCTGATCATTGTTATCCCATAAGGGGGCTATAACACTGCACACACTGATCTTTTACATTGATCATTGTTATCCCATAGGGGGGCTATAACACTGCACACACTGATCTTTTACATTGATCATTGTTATCCCATAGGAGACTATAACACTGCACACACTAATCTCTTATACTGATCATTATTATCCCATAGGAGACTATAACACTGCACACACTGATCTCTTACACTGATTATTGTTATCCCATAGGAGACTATAACACTGCACACACTAATCTCTTATACTGATCATTATTATCCCATAGGAGACTATAACACTGCACACACTGATCTCTTACACTGATTATTGTTATCCCATAGGAGACTATAACACTGCACACACTGATCTCTTACACTGATCATTGTTATCCCATAGGAGACTATAACACTGCACACACTAATCTCTTATACTGATCATTATTATCCCATAGGAGACTATAACACTGCACACACTGATCTCTTACACTCATCATTGTTATCCCATAGGAGACTATAACACTGCACACACTGATCTCTTATACCAATCATTATTATCCCATAGGGACCTATAACACTGCACACACTGATCTCTTACACTGATTATTGTTATCCCATAGGAGACTATAACACTGCACACACTGATCTCTTACAGTGATCATTGTTATCCCATAGGAGACTATAACACTGCACAC
Source organism: Hyla sarda (assembly GCF_029499605.1). Classification (NCBI taxonomy): domain Eukaryota; kingdom Metazoa; phylum Chordata; class Amphibia; order Anura; family Hylidae; genus Hyla; species Hyla sarda. The sequence goes on along the minus strand of NW_026607590.1, from coordinate 778,861 downwards.
ACTAATCTCTTATACTGATCATTATTATCCCATAGGGGACTATAACACTGCACACACTGATCTCTTACACTGATTATTGTTATCCCATAGGAGACTATAACACTGCACACACTGATCTCTTACACTGATTATTGTTATCCCATAGGAGACTAGAACGTACAAAAAAGAACAGGACAATGTGAACAAGAGTGAAGGTAATGCGGCAAATAAAGAAAAATCGGAAACCAGCGTAGCTCGGCATTTTTCAGAATACAGACACAATGTGAACGAACTTAGATGGCAGGTACTTGAAAACATAGAGGGCGAGAATAAGGAACAAGTAAAAATGAAACTATTGAGGAACGAGGTGCGCTGGATACAAAAACTGGGTACTTTAAAACCGGACGGGATTAATGAGATCTGCAATTTCAATGTATTTTTATAACTAAGCGTATACTGTAACTGTACTGTTGTTTTCATGTGGTTTTTTATGTGATTTTAATTCCTTTTGATACGTTTTTGTAACTTTTGTATTTCCGCTGTAGAATTAAGATCTCGCGAGAATGTAAACGTATTTAACTTGGTGATGGGCGTTTTTCACATTATGCTGGACAAAGAAGGTGTTTCCTTCAAAACGTTGCATGGACTTACACACCTGCTGGTGTAGGAGATGGCCGTATACAGGTTATACAACTAAAGACAACTTGATGAGCTGATACATATCTCCTGCTGGACACTGCTGATTTATTACTTTGTGCACATGGGTGAATATTCTAATGTTGAAAAATTGTATATCTTCTGAATATATATATATATATATATATAAAGAAAACTTAAGCATCAATTGAAACGTGTGTTACACCCTTTTTTCTATTGGATGCATTTTTTCTGAGTACAGAGCACTCAGGTAACCACGTTTACCCCATGCACAGTGAGCCCCCACACTTATGATTGTAATCCCATAGGAGACTATAATACTGCACACACTGATCTCTGACACTGATCATTGTTATCCCATAGGAGACTATAATACTGCACACACTGATCTCTGACACTGATCATTGTTATCCCATAGGAGACTATAACACTGCACACACTGATCTCTTATACTGATCACTGTTATCCCATAGGAGACTATAATACTGGACACACTGATATTACACTGATCATTGTTATCCCATAGGAGATTATAACACTGCACACACTGATCTTTTGCACTGATCATTGTTATCCCATAGGAGACTATTACACTGCACACACTGATCTCGTACATTGATCAATGGTTTCTCATAGGAAACCATTGATCGATGATTCTTCCGCTTGACTGCTCATGTCTGGATCTCAGGCACTGAGCAGCCATTTGGCGATCGGACACCAGGAGGCAGGTAAGGGACCCTCCTGCTGTCCTACAGCTGTTCGGGATGCTGCGGTGAAATCGCTGCGATCCCAAACAGCCCACTGAGCTAGCCAGGGGTAGTTTACTTTCACTTTAGACGCGGCAGTCAACTTTGAACTCTGTGGCTAAAGGGTTAATAGCGATCAGTGCTGCACGCTATAAGCCACGGCCGGGCCCGACCCGCTATAAACCACGGCCGGGCCCGACCCGCTATGATGCAGGGCCACAGCGTTATAGAACGGGAGCGGACTTAAGGGGTTAAAAGAGTTATGGATATTAGAAGGTGAGGAGGAAAAAATTTAAACGCAAAAATAAAATTGGCCTGGTCCTTAAGGCCAAAATGGGCATGATCATTAAGGGGTTAATGATAAAACGCATGCTAAGTATCAGTAAGGGCCACACTTTGAAACCACTGATCTAAAACTAAATCCTGTCCGGCTGCAGCATCATCTCTGTCCCAGCTGAAGCACAGACCTGGCAGGACTAGTACTCCTCTGTGCTCACTCCTGTCCTATCAGACTGCAGCATGAAAGCAGAGAGGAGGGGGTTACAGAGCAGCCTGTTGTGATTGGATAAAGAAACCCGGCACAGCAGACCCAGGGAGGAAGTGAATGAATGGTGAGTGAGGGCGGGCTCAGTGCTTGCCTCAGACACTCCCCTTCCTGAACAGTGGATGTCAGAATAGGTGAGCAGCAGAACAGAGGGATTTGTGAGACAAATACAGAAGACAAATAAAACAGATCTGTATAGTATCTGGATGACCTAGTGAGTAACATATATGAGCATTATATTTTCTGTGATTACTGCAGTCGGTGGCTGAGTAGAATCTGTGACTGTTCTCTGTATTTAGTGGTTACTACTCACCTGGGCAGTTACCTGCAGAAATGTACTCCTTATACTGCTCATCGCTGCTCATCTCTGTCTCTTCTTCTTTCTTTATGTCTGTAGCATTAATATAGATCATATCTCTCCCTGTAGAAATGCTCTCCTTATACTGCTCTGTCTCTTGTTGGTCCTTTATGTCTGTAGCATTAATATAGATCAGATCTTTCCCTGTAGGAATGTTCTCCTTATACTGATCATCAATGCTTACATATGTCTCTTGTTCTTCCTTTATGTCTGTAGCATTAATATAGATCAGATCTTTCCCTGTAGAGCTGTCCTCCTTATACTGCTCATTACCACTCCCATCTGACTCTTCTTTCTTTATGTCTGTAGCATTAATATAAATCAGATGTTTCCCTGTAGGAATGTCCTCCTTATACTGCTCATCACTGCTCAAATCTGTCTCTTCTTCTTTCTTTATGTCTGTAGCATTAATATAGATCCGATCTTTCCCTGTAGGAATGTCCTCTTTATACTGTTCATCACCGCTTACATCTGTCTCTTCTTTTTTCTTTATGTCTGTAGCATTAATATAAATCAGATGTTTCCCTGTAGGAATGTCCTCCTTATACTGCTCATCACAGTTCAAATCTGTCTCTTGTTCTTCCTTTATGTCTGTAGTATTAACATATATCAGATCTTTCCCTATAGGTATGTCCTCCTTATACTGCTCATTACTGCTCACATCTGCCTCTTCTTCCTTTATGTCTGTAGCGTTAATATAGATCAGATCTTTCCCTGTAGGAATATTTTCCTTATACTGCTTATTACGGCTCACTTTTGTCTCTGGAGCATTAATATAGATAAGAACTTCCCCTGTAGGAATGTCCTCCTTATACTGCACATCGCCGCTCACATCTGTCTCTTCTTCTTCCTTTATGTCTGTAGCATTAATATAGATCAGATCTTTCTCTGTAGGAAAGTTCTCCTTAAACTGCTTATCACCGCTCACATCTGTCTCTGTAGTTTTAATATTGTTCAGATCTTCACCCTGATTCATAAGATGTGAAAGAAATATTGTAAAAGTCATCAGACAGTAGGAGAAGTCATGTGGGATATTATAGATGAGCAGGAGATGAGGAGTCATGGAGGGTGAGGGGACTGACCACAAGAGCTTCACAGCCCTTCTACAGATCATAGGGAATATCTCCATCTACCTGATCATCCTGTGGAAGAAGAGGACGGGGACACCTCTCTGGTGCTGTTCTCTTACTGGATCTGACTGTAGGGAACACATACAGAGACTGAATTCATTCTTTACATACAAATAATGAGAGGACGTGTGTATATAGTCATGTCTATTACCTGGTGATGTGAGGGGCTGCTGATCCTCCATCATGACCTGATCCTTGTACTGATCCTTGTGTCCTTCTACATACTCCCACTCCTCCATGGAGAAATAGACCGCCACGTCCTGACACCTTATAGGAACCTGTATTGTGAATAAACATTTAATTCTATACAATTCCAGGATGTTATATGGAGACATTTGAGGGGATATTCCTGCACATGATTTATCTTCTTGCTCTCGGATGATGAGGTGAATACTTGTCGGGGCAGATCCTCTATATTATGGTCACATGTCCTGAACTGACCGCAAGTCTGATGATCCAGCTGCCAGTTCAGGTCATTATACCCAAAGTACCTGTCCCATGGAGTGTAAGGAGCTGATAAGGACACCCACAGTGAAATAGCAGGGTCCCGGTCAGCTGAGAGAACGGGTGGAGGTCCCTAACCTCGCTCCACGCTGTCTGAACGACGCTCCAATCCTGCAGGCAGCCTCAGCATCACAGCATTGATCAGTGTATGTAATCTATAGATTCCATGTAATAGTCTACTACAGGGACTACAAAACTGGGAATAAGGTAAAAAGAACATTAACTTAATGTGAATAAGCCCCTCCCCTAATAAACGATTACATCTTCTCCATTTACCAATTTTTTTTTTATAATAATGTAAAAAAAAAACATTCTAAACATATGTGTAACCGCACGGTCAATGGCGTAAACTTAGAAAAATACAACTTCATTGATCAGAAAAAAATCCTTAAAAAGCGATCAAAGTCTCATCAAAACTGAAGTGGTTCCGATAAAAATTACAGATCACGGTGCAAAAAATGACTTTCATACATCCCCGTATACGGAATAATAAGATAGTTATAGGGGACAAGGTAGGACAATCTGATAGACTCATTATTGTACAAAAAGTAAGAATTGTTTTATATTTTAAAAGTATTAAAATAAAACCTATATAAATCATTTATCATTGTAATCGTTTGGACCTACAGAATAAAGAGAATTATTACTGTAATGTGCACTGCGTCCAAACAGAAGAACCCAGATTTTAAAAATTGCTTTTTTTTTTCACCCCATAAATAATATTTTTTTTGGCCCTTGTTGTAGGTTTTACAGTAAAATGATTGATGTAATTTTAAAGTACAAATCAGTGGTGCAGAAAAAACATCATCAACAACAACAAGACTCATATGGGTTTGTAAAGAGGAAATTACAAGCATAATAGGCTGTTAGAAGGCGAGAAGGAAAAAAGTTAAAATAACACAAAGATGAGAAATCGCTGTGTCGTTAATGGGTTAAAACTCAAAACTGCCTAGTCCTGAAGGGGTTAATAGTACAAAAAAAACATCTGACAGTACTCCACATGTGACCACACACATACCTCCACCTGCAGACTGTACAGGAGCAGTGTGCTTACAGGACCTGTGATGATGTCACCGTCATGTGATCACTTGGAAGAGGAGTCACATGATCAGGGGCTGCTGGTCTAGGCTCATTTGCTCAGTGTATGCAGGACTCTGCTGTCACATGACCATTATCACAGGTCCTTCAATCACAATCTCCTCTATCCTGCACTGCTGAGCTCCGCCCACTCCTGTCACATGATCCTCCCACAGTCACATCTCTACTGCTAAACTTTGCCCCTAAATGTACTGGTCACATGATTGTGACATCATCACAGGTCCTACACCTCCAGCATGGAGCAGATACAGAGCAGGTCCTGGTGGGGCAGTCACTGCTGTTGTGTTGTGTGTGGAGATCTCTCAGAGCAGCAGCCCCTGATCATGTGACTCCTCCTCCATGTGACTGATCACATGACGGTGACATCATCACAGGTCCTGTAAGCACACGGCTCCTCTACAGATACAGGTATGTGTGTGCGGTCACCATCAGATCAGGATTATTGGGGATGTTTATTATTAACCCTTAAGGACACAATGTATATTTACATTCTGTGCCCCATATGGGACTTTGAGGTGAGCTCAGGAGCTATAAGCAGCCAGGACTCACCACTAATGACGCTCATCGCCATTAACCCTTTAGATTCCATGATCAAAGTCGATTGCAGGATCTAAAATGAGTAAAATGCAGTTGTTGGGGGCGGAGTCTAGATCAGCTGAGATGACGGCCGGAGGGCCCCTTACCATGCTCTGTGCTCAGATCGGTGCTCTAAGTATACAGACACCTCCACAGCCTGTATAAGCCGAGCACCGATAACACTGATCACTATGGCAGAGCGTTATTCAGGGTTTATAATAGAAGCCCCTCCCCTAATAAGTTTATATCCCATTTTTGTGATAAAATAATGCAGGTGGGCGTGGCTTAGACATGGCGCTGTGCGGTTGTTTTTCTAGGGAGCGCCGTGCCGACCAGCGGTTGTTTCCTGATTTCCTGCCTATACTGCCCCCCAGGGGATGTCTGCAGGTAATAGCAGGTTCTTCCGGGGGGACATATCACAATTCACATAAAATCCTGATGTAATTGTGATGTATATTGTGCCCCCTAGTGGACACATTTCAGTATTCTTCATTGGACAATGTCATATTGAATCCCTCTATTCTTCTCCCTGCTCTGATGAAGACGTTCTGAATACACCGCAGCCTCAGAGATTAGGAGAAATGGATTCACAACGTCTTCAGCAGAGCAGGGAGAACGACCTCAGAAGACCTGGAGGACCAGAGCGCCACCACTGGACGGGAGAGGGGAGTGCGCTCTAGTCTCTTATTTTACAGCCCTCGGACAATGGATTTTGTTTTATAGAGAAATCTGAAAACTCCTATAATGTCTCCTCAGATGTTTCCCCAGATTATCTCCAGGAAATGGATTTTATTTCTCCATAGAATCTGGTGCGGTTTATCATCGTCTCCTCTTCTTCCCTTCAGGTTTCTCCAATCCAGGATCCTCTGCTGATATCTTCTATATAAGAGAATTCTCCTGGATGACCCATCAACCATGGAGAGAGACAGGAACAAGATGGCCGACAGGATCATAAACCTCACCCTACAGATACTCTTCCGGCTTACTGGAGAGGTGAGGGATTCTGGGAGTGATGTCACATGACCTCATTCTTATCTATGTAATAACAGATGGATATGACTGGAGAGGTGAGGGATTCTGGGAGTGATGTCACATGACCTCATTCTTATCTATGGAATAACAGATGGATATGACTGGAGAGGTGAGGGATTCTGGGAGTGATGTCACATGACCTCATTCTTACCTATGTAATAACAGATGGATATGACTGGAGAGGTGAGGGATTCTGGGAGTGATGTCACATGACCTCATTCTTATCTATGGAATAACAGATGGATATGACTGGAGAGGTGAGGGATTCTGGGAGTGATGTCACATGACCTCATTCTTATCTATGTAATAACAGATGGATATGACTGGAGAGGTGAGGGATTCTGGGAGTGATGTCACATGACCTCATTCTTATCTATGTAATAACAGATGGATAAGACTGGAGAGGTGAGGGATTCTGGGAGTGATGTCACATGACCTCATTCTTATCTATGTAATAACAGATAGATATGACTGAAGAGGTGAGGGATTCTGGGAGTGATGTCACATGACCTCATTCTTATCTATGTAATAACAGATGGATAAGACTGGAGAGGTGAGGGATTCTGGGAGTGATGTCACATGACCTCATTCTTATCTATGTAATAACAGATGGATATGACTGGAGAGGGGAGGGATTCTGGGAATGTATGTAGTGATATTAATGTGTCTCTCAATACACAGGATTACACAGTAGTGAAGAAGTCCTCTAGTGGGCGCTGTCGGGCCCCTGTGTGTGAAGGATGGGGAAGAACCCTGAGCCCAATCCCGGGGCCCCCACCTCACTCCCTGATACATGAGGAAATGGATGAACAGAAGATCCGAGAACTCATCAACAAGATGATTGAGCTGCTGACTGGAGAGGTGACCCTGCTGGGACATTATACAGTAATGGAGGGGTCTGGTGATGACTGGAGAGGTGACACTGCTGGGACATTATACAGTAATGGAGGGGTCTGGTGATGACTGGAGAGGTGACACTGCTGGGACATTATACAGTAATGGAGGGGTCTAGTGATGACTGGAGAGGTGACCCTGCTGGGACATTATACAGTAATGGAGGGGTCTGGTGATGACTGGAGAGGTGACACTGCTGGGACATTATACAGTAATGGAGGGGTCTGGTGATGACTGGAGAGGTGACACTGCTGGGACATTATACAGTAATGGAGGGGTCTGGTGATGACTGGAGAGGTGACACTGCTGGGACATTATACAGTAATGGAGGGGTCTGGTGATGACTGGAGAGGTGACACTGCTGGGACATTATACAGTAATGGAGGGGTCTGGTGATGACTGGAGAGGTGACACTGCTGGGAATGCTGGGACATTATACAGTAATGGAGGGGTCTGGTGATGACTGGAGAGGTGACACTGCTGGGACATTATACAGTAATGGAGGGGTCTGGTGATGACTGGAGAGGTGACACTGCTGGGACATTATATAGTAATGGAGGGGTCTGGTGATGACTGGAGAGGTGACACTGCTGGGACATTATACAGTAATGGAGGGGTCTGGTGATGACTGGAGAGGTGACACTGCTGGGACATTATACAGTAATGGAGGGGTCTGGTGATGACTGGAGAGGTGACACTGCTGGGACATTATACAGTAATGGAGGGGTCTGGTGATGACTGGAGAGGTGACACTGCTGGGACATTATACAGTAATGGAGGGGTCTGGTGATGACTGGAGAGGTGACACTGCTGGGACATTATACAGTAATGGAGGGGTCTGGTGATGACTGGAGAGGTGACACTGCTGGGACATTATACAGTAATGGGGGGGTCTGGTGATGACTGGAGAGGTGACACTGCTGAGACATTATACAGTAATGGAGGGGTCTGGTGATGACTGGAGAGGTGACACTGCTGGGAATGCTGGGACATTATACAGTAATGGAGGGGTCTGGTGATGACTGGAGAGGTGACACTGCTGGGACATTATACAGTAATGGAGGGGTCTGGTGATGACTGGAGAGGTGACACTGCTGGGAATGCTGGGACATTATACAGTAATGGAGGGGTCTGGTGATGACTGGAGAGGTGACCCTGCTGGGACATTATACAGTATTGGAGGGGTCTGGTGATGACTGGAGAGGTGACACTGCTGGGAATGCTGGGACATTATACAGTAATGGAGGGGTCTGGTGATGACTGGAGAGGTGACCCTGCTGGGACATTATACAGTAATGGAGGGGTCTGGTGATGACCGGAGAGGTGACACTGCTGGGACATTATACAGTAATGGAGGGGTCTGGTGATGACTGGAGAGGTGACACTGCTGGGACATTATACAGTAATGGAGGGGTCTGGTGATGACTGGAGAGGTGACACTGCTGGGACATTATACAGTAATGGAGGGGTCTGGTGATGACCGGAGAGGTGACACTGCTGGGACATTATACAGTAATGGAGGGGTCTGGTGATGACTGGAGAGGTGACACTGCTGGGACATTATACAGTAATGGAGGGGTCTGGTGATGACTGGAGAGGTGACACTGCTGGGACATTATACAGTAATGGAGGGGTCTGGTGATGACTGGAGAGGTGACACTGCTGGGACATTATACAGTAATGGAGGGGTCTGGTGATGACTGGAGAGGTGACACTGCTGGGACATTATACAGTAATGGAGGGGTCTGGTGATGACTGGAGAGGTGACACTGCTGGGAAATTATACAGTAATGGAGGGGTCTGGTGATGACTGGAGAGGTGACACTGCTGGGACATTATACAGTAATGGAGGGGTCTGGTGATGACTGGAGAGGTGACACTGCTGGGAATGCTGGGACATTATACAGTAATGGAGGGGTCTGGTGATGACTGGAGAGGTGACCCTGCTGGGACATTATACAGTAATGGAGGGGTCTGGTGATGACTGGAGAGGTGACACTGCTGGGAATGCTGGGACATTATACAGTAACACCACTGGAGGGGTCGGGGTGATGACTGTATCATTATGTGTCAGGTTCCTATAAGGTGTCAGGACGTGGCGGTCCATTCCTCCCTGGAGAAGTGGGAGTATGTAGAAGGACACAAGGATCAGTACGAGGATCAGGTCATGATGGAGGATCAGCAGCCCCTCACATCACCAGGTAATAGACATGACTATATACACACGTCCTCTCATTATTTGTATGTAAAGAATGAATTCAGTCTCTGTATGTGTTCCCTACAGTCAGATCCAGTAAGAGAACAGCACCAGAGAGGTGTCCCCGTCCTCTTCTTCCACAGGATGATCAGGTAGATGGAGATATTCCCTATGATCTGTAGAAGGGCTGTGAAGCTCTTGTGGTCAGTCCCCTCACCCTCCATGACTCCTCGTCTCCTGCTCATCTATAACATCCCACGTGACTTCTCCTACTGTCTGATGACTTTTACAATATTTCTTCCACATCTTATGAATCAGGGTGAAGATCCGAACAATATTAATACTGCAGAGACAGATGTGAGCGATGATGAGCAGTATAAGGATGACATTCCTACAGGGAAAGATCTGATCTATATTAATGCTACAGACATAAAGGAAGAAGAAGTGACAGATGTGAGCGGTAATGAGCAGTATAAGGAGAACATTCCTACTAAGAAAGATCTGATCTATAATAATGCTACAGACATAAAGGAAGAAGAGGAGACAGATGTGAGCGGTGATGAGCAGTATAAGGAGAACATTCATACAGAGAAAAATCCAATCTATATTAATGCTACAGACATAAACGAAGAAGAAGAAGAGACAGATTTGAGCGGTGATGAGCAGTATAAGGAGGACATTCCTACAGGGAAAGATCTTATCTATGTTAATGCTACAGACATAAAGGAAGAAGAAGAGACAGATGTGAGCGGTGATGAGCAGTATAAGGAGGACATTCCTACAGGTAACTGCCCAGGTGAGTAGTAACCACTAAATGCAGAGAATAGTCACAGATTCTGCTCAGTCACCGACTGTAATAATTTTTTATGGAATTTTTTTAAAGGGGTACTCCGATGGATAGAAAGTTATTTAGAATTGTAAAATTATTCTATTTAACCTCTTAAGGACCTGGGTTTTTTCCGTTTTTGCATTTTCATTTTTTCCTCCTTACCTTTAAAAAATCATAACTCTTTCAATTTTGCACCTAAAAATCCATATGATGGCTTAATTTTTTTTCTATCACCAATTCTACTTTGTAATGACATCAGTCATTTTACCCAAAAATCTACGGCAAAACGGAAAAAAAAATCATTGTGAGACAAAAGAAACGCCATTTAGTAACTTTTGGGGGCTTCCGTTTCTACGTAGTACATATTTCGGTAAAAATGACCCCTTCTCTTTATTCTGTAGGTCCATACGGTTATAATGACCCCCTACTTATATAGGTGATTTTGTCGCACTTCTGGAAAAAATCCTAACTACATGCAGGAAAATTTATACGTTTAAAATTGTCACCTTCTGACCCCTATAACTTTTTTTATTTTTCCGCATATGGGGCGGTATGAGGGCTCATTTTTTGTGCCGTGATCTGAAGTTTTTATCGGTACCATATTTGTATTGATCGGAATTTTTGATCGCTTTTTATTCATTTTTTCATGATATAAAAAGTGACCAAAAATGCACTATTTTGGACTTTGGAATTTTTTTACGCGTACGCCATTGACCGTGCGGTTTAATTAACAATATATTTTTATAGTTCGGACATTTCCGCATGCGGCGATACCACATATGTTTATTTTTATTTTTATTTACACTGTTTTTTTTTTGGTTTTTTTTTATGGGAAATGGGGTGTGATTCAAACTTTTATTAAGGGAGTGTTATAGCTCCCATAGGAGACTATAACACTGCACACACTGATCTTTTACATTGATCATTGATATCCCATAGGGGACTATAACACTGCACACACTGATCTCTTATACTGATCATTGTTATCCCATAGGAGACTATAACACTGCACACACTGATCTCTTATACTGATCATTGTTATCCCATAGGAGACTATAACACTGCACACACTGGTCTCTTATACTGATCATTGTTATCCCATAGGGACCTATAACACTGCACACACTGATCTCTTATACTGATCATTGTTATCCCATAGGGACCTATAACACTGCACACACTGATCTCTTATACTGATCATTGTTATCCCATAGGAGACTATAACACTGTACACACTGATCTTTTACATTGATCAGTGGTTTCTCATAAGAAACCACTGATCGATGATTCTGCCGCTTGACTGCTCATGCCTGGATCTCAGGCACTGAGCAGTCATTCGGCGATCGGACAGCGAGGAGGCAGGTAGGGATCCTCCGGTTGTCATATAAGCTGTTCTGGATGCTGCGATTTCGCCGCGGCTATCCCGAACAGCTCCCTGAGCTAACCGGCATGGTTTCACTTTCATTTTAGACGCGGTGTTCAACTTTGAACGCCGCATCTAAAGTGTTAATAGCGCGCAGCACCGCGTTCAAGGCCGCGCACTATTAGCCACGGGTCCCAGCCGTTGTTAGAGGCTATAGACTGGGAGAGGGAGGAAACCCAGACTGGAGGGGCGGCCGAACCCACCGGGTCTGAAAGAGCACCTGGGTTAGAAATAGCAGGGGGGTCTGGGTCTGGGGGAGCAGTGGAGCAGGCAGAACAAGTGGGTTCAGCAGAACCTGGCATTTTTGCAGAGCAGTTTTTACAAGCATAATGAGTAACTAATATTCCAGATATCTGTTTAGAGGGAGGGACAGTTCTGGGCACGGACATAGCAAAAAATGAACAGTCTGACCCAAGTCTGTGTCCCTAGGCAGCTGCTGTGAGGACTCTGTACCGTGGCTGTGAGGAGAGAGAAAGACGCCGGCCCATAGTAGGAAGAGGCCGGGTCAGATGCAAGGGCGCTGTGATTGGCCCCAGCATGGCCCCAAACGCGCGCACAGCGCTGATTGGTGGCTCAGTTCGCGCTGCTGAAGAGCTTATGCGACCTGGTGGGCGGAGCTAACGACCGCCAGGCCGCCGAAGAAATACAGAGAGACTTAGTAATGGCACCCGCTCTGAACCCCGAGCGCACACCCCGCCTGTAGTGAGCTCCTATGCGCCCGGGGGACGGAGCGGGCGAAGTGCCATCGGCAGCTGCGACTGACGAAAATGAATGTAAAATGGCGCACACGCCCGCAGAGAAGAGCTATGGTTTCACTTTCATTTTAGTCTAAAGGGTTAATAGCGCGCGGCACCGCGATCAATGCCGCGCGCTGTAAGCCACGGGTCCCGGCCGTTGTTAGAGCCCGGGCCCGACCCGCTGTGGCCCCCCGTTATAGAACGGGAGCAGACTCAGGACGTACAGGTACGCCATGGGTCCTTAACAGGTTAAAAGTCTTTCACCTTCCAGTACTAATCAGCTGCTGTATGCTGCAGAGAAAGTTGTGTAGTTCTTTTCAGTATTACCACACTGGACAGAGGTGTCAGCAGAGAGCACTGTGGTCAGACAGAAAAGAACTACACAACTTCCTCTGGAGCATACAGTAGCTGATAAGTACTGGAAGGATTAAAGGGGTACTCCTGTGAAAAACATTTTTTTTTTTTTTTAAATCAACTGGTGCCAGAAAGTTAAACAGATTTGTAAATTACTTCTATTTAAAAATCTTAATCCTTCCAGTACTTATCAGCTGCTGTATACTACAGAGGAAGTTCTTTTCTTTTTGAATTTATTTTCTGTCTGTCCACAGTGCTCTCTGCTGACACCTCTGTCCATGTCAGGAACTGTCCAGAGTACAAACAAATCCCCATAGCAAAATGTATACCTGTTTACAAAATTGCATTTTTTTTTTGTTTTTGTTTTTTCAATTTTGTTGCACAATGATTTTTTTTGTTTCTCCGTAGATTTTTGGGTAAAATGACTGATGTAATTACAAAGTAGAATTGGTGGCGCAAAAAAAGCCATAATATGGGTCTGTAGGTGCAAAATTGATAGGGTTATGATTTTTAAGAGGTGAGGAGGAAAAAACAAAAAGTGCAAAAATGGAAAACCTGAGTCCCCAAGGGGTTAAAATTGTTATCTTCTGACCCCTATAACATTTTTATTTTTCCGCATTTAGTTTTTATTGGTACCATTTTTGTTTTGATAGGACTTTTTGATCACTTTTTATTAGTTTTTTATGGTATACGAAGTGACCAAAAATGCTAAATTTTTGGTATTTTTGTACATGTACGCCATCCACCGTGCGGTTTAGATAACCTTATATTTTAATAGATCTGACATTTAGGCACGCAGTGGTACCACATATGATTATTGTTATTTTTTATTACATTATTTTATTAAAAAAATGGGAAAAGGTGGGTATTTGAAACTTTTAATAGAGAAGGGGTTAATTCACTTTTATTAACTTTTTTTTTTTACACTTTGCTTGGTATAGTCCCCTATGGGGGCTAAAAAAAAAATCTTCTGATTGCTTATACTGATCAATGTTATGCCATAGCATTGATCAGTGTTCTTTGTGCTCTGCTTGGAGCAGCAGATCGCCAAAAGGACGACGAGGTGGCAGGTGAGGACCCTCCCGTTGTCCAGTCAGCTGATCGAGACCTGCGATTTCACCACGGATGTCCCAATCAGGTCCACTGAGCAAACCGGCACTGTTAAGCCCGCACTTTATACGCTGTAATCAACTTTTATCATGGCGTCTAAAGGGTTAATGGTCGGTATTGGCGGTGCCCGGCATTAGCCGTGGGTCCTGGCTGCCCGTAGCAACCGGGACCCACCGGGTTTAACCCGTTCTCTGCTGGTGAGTGGTTTAAACCCCATTAAAGGGTCCAGGGCGTACAGGTACACCCTTGGTCAAGTCCCAGAATGTCAGGGCATACCTGTACGCCTTGGTCCTGGTGAAGTTAAATGGGAAAAGGGGGCTGATTCAAACTTTTATTATAGAAGGGGTTAAATCACCTGTATTAACGTTCTTTTTAACTTTTTATTTTATTTTTTTTACAAATTTTTTTACGCCCCATAGGGGACTATTACATGTAATCTTCTGATTGCAGACACTGTATAATGTTATGCCATAGCATAGCGGTGATCCCGATCAGCACCGCTAAGCTGCTGGGAAGCTTTTTCTTTAATTTCAGACACGGCGATCAACTTTGATCGATGCATCTAAGGGGTTAATACCGGACATCACCGCAATCGGTGATGTCCGGTATTAGCCACGGGTCCCGGCCGTTGATAGCCATCGGGGACTGACCTGCTATGACGCGGGGTCAGCCCGTGACTCCGCGTCATAGCAGGGGAGCAGGTGCAGGGTTACAGGTACAGGTACGCCCTGCATTTTTAAGAGGTTAATTACCCATGATGTTTATTTACCTTATGAGGCCATTTAGGGTGTATGGGGTGGCCCCGGGACTCGAGCCCTCTCTATACCAGGTGGATCTTGGCTGCATTCAGCAACTGAGGACCGCAGCTAATAGCTGACACAGAGCAATCTCTGGTGCTGGCTATTAACCACTTAGATGCTACTGTCAAAGCTGACATCAGCATTTATACAGCCTTAGTGAGAATCATTGGTGGTGCAGTGGTAAGGATTGGCTCCCCACGAAGCGAACATGGGGGGCCCATCCATCGTCATGGCAGCCCAAGGCCTTTGCTAGGACTCTGCTATTGATACAGCCTGTCTATAGTCGGCTCTAATGGATCAATGCAGTAAATACGTACTGCACTGATCTGTATGAGCAATCCAATGACTGCTCATACAAGTCCTTTAGAGGAATCAAAAAGTGTAAAAAATGTTAAATGTAAATGAAACTCTCCAATAATATATTCACTTTTTGGTGTAAAATTGTTAAGCTATCTTTGTTGGAATTGTTTATAAAATTAGTAAATGTAACGAAAAATATGCAAATGTGATATCGTTGTGATTGTATGGACCTGACTTCTATTTTAAGGGTGTTAATACAATGTAAGATCAGTCCCACAAAAAACAAACTCTCCAGTGTAGATGGAAAAATAAAATAGTTATGGCTATGAGGAGAGGAGTAAAAAAAAGGAAAACACTAAAGCTTAAATTTCCTGGGTTGTTAAGGGGTTAATACTGATAATAAAATCTGTGTTATTCTCTGCAGATTCTTGTAGCAGGAGATCAGAGGAGAATCTTATATCTTCAGATTATAAAGCAGATGATGATATCACACAAGATACATATGAAGAACATTCCATTATCCCAGATACACCCTCAGCCCTTCACAGCCAAGATCTGTCATCTCATCCTTATATACAGGTCCTGTCTTCTCAGTCATCACAGGATGTTCACCAAAATAAAGGTCACAGAAGGGGTGTTGGACATAAACGAGCTCATACAGGAAAGAAGCCATATTCATGCTCAGATTGTGGGAAATGTTTTACTAAGAAATCACAACTTGTTCAACATCTAAGAACTCACACAGGAGAGAAGCCGTTTTCATGTTCAGAATGTGGGAAATGTTTTAATCAGAAATCAAGTCTTTTTAGACATCAAAAAAGAACTCACACAGGGGAGAAGCCATATTCATGCTCAGAATGTGGGAAATGTTTTCCGGAGAAATCACATCTTGTTCAACATCAAAGAACTCACACAGGGGAGAAGCCATTTTCATGTTCAGAATGTGGGAAATGTTTTAATCAGAAATCAAGTCTTTTTAGACATCAAAGAACTCACACAGGGGAGAAGCCATTTTCATGTGCAGAATGTGAAAAATGTTATACTGCAAAATCAAAGCTTGTTCAACATCAAAGAACTCACACAGGGGAGAAGCCATTTTCATGTTCAGAATGTGGAAAATGTTTTATTGTGAAATCAAATCTTGTTAAACATAAAAGAACTCACTCAGGAGAGAAGTCAATTCAGAGCAATAAATGATGCAGATAACATCTATATATTATCCATGTACATAGGATATCT
Source organism: Hyla sarda (assembly GCF_029499605.1). Lineage (NCBI taxonomy): Eukaryota > Metazoa > Chordata > Amphibia > Anura > Hylidae > Hyla > Hyla sarda. The sequence goes on along the minus strand of NW_026607590.1, from coordinate 762,354 downwards.
GACATTTACACATATATCATATACTGCATCTCCAAACTTGTTACCAATTGTTAATAAAAGTTTTCTTTCTTATATGATTTATTATTCTTATATCCATCTCCGCACACTGGACTTATAATAAATGTAATATTGTCCCTGACGTTGTATATAGGGAATGTAACACGTCAGTGTTGTCCCCGCCCCCTTCTCATTATGATTATAGAGACTTTAATTCAAGGCATCAGACAGGATCCGCGCGTCTCCCTTGAAGATCGTCTCTTCTGAACATAAGACGCTGCAGATACTTTTATTTATCACAAACCCTAGACCAGCGTTTCCCGTCTTGACGTCTATTTTCGGTCTCCGATGATAAAATCCATTTTTCTATATGAGAAGTCGTCAATATCTCAGCGTCCCCCGGGTTCAGTAAACATCGGTGTAATTCTTTTCCTTTTCTTTGTCCTCCCCGGGGTATAAAATCCCTAGAGATCTGATCACATCTGGTACAAGATCTCTTTACTTCACACTTTGCGCCATTATTACACGGATTGAAGACCCAGTTACACGCTCGTAAATTTCCATATATGTCGTGGATTGGAAGGAAAAAGGTTCTTAAATCTTATATTTACCAATAATATTTTATATTTGTACAGTCCGTCCCTATCATAGTACGGAATTGTTATTTTTCTTCTATCCGATGGTTATTTAGTAATTTTGTTATGATTCAGAAGAGACCACGTGTCCCGTATAGACGCTCACCCTGAAGACATTAGACGGCGGTTTTGTGTTTCCGGATTTACACACTTATTATAAAGCTTTTCCTTCGTCTGGATTATTAGAGCTCGTTCGCTCTTCTTTTTCTCATCCTCCCCTTTATATTCCTCCTCATGTGGATATGGAATTCTCCTCAGTCACTCCTTCTATAGGGCCCATTTTGTGGCCCCCGCACTCCTCCTTGGCCTCTCTAGTTCTTTCCTCTTTTATATATAACTTTGTCGGTATTACGAGACTGCTCTACGACTGATTCTGATTTCCCTTCTCCCCTAACCCCACTTTCTTTACTCCCTATGGTTATTACTAAACACATTTTCCCTCTTCCCCTTTGTGGGAACGTTTACATTCTTTTACTTTACGAGATTTATATTCTTCTACGAATACTTTGGCCATAGAGGAATCTCAGGCTTTCTGGGGTTTTATAAGTAAATTTATCTTTACTCTCCAATGTTTTAAGCGTTTTACTAACATACGTCCCTGAAATTGGTTAGAGAGATTGTATTTATTCCCTAAATAATAATAATATCTAAGCTTTATTCTTATCTGATTTTTTCTGCTCCTAATAGTAACCAAAATGCATCTTATATGAGAAGAGGAGCTGAATATCCAACTCTCTGAAGAACAGTGCGGATTTATCTCTAGCGCTCACGTGGCTCCTCCCCCTGTATTCGTATACAGGAGAGTTCATATAAGTTATATTGTCGGGGGTATGAGACTCCTCCTCTCCTTTTGTCACATGGTATTCCAGAATCTTCTCAGTGCGATGTCACAGGGGGAGGGGGGGGGCGTGTCTGTGAAGTCATGATCACGGCCTCCAGCTCCAAGCGTTCTGGACAAAATTTACAGAACATTGGAGTACCCCTTTAATCACACACCTACTATTGGTGACTAGACGGCTTATTCCGATATACTAGAGATCTTCTATCCCCTCCAACCATTTCACAGCGGTGCAAAAAAAGTTCCCAGTTATTCAAAATTGAGGAACCTGTTTCATGGCAAAATTTCTTGAGCAATTCCCTGGAGACTTGTTCTCTTTAGATTACTTTTAGAACCTTTTAATTAACCTCTTAAGGACCAAGGGTGTATCTGTATGCTCTTTTCCCGGTCCGGTGCTATAATGCGTGGTCACGGGCTGACTCCGCGGCATAGCCGGGCGGTCCCGTGGCTAATGCCGGACATAACCAATCGCAGTTATGCCCGGCATTAACCCCTTAGACGCGGCAATGAACTAAACCGTTCCTGGCAGCTCCTGAACAGCGGAATGGACGGGAGAGGGTGCCTACCTGCCTCCATCTCCGTCCGATCGGCATAGCATTGAACAGTGTGTGCAATCAGTAGATTGCATGTACAGTAATAGTCCCCTATGGGCACTATATAATGGTGCAAAAATAGTAAAAAATATAATAAAAAAAGTTGTGATTTAACCCCTTCCCTAATTAAAGTTGTAATCACCCCCTGTTCCCATAAAAAATCAATATAAATAACCGCATGCGTAAATGCCTGAACTATAAAAAATATTATGTTAATTAAACCACGCGGTCAATGGTGTATACGCAAAAAAAATAAAAAATCCAAAGTCCAGAATTGTGTAATTTTTGGTAATTTTGTATACCCTAAAATGTATAAAAAAGCGATCAAAAAGTCCCATTAAAACAAAAATGGTGGCACAAAAAACAAGCCCTCATATAAGTCTGTAGGTGCAAAATTGAAAGCTTTATGATTTTTAGAAGGTAAGAAGTGCACAAATGAAAAAGGACCTGGTCCTTAAGGGGTTAAATAATTGATTATTATTATTATTATAAATAAGTTTTATGCTAGACGTCAGGTTTATCTATTTCTATCTTTCTTTTTTTTTCTATTTTTTGTTTGTAATTTATGTATTATTGGGGCAATATGAATATTATTGTTGTGTAACGATGATTTGTTCTTTTTTAAGTTTTTCTTTTATAACGTAGTCACTGATCCAGCGATGTCATCTCTATAATTTTACATGGGAGGTAAAGAGTCTCATATATGGCTACAAGGTAACAGGACATGAGCAGATTAGACATATAAAATCACTTCTATCTTCTGGCTTCTAGGACATTCTGATCCTGTAGGTGTTATCCGTGATTTCTGAGCAACACCTGACATTAGTTTTGAACACTGGGTGTGGGCGGCGGGGGTCGTGATGTCATGTATGGGAGGGAGGGTGTGGCGGCCGTACTCCCATAGACTTGCATTGAGGGGTCGTGAGGTGACGACACGACGCCCAACACCCGCTCCAACCGGTTGGAACAAAATCTTCTGAATGCTGGGGCAGCGGAGTACCCTTTTAAAGCTCATGGCACCTGAACAACATGGCTGGATAAGACATATTCTCTCACATTTCCATCCATAGGTCATGTTCTCGATTAAAGGGGTACTCCGGTATCACAGTTTTATGGTTATCTAGCATGCTTGTAGTGAGTTTAGCACTTTTGTAAATCACATGTTATACATCTGTCCACAGCACGTATGTTTTTTACTGACCTCTTTTCTATGACGGAAGTTAAGTAGTTTTTCTGGTCGTCCACACCTGCGGCCATGTTTGTTCACTGTTGTGGACAAGACGTCAGCGCTGCAGGCGTTGCTGTTTTTTTTTCTCCTGCAATGGTTTTGCCCCTTTTCCACACCCCTGTAATGAATACTAATTGAATTGTTGCGGGAGGATGGATGTCTCCTCCCGCTGTCAGTCAGCCCTGCACCCGGCTCACAATGTACTGAATACCCTGTATCAGCGCTGCGGCTGACATGTTACCTCTTCCCCGCCATGAGGACCAAGCGCCCGCGGGGGAATCAGGGGAATCGCTTATCATGATGATTCCTCCCGCAGGCGCACTGTCCCCATGGCGGGGGAATTAGTAACATGTCAGCCGCAGCACTATCATGATCCCCCCTGCGGGCGCACTATTAGCTTCTCACCCTGCAGTCCCCACATCAGGGAATGAATTGTCATCCGCAGCGCGCTGTCCCCACATTAGGGAACTAATCATATGTGACGCTGCGCTGCTCTGCTTCCTGCCCCGCCTCCCCCCCCCCCCCCAAAGCGATGTCCCCGCGAGTGCTAACTGTGAGCCGCAGCAGTGCTGTACATTCTCCCCACGTCGGGAAATGAATGATTTCTGAGCGTGGGCGCAGGGCTTCTGATCGGAGAACAGAAGCTGATCAGAAGCCCTGCGCCCGCGCTCACAATTCATTCCCCGACGTGGGGAGAATGTACAGCACTGCTGCATCTCACAGTTAAAGGACATCTGTACTGATGAATTTTACATATACCTGTACCCAGGCTGCAAAAATAAACAAAATAAAGTTTGACTCGCCTTCCTACGTTCCCCCGTTGCTACAGTAACAACCTCATGGTCCTCTGCTGCGATCCTCATGCTGCTTCCTGCCAGCCGAATCCTTACATGACAGTACGCTAAGCCTATCAACGGCCGAGGCGGGACATCGCTGCGGCCGGTGATACGCTGACGGCTCTGTGACATTCCCCTCCCCAGGAAGCAGTGTGAGGATCGCAGCAGGGGACTGTGAGGCCGTTACCGTAGCAACGAGGGAACGTAGGAAGGTGATTCAAAGTTTATTTTTGCAGCCCGTGCACAGGAATATGTAAAATTCATCAGTACAGATGTCCTTTAACCCTTGCGGGGACATCACTTGGGGGAGGGGGAAGGGCAGGAAGCAGCGCCCGCGGGTCACAGATGATTAGTTCACTGATGTGGGGACAGCGCACTGCGGATGACAATTCATTCCCTAACATGGGAAGAATGTGCAGGCTGCGGCTCACAGTTAACACTTTCCCTGATGCGGTGACATTGCTTTTTTTTTTTGAGGGGGGGGGGGGGAATCAGCCCCCCCACTGACAATTCATTAATTCCCTGATGTGGGGACTGTGGGGTGAGAAGCTGACAGTGAGGGTGGGATGAGTATACTAATGAGCAGGGCAGGGAAAGGGCTAAAGGGAAAAAAAATAAAGCCGGCCACAAACAGGGCTTGGCGGCAACGCGAAACAAGTTGGGCGGGTCACTGAAAGAGGAGACTGGCTACAAGGCATGCTGGGAGCTCTAGTTTCTAAAACAAAGGCAAAACGGAAATAGATGCTACACTACATGGACACACTTGTGCAAAGAAAAGAAAGACAAACAAAGAGCGAGCACAAGACCAGAGATAAGAAGAAAACTCACCTGCAAGGGTAAGTAGAAACTGAAAAAACACATTTGCCACCGGAGTACCCCTTTAACCTCTTAAGGATGGATATATCCATGGGAATTCCAGCCCCCGCCTCTAGCCAGTCGGGGACCGGGATGCCTGCTGAAATAATTCAGCAGGTATCCCGGCACATCGCCGAGGGGGGTCCTGAGACCTCCCCATGTCGGTGATCGCAGGAAATCACATGTTAAGTCAGACATGCGATTTTCTGCTATTCCGGGCTGATCGGATCTCTGGTGACCCGATCGCCCAGAAAATAGGGATGATCGGAGCGGTCAGTGACAGCTCCGATCATCCTGAGGGATAGGAGCGAGGTTGCAGTGGTGCAACCTCCTCCTATCCCCTGCCATTAGTAGTCAGAAATGAATTCTGACCAATGACAGCGCACAACAGGGGGTTGCCAGGGAAACCCCCCACTCTGCCCACCCCTGGATGTCGGGCAGAACGGGGGGAGAAGATGGCGGCCGGTACCTGGAAAGAAGATGCCGTGGGGACCGCAGATCATCGCTGGAGACAGCGGAGATCAGCGGCGCAGGTAGGGAGGCGTTGGTGGGGGGGGGGGAGGAAGGGGTCAGTAAAGCGATCTGGGCATGCTGGGTTTTGTAGTTTTGCAACATCTGGAGGGTCACAGTTTGGAGACCACTATTACATTGGTGCCCAAATGGTAGCCCTCCAGATGTTTCCAAACTACAACTTTCAGCATGCCAAGACTACCCAGGCATGCTGGGAGTTGTAGTTCTGTAACATCTGTCACTTCAGATTTTGCAATTTTCATGAAAATTTAGAAAATTGTAGAATTTAGAATAATCGGTAAAAGCATCTTAGAGTTATTAATGCTTAAAGTGACAGTGGTCAGAATTACAAAAAAGGGCTCAGTCCTTAAGGGGTTAATGTTCTCACCTATCTAACTGGAGAAATTCAGTGTAAACGTTGTATGACTAAGGGCGGCGACGCCTGAAACGCGTCATGGTGTTCACCTTCTTGTGTCTTGTGACTTTTCTCCAATAAACAGGACTCTGGTCCACGCTGGTTATTTTTCCTTCTCATATGGACTTTGGTGCCGCCATACACCTGCCGTGCTGTGGAGGGGACTTACCTGCGGGGAGCTGCCTATACACTTTACCTCTTTATAAATATACTATTCATTTTTGTTTATACTTTTCAAATATTTTTTGTATATATTTGTAACTGTATAAACAAGGCGCTCAACATCACGTTATATTGTGAAAGCATTAATGCCTTCAATGGTATTGATCGTCCACCATGCGAGGCCATAAAACTTACCTTCTCCATTTGGATGTAAGACCGGCGTGTTCCTCCATTAGGTGTCGCACTGTGACATTTTATACACATTTATGGCTCTTAATGGGCCGTATAATATATGGATTTTATATTCTGTCACCATATTGTAAAACCCCTTATGTCCAGCTTATAGTTATAAGTCCCCATTACCCTTTGTATATGAACGTGGGGTGCCTCCAGCTGTTTCCAGAGGCATCCGTCTCCATTTTTTGGCTATTTCTCATATCTTGTAAATCCTTCTGACATAATGTAAAGGTTTTTGATATATATTGTTTATATTTGCATTTTTAGGAGGAAATCAATTCTATAGATTTTTATATATATTTCACCTGCGGTCAGGTGACTCTAGTGACCCGGTAGGGATTCGTTCACCGCTTATAATAAGGATGTAACTGTGAGTACTCCTATATCTATTTACCTGATGAAGAACCCGGTTCGGGTTAGAAACTTAAAGGGGTACTCCACCCCAAGACATCTTATCCTTTATCCAAAGAATAGGGGAATGAGATATCTGACCCCGCAGCTGGGACCCCCGTGATCTCTGTGCAGCACCTGTCATTCGTTTAGAACGCTGTTCTGAACGCTGGGGCAGTGGAGTACCCCTTTAATGTCAATTGTATGGAATAAACGACACCGTTCTGTTATTAGGATCTATGGTCAGATTCTTCTTCCATAATTAGTCTCAGTACTAGCACCAGCGGGTATCCTCCATTTTACCGCTGTGGATCGTGTGTGATCCTCTTCAAGTACATTCATCCCACCGAGGATCCTGCCAGACCTGGAGGGGATGCCGCGGCTGCTGACGGCCATCTTGGATTCCAATTAGGATTCTACGTGCCAGTGCTGGTGTTGTGTCCTCAGCACAACATCTTCCGGTATGCCTTCTACCACCTACCTGCCAGGGTTTACCGGAACGTTACTACACCAGGAGCGCACCTTTTATTCTCGTCTAAGGAGATGATGGAGGCGCCGATGCTGCCAACCGAGGTGGCAGACGCTGAGCAGCAAGAGGATAGGATCTTACTGACAAAGCCGTTTAACCCCTTGAGGACTTTTTTTTTCCATTTTTGCACTTTCGTTTTTTCCCTCACCTTCTAAAAATCATAATGTTTTCAGTTTTCCACCTACAGGCCTATATGAGGCTTGTTTTATGCGCTAAATCACATTTATTAACTTATTTTTTTCACACTTTTTTTTGTCTATTACATGCAATTATTGGATTGCATACGCTGTTCGGTGCCATAGCATAGCATTGATCAGTGTTATCGGTGCTCTGCTGCTCTAGTTTGGATCTCAGGCATGGAGCAGCAGAGTGACAATCGGATGGCGGGAAGTAAGGTAAGAAGCCTCCCGCTGTCCTCTCAGCTGTTCAGGACACCGCAATTTCACCGCGGCGGTCCCGAACAGCTGACTGAGCTAACCGGCAACTGTTTCTCCTGTTTTAGAGGCCGCGATCAACTTTGATTGCGGCGTCTAAAGGGTTAATACGGGATATCAGCCCGATCAGCAATGTCCGCGGGTCCTGGTTGTAGATAGCAACCGGGACCCACCGGGTATGAAGCACGCTCAGCCCCTGAGCACGCTTCACATAACAGGAGCCAGCACAGGACGTAAATATATGTCATGCGTCATTAAGGGGTTAAATTGGAAAAGGGGGGTGATTCAAACTTTTAGCATGGAATGGCTTAATTCACATTTATTAACTTGTTTTCTTACACCATTTTTTAGTCCCTGTCGGGGACTATAACATGCAATCCTCTGATTGTATACACTGTTCTGTGCCATAGCATAGCATTGATCAGTGTTATCTGCGCTGAGGCTGACTGGAGCATCAAGGAAGAGACTGGATGGCAAGGAGGCAGGTAAGGGCCCTCCCGCCATCCTCTCAGCTAATTGTTACACTGCGGTGGTCCGGATCAGCTCCACTGAGCTGCCAAGAAAGCTTTTCTTTTATTTTAGACGCCGCAATCGACTTTGATTGCGGCATCTAATGGGTTAATAACGGGAATCACCGCGATCGATGATGTCCGGCATTAGACAAGGTTCCCAGCCAGCTTGTGACCCCGCGTAATAGCAGGGGAGCGGGCACAAAGCATACATGTACACCCTGCGTCCTTAAGGGGTTTAGAAGCTTTTAATATGCCGAGGGCTCAGGACAAGTCTGTTTCTCTATTACAGGTAAGAAAAGCACAATGGACCTGATGTGGTTGACGCAACCATCTTAAAAAGGTCTCCAGAACCATCTTAAAAAGGTCTCCAGAGGCACCGAGGAGGGCAAGTGGATAAAGCAACGAGCTGCCCTGAATGATACCGGTCTGTATAAAAACAACAAGGATAAAATCTGTCTACCAAAGGTTCTGTGCCCAATGATGTCCCCGGAGACTCATGGAGTCACCCACAACTCGAAAATGACTATAATATCACTGATGAATGATCACTGGTTAGCCCCAGGATATACCACAGTGGTCACCAGGTAAACACCGGCCGGCATGACCTGTGCAAGACCTAATGTAGGGAAAGCAGTGCAGGTGCCTCCTAAACGTGGCGGATTTACCCGTTTTAGCAGCTGCAGATAGACTATACAGTTGCCTCAACATACAATAGTTTCATCATACAATGGTCTTTTCTGGACCATTGTAACTTGAAACCAGACACAACATACATTGTACAGACAGTCCAGATCTGTGACACGTGTCAATGGCTGCAAGAACCTACCAATCAGAATGGGCATTCACTGGTAAAACCCCTTTATTACTGAAGTGTATGTGTTACGCCGAGCGCTCCGGGTCCCTGCTTCTCCCCGGAGCGCTCGCGGCGTTCCTCTCTCTGCAGCGCCCCGGTCAGACCCGCTGACCGGGAGCACTGCACTGACATTGCCGGCGGGGATGCGATTCGCATAGCGGGACGCGCCCGCTCGCGAATCGCATCCCAAGTCACTCACCTGTCCCCGGCTGTCAAGTCCTGGCGCGCGCGCGGATCCGCTCCTTAGGGCGCGTGCGCGCCAGCTCTCTAAGATTTAAAGGGCCAGTGCACCAGTGATTGGTGCCTGGCCCAATCAGCCTAATTAGCTTCCACCTGATCCCTGTCCATATTACCTCACTTCCCCTGCACTTCCTTGACGGATCTTGTTGCCTTGTGCCAGTGAAAGCGTTTAGTGTTGTCCAAAGCCTGTGTTCCAGATCTCCTGCTATCCTCTTTGACTACGAACCTTGCCGCCTGCCCCGACCTTCTGCTACGTCTGACCTTGCCTCTGCCTAGTCCTTCTGTCCCACGCCTTCTCAGCAGTCAGCGAGGTTGAGCCGTTGCCGGTGGATACGACCTGGTTGCTACCGCCGCAGCAAGACCATCCCGCTTTGCGGCGGGCTCTGGTGAAAACCAGTAGCATCCCTAGAACCGGTCCACCGACACGGTCCACGCCAATCCCTCGCTGACACAGAGGATCCACATCCAGCTAGCCGAATCCTAACAGTAGATCCGGCCATGGATCCCGCTGAGGTGCCGCTGCCAAGTCTCGCTGACCTACCCACGGTGGTCGCCCAGCAATCGCAGCAAATCGCAGTTGACCGCCACGTTACAGCAACTTCTGCCACTGCTACAGCAGCAACCATCTCCTCCGCCAGCTCCTGCACCTCCTCCGCAGCGAGTGGGCGCTCCTAGCCTCCGCTTGTCCCTGCCGGACAAATTTGATGGGGACTCCCTGTCACGGTGCCGGCTGGCAGGTAGTGGATCCTCTGTGCCAGAGAGGGATTGGCGTGGACCGTGCTAGTGGACCGGTTCTAAGCCACTACTGGTTTTCACCAGAGCCCGCCGCAAAGCGGGATGGTCTTGCTGCGGCGGTAGTGACCAGGTCGTATCCACTAGCAACGGCTCACCTCTCTGGCTGCTGAAGATAGGCGCGGTACAAGGGAGTAGGCAAAAGCAAGGTCGGACGTAGCAGAAGGTCGGGGCAGGCAGCAAGGATCGTAGTCAGGGGCAACGGCAGAAGGTCTGGAAACACAGGCAAGGAACACACAAGGAACGCTTTCACTGGCACTAAGGCAACAAGATCCGGCGAGGGAGTGAAGGGGAAGTGAGGTGATATAGGGAAGTGCACAGGTGTAAACACTAATTGGAACCACTGCGCCAATCAGCGGCGCAGTGGCCCTTTAAATCGCAGAGACCCGGCGCGCGCGCGCCCTAGGGAGCGGGGCCGCGCGCGCCGGGACAGAACAGACGGAGAGCGAGCCAGGTAGGGGAGCCGGGGTGCGCATCGCGAGCGGGCGCTACCCGCATCGCGAATCGCATCCCGGCTGGCAGCGGAATCGCAGCGCCCCGGGTCAGAGGACGTGACCGGGGCGCTGCCGCGGGGAGAGTGAAGCGAGCGCTCCGGGGAGGAGCGGGGACCCGGAGCGCTCGGCGTAACAGTACCCCCCCCCTTGGGTCTCCCCCTCTTCTTAGAGCCTGAGAACCTGAGGAGCAGACTTTTGTCTAGGATGTTGTCCTCAGGTTCCCAGGATCTCTCTTCAGGACCACAACCCTCCCAGTCCACTAAAAAAAAATTTTTCCCTCTGACCTTTTTGGCAGCTAAAATTTCTTTGACCGAGAAGATGTCCGAGGAGCCGGAAACAGGAGTGGGAGGAACAGACTTGGGAGAAAAACGGTTGAGGATGAGAGGTTTGAGAAGAGAGACGTGAAAGGCATTAGGGATACGAAGAGAGGGAGGAAGAAGAAGTTTATAAGAGACAGGATTAATTTGACACAAAATTTTGAAAGGACCAAGATAGCGTGGTCCCAACTTGTAGCTAGGGACACGGAAGCGGACATATTTAGCGGAGAGCCATACCTTGTCTCCAGGGGAAAAAACGGGGGGAGCTCTTCTTTTTTTATCCGCGAACTTCTTCATGCGTGATGAAGCCTGTAAGAGAGAATTTTGGGTCTCTCTCCATATGATGGAAAGGTCACGAGAAATTTCATCCACAGCGGGCAGACCAGAGGGCAAGGGAGTAGGGAGGGGGGGAAGAGGGTGACGGCCGTACACCACGAAAAATGGGGATTTGGAGGAAGACTCAGAGACCCTGAAGTTATACGAGAATTCGGCCCATGGGAGGAGATCTGCCCAGTCATCCTGGCGGGAGGAAACAAAATGTCGCAAATAATCACCCAAGATCTGGTTAATCCTTTCTACTTGTCCATTGGACTGGGGATGATATGCAGAAGAAAAATTTAATTTAATCTTGAGTTGTTTACAGAGAGCCCTCCAGAATTTAGACACGAATTGGACGCCTCTATCCGAGACAATCTGCGTAGGCAACCCGTGAAGACGAAAAATGTGTACAAAAAATTGTTTAGCCAACTGAGGCGCAGAAGGAAGACCAGGAAGAGGGATGAAATGTGCCATTTTGGAAAATCGATCAACGACCACCCAAATAACAGTGTTGCCACGGGAAGGGGGTAAATCAGTAATAAAATCCATACCAATCAGAGACCAAGGCTGTTCGGGGACAGGCAGAGGATGAAGAAAACCAGCGGGCTTCTGGCGAGGAGTCTTATCCCGGGCACAGATAGTGCAGGCTCGCACAAAGTCCACAACATCCGTCTCCAGAGTCGGCCACCAATAGAAGCGGGAGATGAGTTGCACAGATTTCTTGATACCCGCATGACCTGCGAGATGGGAGGAGTGACCCCATTTGAGGATTCCGAGGCGTTGGCGAGGAGAAACAAAGGTCTTTCCTGGAGGAGTCTGCCTGATGGAGGCAGGAGAAGTGGAGATCAGGCAGTCAGGTGGAATGATGTGTTGCGGAGAGAGTTCAACTTCTGAGGCATCCGAGGAACGAGAGAGAGCATCGGCCCTAATGTTCTTATCGGCAGGACGAAAGTGAATCTCAAAATTAAATCGGGCAAAGAACAGAGACCACCGGGCCTGGCGAGGATTCAGCCGTTGGGCAGACTGGAGGTAGGAGAGGTTCTTGTGGTCGGTGTAGATAATAACAGGAGAACTTGATCCCTCCAGCAGATGCCTCCATTCCTCAAGTGCTAATTTAATGGCTAGAAGCTCTCGATCCCCGATGGAGTAGTTCCTCTCCGCTGGAGAGAAGGTCCTAGAGAAAAAACCACAAGTGACAGCATGCCCGGAAGAATTTTTTTGTAGAAGAACAGCTCCAGCTCCCACTGAGGAGGCATCAACCTCCAATAGGAAGGGTTTGGAAGGGTCAGGTCTGGAGAGGACGGGAGCCGAAGAAAAGGCAGACTTGAGTCGTTTAAAGGCGTCTTCTGCTTGAGGAGGCCAGGACTTGGGATCAGCATTTTTTTTGGTTAAAGCCACGATAGGAGCCACAATGGTAGAAAAATGTGGAATAAATTGCCTGTAATAATTGGCGAACCCCAAAAAGCGTTGGATAGCACGGAGTCCGGAGGGGCGTGGCCAATCTAAGACGGCAGAGAGTTTGTCTGGATCCATCTGTAGTCCCTGGCCAGAGACCAAATATCCTAGAAAAGGAAGAGATTGGCATTCAAACAGACATTTCTCAATTTTGGCATAGAGTTGGTTGTCACGAAGTCTCTGAAGAACCATACGGACATGCTGGCGGTGTTCTTCAAGATTGGCAGAAAAAATTAGGATATCGTCCAGATATACAACAACACAGGAGTATAACAGATCACGAAAAATTTCATTGACAAAGTCTTGGAAGACGGCAGGGGCGTTGCACAGTCCAAAGGGCATGACCAGATACTCAAAGTGTCCATCTCTGGTGTTAAATGCCGTTTTCCACTCGTCCCCCTCTCTGATGCGAATGAGGTTATAGGCGCCTCTTAAGTCCAATTTAGTGAAGATGTGGGCACCTTGGAGGCGATCAAAGAGTTCAGAGATGAGGGGTAAGGGGTAGCGGTTCTTAACCGTGATTTTATTAAGACCGCGGTAGTCAATGCAAGGACGTAAGGAGCCATCTTTTTTGGACACAAAGAAAAATCCGGCTCCGGCAGGAGAGGAGGATTTACGGATAAAGCCCTTTTTTAGATTCTCCTGGACGTATTCGGACATGGCAAGAGTCTCTGGGGCAGAGAGAGGATAAATTCTGCCCCGGGGTGGAGTAGTGCCCGGGAGGAGGTCGATAGGGCAATCATAAGGCCTGTGAGGAGGTAGAGTCTCAGCTTGTTTTTTGCAGAAAACATCCGCGAAGTCCATATAGGCCTTAGGGAGACCGGTTACTGGAGGAACCACAGAGTTACGGCAAGGGTTACTGGGGACCGGTTTTAGACAGTTCTTGGAACAAGAGGACCCCCAACTCTTGATCTCCCCAGTGGACCAATCCAGGGTAGGGGAATGAAGTTGAAGCCAGGGAAGTCCAAGGAGAATTTCCGAGGTGCAATTGGGGAGGACCAAAAGTTCAATCCTCTCATGATGAGATCCGATGCTCATAAGAAGGGGCTCCGTGCGGAAACGTATGGTACAGTCCAATCTTTCATTATTTACACAATTGATGTAGAGGGGTCTGGCGAGACTGGTCACCGGAATGTTGAACCTGTTGACGAGAGAGGCCAAAATAAAATTTCCTGCAGATCCAGAGTCCAAGAAGGCCACTGTAGAGAAGGAGAAGGCAGAGGCAGACATCCGCACAGGCACAGTAAGACGTGGAGAAGCAGAGTAGACATCAAGGACTGTCTCACTTTTGTGCGGAGTCAGCGTACGTCTTTCCAGGCGGGGAGGACGGATAGGACAATCTCTCAGGAAGTGTTCGGTACTAGCACAGTACAGGCAGAGGTTCTCCATACGGCGTCGTGTCCTCTCTTGAGGTGTCAGGCGAGACCGGTCGACCTGCATAGCCTCCACGGCGGGAGGCACAGGAACAGATTGCAGGGGACCAGAGGAGAGAGGAGCCGAGGAGGAGAAACGCCTCGTACGAACAGAGTCCATATCTTGGCGGAGTTCCTGACGCCTTTCGGAAAAACGCATGTCAATGCGAGTGGCTAGGTGAATAAGTTCATGTAGATTAGCAGGAATTTCTCGTGCGGCCAGAACATCTTTAATGTTGCTGGATAGGCCTTTTTTGAAGGTCGCGCAGAGGGCCTCATTATTCCAGGACAATTCTGAAGCAAGAGTACGGAATTGTACGGCATACTCGCCAACGGAAGAATTACCCTGGACCAGGTTCAACAGGGCAGTCTCAGCAGAAGAGGCTCGGGCAGGTTCCTCAAAGACACTTCGGATTTCCGAGAAGAAGGAGTGTACAGAGGCAGTGACGGGGTCATTGCGGTCCCAGAGCGGTGTGGCCCATGACAGGGCTTTTCCGGACAGAAGGCTGACTACGAAAGCCACCTTAGACCTTTCAGTGGGAAACAGGTCCGACATCATCTCCAGATGCAGGGAACATTGGGAAAGAAAGCCACGGCAAAACTTAGAGTCCCCATCAAATTTATCCGGCAAGGATAAGCGTATCCCAGGAGCGGCCACTCGCTGCGGAGGAGGTGCAGGAGCTGGCGGAGGAGATGACTGCTGAAGCTGTGGTAGTAACTGTTGTAGCATAACGGTCAGTTGAGACAGCTGTTGGCCTTGTTGCGCTATCTGTTGTGACTGCTGGGCGACCACCGTGGTGAGGTCAGCGACAACTGGCAGAGGAACTTCAGCGGGATCCATGGCCGGATCTACTGTCACGGTGCCGGCTGGCAGGTAGTGGATCCTCTGTGCCAGAGAGGGATTGGCGTGGACCGTGCTAGTGGACCGGTTCTAAGCCACTACTGGTTTTCACCAGAGCCCGCCGCAAAGCGGGATGGTCTTGCTGCGGCGGTAGTGACCAGGTCGTATCCACTAGCAACGGCTCACCTCTCTGGCTGCTGAAGATAGGCGCGGTACAAGGGAGTAGGCAAAAGCAAGGTCGGACGTAGCAGAAGGTCGGGGCAGGCAGCAAGGATCGTAGTCAGGGGCAACGGCAGAAGGTCTGGAAACACAGGCAAGGAACACACAAGGAACGCTTTCACTGGCACTAAGGCAACAAGATCCGGCGAGGGAGTGAAGGGGAAGTGAGGTGATATAGGGAAGTGCACAGGTGTAAACACTAATTGGAACCACTGCGCCAATCAGCGGCGCAGTGGCCCTTTAAATCGCAGAGACCCGGCGCGCGCGCGCCCTAGGGAGCGGGGCCGCGCGCGCCGGGACAGAACAGACGGAGAGCGAGTCAGGTAGGGGAGCCGGGGTGCGCATCGCGAGCGGGCGCTACCCGCATCGCGAATCGCATCCCGGCTGGCAGCGGAATCGCAGCGCCCCGGGTCAGAGGACGTGACCGGGGCGCTGCCGCGGGGAGAGTGAAGCGAGCGCTCCAGGGAGGAGCGGGGACCCGGAGCGCTCGGCGTAACACTCCCGACTCTGCCGTGGCTTCTTGTCTCAATGTTCCCTACATATGGAGATGTTGTCGGACCAATTTCCTACAGAACGGTCTAAGGTGGCGTTCGTAGTGAGTCTTCTGTCTGGAAAGGCTTTGTCTTGGGCCACACCGCTCTGGGACCGCAAGGATCCTGCCACAGCCACTGTCCAGTCCTTCTTCGCTGAAGTCCGTAGTGTCTTCGAGGAACCAGCCCGAGCTTCTTCTGCCGAGACTGCCCTGCTGAACCTGGTCCAGGGTAATTCTTCAGTAGGCGAGTACGCCATCCAATTTCGTACTCTCGCTTCCGAATTATCTTGGAATAACGAGGCTCTCTGCGCGACCTTTAAAAAAGGCCTATCCAGTAACATCAAGGATGTGCTGGCCGCACGAGAGATTCCTGCCAACCTGTAAGAACTTATCCATTTGGCCACCCGCATTGACATGCGTTTTTCTGAGAGACACCAGGAGCTCCGCCAGGAAAAAGACCTTGATCTCTGGGCACCTCTCTCACAGTATCCTTTGCAATCTACCCCTGTGCCTCCCGCCGAGGAGGCTATGCAAGTGGATCGGTCTCGCCTGACCCATGAAGAGAGGACTCGCCGTAGGGATTACAATTTATGTCTGTACTGCGCTAGTACCGAACACTTCTTGGTGGATTGCCCTATTCGCCCTCCACGTCTGGGAAACGCACGCACGCACCCAGCTCATGTGGGTGTGGCGTCTCTTGGTATGAAGTCTGCTTCTCCACGTCTCACTGTGCCCGTGCGGATTTCTCCTTCTGCCAACTCCTACTCAGCCGCGGCCTTCTTGGACTCTGGTTCTTCTGGAAATTTTATTCTGGCCTCTTTGGTGAATAAGTTCTGCATCCCGGTGACCCGTCTCGTCAAGCCGCTCTACATTTCCTCGGTCAACGGAGTGAAATTGGACTGCACTGTGCGTTACCGCACAGAACCCCTGCTCATGAGTATTTGACGGCATCACGAAAAAATGTAACTTTTTGTTTTGCCCAACTGCACCTCTGAAGTCCTCCTTGGTCTGCCATGGCTCCAACGCCACTCTCCTACCCTTGATTGGACCACCTGGGAGATCAAGAGCTGGGGTGCTTCTTGCCATAAAAAAAGCCTCACGTCTGCTCCCAGTCCAGTCAGTCTAACCTCAGTGTCTTCTCCTTTACCTGGTCTCCCCAAGGCCTATCAGGACTATGCTGTGTCTCCTCCTCATAGCCCCCGTCCTGGTAACACTTTACCCCGTGCCCAGCTTCACCCTCTTCCCCCCCCTCCCCACTCCCACGCCTTCTGGTTTGCCCGCTGTTGATGAGGTTTCCCGGGACTTCTCCACCATCTGGAAAGAGACTCAAAAACCCCTCATACAGGCCTCATCCCGGATGAAGAAACATCCCGACAAAAAGAGGGGGAGACCTAAGGGGGGGGGGGGGGTACTGTTACGCCGAGCGCTCCGGGTCCCTGCTCCTCCCCGGAGCGCTCGCGGCGTTCCTCTCTCTGCAGCGCCCCAGTCAGACCCGCTGACCGGGAGCGCTTCACTGACATTGCCAGCGGGGATGCGATTCGCATAGCGGGACGCGCCCGCTCGCGAATCGCATCCCAAGTCACTCACCTGTCCCGGTCCTCGGCTGTCACGTCCTAATTAGCTTCCACCTGATCCCTGTCCATATTACCTCACTTCCCCTGCACTTCCTTGACGGATCTTGTTGCCTTGTGCCAGTGAAAGCGTTTAGTGTTGTCCAAAGCCTGTGTTCCAGATCTCCTGCTATCCTCTTTGACTACGAACCTTGCCGCCTGCCCCGACCTTCTGCTACGTCTGACCTTGCCTCTGCCTAGTCCTTCTGTCCCACGCCTTCTCAGCAGTCAGCGAGGTTGAGCCGTTGCCAGTGGATACGACCTGGTTGCTACCGCCGCAGCAAGACCATCCCGCTTTGCGGCGGGCTCTGGTGAAAACCAGTAGCATCCCTAGAAACGGTCCACTGACACGGTCCACGCCAATCCCTCGCTGACACAGAGGATCCACATCCAGCTAGCCGAATCCTAACAGTATGCACTGAATTCCTGTCTGGTAGCGCCCCCTACAGTACAGGGAGGTATTACATGTTCTGTACTTCTCTTTACCTGTGCCAGGGTTAGCTGCTCCAAGTGGGGGCAGCTATATGTGAAATTTTTTGGGGATACTGTGTGTACTGTACAGGACCCTGAAGAAGCTCCTGTCCTCTACATAGACAGAGATTACAGCTCCAGCAGATCTCTATTACTTTTATATGGAAGGATTTGCTTTATCCATATTAGTATCTACTTATCTTTCTTTAATCCTCACTTTTTCCTATTTTTGGATGACATTTTTGGTGGCTTCAGAACCAATTACCAGGTTTCCATAGAGTTATGGTCCCAACATACAATGGTCATCCTGGAACCAATTAATATTGTAACTTGAGGGACCACTGTATTCAGCTCCCCTTGTGAGGAGGGTATGAATATATTTTGGTGTGTGTGGATCTCTTTTCAGGTTGGCTTAAGGCCCATCGGGGTCAAAATTCTAATGCAAAGATGACAGCAGGGAAAATTTTGGTAATTAGGGTAAATTGGTTTTATTGAAAGATAAAAGACCATCGGCATTACAAGCTAGTAAGACCGGCAAAAATACAGGAACATACAAGGGCAGCAGTCAGGGTGAGGGAGACATCACATACAGTCAGGATCACAGGATCAATAACAGAGAACACGCACCCTGAGGTGCCAGAAAACAGAAAAGTAGTCCCACCCCCACCCCCCTCTTACGCCTGCACTGATTAAGCACTATTTAGAAATGAATTTAAAAGAAAAAGCAAGTAATAAAAAGGGAATGGGAATGCTGCTGCCGAACGAACCGCCTCATTTCAGCACAATCACATAAGACAGGAACATATCTAGGAACATTCACCATATGTGGATCAGATAAACCATGCACTGACTCTGGGGAGTCAGGGGGGAGGAACACCAGGCGCCCCACACTCCCTCAAATTTAGCATTTCCTGTTTTATACACCATCTTAGAGAATGGGATAATAGAATTTACCAGCTTCTTCCATTTGCCGAGCTTCCACATGTGATGCAAGTGTCCTATCCCTCCATATACTGAAGACATCGTCAGGCGGTGAGCTGACCCCAGATTTTTTCATAGATTTTCTATGCCTTTCTTTTGCAATATGTAAAAGAGTGCCCGACTCAATCCACATACCCAGAAGGTGCCCGGATAACTTGGAATATATCAACAACTTTAGGGGAAAACCACTAAAGGGGTGCCCTAAACTAAGAACCCTCCCTATAAAATGTAACTTTTATTGGTCACTATTATAATATCAAAAGAAATCAAAAAACAAATGAAATGTTCACCACTAGGTGTCAGAACCACACCACTGTTATAATTACAGCTCCAGTTTAGCTCCGTATCAGTGTGCTGGAAATATGATAAACTCAGAAGGAATGTGCGCTTATTCTGTATGGCCGTTCAGGAGCTCTCTATATATTTAGTAATCAGAATATAAATGTAAGCGCTGCAATTAAAACTCCCATGTATCCAGTTCAATGACGTTTCGTCGGCTCCCCAGCTTTATCAAAGGACTGATGGCTAATGGCCTGACTCAATCCCACACCTTCAACATTGAGAAGATTCTCTAATACCATGTGACAAAAGGAGAGGAGGACTCCCATACCCTCGACAACATATCTTATATGAACTTTCCTGTATACGAATACAGGGGGAGAAGCCACGTGAGCGCTAGAGATAAACCCGCACGAGAGATAAACTCTTCAGAGAGTTGGATATTCAGCTCCTCTTCTCATATAAGATGCATTTTGGTTACTATTAGGAGCAGAAGAAATCAGATAAGAATAAAGCTTAGATAGTATTATTATTTAGTATATAAATACAATCTCTCTAACCAATTTCAGGGACGTATGTTAGTATAACGCTTAAAACATTGGAGAATAAAGATAAATTTACTTATAAAACCCCAGAAAGCCTGAGATTCCTCTATGGCCAAAGTCTTAGTAGGAGAATATAAATCTTGTAACGTAAAAGAATGTAAACGTTCCCACAAAGGGGAAGAGGGAAAATGTGTTTAGTAATAACCATAGGGAGTAAAGAAAGTGGGGTTAGGGGAGAAGGGAAATCAGAATCAGTCGCAGAGCAGTCTCGTAATACCGACAAAGTTATATATAAAAGAGGAAAGAACTAGAGAGGCCAAGGAGGAGTGCGGGGGCCACAAAATGGGCCCTATAGAAGGAGAGACTGAGGAGAATTCCATATCCACATGAGGAGGAATATAAAGGGGAGGATGAGAAAAAGAAGAGCGAACGAGCTCTAATAATCCAGACGAAGGAAAAGCTTTATAATAAGTGTGTAAATCCGGAAACACAAAACCGCCGTCTAATGTCTTCAGGGTGAGCGTCTATACGGGACACGTGGTCTCTTCTGAATCATAACAAAATTACTAAATAACCATCGGATAGAAGAAAAATAACAATTCCGTACTATGATAGGGACAGACTGTAAAAATATAAAATATTATTGGTAAATATAAGATTTAAGAACCTTTTTCCTTCCAATCCACGACATATATGGGAATTTACGAGCGTGTTACTGGGTCTTCAATCCGTGTAATAATGGCGCAAAGTGTGAAGTAAAGAGATCTTGTACCAGATGTGATCAGATCTCTAGGGATTTTATACCCCGGGGAGGACAAAGAAAAGGAAAAGAATTACACCGATGTTTACTGAACCCCGGGGACGCTGACATATTGACGACTTCTCATATAGAAAAATGGATTTTATGATCTGAGACCGAAAATAGACGTCAAGACGGGAAACGCTCGTCTAGGGTTTGTGATAAATAAAAGTATCTGCAGCGTCTTATGTTCAGAAGAGACGATCTTCAAGGTAGACGCGCGGATCCTGTCTGATGCCTTGAATTAAAGTCTCTATAATCATAATGAGAAGGGGGCGGGGACAACACTGACGCGTTACATTCCCTATATACAACCTCAGGGACAATATTCCATTTATTATAAGTCAAAAAAATAAAGGGAACACTTACACAACACAATGTAACTCCAAGTCAATGACACTTCTGTGAAATCACACTGTCCACTCAGGAAGCAACACTGATTGACCATCAATTTCACATGCTGTTGTGCAAATGGAACAGACAACAGGTGGAAATTATAGGCAATTAGCACCCCCAATAAAGGAGTGGTTCTGCAGGTGGTGACCACAGACCACTTCTCAGTTCCTATGCTTCCTGGCTGATGTTTTGGTCACTTCTGAATGCTGGCGGTGCTTTCTCTATAGTGGTAGCATAAGATGGCGACTACAACCCACACTAGTGGCTCAGGTATTGCAGCTCATCCAGGATGGCACATCAATGCGAACTGTAGCAAGAAGGTTGTTGTGTCTGTCAGCGTAGTGTCCAGAGCATGGAGGCGCTACCAGGGGACAGGCCAGTACATCAGGAGATGTGGAGGAGGACGTAGGAGGGCAACAACCCAGAAGCATGGCCGCTACCTCCGCCTTTGTGCAAGGAGGAGCACTGCAAAAAGACCTCCAGCAGGCCACAAATATGCAAGACTCAATCGGTCAGAAACAGATACATAAGGGTGGTATGAGGGCCTGACGTCCACAGGTGGGGGTTGTGCTTACAGCCCAACACCGCGCAGGATGTTTGGCATTTGCCAGAGAACAAGATTGGCAAATTCACCACTGATGCCCTGTGCTCTTCACAGATGAAAGCAGGTTCACACTGAGCACATGTGACAGACGTGGAGAATGTTCTGCTGCCTGCAACATCCTCCAGCATGACCGGTTTGGCAGTGGGTCAGTAATGGTGTGGGGTGGCATTTCTTTGGGGGGCCGCACAGCCCTCCATGTGCTTGCCAGAGGTAGCCTAACTGCCATTAAGTACCGAGATGAGATCCTCAGACCCCTTGTGAGACCATATGTTGGTGCGGTTGGCCCTGGTTTCCTCCTAATACAAGACAATGCTAGACCTCATGTGGCTGGAGTGTGTCAGCAGTATCTAGAAGAGGAAGGCATTGATGCTATGGACTGGCCGCCCGTTCCCCTGAATCCGATTGAGCAGTTGTGGGACTTCTCGCTCCATCCACCACAGACTGTCCAGGAGTTGGCGGATGCTTTAGTCCAGGTCTGGGAGGACATCTCTCAGGAGACCATCCGCCACCTCATTAGGAGCATGCCCAGGTGTTGTAGAGAGGTCATACGGGCACATGGAGGCCACACACACTACTGAGCCTCATTGGGACTTGTATTAAGGACATTACATAAAGTTGGATCAGCCTGTAGTGTGGTTTTCCACTGTGATTTTCAGTGTGACTCCATATCCAGACCTCCATGGGTTGATACATTTGATTTCCATTGATAATTTTTGTGTGATTTTGTTGTCAGCGCATTCAACTATGTAAAGACGAAAGTATTTCATACGATTAGTTCATTCATTCAGATCTAGGATCTGTTATCTTAGTGTTCCCTTAATTTTTTTGAGCAGTGTATAATATAGAGAACTTCCTAAAAAATTATATCAAGTTTGGAGATGAAGCATATATTGTATAAATATATATTAGTATGCATTATTGTCAACTATCCTATGTACATGGTTAATATATAGATGTGTTATTTGCATAATTTTTTGCTCTGCTTCATGTTTTCCCCTGTGTTAGAACATGAAAAAGGCTTCTCTCCTGTGTGAGTTTTTCGATGTACAACAAGGTCTGATTTGCGAGTAAAACATTTGCCACATTCTGAACATAAAAATGGCTTATCCCCTGTGTGAGTTATTTGATGTTTAACAAGAATTGATTTCTGAGCAAAACATTTCCCACATTCTGCGCAAGAAAATGGCTTCTCTCCTGAGTGAGTTTTTCTATGTACAACAAGGTCTGATTTCTGAGCAAAACATTTCCCACATTCTGAACATGAAAATGGCTTTTCTCCTGTGTGAGTTCTTTGATGTAAAACAAGGTCTGATTTCTGAGTAAAACATTTCACACATTCTGAACATGGAAATGGCTTCTCCCCTGTGTGAATTCTTTGATGTTTAATAAGATCTGATTTCTGAGCAAAACATTTCCCACATTCTGAACATGAAAATGGCTTCTCTCCTGTGTGAATTCTTTGATGTAAAACAAGGTCTGATTTCTGAGTAAAACATTTCACACATTCTGAACATGGAAATGGCTTCTCCCCTGTGTGAGTTCTTTGATGTTTAACAAGATCTGATTTCTGAGCAAAACATTTCCCACACTCTGAACATGAAAATGGCTTCTCTCCTGTGTGAGTTCTTTGATGTACAACAAGACCTGATTTATAATTAAAACATTTCCCACATTCTGAACATGAAAATGGCTTCTCTCCTGTGTGAGTTCTTTCATGTACAACAAGACATGATTTAAAAGCAAAACATTTTCCACATTCTGAACATAAAAATGGCTTCTCTCCTGTGTGATTTCTTTGATGTACAACAAGGTCTAATTTATAAGTAAAACATTTCCCACATTCTGAACATGAAAATGGCTTCTCTCCTGTGTGAGTTCTTTGATGTACAACAAGGTATGATTTCTGAGTAAAACATTTCCCACATTCTGAACATGGAAATGGCTTCTCTCCTGTGTGAGTTCTTTGATGGCGAACAAGACCTTGTTTCCCAGTAAAACATTTCTCACATTGTGGACATGAAAACGGCTTCTCTCCTTTGTAGCTTCTCTTATGTCTCACAAGATTTGATTTCTTGGTAAAACACTTTCCACATTCTGAACATGAATATGGCCTTTCCTTTGCACAATCTTTCTGATGTCCAACACCCCTTCTGTGACTTTTATTTTGCTGAACATCCTGTGATGACTGAGAAGACAGGACCTGTATATAAGGATGAGATGACAGATCTTGGCTGTGAAGGGCTGAGGGTGTATCTGGGATAATGGAATGTTCTTCATATGTATCTTGTGTGATATCATCATCTGCTTTATAATCTGAAGATATAAGATTCTCCTCTGATCTCCTGCTACAAGAATCTGCAGAGAATAACACAGATTTTATTTTTGAGTATTAACCCCTAACAACCCAGGACATTTTTGCATTTCTAAGCAATAGTACTTTGTAAAGATTTACTGCAAAACTGAAGAAAGATAGTTGCTTTGATAGCGGAGCAGCCATACAACAGTAGTGTCAAACTGTGGCCCTGAAGATGTTGCAAAACTTCAACTCCCAGCATGCCTGGACACCAAAGGTCCTCTAGAGGATGCACAATGTCCCCAAAGGTAAATCAAGGCTTCCCTCTGAAGTTTTGCAACATCTGGAGGGCCACAGGTTGACACCACTGCCTTACAAGGAGCAGGGACACCAGTCTTTGACAATCATGTGGACACAGCCTCAGGGAAAATCACTGCTATGGGGCCCGGTCAGGGAACAAATGACCGTGTCCCCCAATCCACCTGACCCCGCAGGTTATAATGGAGCAGTCATCCAAACCGCTCCCCTTTATAATCCTCATGCCAGCCAGAGAATTCAGGCAAAGGATAGGGGATACGTTATAGATCACGGGGGTCCGACCCTTGGGACTCCCTGCGATCTCCTGAATGGGGCCCTGGCAGTCTGCTTAACCCCTTAAGGACCGGAGGTTTTTCCGTTTTTGCATTTTAGTTTTTTGCTCCTTGCCTTTAAAAAATCATAACTCTTTCAAATTTACACCTAAAACTCCATATGATGGCTTATTTTTTGGGCCACCAATTCTATTTTGTAATGACGTCAGTCATTTTGCCCAAAAATCTATGGTGAAGCGGGAAAAAAAATCATTGTGCGACAAAATTGAAAAAAAAAACGCTGTTTTGTAACTTTTGGGGGCTTCCGTTTCTACGTAGTACATTTTTCGGTAAAAATGACACCTTATCTTTATTCTGTAGGTCCATACGGTTATAATGATCCCCTACTTATATAGGTGATTTTGTCGCACTTCTGGAAAAAATCATAACTACATGTAGGAAAATTAATACGTTTAAAATTGTCATCTTCTGACCCCTATAACTTTTTTATTTTTCCGTGTATGGGGCGGTATGAGGGCTCATTTTTTGCGCCGTGATCTGAAGTTTTTAACGGTACCATTTTTGCATTGATAGGACTTATTGATCATTGATCTTTTTATTCATTTTTAAATGATATAAAAAGTGAACAAAAATGCACTATTTTGGACTTTGGAATTTTTTTGCGCGCACGCCATTGACCGAGCGGTTTAATTAATGATATATTTTTATAATTCGGACATTTCCGCACGCGGTGATACCACATATGTTTATTTTTATTTTTATTTACACTGTGTTTTTTTTTTTATTGGAAAAGGGGGGTGATTCAAACTTTTAATAGGGGAGGAGTTAAATGATCTTTATTCACTTTTTTTTTCACTTTTTTTTTGCAGTGTTATAGGTCCCATAGGGACCTATAACACTGCACACACTGATCTTCTATGTTGATCACTGGTTTCTCATAAGAAACCAGTGATCAACGATTCTGCCGGATGACTGCTCATGCCTGGATCTCAGGCACTGAGCAGTCATTCGGCGAACGGACAGCGAGGAGGCAGGAAGGGGCCCTCCCGCTGTCCTGTCAGCTGTTCGGGATGCCGCGATTAGCCGCGGCTATCCCGAACAGCCCGACTGAGCTAGCCGGGAACTTTCACTTTCACTTTTAGCCGCGCGGCTCAGCTTTGAGCGCGCGGCTAAAGGGTTAATAGCGCGCGGCGCCGCGATCGGCGCTGCGCGCTATTAGAGGCGGGTCCCGGCTTCAATATGACGCCGGGCCCGCCATGATATGACGCGGGGTTACTGTGTAACCCCGCGTTATATCAGAAGAGCAGGACAAAGGACGTACCGGTACGTCCTTGGTCCTTAAGGGGTTAAAGGGGGCGGACCGACCCTGCATGGAGCGACAGCTGACACTCCCCCTCCATGTATCCCATAGAGATATATGGAGGGGGTGTGTCGGCCGCGGCATCCTGTGGGGGTCAGAACGGCCGCTTCCTGCAGACTGCTGGGGCCCCGTTCAGGAGATCGCGGGGAGTCACAAGGGTCGGACCCCCGTGATCTATAACCTATCCCCTATCCTGTCTAGGCAGACAGTATCACATTTTTGTCTTTTGTCTATTAATGTGAATAGAAAGACTTATGTCCTAATAAAGTTGGAGAAATTTTCCTGGAACCAAGTTAAAAGGGGAACCTTTATTTTTAATGATTTTCGCTCTCGGCTCGCCAGCCGCACCTATACCTCCATTTGGACCCACAAAAGTGACCCGAACCGGAACATTTCTGTATCAGAGGGAAAGAATAAAGGGATTTAAAGGGGTACTCTACTGCTAGACATCTTATTCCTTATCCAAAGGATGGGGGATAGGATGTCTGATCGCGGGGGTCCGGCTGCTGGGAACCCCAGGATCTCCCGCAGCACAGGGCGTTCTAAAATAAACTCCAGTGACGTCACAAGCACGCCCCATCGCGATTTCGCGTCCCCTCCATTCATGTGTATCGGAGGGGGCGTGTAATCTGACACGCCCCCTCCAATAGACACGAATAGAGGGGGCATGAAAATGACATCACAAGGGGCCGTGGCTGTGACATTATGATCACGGCCTCTGGCTCCGAGCGTTCTGAACAAAAAGTTAAAAACACCGAAGCACCGAAGTACCCTTTTAACCCCTTAATGACCAAGCACATTTTCACCTCAAGGACCAGGCCAATTTTATTTTTGCGTGTTCGTTTTTTCCTCCTCGCCTTCTAAAATCCATAACTCCTTTATATTTCCATCTACAGACCCATATAAGGGCTTGTTTTATGCGTGACCAATTGCACTTTGTAATGAAACCTCTAATTTTACCATAAAATGTACGGCGAACCCCCCCAAAAAAAATTTTAGGGAGGAAATTTAAATGAAAACCAAAATTTTGCACATTTTGGAAGGTTTTGTTTTCACGCTGTACACTTTACGGTAAAAATTATAGGTGTTCTTTATTCTGTGGGTCAATAAGATTAAAATGATACCCATGGGTAGATACTTTTATATTTTTGTACCGCTTAAAAAAAGTCAAAAACTTTTTGTACAAAATCAGTAATCTAAAATCGCCCTATTTTGACCACCTATAACTTTTTCATTTTTTCATATATAGGGCGGTATGGGGGCTCCTTTTTTGTGCCGTCATCTGTACTTTTTTTAGATACCACATTTGCATATATAAAACTTTTAGATCATTTTTTATTATTTTTTAAATAAAATGTGACAAAAAAGCAGGATTTGTGGACTTTTAAAATTTTTTACGTTTACGCCATTCACCGTACGGGATCATTAACATTATATTTTGATAGTTCGAACATTTACACACACGGCGATACCAAATATGTTTATTAAAAAAAGTTTTATGCTTTTTGGGGGTAAAATAGGAAAAACGGACAATTTTCATTTTTATTGGGGTAGGCGATTTTTCCCTTTTTTTTTACTTTTTATTTTTACATTTTTTAACTTTTTTTTTTTTTTACACCTTTTATGTCCCCATAGGAGACTATCTATAGCAATCATTTGATTGCTAATACTGTGCAGTGCTATATATAGGACACAGCACTGCTCAGTATTATCGGTGATCCTCTGCTCGATCGCAGACCAGAGCAGAAGACCCCGGGAGACAGCCGGAGCTAGGTAAGGGGACCTCCGGCTGTCATGCTGGATGATCGGATCCCCGCGGCAGCGCTGCGGGCAATCCGATCATCCAATCAGTATTGATCACGGCATCTGAGGGGTTAATGGCGGACATCTGCGCGATCGCCTAGTCACAGAATCCTCTGGGGATAAATGTTTGATCACGCGGGGTCCCGTTTGTGTATCCCCGGCTCTCCCATACAGATTCATGGAGAGACATGTCGGGCACCACTTGGTGCGGCGGTCGACAGTAATCCCTGCACGGAGCGGAGGTCACCTGTGCCTGGAGAGATCTGGGGTGCTGGGCAGGAGATCACGGGAGTCTAGGCAGTCGGACCCCTCACGATCAGACACTTATCCCCTCTCCTCAGGATTCTTTGGAAGGTACCAGCGCCATCTTGTGTAGCGGTTCGGACATAAGTTTGCAGCTTCTTTGTCGATGACTGACCCCTGGTAGGACCCATAGTTGGGGTAACTGAACTAAGGCTTTTCGGGGTCTTTGGGGCAGAAGAAAGTGTCCAGGACAATTAAAGACATGGGATCTATGCAGAGTTACTGCAACGAGTCCGCTCAGCGTACAAAAGGGAAGAGAACGACTCCAGGAAGACGTCACCTGTCAGTCACTGCTGGTATCTACTGCTATATGGTCTCTATATGGAGGAATATTAGTCTGTATATAATGTGTTTCATAAACAGTATGGCGGTATTATTCAGTCACTATGTAGTGGTGATGGGATCAAGTCAACTGCTATAGAGTCAATATAGAGGGGGAGGGGGATAGTATTTGCCCTGAAGTCCCAAAGATTCTAGTTACACCAATACTTCCCGAAAATATTATTGCAGCCGGTGACTGAATAGAATCTATGAACCTTCTCTGTATTTAGTGGTTACTACTCACCTAGGCGGTTACCTGTAGGTATGTCCTCCTTATACTGCTCATCACCACTCACATCTGTGTCTTCTTCTACTTTTACTATTATGTGTGTAGTATTAATATAGATTAGATCTTTCCCTGAAGGAATGTCCTCCTTATACTGCTAATCACTGCTCAAATCTGTCTCTTCTTCTTCCTCATTTATATCTGTAGTATTAATATAGATCAGATCTTACCCTGTAGGAATGTCCTCCTTATACTGTTCATCATTGCTCACATCTGGCTCAAAGTGAGAATGTTGAGCTCTTATTGTTTGGATAGAATTATTTCAAATTCAGTGGAAAAAAAATAGCAATTAGCTTTTTTTTCGACAAATTCTTTATTTGTGGGACATCATTTTGGTCGCTTTTGAAATGGAGGAAATGCGCCCCACATCATGCTGTTTGTCCCGGGCTGGGCAGTACCCCTACTTAGGCCATATCTGGTTGCCTGACCACCTGGTAGGGCCAAGAAGGAGAGGAGCCCCCTTTGGCCATCAGGACATCAATATATGAATTATAGACCCCACTCCATGTCTGCAAAGGATCAGAGCTGTCAGAACAATACCGCACCCCCACAAGTGTATTGTCTGGACCAGGGAGCGCTCTGATTGGTCCTTGGTCTTCTAGCAGTGACGCGCGGCTGTCTGTGATAGTCTGTTATAGTTCCTGATGGATATATCCGCCATGTTGTGGGAATAATCATCCACTCATGGTGAATATATCCATCACTGGGCGTTTGGGTGATCGTCCCCATTCATACGGCATTTCTGCAGTATCGGTGTCCGCTGTCATGTCAGAAAAGGGATCCAATGTATACTGGACCCGTCTCATTCAGAAATGACTGGAGCTGCTACAGTATACGTCAGCATCATTATTATTGACTTGATGCTGACGGATATCTGTAACATAACGCTGAAATGCAGTATGAACGGGACACAGTGTAGGGTCACATAGAGCGCAGAGTATTTCACACCGCGGATGCCCCCGGCAGTCACAAGGGCGAGATCACTGCTGCGGCTGGGTAGCTCAGTGTGTCCGCTCATGACTGCCGGTGGGAAATCCAACGCTATGAGTGGACACACAAAGATACCCAGCCGCAGCAGGGAGCTCACTATTGTGACTGCTGCCGGGCATCCGCAGCATGTGATATGGGATGTGCGCCGTGTAATCCTACACATTATGCATTTTTATTTTTCATTTATTTAATAAATGTATTTTTTATTTTCTTTACATTTTTTTTTACACGGTTCCGGCAATGCAGCAGGCCCCTGCCTGCCGGGGATTACACACAGCACCCTGCGGTCGTGCTGCGGGGTGCTGCAGGGAAGACAGAGGGAGCTCCCTCCATCAAAACACTTACAGCCCGCGATCACTTCTGATCGCGGCTGTAAGGGTTAAACTGCTGGGACCAAAGTTTACTTAGGTCCCGGCAATGCGGCAGGGTCCTGGCTGTGTGTTACAGCCGAGTCCCTGCCGTGATCTTGTGGGTACACTGGACATTACCCACAAGAACCATGGACGTGTATATTCGTCCAGGTGCTGGAACGTGCATCCCCCTGGACATGTATACTCGTCCATGGTCGTTATGGTGTTAACGGAAAACTCTAGTACTTGAGTACTTATCCCCTAGCCACAGAATCCTGTGGGGATAAATGTCTGATTGTGAGGGGTCCGACCACTGAGACCCCCGCGATCTCCTGCCTGGCATCCCGTTTGTATATCTCCGCTTCTCCCATAGAGATTTATAGATCAGATCTTTCCCTGTAGGAATGTCCACCTTATACTGCTCATTACCGCTCACATCTGTCTCTTCTTCTTCTTCTTTTATGTATGTAGCATTATTATAGATCACATCTTTCCCTGTAGGAATGTCCTCCTTATACTGCTCATCACTACGTACATCTGTCTCTTGTTCTTCTTCCTTTATGTCTGTAGCATTAATATAGATCAGATCTTTCTCAGTAGGAATGTTCTCCTTATACTGCTCATCACCGCTCACATCTCTCTCTTGTTCTTCCTTTATGTCTGTAGTATTAATATAGATCAGATCTTTTCCTGTAGAAATGACTTCCTTATACTGGTCATCACCGCTCACATATGTCTCTTCTACTTCCTTTATGTCTGTAGCATTAATATAAAAGAGATCTTTCCCTGTAGGAATGTCCTCCTTATACTGCTCATCACCGCTCACATCTGTCTCTTCTTCCTTTATGTCTGTAGCATTAATATAGATGAGATCTTTCCCTGTAGTAATGTCCTTCATATTCTGTTCATCAAGAGGACAGGGACACCTTTCTGGTGCTGTTCTCTTACTGGATCTGACTGTAGGGAACACATACAGAGACTGAATTCATTCTTTACATACAAATAATGAGAGGACGTGTGTATATAGTCATGTCTATTACCTGGTGATGTGAGGGGCTGCTGATCCTCCATCATGACCTGATCCTTGTACTGATCCTTGTGTCCTTCTACATACTCCCACTCCTCCATGGAGAAATAGACCGCCACGTCCTGACACCTTATAGGAACCTGTATTGTGAATAAACATTTAATTCTATACAATTCCAGGATGTTATATGGAGACATTTGAGGGGATATTCCTGTACATGATTTATCTTCTTGCTCTCGGATGATGAGGTGAATACTTGTCGGGGCAGATCCTCTATATTATGGTCACATGTCCCGAACTGACCACAAGTCTCATGACCCAGCTGTCAGTTCAGGTCATTATACCCAAAGCGCCCGTCCCATGGAGTGTAAGGAGTTAAGTGATATTTCATAGTATCACTGCTCCCCTCCCCCGGGACTATATAGATGGCTGCTTACTGTCTGGCCCCTAAGGATAGAATTGGCAGTGCTGTGCGCCACTTAACCCTAGCTAGACTGGTTGTTCTTATCCCAGCAAGTAGAAGGGACAATAAGCAGCTATCTGTATAGTGTGTGGCCCCAAAAAAGGTAAGTGGCAATGCATCACCATCATTTAACTCCTTCATGGCTGACTGGGCAGGAGGTATATAATGTATAGCCATGGGCCCAGCTCCGAAGCAGGAGATGCATCAAATCTGGCATATCTTCTGCTCTTGTGCAGTAAACCCCTTTCAGAGCAGGGACTCCTGTCATTAAAGTGATAAGATTTGGAGGGGAGGGAGGCCGCTGCCAGTCTATGACGCACAGTCAGGAGTTCAGCACGATTCATAGCCCCTAGGTCCTACCTGCTATCAGCATCTGGGACTCATTGCTAATGCCGGACATCACCAATGCCAAAAATCTATTTCCGGTAGCTCAGTGGAGCTGATAAGGACACCCACAGTGAAATAGCGGGGTCCCGGTCAGCTGAGAGAACGGGTGGAGGTCCCTAACCTCGCTCCACGCTGTCTGAACGACGCTCCAATCCTGCAGGCAGCCTCAGCATCACAGCATTGATCAGTGTATGTAATCTATAGATTCCATGTAATAGTCTACTACAGGGACTAAAAAACTGGGAATAAGGTAAAAAGAACATTAACTTAATGTGAATAAGCCCCTCCCCTAATAAACGATTGAATCTTCCCCATTTACCAATTTTTTTAAATAAAATTATGTAAACAAAAAATAAATCTAAACATATGTGTAACCGCACGGTCAATGGCGTAAACGTAAAAAAATACAACTTCATGGTCGAAAAGAAAAGTCTTAAAAAGCGATCAAAGAGTCTCATCAAAATTAGTTGAAATTACAGATCACAGCGCAAAAAATGACTTTCATACATCCCCGTATACGGAATAATAAGAGAGTTATAGGGGACAAGGTAGGACAATCTGATACAGACTCATTATTGTACAAAAAGTTCGAATTTTTTTATATTTTAAAAGTATTAAAATAAAACCTATATAAATCATTTATCATTGTAAACGTTTGGACCTACAGAATAAAGAGAATTATTACCGTAATGTGCACTGCGTCCAAACAGAAGACCCAGATTTCACCCCACAAATAACATTTTTTGACCCTTGTTGTAGATTTTGCAGTAAAATGAGTGATGTCATTACAAAGTACAAACCGGTGGTGAAAAAAACAACAACAAGAACAAGAAGCCTCATATGGGTTTGTAAAGAGGAAATTGCAATCATTATGTCTATTAGAAGGCGAGAAGGAAAACATTAAAAAGAGAAATCACTGTGTCCTTAAGGGGTTAAAACGCAAAACTGCTGGGTTCTGAAGGGGTTAATAGTACAAAAAAAACATCTAACAGCAACATGTGACCTCACACATACCTCCACCTGCAGAGCTGTACAGGAGCCGTGTACTTACAGGACCTGCGATGATGTCACAGTCATGTGATCAATCGGGACTCTGCTGTCACATGACCATTCTCACAGGTCCTTAACTCACCATCCCGTCTATCCTGCACGGCTGACCTACGCCCACTCCTGTCACATGATCCTCCCCACAGGTCCTTCAGCCGCAGTCACATCTTTACTGCTATGCTTTACCCCCAAATGTACTGGTCACATGATTGTGACATCATCACAGGTCCTACACCTCCAGCATGTAGCAGATACAGAGCAGGTCCTGGTGGGGCAGTCACTGCTGTTGTGTGTGGAGATCTCTCAGAGCAGCAGCCCCTGATCATGTGACTCCTCCTCCTCCATGTGACTGATCACATGACGGTGACATCATCGCAGGTCCTGTAAGCACACGGCTCCTCTACAGATACAGGTAAGTGTGTGCGGTCACCATCAGATCAGGATTATTGGGGATGTTATTAACCCTTAAGGACACGATGTATATTTACATTCTGTGCCCCATATGGGACTTTGAGGAGAGTTCAGGAGCTATAAGCAGCCAGGACTCACCACTAATGACGCTCATCGCCATTAATCCTTTAGTTTCCATGATCAAAGTCGGTTGCAGGATCTAAAATGAGTAGAATGCAGTTGTTGGGGGGCGGAGTCTAGATCAGCTGAGATGACGGCCGGAGGGCCCCTTACCATGCTCTGTGCTCAGTTCGATGCTCTAAGTATACAGACACCTCCACAGCCTGTATAAGCCGAGCACCGATAACACTGATCACTATGGCAGAGCGTTATTCAGGGTTTGTAATAGAAGCCCCTCCCCTAATAAGTTTATATCCCATTTTTGTAATAAAATAATGTAGGTGGGTGTAGCTTAGACATGGCGCTGTGCGGTTGTTTCTCTAGGGAGCGCCGTGCCGACCAGCGGTTGTTTGCCTGATTTCCTGCCTATACTGCCCCCCAGGGGATGTCTGGATGGTGAAGGTATCAGGTCACTTACCCGCCCATCCTGTCACCTGATCAGTCTCTTTTCTCCGGGTATCAGCCACTTCTTCCATACAGGACTATGTAAGCATCAGGTTTTTTAAGTTTCTCCCGCGCCCCTATTATTACTTAAGACAGTGTTTCCAAACCAGTGTGCCTCCAGCTGTTGTAAAACTACAACTCCCAGCATGCCCTGACAGCCAAATGCTGTAACAGCTGGAGGCACCCTGCTTGGGAAACACTGACTCCGGTGGTGGCCCAGACCCTGCGTGTGTAACGGTATATGATGCTCGGCCTCTGCTGCAGGTAATAGCAGGTTCTTCCGGGGGGACATATCACAATTCACATAAAATCCTGATGTAATTGTGATGTATATTGTGCCCCCTAGTGGACACATTTCAGTATTCTTCATTGGACAATGTCATATTGAATCCCTCTATTCTTCTCCCTGCTCTGATGAAGACGTTCTGAATACACCGCAGCCTCAGAGATTAGGAGAAATGGATTCACAACGTCTTCAGCAGAGCAGGGAGAGCGACCTCAGAAGACCTGGAGGACCAGAGCGCCACCACTGGACGGGAGAGGGGAGTGCGCTCTAGTCTCTTATTTTACAGCCCTCGGACAATTGTTTTATAGAGAAATCTGAAAACTCCTATAATATCTCCTCAGATGTTTCCCCAGATTATCTCCAGGAAATGGATTTTATTTCTCCATAGAATCTGGTGCGGTTTATCATCGTCTCCTCTTCTTCCCTTCAGGTTTCTCCAATCCAGGATCCTCTGCTGATATCTTCTATATAAGAGAATTCTCCTGGATGACCCATCAACCATGGAGAGAGACAGGAACAAGATGGCCGACAGGATCATAAACCTCACAGTACAGATACTCTTCCGGCTTACTGGAGAGGTGAGGGATTCTGGGAGTGATGTCACATGACCTCATTCTTATCTATGTAATAACAGATGGATATGACTGGAGAGGTGAGGGATTCTGGGAGTGATGTCACATGACCTCATTCTTATCTATGTAATAACAGATGGATATGACTGGAGATGTGAGGGATTCTGGGAGTGATGTCACATGACCTCATTCTTATCTATATAATAACAGATGGATATGACTGGAGAGGTGAGGGATTCTGGGAGTGATGTCACATGACCTCATTCTTATCTATGTAATAACAGATGGATATGACCGGAGAGGTGAGGAATTCTGGGAGTGATGTCACATGACCTCATTCTTATCTTTGTAATAACAGATGGATATGACTGGAGAGGTGAGGGATTCTGGGAGTGATGTCACATGACCTCATTCTTATCTGTGTAATAACAGATGGATATGACTGGAGAAGTGAGGGATTTTGGGAGTGATGTCACATGACCTCATTCTTATCTATGTAATAACAGATGATATGACTGGAGAGGTGAGGGATTCTGGGAGTGATGTCACATGACCTCATTCTTATCTATGTAATAACAGATGGATATGACTGGAGAGGTGAGGGATTCTGGGAGTGATGTCACATGACCTCATTCTTATCTATGGAATAACAGATGATATGACTGGAGAGGTGAGGGATTCTGGGAGTTGTCACGATTCGGCTGGCAGGAGGTGGATCCTCTGTGCCAGAGAGGGATTGGCGTGGACCGGTTCTAAGTTACTACTGGTATTCACCAGAGCCCGCCGCAAAGCGGGATGGTCTTGCAGCGGCGGTAGTAACCAGGTCGTATCCACTAGCAACGGCTCAACCTCTCTGACTGCTGAAGATAGGCGCGGTACAAGGGAGTAGACAAGAGCAAGGTCGGACGTAGCAGAAGGTCGGGGCAGGCAGCAAGGATCGTAGTCAGGGGCAACGGCAGGAGGTCTGGAACACAGGCTAGGAACACACAAGGAAACGCTTTCACTGGCACAATGGCAACAAGATCCGGCGAGGGAGTGCAGGGGAAGTGAGGTATACATAGGGAGTGCACAGGTGAACACACTAATTAGAACAACTGCGCCAATCAGTGGCGCAGTGGCCCTTTAAATCGCAGAGACCCGGCGCGCGCGCGCCCTAGGGAGCGGGGCCGCGCGCGCCGGGACAGGACCGACGGAGAGCGAGTCAGGTACGGGAGCCGGGGTGCGCATCGCGAGCGGGCGCCACCCGCATCGCGAATCGCATCCCGGCTGGAGGCGGTATCGCAGCGCACCCGGTCAGTGGATCTGACCGGGGCGCTGCAGTAGCGAGGATGTTGCGAGCGCTCCGGGGAGGAGCGGGGACCCGGAGCGCTCGGCGTAACAGTACCCCCCCCCCCTTGGGTCTCCCCCTCTTCTTGGAGCCTGAGAACCTGAGGACCAGATTTTTGTCTAGGATGTTGTCCTCAGGTTCCCAGGATCTCTCTTCAGGACCACAGCCCTCCCAATCAACCAAAAAAAATGTTTTCCCTTTGACCGTCTTGGAGGCCAGTATCTCCTTCGCGGAGAAGATATCAGAAGAACCGGAAACAGGAGTGGGAGAAACAAGTTTGGGAGAGAAACGGTTGATGATGAGTGGTTTAAGAAGAGAGACATGAAAGGCATTAGGAATACGAAGAGAAGGAGGAAGAAGAAGTTTGTAAGAGACAGGATTAATTTGGCACAAGATTTTGAAAGGACCAAGATAGCGTGGTCCCAGTTTGTAGCTGGGGACACGGAAGCGGACATATTTAGCGGAGAGCCATACCTTGTCTCCGGGAGAAAAAATGGGGGGAGCTCTTCTTTTCTTATCGGCAAACTTTTTCATGCGAGATGAAGCCTGTAAAAGAGAATTTTGGGTCTCTTTCCATATGGTGGAAAGATCACGAGTCACTTCATCCACAGCGGGCAAACCAGAGGGCAAGGGAGTAGGGAGGGGGGGGAAGAGGGTGACGGCCGTACACCACGAAAAATGGGGATTTAGAAGAAGATTCAGAGACTCTGAAGTTGTACGAGAATTCGGCCCATGGTAGAAGATCTGCCCAGTCATCCTGGCGGGAGGAAACAAAATGCCGTAAATAGTCACCCAGGACCTGGTTAATTCTTTCTACTTGCCCATTGGATTGAGGATGATAAGCAGAAGAGAAGTTTAATTTAATCTTGAGTTGTTTACAGAGAGCCCTCCAGAATTTTGACACGAATTGGACGCCTCTATCCGAGACGATCTGCGTGGGCAAACCGTGAAGACGAAAAATGTGTACAAAAATTTTTTTGCCAACTGAGGCGCTGAAGGAAGACCAGGAAGAGGAATAAAATGTGCCATCTTGGAAAATCGATCAACGACCACCCAAACAACAGTGTTGCCACGGGATGGGGGTAAGTCTGTAATAAAGTCCATACCAATCAGAGACCAAGGCTGTTCGGGGACAGGCAGAGGATGAAGGAGACCAGCAGGCTTCTGGCGAGGGGTCTTATCCCGGGCACAGACAGTACAGGCCCGCACAAAATCAACAACATCCGTCTCCAGAGTCGGCCACCAATAGAAACGAGAGATGAGTTGCAAGGACTTTTTGATGCCCGCATGGCCAGCGAGGTGGGAGGAGTGACCCCATTTGAGAATCCCGAGACGTTGGCGTGGAGAAACGAAGGTCTTCCCTGGAGGAGTTTGCCTGATGGAGGCTGGAGAAGTGGAGATCAGACAGTCAGGAGGAATGATGTGTTGCGGAGAGAGCTCTACTTCCGAGGAACGAGAGAGAGCATCGGCCCTAATGTTCTTGTCGGCAGGGCGAAAATGAATTTCAAAGTTAAAACGGGCAAAGAACAGAGACCACCTGGCCTGGCGAGGATTCAGCCGTTGGGCAGACTGGAGATAGGAGAGATTCTTGTGATCGGTGTAAATGATAACTGGAAATTTTGATCCCTCCAGCAGATGCCTCCATTCCTCAAGTGCCAATTTAATGGCCAGTAGTTCTCGATCCCCGATGGAGTAGTTCCTCTCCGCCGGAGAGAAGGTCCTAGAAAAAAACCCACAAGTAACAGCATGCCCGGAAGAATTTTTTTGTAGAAGGACCGCTCCAGCTCCCACTGAGGAGGCATCAACCTCCAATAGGAAGGGTTTAGATGGGTCAGGTCTGGAGAGCACGGGAGCAGAAGAAAAGGCAGACTTGAGCCGTTTAAATGCGTCTTCCGCTTGAGGAGACCAGGACTTAGGATTGGCATTCTTCTTGGTTAAAGCCACGATAGGAGCCACAATAGTGGAAAAATGTGGAATAAATTGTCTGTAATAATTGGCGAACCCCAAAAAACGTTGGATAGCACGGAGTCCGGAGGGGCGTGGCCAATCTAAGACGGCAGAGAGTTTATCTGGGTCCATTTGTAGTCCCTGGCCAGAGACCAAGTATCCTAGGAAAGGAAGAGATTGACATTCAAACAGACATTTCTCCATTTTGGCATAAAGTTGATTGTCTCGAAGTCTCTGAAGAACCATGCGGACATGCTGGCGGTGTTCTTCTAAGTTGGCAGAAAAAATCTGAATATCGTCCAGATACACAACAACACAGGAATATAAGAGATCACGAAAAATTTCATTAACAAAGTCTTGGAAGACGGCAGGGGCGTTGCACAGGCCAAAGGGCATGACCAGATACTCAAAGTGTCCATCTCTGGTGTTAAATGCAGTTTTCCATTCGTCCCCCTCCCTGATGCGGATGAGATTATAAGCACCTCTTAAGTCCAGTTTGGTAAAGATGTGGGCACCTTGAAGGCGATCAAAGAGTTCTGAGATAAGAGGTAGGGGGTAGCGGTTCTTTACCGTGATTTTATTAAGTCCGCGGTAATCAATGCAAGGACGTAGGGAGCCATCTTTTTTGGACACAAAGAAAAATCCAGCTCCGGCAGGAGAGGAGGATTTGCGGATAAACCCCTTTTTTAAATTTTCCTGGATGTATTCAGACATAGCAAGAGTCTCTGGGGCGGATAGAGGATAAATTCTGCCCCGGGGTGGAGTAGTGCCCGGGAGGAGGTCAATAGGACAGTCATACGGCCTGTGAGGAGGTAAAGTCTCAGCTTGTTTTTTGCAAAATACGTCAGCATAGTCCATATAAGCCTTAGGGAGACCGGTTACAGGGGGAACCACAGGGTCACGGCAGGGAGTACTGGGAACCGGTTTAAGACAGTCCTTGAAACAAGAAGTACCCCAGCTCTTGATCTCTCCTGTGGACCAATCAAGGGTTGGGGAATGGCGTTGAAGCCATGGTAGTCCAAGGAGAATTTCGGAAGTGCAATTGGAGAGGACCAAAAACTAAATTTTTTCGTGATGAGGTCCGATGCACATTAGGAGGGGCTCCGTGCGGTAACGTACGGTACAGTCCAATCTTTCATTGTTAACACAATTGATGTAGAGGGGTCTGGCGAGACTGGTCACCGGGATGTTGAACCTGTTGATGAGAGAGGCCAAAATAAAATTTCCTGCAGATCCGGAATCCAAGAAGGCCATAGTAGAGAAGGAGAAGGCAGAGGCAGATATCCGCACAGGCACAGTAAGGCGTGGAGAAGCAGAGTTGACATCAAGAACTGTCTCACCTTTGTGCGGAGTCAGCGTACGTCTTTCCAGGCGGGGAGGACGGATAGGACAATCCTTCAGGAAGTGTTCGGTACCGGCACAGTACAGGCAAAGATTCTCCATGCGGCGTCGTGTCCTCTCTTGAGGTGTCAAGCGAGACCGGTCAACTTGCATAGCCTCCACGGCGGGAGGCACAGGAACGGATTGCAGAGGACCAGAGGAGAGAGGAGCCGGGGAGAAAAAACGCCTCGTGCGAACAAAGTCCATATCCTGGCGGAGCTCCTGACGCCTTTCGGAAAAACGCATGTCAATGCGAGTGGCTAGATGAATGAGTTCATGCAGGTTAGCAGGAATTTCTCGTGCGGCCAGAACATCTTTAATGTTGCTGGATAGGCCTTTTTTAAAGGTCGCGCAGAGGGCCTCATTATTCCAGGATAATTCGGAAGCAAGAGTACGGAATTGTATGGCGTACTCGCCAACGGAAGAATTACCCTGGACCAGGTTCAGCAGGGCAGTCTCAGCAGAAGAGGCTCGGGCAGGTTCCTCAAAGACACTTCGAATTTCCGAGAAGAAGGAGTGTACAGAGGCAGTGACGGGGTCATTGCGGTCCCAGAGCGGTGTGGCCCATGACAGAGCTTTCCCAGACAGAAGGCTGACTACGAAAGCCACCTTAGACCTTTCAGTAGGAAACTGGTCCGACATCATCTCCAAGTGCAGGGAACATTGTGAAAGAAAGCCACGGCAAAACTTAGAGTCCCCATCAAATTTATCCGGCAAGGATAGTCGTAGGCCGGAAGCGGCCACTCGCTGCGGAGGAGGTGCAGGAGCTGGCGGAGGAGATGATTGCTGAAGCTGTGGTGGTAGCTGCTGTAGCATCACGGTCAGTTGAGACAGCTGATGGCCTTGTTGCGCTATCTGTTGCGACTGCTGGGCGACCACCGTGGTGAGGTCGGCGACAACTGGCAGTGGAACTTCAGCGGGATCCATGGCCGGATCTACTGTCACGATTCGGCTGGCAGGAGGTGGATCCTCTGTGCCAGAGAGGGATTGGCGTGGACCGTGCTAGTGGACCGGTTCTAAGTTACTACTGGTATTCACCAGAGCCCGCCGCAAAGCGGGATGGTCTTGCAGCGGCGGTAGTAACCAGGTCGTATCCACTAGCAACGGCTCAACCTCTCTGACTGCTGAAGATAGGCGCGGTACAAGGGAGTAGACAAGAGCAAGGTCGGACGTAGCAGAAGGTCGGGGCAGGCAGCAAGGATCGTAGTCAGGGGCAACGGCAGGAGGTCTGGAACACAGGCTAGGAACACACAAGGAAACGCTTTCACTGGCACAATGGCAACAAGATCCGGCGAGGGAGTGCAGGGGAAGTGAGGTATACATAGGGAGTGCACAGGTGAACACACTAATTAGAACAACTGCGCCAATCAGTGGCGCAGTGGCCCTTTAAATCGCAGAGACCTGGCGCGCGCGCGCCCTAGGGAGCGGGGCCGCGCGCGCCGGGACAGGACCGACGGAGAGCGAGTCAGGTACGGGAGCCAGGGTGCGCATCGCGAGCGGGCGCCACCCGCATCGCGAATCGCATCCCGGCTGGAGGCGGTATCGCAGCGCACCCGGTCAGTGGATCTGACCGGGGCGCTGCAGTAGCGAGGATGTTGCGAGCGCTCCGGGGAGGAGCGGGGACCCGGAGCGCTCGGCGTAACAGGAGTGATGTCACATGACCTCATTCTAATCTATGTAATAACAGATGGATATGACTGGAGAGGTGAGGGATTCTGGGAGTGATGTCACATGACCTCATTCTTATCTATGTAATAACAGATGGATATGACTGGAGAGGTGAGGGATTCTGGGAGTGATGTCACATGACCTCATTCTTATCTATGTAATAACAGATGGATATGACTGGAGAGGTGAGGGATTCTGGGAGTGATGTCACATGACCTCATTCTTATCTATGTAATAACAGATAGATATGACTTGAGAGGTGAGGGATTCTGGGAATGTATGTAGTGATATTAATGTGTCTCTCCATACACAGGATTATACAGTAGTGAAGAAGTCCTCTAGTGGCTGCTGTCGGGCCCCTGTGTGTGAAGGATGGGGAAGAACCCTGAGCCCAATCCCGGGGCCCCCACCTCACTCCCTGATACATGAGGAAATGGATGAACAGAAAATCCGAGAACTCATCAACAAGATGATGGAGCTGCTGACTGGAGAGGTGACCCTGCTGGGACATTATACAGTAATGGAGGGGTCTGGTGATGACTGGAGAGGTGACCCTGCTGGGACATTATACAGTAATGGAGGGGTCTGGTGATGACTGGAGAGGTGACACTGCTGGGACATTATACAGTAATGGAGGGGTCTGGTGATGACTGGAGAGGTGACACTGCTGGGAATGCTGGTACATTATACAGTAATGGAGGGGTCTGGGGATGACTGGAGAGGTGACACTGCTGGGACATTATACAGTAATGGAGGGGTCTGGTGATGACTGGAGAGGTGACACTGCTGGGACATTATACAGTAATGGAGGGGTCTGGTGATGACTGGAGAGGTGACACTGCTGGGAATGCTGGGACATTATACAGTAATGGAGGGGTCTGGTGATGACTGGAGAGGTGACACTGCTGGGACATTATACAGTAATGGAGGGGTCTGGTGATGACTGGAGAGGTGACACTGCTGGGACATTATACAGTAATGGAGGGGTCTGGTGATGACTGGAGAGGTGACACTGCTGGGACATTATACAGTAATGGAGGGAGCTGGTGATGACTGGAGAGGTGACACTGCTGGGACATTATATAGTAATGGAGGGGTCTGGTGATGACTGGAGAGGTGACCCTGCTGGGACATTATACAGTAATGGAGGGGTCTGGTGATGACTGGAGAGGTGACACTGCTGGGAATGCTGGGACATTATACAGTAACACCACTGGAGGGGTCGGGGTGATGACGGTATCATTGTGTGTCAGGTTCCTATAAGGTGTCAGGACGTGGCGGTCTATTTCTCCATGGAGGAGTGGGAGTATGTAGAAGGACACAAGGATCAGTACAAGGATCAGGTCATGATGGAGGATCAGCAGCCCCTCACATCACCAGGTAATAGACATGACTATATACACATGTCCTCTCATTATTTGTATGTAAAGAATGAATTCAGTCTCTTTATGTGTTCCCTACAGTCAGATTCAGTAAGAGAACAGCACCAGAGAGGTGTCCCCGTCCTCTTGATCAGCAGTATAAGGAAAACATTCCTACAGAGAAAGATCTGAACAATATTAATGCTACAGACATAAAGGAAGAAGAAGAGACAGATGTGAGCGGTGATGAGCAGTATAAGGAGGACATTCCGACAGGGAAAGATCTGAACAATATTAATGCTACAGACATAAAGGAAGAAGAAGAGACAGATGTGAGCGGTGATGAGCAGTATAAGGAGGATGTTCCTACAGGTAACCGCCCAGGTGAGTAGTAACAACTTAATATAGAGAAGAGTCACAGATTCTTCTGCTGTAATAATTTTGTAGAATTCTTTTATCTCTCTGTCCTGTCTCTTCCTGTATATTCTTCTATTCACCCAAAATGCAAACTAATGTGATACTACAGCTGGAATATGGACAAGAAATATCCCTATGTGTACGAGGCCATCACGCCCGTTCCCATAGACTTGCACTGAGGGGGCACAGTGTGACATTTATGACCCCGCAGCCCACACCCAGCGCTTGGAACTAAATGTTCTGACCACTGGGGCAGTGGAGTACCCTTTTAATCCCCCTGTCCGTTCTCCCTCTGCGGCAGAGCAGCTCATGTCCATGTAACAGGGGACGAGAACTGTGGCCAAGAATTCAATAGAGTTGTGTATTCTAGCAGCAGAAGTGTGCTGGGATAAGGAAGCGCTGGTGGACACGTTCTCTCGTGGACTCTCCCATATTATACAAGATGAGATTGTGTTCAGAGATCTCGAGGAGCTTTTGTCTTTAATTATCCTAATTGACACTGGCCGACGTTTATCATTGTCTTTAGACTGTTTTTTCGTGTCTAGAAAAGGCGCAAAAAAGGAGCAAGCAGGGTTTATTTGCACCTTAAACCTACAATGATAAATGCCGACCACTAGGTTCTGAGAGAAATCACCATTTTGGGACCCTTCGAGGAGGCCTTCTGTCAGATTGTCGCCTTTCCTTTCATGCCCTCCCATGTCTCCCTCACCTCCCATGCCCCCTTCGCCCCCATGCTCCCCTCGCCCCCATGCCACCCTTGCTCCTATGCCCCCCTCACCCCCCCATGACTCTTTATTGTGGCAAGTCGGGCCCTTTGCCCAGATAATGTCAAACCTGGTCAGGAAACATTTGCACCTGAGGTCCTGAGTGGGCTTTCTTTATCTTAGTCAGGGCCGATGCAATGTTTTTTGTCTACACAGATAAAGGTGCATTTGGTCGTACCCCCCCCCCCCCATCACTGGTGCAGCACGGGTTGGAAGCACCATGCTAGGCAGAATATTGTGCATCCACCTGCAGCCTATGAATGTAAGAGAATGGTGATGCATATATAGTGTATGTATCGCCGCTCACCAGGGGCACATGCAGGATTTTCTCACAGGTTGTGGTTTAGAAACATAAACTAATAACCCCAAACCAGCAGGACAACATATTACTACTGCAGTGACTTATACCATCATACTGTTATTTTCTCTAGTCGTCTCCATGACAGCACCCTGAGATTGCCTCCGCCTGATTGGACAGGGAAAAACACTGAGAGGTTAAAAGACCCTCCCCTTCCTCTCCCCTCCAGTGTTTTTTCCTGTCCCGATCCGGGCAGGTAACCTAAGAGGTGCGGGAGACGGATCCCGCTTGACAGAATATTTATTTTTCCCTACCTACTTCTGCGGCATCCAGGTCGGGCTTATGCAGAGTGGGTGCGGATCAGAGAGCCGGCTTCTCTTCCGCTCCCTTGCTGACTTTTTTTCCAGCGTCGCACGGGGCCTTTATTCCGGTTCCGTGGAAGTAATGCCAGTGCCGGCCGGCGTCTGACCTCATTTCCGCTATCGTGGGGTCAGTTCCGGGCAGATCCCCAGTCCTGTGGTTGGTGTCGTATGTCACTTGCAGTGGGGGCAGTGTCACATGCTCCGGCCTGCCCTAGAGGATTAAGAGGTGGGCAAATTCAAACGGGATCGCTTCCAGACCACAGACAGTGTCCTCTATTAAAGGATCCTTAGTCTAGCGTCCTCTGCTTCATTCAACTAGCT
The DNA here is from genome assembly GCF_029499605.1 of Hyla sarda. Taxonomy (NCBI): domain Eukaryota; kingdom Metazoa; phylum Chordata; class Amphibia; order Anura; family Hylidae; genus Hyla; species Hyla sarda. The sequence continues at coordinate 718,088 of NW_026607590.1, read as the reverse complement.
GTATGGAGCTTCCAGAGCCCATGATGTCTACTCCACCGAAAGTCTCTGAGGGTGAGACGCTGCAGAATCCGGGATCCGGGAGTACTGAGGGCTATGTGGTCTTTACACAAGCCTATCTACAGTTGTTTTTTTCTGATCCTTTCCTCCCTTGTTTTTATTTCAGAGAGAAAAGGATGTTACTGTCCCTAAACCTAAACATACTAAAAGGAAATGTTTATTGTGTAATAAGGACTGTGTTAAGAAGCCGATATGTAAAAGATGTTTGGCTAATTTAGTTAGGGAGGAAACCCCTGACCTTATGAGAGAGATTAAGGAGATTATCCACACAGAGATTCAAGCTGCTAAATCATCTCAGCCCATTGCTTCTACCTCAGCTGTGGTTAAGGTGCCACAGCCTAAGATAATTACTTTTTTTGACTCAGTGGAAAGTACCGCTACTTAGGATATTGAAGAAGAAGAAGTGGTTGAATGTCCTGAGGTAGAGGAGGACCTTGGCTTCAGAACATTCCTGTTTAGTCCTGAGGATACTGAGGAACTAATCTGAGCCATTAGATCCTCCTTTGGTATAGAAGAAGTTCAGGAGCCTAGAACAATTCAACATTCATAAAATCATTAAAGATGAATGGTCCAAACCTGAAAAAGGATCCTTCATTCCAAAGGGATTAAAGGATGCTATCCCTTTGATAATAAGGATTCGGAAGATTGGGACACTATACCATAAGTAGACATCCCTATTGCGAAGGTAGCAAAGCACACTTCCTTACCCTTTGAGAACGCTACCCAGCTCTTCTTAAAAAGACTTGGGAAGCTGCTGCGACCCTTTTACGTCCTAGCATTGCTTCCACATTTGTTGCTAGAACCCTTGGTGTGTGGCTAGATCAACTGCCCCTGCATCTTCAAGGTGATACGCCTCGTGACCAGATTCTTGGATCTCTCCCTCTCCTCAAGATGGCCTAAAATTTTTATCGGATGCTTCTGCCGAGTCTGTCAGATTATCTGCATGTACAGCTGTGTTATCTAACTCCTTAAGACGTGTCTTATGGTTAAAGTCCTGGTCTGGGGATCTAGCATCAAAATCCAAGTTATGCTCACTTCCCTTTCACAGTCAGTTTGTATTTGGTCCTGAGTTAGACTTCATCTCAGCTAAAGCAGCTGATAATAAAAAAGGATTTCCTCGGGAGAAAGCAGAACCTAAAAAGAAGACTCCTTTTCGTCTCCTATGCCAACCAAGTCAATCTTATAGAGGAGGGAAAGGAAAAACAGGACGCTGGTCTTATAGCAAGGGTGGCAGAGGTAGAGGATTCATTCTTAATCCCTCCCAGACTGAATCCGATACCAAGAAACAATGATGCCATTCCTGTGGGGGGCTCGGTTAACCTCTTTTGCCCACAATCGGGAAGCTTTAATTCCCAATCCCTGGATTGTGAAAATTATACAGGAAGGCTACATAGTGGCATTTACCTCCCCTCCTCCTCAAAAGTTTGTAATGACTCTAACTTCAAATCATTCCTCGCAGATTCTTCAGGGGGTTCAAGATTTATTAAAATTGGGCGCGGTTGTCTAAGTTCTCTTACATCAACTCAAACAGGGACATTACTCTCACCTGTTTTTGGTAAAAAACAAACAGTGGAAAGTTCAGAACCATAATAAATTTTAAACCCCTGAACGAATTTGTAAAGTACAGAAAATTCAAAATGGAAACAATAAAATCAGCAGTAGCTCTAATAAAGAAAAATTCAGTAATGGCAACTATAGATTTGAAGGACGCCTATTAGCATCTTCCAATTCATAGGGAATCTCAGCAGTTCCTGAGGTTTGCCGTTTCCTGAGGTCTGCCATCACTACTAGTTTGTCTGCTCTTCGGGCTTTCTTCTGCCCCCCCCCCCCCCATATTTACAAAACTCATTTCAGAGGTGGTGTCCCTTCTGAGGAGGGAGTTTATTATTATTATTCCCTATCTAGACGATTCTGTTCCTCGATTACAGGTCCACATTCACAGGAACATTCAGATTCTTCAGAGCCTGGGCTGGATACTCAACTCAGAAAAGTCAGACCTTTCTCCCAGTCCAGTAAAACAATTTTTAGGAGTCCTCCTAGACTCGACTGTCCAACAATCTTTCTTCCCACCAGCAAAGAAGTTGAAGATTCAGCAGTTAATAACAGAATTTTGTGCTAGACGGTCTTGCTCAATCCATTATGCAATGTCCATATTGGGTCACCTAATGTCTTGCATCCCGTCAGTGAGGTGGGCCCAATTTCCCTCAAGACCACTACAAAGATGACTCCTAGCAGTATGGGACAAATCCCTATTTTCCTTGGAGAATGTACTGATTCCCATTAAAAAAAAAAAAAAATGTTAGTTTGGTGGCTCTCCCAGGAAAACCTGAGTCAGGGGGTTCATTGGTTTCAGGAGGGTCCTCTAATCATTACCACAGATGCCAGCACGTGGGGGTGAGGAGCCCACACAGTGGATCATGCAGTTCAGGGCAGATGGGGACCTGTACTAGCTCAGAAATCCTCAAACTTAAGGGAGCTTCTAGCCATGTGGATGTCTCTCCAACACCTAGAACCATCCTGCAGAGGCAGACACATTCTTCTTCACTCCAACAATACCACAGCAGTGTCCTTTATCCGCCATTATGGAGGCCCCAGACACAGTCATCTCCAATCAATAGCAAAGAACATTTTTTCTTGGGCAGAAGACAGAATCTTATCCATAACAGCCGTACACCTCACAGGAGTCTGGAATCTACAGGCAGATGTTCTCAGCAGGCAGACCCTAGATCCCGGGGAATGGTGTCTAGCAGACTGGGCTTTCAGATTGATAACAGAGAAATGGGGTGTCCCCCAGATCGACTTGTTCGCCACCAGAAAAAAACAGAATTTTTTTTCCCCTCAATCCAAGGGACCATCCAGCGGTGACAGATGCCTTAGCTCAGACATGGAACTTCAGTCTAGTCTATGCCTTCCCTCCTATTCCGGTAATTCCCAGGGTCCTTCAAAAGCTAAGTTGAGAGAAGTGCACCCTGATCTTAGTTACTCTATTCTGGCCCAAGAGGGGATGATGATTTGCTCTGCTACAGTCCATGAGGCTGAACAAGCCAATTATGTTCCCTGCTCACCAGGACCTGCTCTCTCAGGGACCAATTCTACACAGACAGGTTCAGAACCTCAATCTATCAGCAAGGATTCTGAAAAGTTCCTGCTAGAGAAGAAGGGATTCTCAGATAGAGTGATCAATACCCTCTTGGCAAGTCATAAGCTTTCTACCTCTAAAATGTACACTAAGGTGTGGAGGAAATATTCCTCTTGGTGTGGGTCATCTTTTTCTTTTTTTTTTTATTCAATAAGTTTTTATTGTTTTCGAATTTGTCATAAAGCAGAAGTAACAGTTGTATACATAGAAATAAACACAAGAGGTGAAGATCCCCAGGGCTCCGGTTCACGTGTAAAAAAGGTGTGTTCGAGCGCTCACTCCTGTAGAATAGCTTGGCTGGGATCGTGGCAGTAAGAAGTAGCCGGACACGGTTAAAGATATAATAACCGGATTTTATTTGTATAGATCACAGATAACGCGTTTCGAGGGGTGGGACCCCCTCTTCGTCAGATCAATGATGTGGCAGATGTGGGAGGCCACTAATTTATGCAAAAAAAGCCAGCGAAATTTAACAGCAATTACCGGGTACAGATTAAAATACAAATATGCATCTGTGCAATACAATTTCCACAGTGTTGAAGATGTCTCAAATCCAAAGCAAAACATAAATTTAAATTAAAATTTAACACATATTACAATTAACATGAATGGTGCTTGGATGGCAGATCAAATAAGGTATTACTGCTATTAGCCTGGCCTTCCGTTCGGGGAGCTGAGCAAGTAGAAAAATCAAAGCGCCGCTCTCCATGTTGCGGCGTCATCTCAAAGATAGAGGCACAACTGGACCCTGGTCTTCCCCTGTATGGGAGACCCCTCATCCAGGTGCTCGGGAGGAAATGTCCCAAATTACAAAAAAGTTCATAGTAGAAGCGCATATCCTGTGCTGGACCGATTTAACAAACACAGGCATCGGCATTGCAATAGAGCATATTCTATGCAGTAGTGCCGTAGTGTATATTGATGTCATTGATACATACATATTTATATATATATATATACACATGCGCAGTTGTACACACATCCTCCCATGTATTCTTCTTTGGTTGATTGCTGGGCTGGTGGGGGTCATCTTTATTGGTAAGAGGACAGGATGACACATTCAGTGAATGAGCTCTGTAGCCTCATTCAGCCCATGGGGTTGGAGCGATTCTAGTCTGTAAATCCAATACATCTCTTTCTTTCCCAGAGCTTCCAGGCGATTGGTAACATGTGCTGGGATGTAGTCAATGGGCAGGATGGATGAAATTCCTGTGGCCCCATTGTGTTTGGTCGTGACGTGTCGTGACAAACCTTGAAGCATAAATCCCTTTTTTATATTGCATCTGTGCTGGTTGAGTCTTTGGTGTAATTTCTGAGTGGTTCGACCCATGTACTGTTTCCCACAGCAACAGTTGATAAGGTAGATGACGAACTGGGATTGGCATGTCAGATGGAATGGTAGCTCAAAGGTTTCCCCTGTATGATGGCTTCTAAAATCAGTGTTCCGGTCCGCTATGATGTTGCAGCAGAGACATCTCTTCTTGCCGCATTTGAACACACCTTTTTTGAGAGTGGTCTCAGTGGTGATGCGTTTAGCTGGCCTCTGTCTTTTCAAACGGCTTGGAGCCAGCATATTCCTGAGGGAAGGAGCTCTTCTAAATGTTAGTAGGGGTTGGGTAGGTAAAATTTCTTTTAGGTAGGGATCATTCTTGAGGAGACTCCAATGTTTTTGTGGGATTTTCCTTATGTTGTAATGGCCCGTGGAGTACGTTGTCACAAAACTGCTGTTCTTTTTACCCCAGTTGTGTTGTTGTTTCGTGTGTCTTTTGAATTTTTCTTTTTGGTTTGTCTCCTCTTGATCACACGAGGCCTCTTGGACTGAGGGTGATGACCCTGAAGCTATAGTGGCTGATGGCAGCGGTGAGGAGGGTAGACATGATTCCTGGGTGAGTGCAAGCGCTTTTAAAAAAGCATTCTCTACCAGAGTTTTAGGGTATCCTTTCACAGAAAATCTGTTCTTCAGAATTTTGGATTGATCAATGTAGGTACTGGTGTTGGCACAATTTTTCCGAACTCGGCGGAATTGGCCATAGGGTATATTCTGTTTCCATTTAGAGTAGTGTCCACTCAAAAAAGGTACATAACTATTCGAGTCGACAGTTTTGAAGAACGTGGAGGTGATGATTTGGCTATTTTCGTGAGCAATTAGTAGATCAAGAAATTCGATTTCTTTATCGGAAATGTTTGGTGTTAGGGTAATGCCCCAATCGTTGCTGTTTATTTCATGGATCAGTGTATGGATTTGTTCAGCTGTACCCCTCCAAAGAAAGAACAGGTCGTCTATATAACGTTTATATACGACTGTGTGTTCCAAAAAAAGTTTGTTCTTATGGAGGAACTCTTCTTCGAATTGCCCCATGAAGAGGTTAGCATACGAGGGGGAGACTCTGGTCCCCATAGCCGTCCCTCTGGTTTGTTGAAATGTCACCCCGTTATAGGTGAAAAAGTAGTTTTTTAGGATTAGTTCCAGGCATGTAATCAGGAAGTCCGCCTGATTCTCAGGTATTTTTGTGTCGCTTCTTAGGTAGCAAGCTGTGCTCTTTAGTCCCAGATCGTGTCTGATATTTGAATATAGAGCAGACACATCCATGGTTACAAACATCATGTTTTCCTCCCATGCCAGATCTTTTAGTATAGTCATTAGTTGGTCTGAATTTTTGAGGTAGCTCTGCAGATTCTGGGCATAAGGTTGGAGTATTAAATCCAAATACTGTGATAAGTTGCTCGTGATGCTGTCTATCCCAGAAATAATGGGTCTTCCCGGTGGGTGCTCTTGGTCCTTGTGCACCTTTGGTAGATGGTAGTAAAAGGGCATTTTGGGGTTGGAGATCCATAGAAAGTTTTTTTCCTTTTTGGTGATAACACCCTGCTTGACGCCATCTTCCAATATGGAGGAAACTTTCTGTTTTAGTGCAGGGAGAGGGTTACCATTAATCTGTTCATAGTATAGGGTATCTCCTAAAATCTTCCATGCTTCTTGATCATATTCCGTGTAGTTCTGTATTACAATTCCCCCGCCTTTATCTGCGGGGCGAATCACGATATCTTGGTTGTCCTTCAAAGATTTTAGGGCGGCTCGCTCACTGTTTGTGAGGTGGCCCTCTTTTGTTGTCATCTTACAGGTGTCAGGAAGACTTTTGAGGTCCTCGGCTACCAAATCATGAAATGTCTTGAGAAGGTGACCTTGGCTTTCCACGGGGTAAAATTTCGATTTGGCTTTCACCTCCGGGTGCACTCCGGGTATCACCGTTTCCTCCTGTGGATGGTATTTGGAGCTGACATTCGGCAGGGCAAAGTGACGTTGCAATGTGAGACGTCTTGTGAACCTATGAAGGTCCAAGAATAGGTCAAATTTGTTGGGGTGTGATTTAGGGCAATAGGATAAGCCTTTTTGTAAAAGGGATAGTTCCCCTTGGTTTAATAAATGGTCCGATAGATTAAAAATTTTTATCATAGATTCTTTAGAAGATTTTGATTCCATAGAATTCTTTATTCTTGTTTTCTTTTTGGTGTTTTTCCACTGTGCGTTGCGGGCTCCTCCTCTATTTCCTCTTCTAGTTTTCTTTTTGTTGGTTTTCGAGGTTGAAAGTAGTCCCTTATTGACCCGGTCCGGTTGGGACCTACCTCTAAAAAAGAGGAACCTGATTGGTTGGCTGGGATCCCATCCGGATGTGCAGCGGTGGCCACTGGAAGAGGGTAAGTATTTATTTGATCGTTTTTTTCAGAGAGATTTATAAGATCGGGTTCAGTTGGTTGTTTTTGGGGAACCGGATTCCTCTCATGATAATCTCCACAGGGTTGGGAGGATAGAGGATTGCTTTTATGAGAGGATTGATGGATCTCAGCTGTGATGGTAAAAGTGTGAAGGGAATCCCTTACTGTCTTTAGGAAAGGGACCAGGGCGTCTTCACCTGCTGTGGAATTATCTACCAGAACTGGTGTAGGTCCTGAAGGTAGGTGGGGAGGACTGGTATCATGAACTGTCAGTATAGAGAGATTCATGGAATTCTCTTTTAGCGGTGACAGAGACAGTTGTAAAATTGGTGTGATCTCCTCAATGTTATATACCATATCTTCTTTCAGTTTATCTTTCAAGCGTCTGATAGAATGCCTGATGTCCTTCATATGTTCCTCGACTTGATTGTGTGAGATCTTCGGAGTTTCCAAATCTTGTGTTCCCTTCTTTGGCTCAGTAGGGAGAACAGTGGTTTTTGGTGGGGTGATAGATGGAGGAGTAATCCTATTGTTGATATGGGTTATGGTGTTCGGCTTAGTAGGGATGTTGGTATTGTTCTGGTATGTTTTCTTATTCTTGTCATTTTTGTTGGGGGTGTGGTGACCTTTGGGGGTGTTAGTTGATGGGTTCCTGGTGGTATAAGCGGAATTCCGCCAGGTAGATGTTCTTTTAGTGTTAGCCCCAGGGTGTTTCTTTTGTTGATGGTCTGTCCCCTTAGTGGTGCGGTTGGAATGGATTTGGGGTCTCCATGTTGTTCTGTTGTAGTTGTGGTAAGGTTTATTAATCCTCCTGGGAGTTGGGGTGATGGTCCTAAGCGTGTTCCTGTGTTCCGTGAGAACAGGTGATGGTGATGTTGGAACCTCTTCTTCTTCTTCTTGTGGGGTTTTACTTCTGTGCCATTTCCGGTATCTATTCCTGGATTTGTCCATTCAATCCCTTTTGAGTTTCTGTGCTTTTTTGGCTATTATTTCTTGTTGGGCTTTGGAGATGCGTGAAGAGATTTTATTATTGAGTGCCCTATATTCTGTATGTGATGAAAATTGCTCCAGACCTGTTATTAGATCTTGTATTTTGGTCATAGCATTTGTTTGCAATTTTGACCTCTTAGTTTTTATGTGATTAATAAGCATTTCAGAACATTTGGTTAATAGACATTCCCATTCATTTTTATACATTACATCATCTTTGAAAGTGGGGTCAAAGGTCAAGCGGAGCCCCCTCGGCGCAAGGCATTCATGTAAGTAAATATTCAAAAAATCTATGTCAACACTATGCCTTAATTCGTCTAATAATACATTTTCAAGATTATTAAACATTTCAGTCATTATCATTTTATCCTCAGATGCCAGAGAATCATGGTCACAGTCAATAGCCTGAGGTGTGACCTGTTCCGTATATTCCGCAATAAGTCTGCCACGGTCTGTGTGGCGTCTAGTAAAGTATTCCATGAGTGCAATGTGCTGCTAGTTAGTGTTTCCAGCCCAAACTTCGAAAAGGTAGAGGGCTCCCCGACACTTGACTTGCAGGTGCGGTTTTGAGAAGATGCTCGATATGCTGAAAAAATTGGAAACACAAAAGGGAAGCGCAACAATGTGCCGTAAAAGTTTTCAGATATAACGAAGACAAAGAGGTGAAAAAAACTTGCTCACCTTCTGGTGTTGTGCAGTGGGCACAACACCATATCGCGCTTGTATCCCGTTGCAAAGGGAATAGTGAAATCAGGGGGTGCAGCTCACACTGTGGCATCCTGGGATTCCTGGACGTCTGGAGAATGCAAGAGGTGAAGATCCCCGGGGCTCCGGTTCACGTGTAAAAAAGGTGTGTTCGAGCGCTCACTCCTGTAGAATAGCTTGGCTAACCTCTTCATGGGGCAATTCGAAGAAGAGTTCCTCCATAAGAACAAACTTTTTTTGGAACACACAGTCGTATATAAACGTTATATAGACGACCTGTTCTTTCTTTGGAGGGGTACAGCTGAACAAATCCATACACTGATCCATGAAATAAACAGCAACGATTGGGGCATTACCCTAACACCAAACATTTCCGATAAAGAAATCGAATTTCTTTATCTACTAATTGCTCACGAAAATAGCCAAATCATCACCTCCACGTTCTTCAAAACTGTCGACTCGAATAGTTATGTACCTTTTTTGAGTGGACACTACTCTAAATGGAAACAGAATATACCCTATGGCCAATTCCGCCGAGTTCGGAAAAATTGTGCCAACACCAGTACCTACATTGATCAATCCAAAATTCTGAAGAACAGATTTTCTGTGAAAGGATACCCTAAAACTCTGGTAGAGAATGCTTTTTTAAAAGCGCTTGCACTCACCCAGGAATCATGTCTACCCTCCTCACCGCTGCCATCAGCCACTATAGCTTCAGGGTCATCACCCTCAGTCCAAGAGGCCTCGTGTGATCAAGAGGAGACAAACCAAAAAGAAAAATTCAAAAGACACACGAAACAACAACACAACTGGGGTAAAAAGAACAGCAGTTTTGTGACAACGTACTCCACGGGCCATTACAACATAAGGAAAATCCTACAAAAACATTGGAGTCTCCTCAAGAATGATCCCTACCTAAAAGAAATTTTACCTACCCAACCCCTACTAACATTTAGAAGAGCTCCTTCCCTCAGGAATATGCTGGCTCCAAGCCATTTGAAAAGACAGAGGCCAGCTAAACGCATCACCACTGAGACCACTCTCAAAAAAGGTGTGTTCAAATGCGGCAAGAAGAGATGTCTCTGCTGCAACATCATAGCGGACCGGAACACTGATTTTAGAAGCCATCATACAGGGGAAACCTTTGAGCTACCATTCCACCTGACATGCCAATCCCAGTTCGTCATCTACCTTATCAACTGTTGCTGTGGGAAACAGTACGTGGGTCGAACCACTCAGAAATTACACCAAAGACTCAACCAGCACAGATGCAGTATAAAAAAGGGATTTATGCTTCAAGGTTTGTCACGACACGTCACGACCAAACACAATGGGGCCACAGGAATTTCATCCATCCTACCCATTGACTACATCCCAGCACATGTTACCAATCGCCTGGAAGCTCTGGGAAAGAAAGAGATGTATTGGATTTACAGACTAGAATCGCTCCAACCCCATGGGCTGAATGAGGCTACAGAGCTCATTCACTGAATGTGTCATCCTGCCCTCTTACCAATAAAGATGACCCCCACCAGCCCAGCAATCAACCAAAGAAGAATACATGGGAGGATGTGTGTACAACTGCGCATGTGTATATATATATAAATATGTATGTATCAATGACATCAATATACACTACGGCACTACTGCATAGAATATGCTCTATTGCAATGCCGATGCCTGTGTTTGTTAAATCGGTCCAGCGCAGGATATGCGCTTCTACTATGAACTTTTTTGTAATTTGGGACATTTCCTCCCGAGCACCTGGATGAGGGGTCTCCCATACAGGGGAAGACCAGGGTCCAGTTGTGCCTCTATCTTTGAGATGACGCCGCAACATGGAGAGCGGCGCTTTGATTTTTCTACTTGCTCAGCTCCCCGAACGGAAGGCCAGGCTAATAGCAGTAATACCTTATTCGATCTGCCATCCAAGCACCATTCATGTTAATTGTAATATGTGTTAAATTTTAATTTAAATTTATGTTTTGCTTTGGATTTGAGACATCTTCAACACTGTGGAAATTGTATTGCACAGATGCATATTTGTATTTTAATCTGTACCCGGTAATTGCTGTTAAATTTCGCGGGCTTTTTTTGCATAAATTAGTGGCCTCCCACATCTGCCACATTATTGATCTGACGAAGAGGGGGTCCCACCCCTCGAAACGCGTTATCTGTGATCTATACAAATAAAATCCGGTTATTATATCTTTAACCGTGTCCGGCTACTTCTTACTGCCACGATCCCAGCCAAGCTATTCTACAGGAGTGAGCGCTCGAACACACCTTTTTTACACGTGAACCGGAGCCCTGGGGATCTTCACCTCTTGCATTCTCCAGACGTCCAGGAATCCCAGGACGCCACGGTGTGAGCTGCACCCCCTGATTTCACTATTCCCTTTGCAACGGGATACAAGCGCGATATGGTGTTGTGCCCACTGCACAACACCAGAAGGTGAGCAAGTTTTTTTCACCTCTTTGTCTTCGTTATATCTGAAAACTTTTACGGCACATTGTTGCGCTTCCCTCTTGTGTTTCCAATTTTTTCTGCATATCGAGCATACATAGAAATAAAGCATGTCAACTAGTTGAACATATAACAGCCTTATAAGGTCTAGTGCTCAGGGAGACAATGCCCCCGGTTCAGTCTAGACAAATAGGTAAGTGTAAAGAAAATAAACAAGGAATTGAATTAAGAGAAGCAAAGGAAGAGATAACAAAACAAAAATAAGTTGATAGGATTTTAGGAAGCCATTGTGCAATGCGACTCATTTGTATGCTAGCCAGCTGTAGTATTGATCAGGGACAACCGGCAACAGCCGGTTACCATCGGTAGCAGTGCCAGTACATCATTTAGAGTAGTGTTCCCCAACCCCCGGGCTGCGGACCGGTACCGGTCCGTGGATCAAACGGTACCGGGCCGCCCGAGGAACTTTAAATAATTTCACTGTGGCAGCCGAGCCCGCCCATTGTGTGACAATAGCGAATTAAAATTCGCTATTGTTACACTGATCCTCCTCCAATACCTGCAGTGCTGCTGTCCTGTTCTCCCGATCGCATCATTGCATCCTATGGAGGAGCATGTGACACACAAGTCACTCCTCCTCCCCTGGGAGTTGTAGTTTTGCAAGAGCTGGTGGTCCACATTTTGGAGACCACTGATCTAGCAGCAGAGTGAGTGCTGTCTATAAGGGGGGCCCTGCTGTCTATATAAGTGTGTGTGTGGGGGGGGCTGCTGTCTATATAAGGGGGGCCTGCTGTCTATATAAATGTGTGCGGGGGGGGGGGGGGGGGGATTCTGTCTGCCAGTCAAGGTTGAAATGTCGTTTAAGAGAGTCAGTTACAAGCATGTGGAGGTTAACAGGCAGTATTTGGGATTTGGAAGAATTGAGCTTATAGAAAGAGATATCGCTAAATCACTCCAAGAGGGAGAATAAAGCTGATAGAGATGACGGGACATCGGTTAGGGTGAGGATGATATCGTCAGCAAATAAAGCCAATTCATGAGAATAACCTCCAACGTCAATTCCGTGTATACCATGATGGGCACGTATGGCACACGCTAAAGGCTCAATGGAGAGTAGGGGTGAGAATTGGCACCCCTGTCTCATGCCGTTCGACAGGTTGAACCGGTCAGAGAGAGAACCCTCCGAGAAAACCATCGCAGCCGGATTGGAGTAAAGTGCTTCCAAAATCTGGCCCGAAAACCCAAAATGCTCTCAGTGCTGAGAATGCATATTGCCAGTTCACCCTGTCGAATGCCTTTTCAGCGTAAAGAGTAAGGAAAGCTGCAGGGGTACAGTGATGCTCACAATGTTGTAGGAGGGACAGCATGCGCCTAGTATTATCGGGTGCTTGACGACCTGGAGTGAAGCCAACCTGGTCGGCACCAAACAAGTAGGGGAGAATGGGCAGTAATCTAGACGATAACATTTTTGCGTAAAGTTTAACATCCCCGTTCAGGAGCTAGATGGGTCGATAGCTAGGAGTTTGATCCAGGGGTTTTCCGGATTTGTGTATAGTGGTGAGAAGAGCTGCAAGCATTTCTTGAGGGAAAGAACCAGAGGACATAGTGACATTAAAAACTGCATGTAAATGGGGGAGTAAAATGTCCTTGTATCTCTTGTAATACTCATTCGGTAGGCCTTCAGGACCAGGCGTTTTGTGTGAGGGCAAAGATGCTATAGCGGTCTCAATCTCTGGGAGATAGGTGAGTTAAGCGACAGGAGAGCAGAGTCAGATAGAGAATGAAGGAAAGAGTCAATAGCTTCCTCAGTTGGCTGGACCATCTGGGAGTCAGTCTGTAGGTTGTATAAACCACAATAGTAAGATTTGAATGCGTTAGCAATGTCCCTAGGGGAGAGGAGGACAGTATTAGAGGAAGGGTGTTTTAACGTGCCAATTTTACATTTTGTCCTGGGCGGCTTAAGATGCTTGGCTGATAGGGATGTTGGTTTGTTATCCCAGGTATAAAAATTGAATTTTGACCTACGAATATCTGCTTCATATTGGTAGAGTAAAAGTTGTCGTAAGAGGGTGCAAGAGTGTATGAGTTGGGAATATAAGTCTGTCGAGGGAGTAGTCTTATGTAAAGCTTCCAACACAGCGACCTTGTTGATAGCCTCTTGTATGTCTTCTGTTCGTAAGGAACCCAGACGAATGAAATTGCCTCTAATGACCGCCTTGTGGGCCAGCCACAGGGAGGTGCATGTTACACCAGGAGTAGAATTTAAGCGAAAGTATTCCTCCACAGAGGTTTCAATAGTTTTCAGTGTTCAGAGTGGGATTAGAAACCACTTAATTAGGCACCAATAAGGCTAGGTTAAAACATAACTTTTACTTCATCTTCATAACTTTTATTCAATACAATACATGTATTTTCTATCGGATGAAGTAAAAGTTTTTTAACCTAGCCTTATTGGTGCCTAATTAAGTGGTTTCTAATTTCAATTTCTATCACCAAGGGCTGAAATCAGGAGTGGGCTTTGGTACCCGTATCTTATACCAAAAGTTGGGTTTCTATGTTCAGAGTGGGCAATAACATGCATGTTGGCCCTCCAGACAAAGTCGCTGTGTGTGGGAGCAGAGAATGTGACTGACAGCAGGGTTAGCCGGACTCCCTTGATTAAGTCAGCGTGGGCTGACAAAACGTCGGGGGGCGGATGGCTAGCATCTAATTTTAAATAGCGACCATCAATGCCAGCATATATATAAGTGCATATCCAGAGCTAATTGCTATATACAAAAAGAGTGAATGCTCGTCATATAGTTGGAAGCACATACTCAATCTGCTGAGCGCAGGTCGTTTTTTTAACAAGCACCAAACACTTATTTTGTTTTCTTGTTTTAAGTGAACTAATAAAACATTGACATTTTAATATAGGGGGGATTTCTAGTTTTAGGGCTAACCCCTTTGGGGGAATACCCCTAAAAGTTGTTGCTGACAGCAGGGTTGGGGCATGGTCCCATCAGGTAATCTCCCCAATCTCCGAACTAGTGACCCGCTCTAACAAACCCCTTGAGACCAGGATGAGGTCTATCCTAGAGTAGGTGTGAAATCTGGGGGAAAAGTAGGTAAAGTCGCGTTCCGAAGTATGATATATTCTCCACACGTCAAATAGGTTGTAAGTGGAGAGGAGAGTGCCGTGGGCACATGAGCGTCTCTACGATGCTCCAGAGCGGAGTCAATGACTGTGTTGAAATCACCGCACACTATTACCTCACCCACACGGACCAAGAGTAGCAATTTGAAGAGTCTTCTCAGAAAGCGACTTTGTCCACTGTTTGGGGCATATAGATTAACTAAAGTAAAAGGTGTATTAACAAGGGTACGCATGATAACGATTAACTGACTATGAGGGTCTACAATTTGGCGGCATATGGTAACAGCAAGGTCATCTCGGAATGCAACTAGTACGCCCCTTTTCTTTTTGGCAAAGGAGGAATGGATCATCACAGGAAATCTCTGATTGCGGAGAGGGGGAGGATTTTCAGAAGAGACATGCATTTCTTGCAGACATACAATCGATGCATTGCGTTTCTCCACCTTCCGCCATAGAAAATGTCATTTTTGGGGACTATTAAGGCCGTTGACGTTCAGGGACAAAACATCAATACCCATGACTATCAATTCAGAGTGTGCCCCACAGGAGTGTAAAGATAGATTAAAAACTCGACTTACCACCAAGTGGCACAGACAAGGATGTCACAACTCAAAAACACAGGTGCAGCAGTGCGTGTGGGGGGACAATTAAAATCCTGACTAAACCCGAAAGGGGCCAGACGGGGATGTCATAAATACAGACCTTAATTATCCTCTGGCGCACCTAGGAGATGGACTTGCGCTGCAGGTTGGAGGTCCCATGGAGTTTGAAGGCACTAGGCTGGGAGTCACGAGAGATATATATCTTAGCACAAAGGTCAGTATGCAATGCAGGCTAAGCAAAAACATTAACCATAAATACAATGAGGTCAGTAAAAGAAATGGCAGTATAGGCAGCACTAAAAAGAAAAAGTAAGAAAGAAGAGAAAGGAGGATAAAACACAACGGAATACAACAGTTGCACAGGTTCTCCGGTGAATAAATCGAGGTGTAGCACCGATTTAGTTGGGGTGGGACAGATATAATAACTGAGCTCCTTAGAGGAAAGGGCTCCAGCACCGGGAATTACTGAGTCATCGTAATACCACAAACTCAAACAAAGCAGGGAGTCAAACCGGGTCTCGGTGCGGTGGGGAGAGGGGCCGTGGACCAGGGATCTCGACATCATCAGAAATCATACCCCACTCCTGTAAGATTGAAAGTCCTTGGGATGCTGTAAGAAGAGCATGGACCCTTCCCTGCAGATTGATCAGCACTTTAACTGTGAAACCCCACCGGTACGGGACCCCCAGGTTGCAGAGCGTTTCTGTGAGGGGAGCAAAGCTTCGCCTGGCCTGCAGTGTAGCAGCGGAAAGGTCCGCATACATCTTAACCTCTTCATATGGCGCTGGTAGGATAGGATGACTCCGAGAGTATTGAAGGAGCAAGTCTTTTGCATGGAAAAAAGTGAATCGCGCTAGGACATCGCGCGGCACCTCTTCTGGTAGGGAACGAGGGTTCGGTACTCTGTGGGCCCGATCGACGCTGTACTCGTATTCCTCCATGTCCAGGAGAATCTGTTTAGTGAGGTGGTGAACATAGCGGACCAGTTGGGAGCCCGGTATATTCTCTGGGATACCCCGAAACTTGACGTTGTTACGTCTATTGCGGTCCTAAAAGTCCACCATCTTGGCATGTAAGGAGTCCACTTTTCCATCGAGCGCATTATGAGCACTTTGTAGCTCATTGTGGGCTTTAGCGAAAGAAACTAGCTGTCTCAGCTCTGGACATCTTGTGTTCCAGGAGAGTAGTGGAAGATTGCAGGAGTCGGAGAAGCTTAGAAAAGTCAGCTTGTAGAGAGCTTCTCAGTAAAAGCAGCATGTCCTTTAATAAGGTGTCTGAAACCGCTGCATCCTTAGTCTGGTACACTGTGAACAAGTCAGTGTCAGGACAAGCAGCAGTATCTTCAGGCTCAGTAGTAGCCTCACCTGGTGCAGCCATGCAAGGTTTCTTTTTAAGAGGACTGACCTGCGGGGAATCACCTGGGGCGCCATCTGCATCTTCGTCAGAGGTCTTGTTGTCAACCGCTTCAGCACTCGGAGTTTGAGGAGTGCCGGCGATTAGAAGCGGAGGTTCGGGGCCATCCCACAGGGCCGAGTCTTCAAACGACAGTGTCTGGTGCACCCAAGTGGAAGGTAGGGTCTGGTAGGGACTCACAGTTGTGACAGCATCTTCCCCGTTGTCCGCTCTTTTTTATCTATTGCGGCCTGCAGGAGTTTGTTGTGCACGCTCCGAGGCGCCATCTTGGGAGAGCTTGCAGGTCAAGTCCCCGGAGCGGGAAAAGTATGTTAGCTTTTGTGCACCGCTCGGTTTGTGGTTCCTCTTTCTGCCTGAGATCGCCATAGCGGTGGATAGAGCTTTTGGGAAAAGCTGGAAGTCGCTGGCAGAGTTGCAACAGCTAGTTTCCCGGCACTAGAGCAGGAGCACCTCTTCTATGTGGCCATTCAGCACAGCAGCCAGATCACGCCCCGGTCATCTTTTTCTTTTGATTCTCCTGATATCACTAAAATTCTTGACTTCATCCAAGACGTGTTTGATCTGGACCTCTCTCCTAACACTCATAGAGTACAGGTCTCAGCCCTAGGTGCCCTCTATCAGACCAAACTGGGAGAGGATATCTATATATCTAGGTTAATTAAAGCTACGGACAGATTAAGACCCAGAATTTAAAAAAAATTTCCTTCTTGGAATATTAATACGGTCCTCTTAGCTCTAACTAAAACTCCTTTTGAACCTTTAGACTCTATTTCCTTAAAATGTCTTACCATCAAAACCGTGTTCCTAGTAACCATCACTTCGGCCCAAAGGATTGGTGAAATTCAGGCTCTCTCCTTTCAACAACCTTATTTCAGAGTATTAGACTATAAGATTATTTTTCAACTAGACACAAATTTGATTCCAAAAGTTTCTTCTTCCTTCCACAGATCCCAGGATATTGTTATCCCATCTTTTTGTGCTCATCCTAACAATGAGCAGGAGCGATCTTTCAGTTTTTTGGATGTTAGGAGAGCTGTCCTTAACTACATAGACGTCACCAGTACCTGGAGGAAGGATAAGAACCTGTTTGTACAATTTGCAGGTCTTAATAGAGGTAGGAAGGCCTCTAAAAGCTCTATTTCTAGGTGGATTCGTTTAGCCATCTCAGAATCCTATACATCTAGTGGTCAGGATCCCCCTCAGAGATAAGGGCTCATTCCTCTCGTGCTGTATCCTCCTCTTGGGCAGAAAAAGCTTCAGCTGCTACCTGGAAAAGATGACATACCTTTTCCAAATACTATAGACTTCATGTAATGGCAGGACATGGCATTTGGATGCAAAGTCCTAGGTGCTGTGGTCCCTCCCTAATAATTCTTTGGTATTTCTCGGGGTGCTGTTGCCGAGACGACTAGAGAAAGGGTTAATTATACTCACCGATAATTTGTTTTCTGGGAAGTCTCCACAACAGCACCCATACATTCCACCCTTTGGTGATAATTTTGGTGTTGGTTTTTAGTTACCACTTTTTCCTTTTCTACTCGGTGGGAGGGTCTTTTCCCTGTCCAATCAGGCGGAGGCAATCTCCGGGTGCTGTCGTGGTGACTTCCCAGAAAAAAATTATCGGTGAGTATAATTCACCCTATGTAAAAAACCACTATAAACAGACCAAAATCACCACTATACAAGGGATGAATAATTACACTGCACCATGACCACTACCATTACCACCATATAATGACTGGATAATACTACGGTATTGATACTGAATAAAACCCCTGCACACAGACCACTATCACCTTAACCTCTTAAGGACGCAGGGTGCGCCCGCTCCCATGCTATACTGTGGGGTCATGTGGGTCGGGCCTGGCACCTAGCAACGACCGGGACCGGTGGCTAATACTGGACATCACTGATTGTGATGATGCCCGGTATTAACCCCTTAGACGCGGCGATTAAAGTTGATTGCCGCATCTAAAATTTTAAAAACTGCTTCCCACAGCTCAGTCAGGCTGATCGGGGACACCCTGGTGAAACCGTGGTGTCCTAATCAGCTGTGAGGACATGGAGGGTCCCCACCTGCCTCCTCGGCGTCCGATTGTCGCTCTATTGCTCCATGCCTGAGATGCAGGCATGTGTAAAAAATATAGTTAATAAATTAGATTTAACCCCTTTCATAATAAAAGTTTGAATCACCCCCCTTTTCCCATTTAAAATTTTTTTTAAATGTAAAGAAATATAAATATAAACATGTGGTATCGCTGCATGCGTAAATGTCCTTACTATAAAAATATATCTTCAATGGCGTACACGTAAAAAAATTCCACAGTCCAAAATCGCGTATTTTTGGTCTCTTTTTATACTGTAAAAAGCAATCAAAAAGTGGGATCAAAACAAAAAAAATACCAGTAAAAACTTCAGATCACGGCACCAAAAATTAGCCCTCATACTGCCCCGTACGCAGAGAAATAAAAAAGTTAAAGGGGTCAGAAGATGACAATTATATAAATTTTCGTAGTTATGATTTTTATCAGAAGTACAACAAAATCAAACCTATATAAGTAGGGGATCATTTTAATTGCATGGACCTTTAAAAAATGGAAACGGGGGGATTCAAAGTATGCAAAAATGGGGGGGTAACACAAACTATGCAAATTGAGTATACTTGTGATCGTATTCACCTGAGAAATAATTTTACTGCACAGTGAAGGAAGGATCGGCGCCGCAAAAATTAGTTATGGCAAAATAAGAGTTTTGCCTCTTAGAGGAAAGCTTAAATTTTCTGAGTTGTTATAGGGTTAAAATAAAATCGGTTTTGTTCTTGGCAGATTCTTGTACCAGGAGATCAGAGGAGAATCTTATATCTTCAGATTATAAAGCAAATGATGATATCACACAAGATACATATGAAGAACATTCCATTATCCCAGATACACCCTCAGCCCTTCACAGCCAAGATCTGTCATCTCATCCTTATATACAGGTCCTGTCTTCTCATTCATCACAGGATGTTCAGCAAAATAAAAGCCACAGAAGGGGTGTTGGACATCAACGAGCTCATACAGGAAAGAAACCATTTTCATGCTCAGAATGTGGGAAATGTTTTACTAAGAAATCAGTTCTTGTTGTACATCAAAGAACTCACACAGGGGAGAAGCTGTTTTCATGTTCACAATGTGGAAAATGTTTTACTAAGAAATCAAGCTTTGTTGATCATCAAAAAACTCACACAGGAGAGAAGCCGTTTTCATGTTCACAATGTGGGAAATGTTTTATTAAGAAATCACATCTTGTTACACATCAAAGAACTCACACAGGGGAAAAGCCATTTTCATGCTCAGAATGTAGAAAATGTTTTACTCAGCAATCACATCTTGTTATACATCAAAGAACTCACACAGGGGAGAAGCCATTTACGTGTGCAGAGTGTGGAAAAAGTTTTGCTGACAAATCAAATCTTGTTTATCATCAAAAAACTCACACAGGAGAGAAGCCAATGTCCTGTTCAGAATGTGGAAAATGTTGTACTAAGAAATCAGATCTTGTTAAACATGAAAGAATTCACACAGGGGAGAAACCATTTTCATGTTCAGAATGTGAAAAATGTTTTACTAAGAAAGCAACACTTAAAAGACATATAAGAACTCACAGGAGAGAAGCCAATTCAGAGCAATATTAACCATGTACATAGGATATCTGACATTTATACATATATCATATACTGCAGGGGTCTCAAACTGGCGGCCCTCTAGATGTTGCAAAACTTCAATTCCCAGCATGCCTGTGAGGGAAGTCAGCTTGTTATAAGTTTTTATATAACCTTTTATAATAATCCTTTATATGATTATACGCCATTTTGGATATCATCAGCCATGCTGTCTATAGTCCACCATCTTGTCTATGTTCCTTCATTATGAACTGAGTGTGAACTTTACCAGAATTATAACCAGGAAACTTGTAAACAAGAACCACAACTGCTGAGCGTACAGAAAACTCCAAGGCTACTGAGTCTGAAGACGTTCACACTTCCCGTCCTTCCTACTTAGAGATAAGACGCCTGTTTGTAACCAGGTATCATTGAGCAGTTTGCCGTCCTTTCATCTTTGCCTATAAGAATTCTGCTGTATGTAGTAAACGTCAGAAGACGCTGTATACAGATCCGAGTCTGTGTCATTTCTTCCAATCTATCAGGCCTGATTGATAAAACATTTCCAATTTGGCCTCGAACAGCAAATGTACCTGAAGGAATTGGTTAAATTCCTTAACATGGCCGACAACGGTTATCTGCAGCCAACGGCTGTCCGGGCATGTCCTGGCATGCTGGGAGTTAAAGTTATACAACATCTGGAGGGCCACCAGTTTGAGACCCCTGATATACTGCATCTCCAAACTTGTTACCAATTGTTAATAAAGGTTTTCTTTCTTATATTATTTATTATTCTTATATTCATCTCCGCACACTGGACTTATAATAAATGTAATATTGTCCCTGACGTTGTATATAGGGAATGTAACGCGTCAGTGTTGTCCCCGCCCCCTTCTCATTATGATTATAGAGACTTTAATTCAAGGCATCAGACAGGATCCGCGCGTCTCCCTTGAAGATCGTCTCTTCTGAACATAAGACGCTGCAGATACTTTTATTTATCACAAACCCTAGACCAGCGTTTCCCGTCTTGACGTCTATTTTCGGTCTCCGATCCTAAAATCCATTTTTCTATATGAGAAGTCGTCAATATCTCAGCGTCCCCCGGGTTCAGTAAACATCGGTGTAATTCTTTTCCTTTTCTTTGTCCTCCCCGGGGTATAAAATCCCTAGAGATCTGATCACATCTGGTACAAGATCTCTTTACTTCACACTTTGCGCCATTATTACACGGATTGAAGACCCAGTTACACGCTCGTAAATTTCCATATATGTCATGGATTGGAATGAAAAAGGTTCTTAAATCTTAATATTTAACCCCTTCAGGACACAGGGCGTACCTGTACGCCTGTGGGAATTTCGGTCCCCGCCGGACCGGGATGCCTTCTGAAATTATTCAGCAAGCATCCCATGGAAATGACCCAAACCACGATCGCCCGTGAATTCACACCAGTGATCTGCGGCAAATCCGGTCATACTGGTCACGTATGACCCAGAATTAGAAGGTGATCGGCGGTGTACTATACACCGCCAATCACCTCCTGTAGCTCGGGGGAGGTGGCGATCCAGTCACCTCCCCAGGAGCGCTACTATTGGTCAGACGATCAATAGCAGCCGGCAGAGGAGGGGTTAATGTCCCCTTCTCTCATCTCTGCTCGCCCACCGAGCTCAGTGAGCGGGCAGAGCTGAGAGAATAAGCCAAGGACCCCCGCCCCCCGTGAAGATCTGTGCCCCTCAGGGCTGAAGAATTGATTTTAGTGCAGGGTGAGTTTCAGTGCAGGGACATGTAGAAGGGTAAAAAAAATAAAATAAAAAAAAAATTTCCCCCCTGACCGCCTAATAGGTCCTCAAGGGTCTGCCGAAGATTTTGCAGCGCGACGTGGGCCCCATTAGGGTTTCAGGGTGCTGCACTTGGCCCCCTTTATTTTTTTGGCTGCTTTCTTATAACTGTGTGATTTATAATCAGACCGTTATATATAAGTAACACCAAATACATACACTTCACACTTCCCGGCATCCCCCCCACACACACACCCTCCCCCCCCCCCCCCCCCGCCACTGCATATGGCCTGCCGGGCATATTCGGCAGAGGAGGCTTATGCTTTCCTTGCCTCTGACACTGAATCTGCCAGTGAGGATGAGGAAGATCCTACTTTTCTGTGTTCTTCCTCGTCATCTAGTACTGATGATGAGTCCTCTGTGCGGCACGGAGACGCTGCAAGGCGAGGCCACACATCCCCCATGATAGTGACCAAGTGCCGACACTAGTACGAGCGTCCATGCTGCTTGTAATAGAATTCCGTCCCCCTGGAGGCGTACCGGAGCCCCCTTCGGGTGAACCTGTCTGGAGACCCCCAGAGGGATTTCAGCCACGGATTCCTGAGCTTGTTGGCCGGATACACTAAAATAAAAATTTTAGTTATTATTTCAGTAACGACTTTGTCAATCATATGGTGGAGCAGACGAATCTGTAACAGTTCATTACAACCACCCTGATTCGCTTTTGGCTAGGCCAAATGAATGCAGCCGAAATGAGGACATTTTGGGGCCTCGTGCTGCATATGGCCTAGTCTAAAAACCCAGTGTCAGGCAGTACTGGAGCGGGGACATCCTATACCAGACCCCGCTTTACAGTATGGCCATGACACGGAGGCGGTTCAAAGCCATACGGAAATGCCAGCCTTACGCTGAAAATGTGGCATGTACCCCCCCCCCCTCTCCCCCCGGGGTGATCCCGCCTATGACCAGCTTTACAAAGTGAGGCCGGTCATAGATCACTTTGGGGCCAAATATTGGGAGGCCTATGTACCCCTCAGGGAGCTCTCGGTAGATGAGTCTCTTATCAGTTTTAAGGGAAGACTCATCTTCTGCCAGTATATTCCCTCAAAGTGAGCGCGGTATGGTGTGAAACTCTACCAACTTTGCGAGAATACCTCAGGGTACACTTACAAGTGTATGAGAGAAGAGATTCCCGTATTGAACCCCCAGAATGTCCCCCCACTCTGGGTGTTATCGGGAAAATCGTTTGGGACCTTTTGCACCCATAATTTTGCTAAATAAGGGTTACCACCTCTACGTGGACAACTTTATACCAGCATCCCTCTGTTCACATCCCTTGCCACCTGATCCACGTCCGCTTGTGGGACCGTGCGGAAGAATCAGAGAGGCCTCTCTCAAAATTTACTCCAGACACCTATTCCCAAGGGTGAGTCCCGTGCCCTTACCCATGAAAACCTGTTGCTGGTCAGGTATAAGGATAAGAGGGATGTCCTTATACTCACCACAATTCATGGTAACGGCAGCACCCCTGTCCCTGTGCGAGGTACCACAACAACGGTCCTCAAGCCCGATTGTATTTTGGACTACAATCAGTATATGGGGGGAGTTGATCTCTATGATCAAGTCCTGAAGCTATACAACGCCATGTGGAAAACAGTACAAAAACGGTACATGGTACAAAAAAGTTGCAGTCTACTTGGTACAACTCTTTTGTACTGTCCCGGTACGCTGGCAACACAGGGACATTCCTCCAGTTCCAAGAAGAAGTCCTAAAGGTCCTGATCTTTGGCGACCGGGAAAGAGCAGGCCGGAGTTCCCAAGAAACTGGAAATATAGGTGCCAGGATCCCCCACAATGGAAAGAAGGGACGATCCCAGAAAAATGCAGAGTGTGTTACAAGAGGTCGATACGGAAGGACAAGAGGGGCATATGGAAGGACAAGGGGGGGATATGGAAGGACAAGAGGGGGGATACAGAAGGATAAGAGGGGGGATACGGAAGGATGGGAGGGGGATACAGAAGGACACCACCACTCATGTGACACTTGCCACGATCATCTGGGCCTCTGTATTAAAAACTGCTTCAGGGAGTATCACACTTCCATGGAGTACTAAATTTTCCCTTTTCATTTTAATTTCCCATAATTTGACCCCAATGTACCAAGTTCAGAGTACATTCCAAAATTTAACCCCATAAACCACTAAATTGCACAAAAAAATTTAATCACTATCATTGGGGACTTTTTTTTATGTTGCCTCAAATGCGCAGCACTCTCTCCCCACCTCCTCGGGGTGCGGCATTTGAGGCAACACGTTAGGGACGTCCACACACATCACATTCCCAGAATGATGATTCAGAGCATAGGGTTTGGGGTGGGCATATTTGTTAGTTTAGTTTTTTAGTGGGTCATCATTCTGGGAACATAACCTATTTTGTCATTTTACATCCCACTGTACCCCACTTTAGTAACTTAGTGTACCCCATGTAATGCTCCTTGAGGGGGGTCCCGCTGTTCTGGCTCCATAGCCATTTATAAAACACCTGTGAGGTGTTAAGGCTCACTGTACTGCTTGTTACATTCCTTGAGGGGTGTCGTTTCCAAAATAGTATGCCATGTGGTTTTATTTTTCTGTTCTGGCACCATAGGGGCTTCCTAAATGTGACATGCCCCCGCCCCCCCCCCCCCCCAAACCATTTCAGCGGAAGTTTGCTTTCCAAAAGCCAAATGTGACTCCTTCTCTTCTGAGCATTGTAGTTCACCAGCAGAGCACTTGACGTCCACACATGGGGTATTTACATACTCAGAAGAGATGGGTTTACACATTTTGGGGGGCATTTTCTCCTATTACCCTTGTAAAAATGTAAAAATGTAAAAACTGCATTTTAGTGGGGAAAAAATTAATTTACACATCCAACTTTAACGAAAAGTGTTAAGGCTCACTGTACCCCTTGTTACGTTCCTTGAGGGGTGTAGTTTCCAAAATAGTATGCCATGTGGGGATTGTATTGCTGTTCTGGCACCATAGGGGCTTCCTAAGTGCGACATGCCCCGCAAAAACCATTTCAGCAAAATTCACTCTCTAAAATCCCATTGTCGCTACTACCCTTCTGAGCCCTCTAGAGCACCCACAGAGCACTTGACATACACATATGAGGTATTTCCTTACTCGAGAGAAATTGGGTTACAAATTTTGGGGGGATTTCTCTCCTTTTACCCCTTGTAAAAGTTCAAAAACTGGGCGTGGCCTGGCCGAGATGGCAGCTTAAGCAGACAGCTCCGCAGCAGTCACTCGATTCCAGCTGCTATCCTCCTGCCAGCGACTCCAAACCGACCTGAAAAGGGCTCTCGACCCACTATGGCTACCTTCGAGCAGGAAAAGAACCAACAAGCCAGGCGATTCCAGGTCCCTCCGACAGTATTTTGTGGCGGGGAAGCCTGGGACACAGAGAGGCGAAGATGGCGCCGGCTTCCCTGTGACCGCGCGAGATCCCCCGAACGGCCACAGATCATATCTTTCGCAGCCCCAGAGACGGACCGGACCTACAGTGGCAGAGGTAGGCGAGTCCCAATGACCCTCCAGGGCTCCCGATTCCTGTCACCTCCTGGCTAACTGGACTTCCCCAGACTCACTCTAGCATGGCGGCTGTGGGAGAAGGAGATGACACGCTGCCATTGCCTGCGCTGGAGCAAGGCAGTGATCAGGGGCTCCTTCATCCAACTTGGAGCTTCACTGAAGAAACAAAGGCCTCTAGCTTTGCTGGAATCTATTGATAAAATTGCTGCATTGGAGGCCATACAGAACACCCACCCTTCTCATGACACTGATTCACACTTGCGTACTGAACGCTTACATTTGCGCACACTGTTGTTACATGACTATGGTAAAACGCTTAACAGATCAAAGTTGGCCTACTACCTACATGACAACAAGCCAGGTTCGCTGCTGGCTAAAAAACTGAAGCCCCCTTTTTTATAAACAGCGCATCCCACTGCTCAAGCACCCTAAGACACATGCTCCAATTGATGTCCCCACGCCACATTACCAATGCATTCCGTGATTACTACGAGTCCTTATACAATATTAAGACGGACGTATGGTGCCCTCAACCCTCCCAATCCTCTATAGACTCCTTTCTCTCGTCTCTTGCCCTTCCCAAGCTCTCTCCCGAAGTGCTGTCCCACCTCAACACTCCCATTCACGAACAGGAAATAAAAGCTGCTATTCGCTCCCTTCCTTCACATAAAGCACCAGGCCCTGATGGCCTACCAAATGAATACTACAAACGCTTTCTTCCCATTCTTTTACCTTACCTTCTGACAGTGTTCAATGGTGCTATGACGACCGGTTCTCTCCCCCCAGACATGTTAGACACCCTGATCACGACTATCCCTAAACCTGGCAAACCGACGGACTTGACGTCTAATTATAGACCCATCTCCCTACTGAATAGTGATGCTAAAATCTATGCAAAAATTTTGGCAACGCGCTTAAGCTCCTGTCTACCGACCTTGGTGAGTAGGGATCAGGTGGGCTTTGTCTTGGGCAGGCAAGCTCCTGACAAAACTAGAAGAATGATTTCTGTTCTCCAACATTGTGAAATTACTTGCACCCTGACAGTATTCCTTACCCTCGACGCTGAGAAAGCCTTCGACAGGGTGAACTGGCAGTATACATTTGCGGCATTAAGTGCCTTTGGCTTTCAGGGCCCTATCCTGACGGCTATTCAAGCATTGTATTCTAATCCTGTCGCCAGTGTAAATACTAGATCTGACCGTCGAACGGTACCCGACAAGGCTGCCCCCTATCACCACTGATCTTCCTCCTGACTATAGAACCACTCGCCCATGCTATACGCTCCAGTGGTGACATAATAGGAGTCCACATAGGCAACAGGGAACATAGGTTGGCATTATTTGCTGATGATGTAATTCTGATGCTGACGGACCCGACTTCCTCCCTGACGGCCCTGTTCCAGACTAAAGATCTCTTTAGCTCTATCTCCTATTACAAGTTAAATGTGTCCAAATCTCAGGCTTTACCGATTTGTGTTCCCCCAGGGACGCTTTCGGCCTTGAAACCACTTTTCCCCCTAGATTGGCAGCACCAAAGTATCTCGTATCTGGGCATCCAACTCACCTCCCCTTCAACGTTTATCTTTCAGGCTAACTTTCCTCTGTTGCTATCCACCCTTACTTCCTCCCTTTCACAATACATTAAACACATGCATTCCTGGTTTGGCAGACTGGCATCGTTTAAAATGCTTTTGCTCCCTAAAATGCTGTACTTATTTCGTACTATACCTATATTGCTTCCCAGGTCCTTCTATACTTCTGTGAACAAGGTTTTAGACGACTTTATTTGGGCTACTCGCCGTCCTCGGGTGTCGAGGAGAGTGATGACACACCATAGACAGGTGGGTGGCTTGGGCAGACCGGATTTCGAGGGTTACTATCGCGCAGCTATTCTAGACCAGATGAGACATTGGTGGTCTGATAATCAGACTAAATTATGGGTTGACATAGAACAAACGTATAGTCGAGAATGCCCCCTAAAGTCTAGAATGTTGGCGCCGCTTTCTGCCGCATCATTGACACGCTCCCCCTTTTATAAGAGTCTGCAAGTCAGGAGCCTTTTAGCGGATGGACTGTTAGAAAATATACGACTACCAGCTAGACTGTTAAGTGTCTTAAACTCTACGGGACGGACGTGTTGGGGTATCTCCCTTTTCTATGACCTGCTAGATGACAAACTCTCTGTGACTGACTTTCCATACATGGCTAAGTGAGAGACGGACTTAAACAGTACTATCTCACCTGATCAATGGCGCTCAGCTTTTCAACATATATTCGTATATTTAAAAGTGCCTCACACCAGGAAGCAATTTTTAAAACCACTTATCGATTACTATACCCCTTATCGACTACATAAGATTGACCCAGCCTGCACAAAGAGTTGTTGGAGAGAGTGTGGAGGAGTGGGTACACTCTTACATGTGTTGTGGGACTGTCCCCACATCCAGCCGGTGGAGAGGGGTTGAATTAGTCATAACAAGAATGTTGGGTGTTACGGTTACAATACCCCCACAAACAGCACTCCTGTTGATTGATTTGGACATGTTCCCATATCATGCTAGCACCGTCCTGGCACACTTACGCCAGGACGGTGCTATAACTCGTAAATGGAAAACTTCCTCTGTACCCACTCTATCCGAAATTCTGCATTGTGTAAACCACACCTGTGAACTAGAACGAACTGCTGCCCTTTCACGTAATGGTGATTTGAGATTCTTGAAATGTTGGGAGCTTTGGCTGCAGAGCCCCCACTACGTCTCTCCTTTTTGAGACACTGTCATTCATACGCTATTTTCTTGTTCTTTTCTTTTTCTTTCACTTTTGTTCTTCTTTTCTTCCCCCCCCCCTTCTTTCTTTCCCCAACCCATGAGGGAGCCTACCTGAGCAATACCCCACTATTTAGAGGTTATTAGTACCTTTTGTGAAGTTCACATATGGTTAGACATCATCTCAAATGAGAATTTGTCTTTATTTCCTTTCCCCACAAGTGCCTTAGACTGGCTTCCAACAGTTGTAATACCTATTTGATGGAGATCCTTATGGTCATGTCTGAGGGACTACCCCTCATTTTCTACGTGTTGACCGTGATATGATCTTGTTTTTGTATTACTGTTCTATGGTTTGTCTGGTATGGTTGTATTTTACCGACTGTATCGGACTTGTATGTTTTTCTTATTGTAAAATAATAAAACTTTTAAAATAAAATAAAAAAAAGTTCAAAAACTGGGTCTACAACAACATGAAAGTGTAAAAAACATGAAGATTTTGAATTTTCTCTGTGAAACACCTAAAGGGTTACCACACTTTCTGAATGTCATTTTGAATACTTTGAGGGGTGCAGTTTTTATAATGGGGTCATTTATGGGGTATTTCTAATACCAAGGTCCCTTAAATCCACTTCAGAACTTATGATAAAGACATAAAGTAGACATATATGTGAATCAATATATAATGTGTTTGGTCTATTTCCTTTATAAGCAGAGAGTTTCTAAGTTATTTGCATTTTTTCATAAAATTTTGGAATTTTTCATCAAGAAATGATGCAAGTATCGACAACATTTTTTACCACTAACATAAAGTAGAATATGTCACAAAAAAACTCTCTCGGAATCAGAATGAAAAGTAAAAGCATCCCAGAGATATTAATGCTTAAAGTGACAGTGGTCAGATGTGCAAAAAATGCTCTGGTCCTTAAAGGGGTACTCCGGGGAAAACCTTTTTTCCTTTAAATCAACTGGTGGCAGAAAGTTAAAAATATTTGTAAATTACTTCTAATAAAAAATCTTAATCCTTCCTGTACTTATTAGCTGCTGAATACTACAGAGGAAATTCTTTTCTTTTTGGAATGCTCTCTGATGACATCACAACCACAGTTCTCTCTGCTGACGTTATTATAATAATAATAACGCTTTATTTATTGTTGTCCTTAGTGAGATTTGAACCCAAGTCCCCAGCACTGCAAGGCAGCGGTGCTAACCACTGAGCCACCATGCTGCCCTTAGCATACATCTGCTATGCATGGTTGCTAAAATGGACAGAGATGTCAGCAGAGAGCACTGTGCTCGTGATGTCATCAGTGTTCCAAAAATAAAGTAATTTCTTCTGTAGAATTCAGCAGCTAATAAGTACTGGAAGGATTAAGATTTTTTAATAAAAGTAATTTACAAATATGTTTAACTTTCTGCCACCAGTTGATTTAAAAGAAAAAAGGTTTTCACCGGAGTACCCCTTTAAGGTTAAAATGGGCTGGGTCCTTAACCCCTTAAGGACTGAGCCCTTTTTTGCAATTCTGACCACTGTCACTTTATTAATAACTCTGAGATGCTTTTATCGATTATTCTGATTCCGAGATAGTTTTTTCGTGACATATTCTACTTTAACGTCGTCGTTACTTGCATCCTTTCTTGGTGAAAAATCCCCAAATTTCATGACAATTCTATAAGAATTTTTTTCAGAATTTAATAAGGGGTGCAGTGAGTATTTACACCCCACTGGCGTTTGTCAGATCTTTGGAAATGTGGGCTGTGCAAATGAAAAATTACACTTTTCATTTTCACGGACCACTGTTCCAAAAATCTGTCAGACACCTGTGGGGTGTAAATGCTCACTGTACCCCTTCTTACATTACATGAGGGGTGTAGTTTCCAAAATGGGGTCACATGTGGGAGGGGTCCATTGTTATGGCACTATGGGGGCTTTGTAAACACACATGGCCTTCAATTCTGGACAAATTTTCTCTCTAAAAGCCCAATGGTGCTCCTTCTCTTCTGAGCATTGTAGTTCGCCCGCAGAGCACTTTACATCCACATATGGGGTATGTTCTTACTCAGGAGAAATGGGGTTACAAATTTTGGGGGGCTTTTTTTTCCTACTTTCCCTTGTGAAAATGAAAAATTTAGGGTAACAGGGTAAAACAGGGTAAAAAAAGTTTTTTATTTTCCCATCCAACTTTAACGTAAATTCGTCAAACACCTGTGGGGTGTTCAGGCTCACTATACCCCTTGTTACGTCCCGTGAGGGGCAGAGGCAGCTCTAGACTTTTTGAGGCCTTAGTTGAAAATAAATCTGAGGCCCCCCCAGCGCCATAAAAAGAAAAAAAAAAGTAAGCAGGCAATATTAAAATTAACTGTATAAATTGCATATTTTAAGGCAAATTTTAATATATATCATTACCTCGCTATTCACAGCTCTTGAAATCTTATTTTTCTAATTCAATTATTCTACAAAATATCTATACACCAACATTGGGTATAGATTTAAAAAAAATGTGTCTGACTACTCAGTTATTCTTGTTGGTGTCTCCTAAAACTGAAATAAAGTTGTCAACAGGGTACTCAAAGAACACAAATGTGTATTCCTGACCCTATAGTGGTAAACTATTTAGCACCCCACATCCCCTTTAAATTTAGAAAAAAGGTACCTTAATTCTAGAGTTGCACAAGTCCGCAAGCGCTGGATGTGTCAAATTAGCTGACAATCTAATTTGATGATCTCAGTCAATCACAGTACTTTCCCATAGGAAAGCATTGGATTGGCTTAAAACTTCAATTCTGATGTCAGCCAAGGAGTCAACTTTTTATTGCTCTCCTTCCCGTTTCTTTGCTCTCCTTCCCCTTTCTCGGCCACACAAAGATATCAGTGACTACAGCACTGATGGGACACAGTCAGGGGAATACACAACAATATAAGTGACTAACAGGCAGGGCCAGACAGACAAAACATAGGCCCAGGCATTTAAGAATAAACAGCCCATTTTTCTAGAGGGGGTCCAACTGTTGGGACCCCCACCAATCACCTTGGTTCCAGTTGCTCTCCAGCTGTTGTAAAACTATAACTCCCCTCATGTCTGGAGAGCCTCAGGCATTATGGGAGTTGTAGCTTTGCAACAGCTGGAGAGCCACAGATTAGGCTACATCGTCACCTATCATCACTGCAGAACTAACAAGTGACTACAGCTCTGATGGGACAGTCAGGAGAAAACACAATGATATCAGTGACCTGAGTGACGTCTTCTCTGTTGTCTTTTCTTTTCTTCTCCAACTGGTTCAAACGTCAGGACATCTTCCAGCTCCATCTTCTCTGCAGAGTCTGACGCCCGGACATCATTAACTCCTCACTTTGTCAGTAGATCCTCATCCTCTGTATGAAGACAATAATCATTATTATTCTGCTAAATACTGTACCCCCTGAATATAATACTGCCACCCACTGTACCCCCTGAATATAATACTGCCACCCTCTGTATCCCCTGAATATAAAACTACCATCCACTGTACACCCTGAATATAATACTGCCACCTACTGTACTCCCAGAATATAATACTGCCACACACTGTGCTCTCTGAATATAATACTGCCACATACTGTACCCTTTGAATACAATCCTGCCACACACTGTACTCTCTGAATATAATCCTGACACACTGTACCCACTGAATATAATACTGCCTCCTACTATACCCCCTGAATATAATACTGCCACCTACTGTACCCGCAGAATACAATCCTGCCACACACTGTACTCTCTGAATACAGTATAATACTGCCACACTGTGCCCATGAACGTAATACTGCCACCCACTGTACCCCTGAATATAAACCCTCAAAAAAAAACATGTACCCTCTGAATATAACTCACATATGCCACACACAACCTTCCAAATATAATAATCCCTTCATAATAATAATACCAATACTGTTACGCACTGTTTCTTCTAAGTTTAGCTGAATCACACCTGTCCTCCTCCAGACCCCTATGTCCTCCTCCTGGCTCCTCTGTTCCAACCCCCCCCCCCCCCCGGACCCATAAGTCCTCCTACATGCTCCTCTTTCCCCCTCCCTAGACCACTAAGTCCTCTCCAGGCTTCTCTGCCCCCTCCCCAGACCCCCCAAATTCCGCTCTAGGCTCCCCTGCCAAACTCTTGAGACCCCAAAGTCTGACCCATACCCAATCACCTCCTGGCCCCCCACATTGATGAACAGTATATGTATTTACATATGATGTGTATGAGACTGGTGTATGTATGATAAAATTACACATCATACACCCATCTGTCATACATATACACATCTATCATACATACACATACCTATCATTCATGCATACATCTATCATGCACACAAACATCATACACACACACACAAACATCATACATCCACCCATCATAGATACATCCATCTAGCATACATACATAACATACACACACACATCACACATACACACACATACACGCACACATCTAGCTTACACACATCTATCAAACATACACACATCATACATACAAACAAACAATAAGCCCCCGCCGCTCCTCCAGACCCCAAACTAAATTAACCCCTCCTCATTCAGCTGCGGCCACCATGAAGATCAGTGAGGAGGGCCCCGGCAGAGGCAGTGCTGCGCTCACTACAAGGGAGCGTGCCTGTAGTGCCTGCGCTGCGTGCGCTTTGTACGCTGAGAGGGGGCGGAGGGGTGTACGTCTCGGCAGCGGGTGGTAGAAGCTAGCGCCGGGGGGAGGGGGAGGGAATGGGGGTTGAGACTAGCGCCAGGCCTGGTACTGGCAGCGGGGACCGCGGACTGTGCCTGAGGGTCCGACCTGCTGTCATAGTATAGTATAGTGGCAGGGGGCCCTACATGTCACTAAGTACACCATTTTGGCGGCCGCGAGGCCTTAGGCGGCCGCCTAAATCGCCTAATTAGAGAGCCACCTCTGCATATAAGTGATTACAGTGCAGTTACATGTAGTGAATCACAGGGGACGTCTTCCTGAATTCGTTCTCTCTCCTTTTCGTCCCCACAGAATCTGCCGGAGAAACACGTTAGGCGCCGCACGTTTCCAGCACATTTCCCAATTCTTTCCTACCCTCAGTGCCCTAAATAGTGTAGATAATGCCAGTATGAAGGCAGATAATGGCGGTAGGTAGATAGAGTTGGTAGGTAGACGGTGTAGGTAGGTAGTGGTGGTAAGTAGATAGATCATTTTACCACAAAAACAAAAAAAATACATCATTTGTGGCTTCCATTCTTATGCAGTGCAATATATATAGGTTTTGTATTATTGTATTATATTATTTGTTATTTTTAAATTTTATATTATATTGTATTATAACTTTTTGTAATATTTCTGCCCCCCCCCCCCCCAATAACACTTTATTTTCCTGTATGAGGGATCGTCTTTATTTGCACCGTGATCTGTATCGCTTTTTATACTTTTTTTCTTCTATTTTATACATTTGCACCATTCACTGTGCGGTTTAATTAACAACATTATATTATAATAGTTCAGATATTTACACCAAATATGTTTATTTTTGTTTACATTATTTTATTCCTGAAATGGGAAAAGGAAGGGGGGGGTGTAATCAAACTTTTATTAGGGGAGGGTTTTTTTTACATTTATTTCTAATTTGTTTTCAATATTTTATTTACTACTAATAAAAGTTCAGTAATATCTGTACCCTTGTTCATGATATTTAGAGATTCTCTGGTGTCTTGTATTGTGCCAAGGGACTGGCGCAAGGCGAATGTGGTGCCAATCTTCAAAAAGGGCTCTAGTTCTTCACCAGGCAATTATAGACCGGTAAGTCTAACGTGCATTGTGGGTAAATTGTTTGAAGGACTTATAAGGGATTACATACAGGAATACATAGGGGATAATAGTATTATAAGTGATAGCCAGCATGGGTTTACTAAGGATAGAAGTTGTCAAACCAATCTAATTTGCTTTTATGAAGATGTGAGTAGAAGCCTTGACAGAGGAATGGCTGTGTATATAGAGGGGGGCTGTGTATATAGAGGGGTGCTGTGTATATAGAGGGGCGCTGTGTATATAGAGGGGGGCTGTGGATATAGAGGAATGGCTGTGGATATAGAGGGGGGATGTGTATATAGAGGGGGGGCTCTGTTTATAGAGGAATGGCTGTGTATATAGAGGGGGGGCTGTGTATATAGAGGGGGGCTGTGTATATAGAGGAAAGGCTGTGGATATAGAGGGGGGATGTGTATATAGAGGGGGGGCTCTGTATATAGAGGAATGGCTGTGGATATAGAGGGGGGCTGTGTATATAGAGGAATGCCTGTGTATATAGAGGGGGGGCTGTGTATATAGAGGGGGGGCTGTGTATATAGAGGGGGGCTGTGTATACAGAGGGGGGGCTGTGTATATAGAGGAATGCCTGTGTATATAGAGGGGGGGCTGTGTATATAGAGGGGGGCTGTGTATATAGAGGGGGGCTGTGTATATAGAGGGGGGCTCTGTATACAGAGGAATGGCTGTGGATATAGTGTTTCTGGATTTTGCTAAAGCATTTGATACTGTCCCTCATAGACGTCTGACAGGTAAGTTAAGGTCTTTGGGTTTGGAAATTTTAGTTTGTAACTGGAGTGAACACTGGCTCATGGATCGTACCCAGAGAGTGGTGGTCAATGATTCGTACTCTGATTGGTCCCCGGTAATTAGTGGTGTACCCCAAGGTTCAGTACTGGGCCCACTGTTGTATAATTTATTTATCAATGATATAGAGGATGGTATTAACAGCTCTGTATATAGAGGGGGGGCTGTGTATATAGTGGGGGGGCTGTGTATATAGAGGGGGGGCTGTGTATATAGAGGATGGTAATAACAGCTCTGTTTCTATCTTTGCAGATGACACCGAGCTTTGTAGCACGGTACAGTCTATAGAGGATGTGTATATAGTGGGGGGGGGGGCTGTGTATATAGAGGGGGGCTGTGTATATAGAGGATGTGTATATAGAGGGGGGGCTGTGTATATAGAGGGGGGGCTGTGTATATATAGAGGATGGTATTAACAGCTCTGTTTCTATCTTTGCAGATGACACCAAGCTTTGTAGCACGGTACAGTCTATAGAGGATGTGTATATAGTGGGGGGGGGGCTGTGTATATAGAGGGGGGCTGTGTATATAGAGGGGGGGCTGTGTATATAGAGGGGGGCTGTGTATACTAATAACCTGCAGCATCGTATGTCTTAGGGGGGATTAAACTGTCAGAGTCACTGGTAGAGAAGGATCTGGGTGACTTGTAGATCACAGACTACAGAATAGCATGCAATGTCAGGCTGCTGCTTCCAAAGCCGGCAGGATATTGTCATGTATCAAAAGAGGCATGGACTCGAGGGGCAGGGACATAATACTCCCCCTTTATAAAGCATTGGTACGGCCTCACCTGGAATATGCTGTTCAGTTTTGGGCACCTGTCCATAAAAGGGACACTGCGGAGTTGGAAAGGGTGCAGAGACGTGCGACTAAACTAATATGGGGCATGGAACATCTTAGCTATGAGGAGCGATTAAAGGAGTTACAATTGTTTAGTCTTGAGAAGAGACGTTTAAGGGGGGATATGATAAACGTATATAAGTATATAAATGGCCCATACAAAAAATATGGAGAAAAACTGTTCCAGGTTAAACCCCCCCCAAAGGACGAGGGGGCACTCCCTCCGTCTGGAGAAGAAAAGGTTTAGTCTAAAGGGGCGACACGCCTTCTTTACCGTGAGGACTGTGAATTTATGGAACGGTCTACCTCAGGAACTGGTCACAGCAGGAACGATTAATAAATTTAATACAGGGTTAGATACATTCCTGGAACAAAATAACATTAATGCTTATGCAGAATTATAAAACTACATCCCTTCCCCCAATATCCCACCACACCCCTACCCCTTAATTCCCTGGTTGAACTTGATGGACGTTTGTCTTTTTTTGACCGTACTAACTATGTAACTATGTAATATCACAACCATATACCACACTCTTCTCCTACCATGTAAACTATAGTGATGACATCGCTGGATCGGTGACTACGTTCTAATAGAAAACTTTTATTAACAATTGGTAACAAGTTTGGAGATGCAGTATATGATATATGTATAAATGTCAGATATCCTATGTACATGGATAATATATAGATGTCTTATCTGCATCATTTATTGCTCTAAATTGGCTTCTCTCCTGTGTGAGTTCTTTTATGTTTAACAAGATGTGATTTGAAAATAGCTTCTCTCCTATGTGAGTTTTCTGATGTTTAAGAAGACTTGATTTGCCGGTATAACATTTCCCACATTCTGAACATGAAAATGGTTTCTCTCCTGTGTGAGTTCTTTGAGGTTTAACAAGACTTGATTTTTGGGAATAACATTTCCCACATTCTGCACATGAAAATGGCTTCTCCCCCGTGCGAGTTCTTTGATGTCTAACAAGATGTGATTTCTCAGTAAAACATCTCCCACATTCTGAGCATGAAAATAGCTTCTCTCCTATGTGAGTTTTCTGATGTTTAAGAAGATTTGATTTGCCAGTATAACATTTCCCACATTCTGAACATGAAAATGGTTTCTCTCCTGTGTGAGTTCTTTGATGTTTAACAAGACTTGATTTGTCAGTAAAACATTTCCTACATTCTGAGCATGAAAATGGCTTCTCCCCTGTGTGAGTTCTTTGATGTTTAACAAGACTTGATTTGTCAGTAAAACATTTCCCACATTCTGAGCATGAAAATGGCTTCTCTCCTGTGTGAGTTCTATGATGTTGAACAAGATGTGATTTGTCAGTAAAGCGTTTCCCACATTCTGAGCATGAAAATGCATTCTCTCCTGTGTGAGCTTTCTGATGTTTAAGAAGTTTTGATTTGCCAGTAAAACATTTCCCAAATTCTGAGCATGAAAATGGCTTCTCCCCTGTGTGAGTTCTTTGATGTTGAACAAGATTTGATTTCCTAGTAAAGCAGTTCCCACATTGTGAACATGAAAATGGTTTCTCCCCTGTGTGAGTTCTTTGATGTCGAGTAACATCTCCTTTGCAAGTAAAACATTTCCCACATTGTGAACTTGAAAATGGCTTCTCTCCTGTGCGAGTTATTTGATGTGTAAAAAGATTTGATTGCTGAGTAAAACATTTACCACTTCCTGAACCTGAAAACGGCTTCTCTCCTTTGTGAGTTCTCTGATGTACAACAAGACCTGATTTCTGAGTAAAACATTTACCACATTCTGAGCATGAATATGGTTTCTTTCCTGTATGAGTTCGTTGGTGTCCAACACCCCTTCTGTGACCTTTATTTTGCTGAACACCCTGTGATGACTGAGAAGACAGGACCTGTATATAAGGATGAGATGAGAGATCTTGGCTGTGAAGGGCTGAGGGTGTATCTGGGATAATGAAATGTTCTTCATATGTATCTTGTGTGATATCATCATCTGCTTTATAATCTGAAGATATAAGATTCTCCTCTGATCTCCTGCTACAAGAATCTGCAGAGAATAACACAGATTTTATTATTGAGTATTAACCTTATTTACATTTTTCCATCTAGAGTCACATGAGAGTTTGTTTTTTGTGGGACCAATTTTACTGTGAAATAGAAAACAAATTGTGGGATAAAATTCAATTGAAATAAAATGCAATTTTTCTAATTTGGGATTTTTTCATCACCTACCATATAACGTGATGTCACAACTGACGTTATACTTATCCATCAGGTCAGTATCATCATCCAACTTGTAGAGTTTTCCTTATGTTTTAATTTAAAAAAATACTTTAACCCCTTAAGGACTTTTTAAGGGTTTTTTCACTTTCATTTCATCCACCTCACCTTCTAAAAAATCAGAACGCTTTCAGTTTTCTACCTACAGACCCATATGAGGTTGTTTTTTTTTTGCGCTACCAATTTTACTTTGTAATGATATCAATAATTTCACCATAAAAAAAATTTTGTGAGGCAAAAATTGAAAAAAAACCCAACCATTATTATGCAACATTTGGGGGCTTCCGTTTCTACGCAACGCACTTATCGGTAACAATGACACCTTACCTTTATTCTGTAGGTCCCTACGGTATAAGGACACCCAACTTATATAGGTTTGATTTTGTTTTACTTCTTTTAACCCCTTAACCCCTTCCCGCTATTGGACGTATGCATACGTCCAAGCAATCTCCTGCTCTGCCGTGGGCAGCGCAGGAGATCGCCGGTGGGACTCAGCTGTCAATCACAGCCGGAGTCCCACCGCAGTTGCCTGGGCCGCGATCGCGCCGATCCCGGCAGCATTAACCCCATAGATGCCGTGATCAGTTCTGATCACGGCATCTATGGTGTTTGCAGGGGGAGCGCTCTCCCCCTGCCCACCAACGGCGGTGCCGCGATAAAATAAGGGGGATCGGGGGTGTCCAAAACACTCTCGATCCCCCTGAAGGGATAGGAGTGAGGTGGCAGGGTTGTCACCCCTCCTATCCCTGCTATTGATCGGCCGGAGCGACCGACCAATAGCAGACTGGGGGCAGGGGGAAGATAAAAGTTCGGTTCCCCCCGCTATGCCCACCCATCGTTGTCCGGGCACAGCGGGGGGAACCGTGTAGTAGCGGCGGCGGCGGTCACTTACCTGGCGGCGGAGCTCCAGATGACGGCGGCGACTGTGATCATGGCGGCGGTGGAGGTGAGTATGGCGGCGGTGTGTCCGGGAGTCTGTTGCCTAGCAACATCTGCAGGGTGACAGTTTGGAGAGTGGTCTCTAAACTGTGGCCCTCCATATGTTGCAAAACTACAACTCTCACCATGCCTTGACAGCTGTTTGCTGGGTTGGCATGCTGGGATTTGTAGTTTTGCAAGATGGGGTTCAGGCTAGAGATCACTGACAGTGGTCTCTAAACTGTAGCCCTCCAGATGTTACAAAACTGCAACTCCCAGCATGCCCAGACAGCAGTTTGCTGTCTTAGCATGCTGAGATTTGTAGTTTTGCAACATCTGGAGGGCTACAGTTTAGAGACCACTGTCAGTGATCTCTAGCCTGAACCCCATCTTGCAAAACTACAAATTCCAGCATTCAGGAACAGCAAAAGGCTGTCTCGGCATGCTGAGAGTTGTACTTGCGTGCCTCCAGCTGTTGTATAACTACATCTCCAGGCATTCCCTTTGGCAATCAGTACATGCTGAGAGTTGTAGTTCTGCAACAGCTGGAGGCACACTGGTTGGGAAATACCGAGTTAGGTAATAGGTTCTATTTCCTAACACAGTATTTTCCAACCATTGTGCCTCCAGCTGTTGCAAAGCTACAACTCTCAGCATGCACGTTCTGTCAGTGCATGCTGGGAGTTGTAGTTTTGCCCCCCCTCCCATGTGAATGTACAATTTACATTCACACTGGCGGCGGATTACAGCGAGTTCCCCGCTTCAAGTTTGAGCTGCGGCAAATTTTCCGCCGCAGCTCAAACTCCTAGCAGGAGACTCGGTGTAATCCGCCGCCAGTGTGAATGTAACCTAAAAACACTACACTACACTAACAGAAAATAAAGAGTAAAACACTTCACTACACTAACAGAAAATAAAGAGTAAAACACTTCACTACACTAACACAAAATAAAGAGTAAAACACTTCACTACACTAACACAAAATAAAGAGTAAAACACTTCACTATACTAACACAAAATAAAGAGTAAAACACTTCACTACACTAACACAAAATAAAGAGTAAAACACTTCACTACACTAACAAAAAATAAAGAGTAAAACACTTCACTACACTAACACAAAATAAAGAGTAAAACACTTCACTACACTAACACAAAATAAAGAGTAAAACACTACACTACACTAACACAAAATAAAGAGTAAAACACTTCACTACACTAACACAAAATAAAGAGTAAAACACTTCACTACACTAACACAAAATAAAGAGTAAAACACTTCACTACACTAACACAAAATAAAGAGTAAAACACTTCACTACACTAACACAAAATAAAGAGTAAAACACTTCACTACACTAACACAAAATAAAGAGTAAAACACTTCACTACACTAACACAAAATAAAGAGTAAAACACTTCACTACACTAACACAAAATAAAGAGTAAAACACTTCACTACACTAACACAAAATAAAGAGTAAAACACTACATATACTCACATACACTGCCCCCCCTTCCCCCCCAATAAAAATGAAAACGTATTGTACGGCACTGTTTCCAAAACGGAGCCTCCAGCTGTTGCAAAACAAAAACTCCCAGCATTTCCGGACAGCCATTAACTGTCCAAGCATGCTGGGAGTTTTGCAACAGCTGGAGGCACCCTGTTTGGGAATCACTGGCTTAGAATACCCCTATGTCCACCCCTATGCAAATCCCTAATTTAGGCCTCAAATGCGTATGGCACTTTCTCACTCTGGAGCCCTGTCGTATTTAAACGCAACAGTTTAGGGCCACATATGGGGTATCGCCGTACTCAGGAGAAATTGCCTAACAAATTTTGGGGGGCTTTTTCTCCTTTTACCCCTTATGAAAAGGTAAAGTTGGGGTCTACACCAGCCTGTTAGTGTAAAAAAAAAAATTTTTGTACACTAACATACTGGTGTTGCCCCATACTTTTAAATTTCACAAGCGGTAAAAGATAAAAAGCCCCCAAAATTTGTAACGCAATTTCTCCTGAGTACGGAGATACCCCATATGTGAGCGCAAAGTGCTCTGCGGACGCACAACAAGGCTCAGAAGGGAGAGTGCACTATGTACATTTGAGGTCTAAATTGGTGATTTTACAGCGGTTCTGACATAAGCGCAAAACAATAAATACTCACATGTGACCCCATTTTGGAAACTACACCCCTCACGGAATGTAACAAGGGGTATAGTGAGCCTTTACACCCCACAGGTGTCTGACAGATCTTTGAAACAGGGGTCTGTGAAAATGAAAAATAACATTTTTAATTTGCACAGCCCACTGTTCCAAACATCCGTCAAATGCCAGTGAGGTGTACATTCTCACTGCACCCTTTATTACATTCCGTGAGGGGTGTAGTTTTAAAAATGGGGTCACATATGGGGGGGTTCCACTGTTCTGGCACCACGGGGGGCTTTGTAAATGCACATGGCCAAATTCTCTCTCCAAAAGCTCAATGATGCTCCTTCTCTTCTGAGCATTGTAGTTCGCCCCCAGTGCACTTCACGTCCACTTATGGGGTATTTCCATACTCAGAAGAGATGGGGTTACAAATTTTGGGGGGTATTTTCTGCTATTATCCCTTGTCAAAATGTAAAATTTGGGGGAAAATAAGAATTTTAGTGTAAAAAAAAAATATTTTTTTTTTACATATGCAAAAGTCGTGAAACACCTGTGGAGTATTAAGGTTCACTTTACCCCTTGTTACGTTCCCCAAGGGGTCTAGTTTCCAAAATTGTATGCCATGTGTTGTTGTGTTTTTGCTGTCCTGGCACCATAGGGGCTTCCTAAATGCGGCATGCCCCCAGAGCAAAATTTTCTTCCAAAAAGCCAAATGTGACGACTCCTCTTCTGAGACCTGTAGTGCGCCAGCAGAGCACTTTTCATCCCCATATGGGGTCTTTTCTGAATCGGGAGAAATTGGGCTTCAAATTTTGGGGGGTATTTCTGCTATTACCTTTTTTTTAAATGTTACATTTTTGCTAAACCAAGCATTTTTGGTAAAAAAAAAATATTTTTTTTTTACATATGCAAAAGTCATGAAACACCTGTGGGCTATTAAGGTTCACTTTATCCCTTCTTACATTCCTCAAGGGGTCTAGTTTCCAAAATGGTATGCCATGTGTTTTTTATTTTTTATTTTTATTTTTGCTGTTCTGGCACCATAGGGGCTTCCTAAATGCAACATGCCCCCAAAAACCATTTCAGAAAAACGTACTCTCCAAAATCCCCTTGTCGCTCCTTCGCTTCTGAGCCCTCTACTGCGCCCGACGAACACTTTACATAGACATATGAGCTATGTGGGCTACAAAATCAAGTATAAATTTTATCCTTTTACCCCCTTGTAAAAATAAAAAAATTGGGTCTACAAGAACATGCAAGTGTAAAAAATGAAGATTTAGAATTTTCTCCTTCACTTTGCTGCTATTTCTGTGAAACACCTAAAGGGTTAAAACACTGACTGAATGTCATTTTGAATACTTTGGGGGGTGCAGTTTTTATAATGGGGTCATTTATGGGGAATTTCTAATATGAACTTCAAACCTGAACTGGTCCATGAAAAATAGCGAGTTTGAAAATGTTTTGAAAAATTGTAAAATTGCTGCTGAACTTTGAAGCCCTCTGATGTCTTCCAAAAGTAAAAACTTGTCAATTTTATGATGCAAATATTGTATATGTGAATCCAAATAAAAATTATTTGGAATATCCATTTTCCTTACAAGCAGAGAGCTTCAAAGTTAGAAAAATGCAAAATTTTAAATTTTTTCATCAAATTTGGGGATTTTTCACCAAGAAAGGATGCAAGTTACCACTAAAATTTACCACTATGTTAAAGTAGAATATGTCACGAAAAAACTGTCTCGGAATCAGATTGATAAGTAAAAGCATTCCAGAGTTATTAATGTTTAAAGTGACAGTGGTCAGATGTGCAAAAAAGGGCTGCGTCCTAGAGGTGAAAATGGGCTGCGTCCTTAAGGGGTTAACCACCAAGCCCATTATGACCTTAACATCTGACCACTGTAATTTTAAGCATTAATAACTCTGGAATGCTTTTACTTATGAATTTGACTCCCAGATTGTTTGTTCGTGACATATTCTACTTCATGCTAGTGGTAAATTTTTGTCGATACCTGCATCATTTCTTGGTGAAAAATTCCAAAAGTTCATGAAAAATTAGAAAATTTTGCATTTCCTAACAAGCTCTCTGCTTGTAAGGAAAACAGACATTCCAAATAAATTATATATTGATTCACATATACAATATGTCTACTTTATGTTTGCATCATAAAATTGACAAGTTTTTACTTTTGGAGACACCAGAGGCTTCAAAGTTCAGCAGCAATTTTCCAACTTTTCACAAAATTTTCAAAATTGGAATTTTACAGGGACCAGTTCAGTTTTGAAGTGGATTTGAGGGGTCTTCATATTAGAAATACCCCACAAATGACCCCATTATAAAAACTGCACCCCTCAAAGTATTCAAAATGACATTCAGTAAGTGTGTTAACCCTTTAGGTGTTTCACAGGAATAGCAGCAAAGTAAAGGAGAAAATTCAAAATCTCCATTTTTGACACTCGCATGTTCTTGTAGACCCAGTTTTCAAATTTTTTCAAGGGGTAATAGGAGAAAATGCCCCCCAAAATGTGTAACCCAATTTCTCTCGAGTAGGAAATACCTCATATGTGAACATAAAGTGCTCTGTGGGTGCACTAGAGGGCTCATAAGCGAAGGAGCAACAATGGGATTTTGGAGAGTGAATTTTGCTGAAATGTTTTTTTAGGGGGCATGTCACATTTAGGAAGCCTCTATGGTGCCAGAACAGCAAAAAAAAACAAAACACATGACATACTATTTTGGAAACTACACCCCTCAAGGCACGTAGAAGGGGTCCAGTGAGCCTTAACACCCCACAGGTGTTTGACGATTTTCCGTTAAAGTTGGATGTATACTTAAAAAAAAAATACATTTTTCACTAAAATGCATTTTCCCCCCAAATTTACCATTTTTACAAGAGGTGATAGGGGAAAATGCCCCCCAAAATTTGTAACCCCATCTCTTCTGAATATGGAAATACCCCATATGTGGACGTCAAGTGCACTGCAGGCGAACTACAATGCTCTGAAGAGAAGCA
Organism: Hyla sarda; assembly: GCF_029499605.1. Classification (NCBI taxonomy): domain Eukaryota; kingdom Metazoa; phylum Chordata; class Amphibia; order Anura; family Hylidae; genus Hyla; species Hyla sarda. Next base: position 674,297 of record NW_026607590.1, on the reverse strand, counting down.
CACTTGGCTTTTTTAAAGTAATTTTTGCTGAAATGGTTTTTGGGGGACATGCCACATTTAGGAAGCCCCTATGGTGCCATAACAGCAAAAAAACAACAACACATGGCATACTATTTTGGAAACTACACCCCTCAAGGCACTTAACAAGGGGTACAGTGAGCCTTAAAAGTGTTTGACGACTTTTCGTTGAAGTCGGATATGTAAATAAAATTTTAAAAAATTTCGCTAAAATGCATTTTTCCCCCCAAATTTTCAAATTTTACAAGAGGTAATAGGAGAAAATGCCCCTCCAAATTTGTAACCCCATTTCTTCTGAGTATGGAAATACCCCATGTGTGGATGTAAAGTGCTCTGCGTGCAAACTACAATGCTCAGAAGAGGAGGAGCGCCATTGAGCTTTTGGAGAGAGAATTTGTTTGGAATGGGAGTCAGGGGCCATGTGTGTTTACAAAGCCCCCCGTGGTGCCAGAACAGTGGACCCTCCCACATGTGACCCCATTTTGGAAACTATAACCCTCACAGAATGTAATAAGTAGAGATGAGCGAATCAAACTTGACGAACCTGAATTCGTTACGAATTTCATGAAAAATTTGATTCGCTACGAATATCGCTGCGATTCTATCGCACGAATCGCTTAATTAAACTCCATTTTACAGCGTTCCAGGCTATTGTAGAGCTAAGATGGCGGATCCACATGTGAGTACATGGGGCAGGGGATTATGGGAGGGCGGGAAACAGCGGCGGGAATGAAGGTAGGCGGGCTGACCCTGAACCACATGTGAGATGGAGCCTATCAGTGTTCACTGACCCCTGTGATGTCACAGCCCCTATATAATCGGCGGCCATCTTGTCTCACTTCATTTCATCTATGCAGTCAGATGGAGAGGACGGGACTGTGTGCGTGTGAATAGCTCATACCACAGCGTTACACTGCAACTGCTAGTCACATCAGCATTAGGGAAAGGCAGGAGTGCAGAGTGCTGTGCTGTTACTCTGAGAAGGATCATTGATTGCTAAACCTCCTATTCACGTTATTGAGCATTGCAGCAGAGAGAGGCAGATAGCTGTCAGCTGCCTCATACAGATCTCCAAGCTGCCTGAACTTTATCAACCATCTTATCTCCTCATTTTTCAGCTCTATTGATTTTTTTTTCTCCACAAATCTTCTGCTGCTCAGAATTGTGTGACAGAGTGCAATTTAGGGTTTAATCCCTGGATAATTTTTTTTGTGGTGCTGCACTGTTGGGTCCTGCTGCTGTTCAGAAATAAGTCATATTAGTGTGGACTTTAGTGCCTTTTTACCATTTTTCACCTGTTACTCTGTCTCTGTGCTAAATTCAGTGTTATACCCCACGTTATACACCTGCCGGTGTATTAAAGAATTTTTTTTTTCCCTGAGTACAAATACGCTTAACAGTGGCCTTATCATTGCAAAGGGCCTAAATACAAGCAAATAGCGTACCATATACCACCTTTTTTTCTGTCTCTTTGCTAAATTAAGTGTTATACCACACGTTATATACCTGCCGGTGTATTAAAGAAAAAAAAAGTTTTTCCTGCGTACAAATACGCTTAACAGTGCGCTCATCATTGCAAAGGGCCTACATACAACCAAGTAGTGTACTATTTAGTACCTGTATTTCTGTCTCGGTGCTAAATTCTGTGCTATTCCACACATTAGTATACACTGGCTGGTGTATACAACAAAAAAATTGTTTTTTTCTGCGTATAAATACGCTTAACAGTGCGCTCATCAGTGCAAAGGGCCTAAATACAACAAATTAGTGTACTATTTAGTAACTGTTATTCTGTCTAGGGCCTATATACTTTGAAAGGACAGCCGTAAGTAATCGCCTGCTGCTGTTCTATACCCTCATAAACGCACTAAGTATGTCAGGCAGGGAAGTGCCAGGACGTGCACAGAGAAGGGGCAGAGGCCTACATACGTCAGGCAGAGTTGGCAGCAGACTTGGGGCGAGCGGCAGCAGGAGTCGCAGCAATAGGCCTGAGCTCCCGTTAACACCCAGCGGTCGTGTCGTCGACCCATCTCTCCTCGTCAATTGGTTTGCACACTCATCCCCATCATCACAAGCGACATCTGACAACCCCAGTCAAGAGTCGGTGGGTTCCTCAGACACAACCCTCAGTTGGCATGGCCCGGGAGCAGTCCCTGTAATCCCATTGCCTTTGTCCTATGCTGTTCCCTCTCCCAAAGATGTATCTCATGTTTTGGGTTCAGCTCCACTATTTAGCGAGGATGATGTAATAGAGGACAGTTAGCATCTAATGGGCAGCGAAGAATGTGAGGAGACATGCGTCCCTTGCTCCGCAAGGCGGGCAAGTAGTGATGAGGAGAGTGACGTGGGAGGCGGTGTTTCAATTGTTCATGGTCCTGAGGCAGACACTGTTGTGGAACACGAGGAGGACATCAGTGACGTGCACAAATCTTTTGATGATGATGATGAAGCCGATCGCAATTGGGAGCCGGGTGCAGAAGCCGGGCTTCATCATCATCAGGAGAAGAGATTTGCTCTTTGTCTATGAGGCAGCAAGTTGGTAGCATGGTTGGCAATCAGCGTGGTGGTGGCAGTAGTGAAAATTCAGGAGCCAAACGTGCCAGGGGGAGACCACCTGCTTCGCGGCAAGCTACCATTCAGGGAGGTAGTGGAACAGGGGTTTCTAGAGACGGCGCCAATAGCAGTGAAATAGTGCGAACTGCGGGTGGGAAAATCAGCTACTCTGCGGTGTGGTTGTTCTTCATAAAGAATCCGGAGGACCTTAGCGTAGTCACATGCAAAATCTGTGGGCAGAAAGTGAAGTGTGGCCAGGGTCCCAATCTCGGCACCACGGCCCTGCATCAACACATGATTCGCCACCATAAAGCGGCCTGGGATAACCGTGGCTCCGAGGTACTGGTCCAGCCTGCCACATCACCTAGTGGCCATCCGCTCCCTCCGTCATCCAGCCAAGGCTCCACCACCTCAGCCGAAGGGAGCATTGTGTCAAACCCTCCTTCTTTCGCTCCTGCTTCCTCCGCTCGTAGTCAGCCATTCCTCCAACAATCGATCGGCGAAGCCATGTCCAAGAGACAACAGTATGCGCCCACTCATCCAACGGCGCAGAAGTTGAATGGGCTCCTGAAGTTGCTGGTGTTGCAGTCCCTCCCTTTCCAACTGGTGGACTCTGCAGCTTTCAGGGAATTGATGGCTTGTGCCGAGCCGAGGTGGAGAGTCCCAAGCCGTCATTTCTTTGCGAAGAAGGCAGTACCAGCCCTGCATAAGTTTGTACAAGAGAAGGTGGGCCAGTTCTTGAGCCTTTCGGTGTGTTCAAAAGTGCACGGCAGCGCCGACGTGTGGAGCTGTAACTACGGGCAGGGACAATACATGTCTTTTACGGCCCACTGGGTAAATGTTGTTCCTGCACAGCCACAACAGGAACTTGGACAGGTTACACCGCTTCCTCCTCCACTCTCTGGCTCCCAGGCAGTTGGTCCTTTTACAGTGTGCGCCTCCTCCACCTCCTCCCCGTGTCCTCGGCCTCCAGTGCACGTCCAAATCTCGGTGGCCCTTCATCATACCACGTGTGTAGGGCACAGCGGTGTCAAGCCGTCCTTCACATGGTTTGCCTTGGTGAACGGAGTCACACAGGGGAGGAACTGCTAAAGTTCATTAGGGAAGAAATCCGAGTATGGCTTACTCCACGAAATCTGGAAATGGGAACCATGGTGACCGACAATGGGAAGAACATTGTGGCCGCGCTGCGACAAGGAAGTGTGAACCATTCGCCCTGCATGGCACACGTGTAGAATTTGGTTGTCAAGAAGTTCATCGAGTCTTTACCCCATTTGCAAGATGTCCTGACAATGGCAAGGAAACTGTGCATGCACTTCAGCCACTCGTACACCGCCAAGCACACTTTGCTTGAGCTGCAGCGTCAGAACGGTATCCCACAACATACCGTATATACTCGAGTATAAGCCGACCCGAGTATAAGCCGAGACCCCTAATTTCAACCCAAAATCCCAGGAAAAGTTATTGACTCGAGTATAAGCCTAGGGTGGGAAATACCTCATCCCCCCCTGTCATCATCCAGACCCGTCATTAACATCCTCATCATCCCCTTGTCATCATCCCACACATCCCCCCTTCATCATCCCCTTGTCATCATCCCACACATCCCCTTATCATCCCACACATCCCCCCTTCATCATCCCCTTGTCATCATCCCACACATCCCCTTGTCATCATCCCACACATCCCCCCTTCATCATCCCCTTGTCATCATCCCACACATCCCCTTATCCCACACATCCCCCCTTCATCATCCCCTTGTCATCATCCCACACATCCCCTTATCATCCCACACATCCCCCCTTCATCATCCCCTTGTAATCATCCCACACCCCCCCCCCTTCATCATCCCCACCCCCCTTCATCATCCCCACACCCCCCCCCCCCCTTCATCATCCTCTTCTCATCATTCGCCCTCAGTGGTCTTCAACCTGCGGACCTCCAGAGGTTTCAAAACTACAACTCCCAGCAAGCCCGGGCAGCCATCGGCTGTCCGGGCTTGCTGGGAGTTGTAGTTTTGAAACCTCCGGAGGTCCGCAGGTTGAAGACCACTGCGGCCTTCAACATCATCCAGCCCCCTCTCACCCCCTTTAGTTCTGAGTACTCACCTCCGCTCGGCGCTGGTCCGGTCCTGCAGGGCTGTCCGGCAAGGAGGTGGTCCGGTGAGGAGGTGGTCCGGGCTGCTATCTTCACCGGGGGCGCCTCTTCTCCGCGCTTCCGGCCCGGAATAGAGCCGTTGCCTTAACAACGACGCATCTGCGTCGTTGTCAAGGCAACGTGACTATTCTGAGGCCGGGCCCGAAGCGCTTAGAAGAGGCCTCCCCGGTGAAGATAGCAGCCCGGACCACCTCCTCACCGGACCACCTCCTTACCGGACAGCCCTGCAGGACCGGACCAGCGCCGAGCGGAGGTGAGTACTCAGAACTAAAGGGGGTGAGAGGGGGCTGGATGATGTTGAAGGCCGCAGTGGTCTTCAACCTGCGGACCTCCGGAGGTTTCAAAACTACAACTCCCAGCAAGCCCGGACAGCCGATGGCTGCCCTGGCTTGCTGGGAGTTGTAGTTTTGAAACCTCTGGAAGTCCGCAGGTTGAAGACCACTGCGGGTGGGGGAGTTCATTAGAGTATAAGCCGAGGGGGGTGTTTTCAGCACGAAAAATCGTGCTGAAAAACTCGGCTTATACTCGAGTATATACGGTAGTCTGATTTGTGACGTTGCTACACTTTGGAATTCCACCCTCCATATGTTGGACAGACTATACGAACAAAGAAAAGCCATCACAGATTTTTTGATGATACAAGCAGATAGGAGTACTCCCCTGTGTAACTTCAATGTGAACGAGTGGCAGCTCATACGTGACACCTGCCGTTTGCTGAGGCCTTTTGAGGAAGCCACATTTTTGTTAGTCGCTCGAATTACGCCATGAATGACGTAATTCCACTCCTACATTTACTCCCAAAAATTATTGAAAACATGGCTGGTCACAGCAATGGAGACGTTGCACCTACATCAGAAGGCTACATGAGTCCTGTGGGGGATGAACTGGAGGAGGATGATGAGGGGCAGAGCGGAGCACAGTTTACGGTGGATGAGATGGCCAGTGTTTCTGGTCATTGGACAGGAGAGGAGGAGCAGGAGCAGCCAGAGGAGCTGGAGGGTTATTACGAGGGAGGCGAGACAGAGGACCCAGACACACCGTGGCAGTATGCAGTGGAGATGGAGGCAGGTAGTCACAGCGAGTCACTGTCACAAATGGCACGATGCATGCTGAGTTGCTTGCGTAGTGACCCCCGAATTGTCACAATTCGTCAGCGCGATGACGTCCACATGGTCCATCCACTCGCAGGTCTGACTCGGGGGGCCCTCTGCGCTCACCTTCCACTGGCACGGTTGCTGGGGAGGGGAGGGGTGGCAGGAGCAGTACCGGCTCAATCAGCAGCAGCCTGAGTCTACAGTCGCTGATGAGTAGCTTCCTTCAGCCGCATAGTGAAGCTACTCATCAGCAGCAGGTGGACATGGAGCAGGACCTAAACCAGCAGGTGGTGGCTTACCTCGACATGACCCTGCCAACAACCGTTGAAGATCCACTGGACTCATTCTGTGTCTTTCAGGAACTACTTGCCTCCCTGGTGCCTCTGGCCTTGGGCCTTACGCAAATTTTCGCATATGCGCAAATTCGGACGCCAGTCTCACACAGTAGTATTAGAGCCTTTTTTACACCACACAAGCTGGAAGCAGAGAGGGATGATCACTGTGATGTGTACTGTGAATAAAAAAAAAAATAAATAAAAAAAAAGAATATTCGTAATTGCGAATATATAGTGCTATATTTTCGAATATTCGCAAATTCGCGAATATGCGATATTCACGAATAAAATTTGCATTGCAAAAATTTGCGAGCAACACTAGATCCGAGGACCTCACTAACCAACTCACTACAATCGCTTATAGTGACGGGCGGTGTGTACAAAGGGCAAGGACTTAATAAACACCAGCTTATGACCCTCACTTACTGGTAATTCCTCGTTTTAAGGTTAAATAATTGCAATCACAGATCCCTATCACGAACTGGTTTCAGCGTGCAACACGCACCTGTCCTTGAAAGATAGAGACGCTAATCCGTTCAGTGGAGCGCTAGTGCGGCCCAGGACATCTGAGGCCATAACACACCTGTTATTTCTCGATCTCAGGAGAAGGGGGTTCATCATCGGGAGAAGAGAGTTGCAGGTTGCCCTTGAGTCAGCAATGCGGTAGCACGGTTGGCAGTCAGCGTGGTGTGGCAGTAGTGGAAATTCTGGAGCCAAACGTGCCCGGGGGAGACCACCTGCTTTGCGGCAGCTTACCTTTCCGGGAGTTAGCAGGTTACCAGCACCGGTCGATGAAAGATAGAGACACGCTAATCCGTTCAGTGGAGCGCGCCTGCGGCCCCGGAAATCAGAGGGCATAACACACCTGGTATTGCTCGATCTAGCAATTGATCGTGCAAAGGTAGGTGGTTATTAAAGCCTCTTGGGTACTGCTGAGGCCTACTCTTGACTGCTCCTGGTGCAATGTATGGGGTAATTAAATACTCTTGGGTATTTTTTTTTTTTTTTTTTTTTTTACTGATAATTATATCAGTAATAAAATAAAATTTTCCAGAATGCTAATCGTTACACAACGGAACGCTTGTTGCGTGTGATTTTTTAATGAAAAAAAAAAATACGGACAGGGATTAAAGGGGTACTCCGCCCCTAGACATCTTATCCCCTATCCAAAGGATAGGGGATAAGATGTCAGATCGCCGGGGTCCCGCTGCTGGGGACCCCGGGAATCATTGCTGCAGCACCCCACTATCATGACTACGAAGAGCGAGTTCGCTCTGCACGTAATGACGGGCAATACAGGGGCCAGAGCACCGTTACGTCACGGTTCCGCCCCTCGTGACGTCATGGCCCACCCCCGTCAATACAAGTCTATGGGAGGGGGCGTGGCGGTCGTCACGCCCCCTGCCATAGACTTGCATTAAGGGGACGAGCCGTGATGTCATGAGGGGCGGAGCCATGATGTCACGCTGCTCCGGCCCCTGTATCGCCTGTCATTACGCGCAGAGCGAACTCACTCTGTGCAGTAATGATGGCCGGGTGCTGCAGCAGCGATCCCCGGAGTCCCCAGCAGCGGGAACGCGGCGATCTAACATCTTATCCCTTATCATTTGGATAGGGGATAAGATGCCAGGGGCGGAGTACCCCTTTAACTCTGCTTCATCATTTGGGGTGAAAAAAGTCCTTTGGTGATCTGATCTTTTGGAGACAGATGCGCTTACACACATATTGAATTAGTTTTTGTAAAAAAATTCAAACATTGTGTGGTTTATTATTTTTGAGAAGAATGTCTTTGGGTGGTCCACCGTCCTGCATTATAGAGTCTTGTGAACTGTTGGATATGCGCTTGTTCTTACACAAAGGTATTTCTTTAAAAAATTTCAAAAATGTTGTTGTTTTTTTGGAGGGGATTGTGAAGCCCGGGTGTGTACTGGTGCATCAGCCAACTCCAGGCTGTGTCCTTCAGGCAATATATGGGTTCCTGATGCCGCAGAGGCGGGGCCTGGGTCTGGAAATTTCTAAATTTTGGATAGCGGGTGCTACCTATGAGAAATCTTTGTCAAAAATTTCATATATTGTGTTGTTTTTTGGGGGGGATTGTGAAGCCCTGGTGTGTACTCTTGCATCAGCCAACTCCAGGCTGTGTCATGAAGGCAATATATGGGTTACTGATGCCGCAGAGGTGGGGCCTGGGTCTGTTAATTTCACATTTTTGGATAGCGGGTGCTACCAATGAGAAATCTTTGTCAAAAATTTCATATATTGTGTTGTTTTTTTGGGGGGATTGCGAAGCCCTGGTGTGTAGTGTACTAGTTCATCAGGCAACTCCACGCTGTTCATTCAGCCACTAAATGGTCTCCTCTTGCTGCCAACATGTCCACGTTATGTCATTCAGTCACTATATGGTCTCCTGACACTGATGCCACCACCAGGCTCTGTCATTGTACTGCTGTGCGGCAGTGATTATAAGAACGATGCCGGTAATCTGCATGCTATTCTGAATAACAGTATTATTTCACTACCCCAGCACACTCCATATGCGTTTTAGGACACAGCAAAGTGTTCTATACCCCTATAGAGGCTGTATGTAGGCTAGAAACAGCCTTTTTTAATATCGATTCGCCGCGAATAAATTCGTATCGAAACAAACTTTTTGGGAAAATTCGGCGAATCGGCCTAATCGAATTTTTGAAAAGTTCGCTCATATCTACTCCTCCTCTTCTGAGTATTGTAGTGTGCCAGCAGAGCACTTGATGTCCACACATGGGGTATTTCCATACTCAGAAGAAATGGGGTTCCAAATTTTGGGGGTAATTTTCTCCTATTACCCCTTGTAAAAATGTAAAATTTGGGGAAAAAACTGCATTTTAGTGAAAATTTTTTTTTTCATTTACACATCCAAATTTTACAAAAAGTTGTCAAACACCTGTGGGGTGTTAAGGCTCACTGTACCCCTTGTTACGATCCTTAAGGGGTGTAGTTTCCAAAATAGTGTGCCACATGTTTTTTTTTTTTTTGCTCTTCTGGCACCATAGGGGCTTCCTAAATGTGACATGCCCCCCAAAAACTATTTCAGCAAAATTTACTTTCCAAAAGTGACTCCTTCTCTTCTGAGCATTGTAGTTCACACGCAGAGAATTTTACATCCTAACATGGGGTATTTCCATACTCAGAACAGATGGGGTTATATATTTTGGGGGTCATTTTCTCCCATAACCCTTTGCAAAAATGGTTAACTTGGGGGAAAAAACTGCACTTTAGTGAAAATTTTTTATTTTTCATTTACACATCCGACTCGTCAAACACCTGTGGGGTGTTAAGGCTCACTGGACCCCTTGTTACGTGCCGTGTGGGGTTTAGTTTCCAAAAAGGTATGCCATGTGGGGGTTTTCTGCTGTTCTGGCACCAAAGGGGCTTCCTAAATGCGACATTCAGCCACGGGGACATGCCCCCCAAAAACCATTTCAGCAAAATTCAATCTCCAAAATCCCATTGTTGCTCCTTCCCTTCTGAGCCCTCTACTGCGCCCGCCGAACACTTGACATACACATATGAGGTATTTCCTTACTCGAGAGAAATTGGGCTACACATTTTGGGGGGCTTTTTCTCCTATAACCCCTTGCAAAAATTCCAAAACTGGGTCTACAAGAACATGCGAGTGTAAAAAAATTGAGATTTTGAATTTCCTCCTTCACTTTGCTGCTATTCCTGTGAAACACCTAAAGGGTTAAAACACTTTTGAATACTTTGAGGGGTGCAGTTTTTATAATGGGGTCATTTGTGGGATATTTTTAATATGAAGGCCCTTCAAATCCACTTCAAAACTGAACTGGTCCCTGAAAAATTCCGATTTTGAAAATGTTGTGAAAAATTGGAAAATTGCTGCAGAACTTTGAAGCCTCTGGTGTCTTCTAAAAGTAAAAACATCTCAACTTTATAATGCAAATATAAAGTAGACATATTGTATTTGTGAATAAATATATAATTTATTTGGAATGCCTGTTTTCCTTACAAGCAGAGAGCTTCAAAGTTAGAAAAAATGCTAAATTTTCAATTTTTTCATCAAATTTTGGAATTTTTCACCATGAAATGATGCAAGTATCGACAAAAATTTACCACTAACATGAAGTAGAATATGTCACAAAAAAACTATCTCGGAATCAGAATGAAAAGTAAAAGCCTCCCAGAGTTATTAACGCTTAGGCTGGGTTCACACTGTGGAATTTCTGGGCAGAATTTCTGCCGGAGATCAAGATGGCAGCACTAGGACCCCGTAGACTGCATTGTCGTCCCCATAGATGCCAATGCATTTCTGAGCAGATCTCCAAAAAGATCCACCCAGAAATGCATTGCCATCTATGGGGACAGCAATGCAGTCTGTGAGGTCTTAGTGCCGCCGGCTAAATCTCCAGCAGAAATTCTGCCCAGAGATTCCGTAGTGTGAACCTAGCCTTAAAGTTACAGTGGTCAGATGTGCAAAAAATGGCTGCGTCCTTAAGGTGAAAATGGGCTGGTTCCTTAAGGGGTTAAACCCCACTGGCATTTGACAGATCTTTGGAACAGTGGGCTGTACAAATGAAACATTTTCATTTTTCATTTTCACAGACCACTGCTCAAAAAATCTATCAGACACCTGTGAGCTCACTGCACCTCTTATTATGGGTGTAGTTTCCAAAATGGGGTCAGATGTTGGGGGGGGGGGGTCACTGTTCTGGCACCATGGAGGCCTAAACGCACATGGCCTTCAATTTCAGCCAGATTCTCTCTCCAAAAACCCAATGGCGCTCCTTCTCTTCTGAGCCCTGTAGTTCACCCGCAGAGCACTTTACATCCACATGTGGGGTATTTTCTGACTCAGAAGAAATGGGGTTACAAATTTTGTGGGGCTTTTTCTCCTATTACCCATTGTGAAAATGATAAAATTGGGGTAACACCAGTATTTTAGTGAAAAAAAATATGCATTTTTTTATTTTCTCCTCCAACTTTACCGAAAATTTGTCAAACACCTGTGGGATGTTAAGGCTCACTATACCCCTTGTTACTTTACGTGAGGGGTGAAGTTTTCAAAATAGGGTCACATGTGGGTGTTTTTTTTATGTTTATGCCAGAACCGCTGTAACTACCAGCAACCCCGGTGAAAATCACCAATTTAGGCCTTAAATGTATATGGTGCACTCTCCCTTCTGAGCCATGTTATGCGCCTGCAGAGCACTTTGCGTCAAAATATAAAAAATTTTCTCCTTTTACCTCTTGTGAAAATTAAAAGTATGGGGCAACACCAGCATGTTAGTGTAAAAAATGTAATTTGTTTACACTAACATACTGGTGTAGACCCCAAATTTACCTTTTCTTAAGGGGTAAAAGAAAAGAAAAAAAATTGTAACCCAAAACTGTTCCCTTGAAATATGAGAGGGCTCCAAAGTGAAAGAGCACCATGCGCATTTGAGGCCTAAATTAGGGATTTGCATCCACCAACAAATTATCCTACGGCAGTGCTTCCCAAATTGGGTGTCTCCAGCTGTTGCAAAACTCCCAGCATGCCAGGACAGTCAATGGCTATGCCGATGTTCTGGCCCCTGTTTCATTACGCACAGAGCAAGTTTGCTGACAGCAGGGTGCCGCAACCAATATCACGGGGGTCCTTTGGAGAGGGGATAAGATGTCTAGGTGCGGAGTACCCCTTTAACTCCATGGGGACGAAGGGCGTATGCATACGCCCTCGTGTCCTGTCACTTAAGGACGGAGGGCGTATCTATACGCCCTCGGCATTTCCGATCACTGCCGCTCGCCGGGCGGTGATCGGACCGGGATGACTGCTGATATCTATCAGCAGGCATCCCGTGGCAATGCCTAGGGGGGTCCTGAGACCCCCCCATATCGGCGATCGCAGCAAATCGCAGCACTGGTGACCCGATCTCCTGGAAAATAAGACTGATCGGAGCTGTCAGAGACTGCTCCGACCAGCCTAAAGGATAGGAGCGAGGTGGCAGTGTTGCCACCCCCTCCAATCCCCGGCCATTGGTCGGTCAGGCTGACCACCAATGGCAGGAGGGGGGCGGGGGGATTAGAGTTCATTTCCCCCACTCTGGCCACAGATCGGAAGTCGGTACAGAGCGGGGGAACACGGGCGGAGAGGGGGGAGCATGGCCCGGCTTACCAGGACCTTCGGAGGCGGCATCTGCGGCATCCACGGAGCAGCGGTCAGGGATGCTGGGCGTGTAGTTCTGCAATATCTGGCCCTTCAGATGTTGCAGAACTTCAACTCCCAGCATGCCTGGACAGTCTGGGCATGCTTGGAGTTGTAGTTTTGCAACATCTGGAGGGCTACAGTTTGGAGGCCACTACTTAGCGGTCTCCAAACTGTTCTTCCCCAGTTGTTGCATAACTACAACTCCTAGCATGCCCAGACTGTCCATGCATGCTGGGAGTTGTAGTTCTGCAACATCTGAAGGGACAGATATTGCAGAACTACATGCCCAGCATCCCTGACTGTCTGGCCATGCTGGGAATTGTAGTTTTGCAACAGCTGTAGGCACACTGGTTGGGAAACACTGAGCTAGAGTCTGTTTCCCAACTCAGTGATTCCAACCCGTGTGCCTCCATCTGTTGAAAAACTACAACTCCCAGAATGCACTAACAGACCATACATGCTGGGAGTTGTAGTCTTGCAACAGCTGGAGGCACATGGGTTGGAATCACTGAGCTAGAGTCTGTTTTCTAACTCAGTGGTTCCCCACCAGTGTGCCTACAGCTGTTGTAAAACTACAACTCCCAGCATGTACGGTCTGTCAGTGCATTCTGGGAGTTGTCATTTTGCCACAGCTGAAGGTTTGGGGTTTACAGTGGGTTTCCTTCAAGGAAATGAATGTACCCTAAAAACACTACACTAACAAATAATAAAAAGTAAAACACTACACATACACCCCCTTACACGTCGCCCCCCCCCCCCCCCATAAAAATGAAAAACGTCTCATACGGCAGTGTTTCCTAAACAGCGCCTCCAGCTGTTGCAAAACCACAACTCCCAGTGTTGCTGGACATAGACTGTCCTGACAGGCTGGGAGTCTTGCAACAGCTGGAGGCACCCTGTTTGGTAAACACTGCTGTAGGGTTTTGGTGGAGACAAGCCCCATCCTTGTAACCGGGTCCACCCCTACTGCAAATTCCTTATTCAGGCCTCAAATGCGCATGGCGCTCTCTCACTTCAGAGCCCTGTCGTATTTCAAGGCAACAGTTTAGGGCCACATATTGGGTATCTCCGTACTCGGGAGAAATTGTGTTACAAATTCTGGGGGGATTTTTCTCCCATTACCCTTTGTAGAAATGGTAAATTTGGGGGAAAAAACTGCACTTTAGTGAAAAAATGTTTTTTTTCATTTACACATCCGAATTTAACGAAAAGTCGTCAAACACCTGTGGGGTGTTAAGGCTCACCGGACCCCTTGTTACGTGCCTTGAGGGGAGTAGTTTCCAAAATAGTATGCCATGTGTTTTGTTTTTGCTGTTCTGGCACCATAGGGGCTTCCTAAATGTGATATGCCCCCAAAAACCATTTCAGCAAAATTCACTCTCCAAAATCCCATTGTCGCTCCTTCCCTTCTGAGCCCTCTACTGCGCCCCCCGAACACTTGACATACACATATGAGGTATTTCCATACTCGAGAGAGATTGGGTTATAAATTTTGGGGGGCTTTTTCTCCTTTTACCCCTTGTAAAATGTCAAAAACTGGGTCTACAAGAACATGCGAGTGTAAAAAATGAATATTTTGAATATTCTCCTTCACTATGCTGCTATTCCTGAGAAACACCTAAAGGGTTAACAAACTTACTGAATGTCATTTTGAATACTTTGAGGGGTGCAGTTTTTATAATGAGGTAATTTATGGGGTATTTCTAATATGAAGGCCCTTCAAATCCACTTCAAAACTGAACTGGCCCCTGAAAAATTCTGATTTTGAAAATTTTGTGAAAAATTGGAAAATTGCTTCTGAACTTTTAATCCCTCTGATGTTTTCCAAAAGTAAAAACATGTCAACTTTATGATGCAAATATATAGTAGACATATTGTATTTGTAAATCAATATATAATTTATTTGGAATGTCTGATTTCCTTACAAGCAGAGAGCTTCAAAGTTAGAAAAATGCTAAATTTCCAATTCTTTCATCAAATTTTGGAATTTTTCACCAAGAAATGATGCAAGTATCGACAAAAATTTACCACTAACATAAAGTAGAATATGTCACGAAAAAACATTCTCGGAATCAGAATGAAAAGTAAAAACATCCCAGAGTTATTAATGCTTAAAGTGACAGTGATCAGAATTGCAAAAAATGCTCCCGTCCTTAGGGTTATAATGGGCTCCGTCCCCAAGGAGTTAAGAGGGAAAAACATGATATATATTTAACCCCAACCTAAATGTACCTTATTTTTATTTTCTACCTAAGGTACATAAAGACCAAAATAAAATACATCAGATGGACGTCATTTTGGAGGCAATTAAAGGAGTAGTCCAGTGCTGAAAAACATCCCCTATCCCAAGGGTAGGGGATAAGTTTCAGATTGCGAGGGGTCCGACCGCTGGGGGCCCCCGCGATCTCCTGTACCGGGCCCTGGCTCGCTGGCCAGATAGCGCGTGTTGACCACCAGACGAAGCGGCAGCCGACACGCCCCTTCAAAAAAAGCGCTATGGCAGAGCCAGAGATTGCCAAAGGCCGCGCTGCATCAGTCCCCCCAAAACATTTGAGTTCCTGGATTTAAATATCTATATTCAGGATGGCTGTCTGCATACTGCCACCTATTTTAAGGAACTACCTCGACTTTAACAGTTGCCATCGGAAACAATGGAAGAAGAACATTCCATTCGGTCAAATGAAAAGAATCCGGAGGAATTGTTCTTCCACACAAAAATGCCAGCAACAACTAGATAACCTGGAGGATCGTTTTATACAAAAAGTGTATCCCAAACCCCTTATACAAGGAGCACCCCAGAGAGTGGACGAATTAGAACAAAGTGCTTGCTTGGAAAATAATAAACAGGGTACTGCAGAGGGAGGTTATAATGATGAATTTGATTCTGGTTTTCTAACTACCGTAAACCGACCAGAATATAAGCCGAGGCCCCTAATTTCCCCCCCCCCCCCCAAAAAAAAAAAATATATATATATATAAATATATATATATATATATATATATATATATATATATATATATATATAAAAGTTATTGACTCGACTATAAGCCTAGGGTGGGAAATACCTCATCCCCCCATGTAATCATCCAGACCCCCGTCATCATCCCCCCCCCCCCTTCATCATCATCGCCTGTCAATCCCTTCATCAGTGGTTTTCAACCTGCGGACCTCTAGATGTTGCAAAACTACAACCCCCAGCATGCCCGGACAGCCATCGGAGTTGTAGTTTTGAAACCTCTGGGGGTCCGCAGGTTGAAGACCACTGCGACCTTCATCATCATCCCCCCCTTAATCATCATCCCCCTCCCTTTCATCATCACCGCCTGTCAATCCCTTCATCAGTGGTCTTCAACCTGCGGACCTCCAGATGTTGCAGAACCACAACTCCCAGCATGCCCAGACAGCTATCGGCTGTTCGGGCATGCTGGGAGTTGTAGTTTTGAAACCTCTGGAGGTCCGCAGGTTGAAGACCACTGTGGCCTTTTTGTTTTGTACTCACCTCCCCTTGGCAGGAAGTTAGGGTGAGCTGGTCCTAGTGATGTTGCCTTGACGACGACGCACAGGGACGTTGTGCATGAAGAGGGCCCTCCGGTGAAAATGGACAGCCCGGAACGAGTATCCCTCCCCACTGGATGGTCCCTGCAGCATAGATGGCCCGGACCAGCTCACCCAAACTTCCCGCTGTGGGGGGGGGGGGGGGGGTGAGTACAAAACAAAAGAGGGGGGGGGGGGCTGGATGATGACGAAGGCCGAAGTGGTCTTCAACCTGCGGACCTCCAGAGGTTTCAAAACTACAACACCCAGCATGCCCAGACAGCTGATGGCTGTCTGGGCATGCTGGGAGTTGTAGTTTTACAACATCTGGCGGTCTGCAGGTTGAAGACCACTGAAAAGGGATTGACAGGCGGAGAGATCACTCGAGTATAAGCCGAGGGGGGCGTTTTCAGCACGAAAAATGGTGCTGAAAAACTCGGCTTATACTCGAGTATATACGGTAGGTATTACACATCACACACCAATATTTTTTTTTTATGTTTTTTATTTTTTTGTATAGGTAATATCACCAGCTCATATTATTTTTTTGTATAGGTAATATCACCAGCTCATATTATTTTTTTTATGGTTTTCCCGTGTCCTGTGCAGTATCTCTCCCAGAAGTCCACTTGATGGCCCACGTGGTGGTCTACACCCCGAAGTCATCAATTCTTACTCTAAGAGAGAGTTTGCAGCTGTTCCTGGAGACGGTTAACATTAACCTCTGCATGGTGGAATAATAGGTCACGATGTTTATCAGGATCAGTAGAAGCATCACCCACTCGATGATTATGGTGGTGATTTCACGGATCTCGTCCCAGTCTTCATCATCATAGAATAATTTCTGTAATGTTTTATATCCAAAGTAGAAAATTGCGCAGGTAAAAGCCAGGCCACAGCAGGTGCATCTACTATGGTGGATGACTTTGTTTGCTCCTGGTAATTTATACATCTGGATGGACTGCCCAAGGTAGTATAAGGCTTCACATGTAATGGAAATTATCGTGCTGACAAAGTGTATCCTGGGATATTCTTCGGGGGACAATACATGCATGACAGCTGTACCAAAACAGGAGGCCCACACAATGGCCAGCAGGATCCTCTGGATCAGGACCTGATGACCCCTGAACTCTTCAGTATGCATAACCATATACTTATAAATAAGAAAGGTTAGTACCAAAGTGCCAATGGATGTCCCTATGAATCCAATTCTCAATAATATGTTTTCGGGAAAGAAATTTCCCACGTCACTGTGAAGGAAAAGAAACCAATGTTATTGTGGATATTTCCTCACTCCCAACCCATGAAATAAGAATCTTGTGCTTGTTTATCTTACCTGATGCTCATCAGTGGCGAGGCGGCATGGCCGAGGACGACCGTCACGATGTAGCTGGTGGCAAGCCAGGCCGCACACCAAAACGCCAACAGAAGGGGGACGAACCCCAAACCTTTTAGCTCCATCTCAGTCAAGAAGAAGAAATAGAAGTTGCTAATCGCACTGTACCAATCTACAGAATGAAGGCTCGGGCGGCTGTCAGTGGAATGTCAGGACTCCAGCTGTCTATGACATCACATGTCTGATGTCACGATGACTGCTTGTTTCTTAGAGCTGCCATGATTTAGTATCTGCTATGGACAGAACCTGATGTTTCTACTATGGGCCTTACAGACCCCAGAACCCAAGTAATTAGCGCAGGGGCTCCATTTTGATCATCTCATATTTCACATTATTTGAGTTCCAGGGCTCGGATACATTTGCACCCTCTATAGCAGTGGTCTCTAAGCTGTGAACCCCCAACCGCTGCAAAACCACAACTCCCAGCATGCCCGGACAGCACCTTTGCATAAGGAAATAGCCTAATTAAACTTTTCTTATATATAGACTCCCCGACATCTCCAAGGATAAGCATCTAAGGGTCTCGTTCAATCTTAATGTTATACCTTTTTTCAATAAGATCGATGATTCCAAAATGTATGAATATAGGAATAACTCCATATAAGATACAAAAAGTTAGCATCCTCCATTTCTGGAAAAGTTTCTGAGTTGCCCAAAGCAACCAATCAGATTGCTTCCTTCATTTTTCAGAGGTCTTTTAAAAAAATGAAAGAAGCAATCTGATTGGTTGCTATGGAGAACTCAGAAACTTTTCCAGGAAAGTAAAGTTTAACCACAACCAGGGGCAGATCCAGAGTCTAGTCTCGGGAGGGGCACTATTAGAGAATTTTGTATTGGCGGACAGAAAATAAGGTGTTTCTTAACCCCTTAAGGACGCAACCCTTTTTCACCTTAAGGACTGGGCCCTTTTTCGCAATTCTGACCACCGTCACTTTACGAATTAATAACGCGAAAAAACTTTTACCGAATATTCTGATTCTGAGATTGTTTTTTCGTGACATATTCTATTTTATTTTGGTGGTAAATTTTCGGCGTTACTTGCATCCTTTTTTGGTGAAAAATCCCCAAATTTAATGAAAATTTTGAAAATTTTGCATTTTTCTAACTTTGAAGCTCTCTACTTGTAAGGAAAATTGATATTCACAATAAATTTTATTTTTCTTCACAAGTACAATATGTTCACTTTATGTTGGCATCATAAAATGGACATATTTTTGCTTTTTTTTTAAATTAGAGGGCTTCAAAGTAGAGAAGCAATTTTCAAAAGGGACAGATGTTACAGAACTACAACTATTTAAATAAAAACAAAAAAAAAACGTATAGGGTTCCCCGTATTTTCATTTTCAGCACAATACCATCCAAACAGCAACAGCCTGACGTTACCAGGGTGGGCGGGGACCATTGTTACTGGCCCTCCCCAGCCTAAATAACGCCAGCCTGTTACCGCCTAGGCCCAGGAGCACCATTTTTGACGCTCCGGGCCTGTTGGTACCGGCTCTTCCCGGCACCCCTGTGGCGGTGGGTACCGGGGTAATAATTGGGGGTTAGCGCTAGCTGTTTTTGGGGCTAGCGCTAAGCCCTGGCTTAGTAATGGATTCAGTCAATAAGACAAGCTTCCACTACTAACCCTGAAAATTCATTAAAAAAAACACATTGGAAAAATTATTTTATTTAACCCCTTAAGGACGCAGGACGTAAATGTACGTCCTGGTGAGGTGGTACTTAACGCACCAGGACGTACATTTACGTCCTGTGCATAACCGCGGGCATCGGAGCGATGCCCGTGTCATGCGCGGCTGATCTCGGCTGCTGATCGCAGCCAGGGACCCACCGGCAATGGCCGACGCCCGCGATCTCGCGGGCGTCCGCCATTAACCCCTCAGGTGCCGGGATCAATACAGATCCCGGCATCTGCGGCAGTGCGCGATTTAAATGAACGATCGGATCGCCCGCAGCGCTGCTGCGGGGATCCGATCATTCAGAACGCCGGACGGAGGTCCCCTCTCCTTCCTCCGTCCGGCTCCCGGCGTCTCCTGCTCTGGTCTGTGATCGAGCAGACCAGAGCAGGAGATGACCGATAATACTGATCTGTTCTATGTCCTATACATAGAACAGATCAGTATTAGCAATCATGGTATTGCTATGAATATTCCCCTATGGGGACTATTCAAGTGTAAAAAAAAATGTAAAAAAATGTAAAAGTAAAAGTAAAAAAAAAGTGAAAAATCCCCTCCCCCAATAAAAAAGTAAAACGTCAGTTTTTTCCTATTTTACCCCCAAAAAGCGTAAAAAACATTTTTTATAGACATATTTGGTATCGCCGCATGCATTAATGTCCGAACTATTAAAATAAAATGTCAATGATCCCATACGGTGAACGGCGTGAACGAAAAAAAAAGTCAAAAATTCCTACTTTTTTAATACATTGTATTAAAAAAAATTATAAAAAATGTATTGAAAGTTTTTTATATGCAAATGTAGTATAAAAAAAAGTACAGATCATGGCGCAAAAAATGAGCCCCCATACCGCCGCTTATACGGAAAAATAAAAAAGTTAGAGGTCATCAAAATAAAGGGATTATAAACGTACTAATTTGGTTAAAAAGTTTGTGATTTTTTTTAAGCGCAACAATAATATAAAAGTATGTAATAATGGGTATCATTTTAATCGTATTGACCCTCAGAATAAAGAACACACGTCATTTTTACCATAAATTGTACGGCGTGAAAACGAAACCTTCCAAAATTAGCAAAATTGCGTTTTCCGTTTTAATTTCCCCACAAAAATAGTGTTTTTTGGTTGCGCCATACATTTTATGATATAATGAGTGATGTCATTACAAAGAACAACTGGTCGCGCAAAAAACAAGCCCTCATACTAGTCTGTGGATGAAAATATAAAAGAGTTATGATTTTTAGAAGGCGAGGAGGAAAAAATGAAAACGTAAAAATTTAATTGTCTGAGTCCTTAAGGCCAAAATGGGCTGAGTCCTTAAGGGGTTAAGGACCGAGGGTTTTTCAGTTTTTGCAATTTCGTTTTTTCCTCCTTGCCTTTAAAAAAATAATAACTCTTTCAATTTTGCACCTAAAAATCCATATGATGGCTTATTTTTTGCGCCACCTATTCTACTTTTTAATTACGTCAGTCATTTTGCCCAAAAATCTACGGCGAAATGGAAAAAAAAAATCATTGTGAGACAAAATTGAAAAAAAACCCGCTGTTTTGTAACTTTTGGTGGCTTCCGTTTCTACGTAGTACATTTTTTGGTAAAAATGACACCTTATCTTTATTCTGTAGGTCCATACGATTAAAATAATACCCTACTTATATAGGTTTGATTTTGTCGTACTTCTGGAAAAAGTCATAACTACCGTATTTATCGGTGTATAACACGCACCCCCATTTTAACAGGGAAATTTAAGTAAAAAAAATAAAATGTAAAATAAATGACTTGGACTAAATGCCACATCATCTCCCCAACTTCGTTTTCTTCTGCACCTCAGTTTGGTCCCGTCCCCTCCAGTGCCACATCATTCCTTCCCTTTTATCAGTTCCTGTGCCACATTTACCCCTCTCATCGCCACCCCCCATATCTCATCATCTCCCCATGTCTCATCATTCCCCCCTCATCATCCCCCACCCTGTCTCATCATTTCCCCGTCTCATCCCCCCCTCATCATTTCCCCCTATCTTATCCCCCCTCATCATTTCCCCCCTCTTCCCCCCATCATCCCCCCCCTCATCATTTCCCCCTGTCTCATCCCCCCTCTCATCATTTCCCCCTGTCTCATCCCCCCTCATCCCCCCCATCATTTCCCCCTCTCTCATCCCCCCCATCATTTCCCCCTGCCTCATCCCCCCATCATCCCCCCTCATTATTTCCCCCTGTCTCATCCCCCCATCATCCCCCCTCATCATTTCCCCCTGTCTCATCCCCCCATCATCCCCCCTCATCATTTCCCCCTGTCTCATCCCCCCACAGGGGGTGTCTCATCCCCCCATCATTTCCCCCTGTCTCATCCCCCCTCTCATCATTTCCCCCTGTCTCATCCCCCATCATCCCCCCTCATCATTTCCCCCTGTCTCATCCCCCCTCATCCCCCCATCATTTCCCCCTGTCTAATCCCCCATCATTCTTCCCTCTCATCATTTCCCCCTGTCTCATCCCCCCTCATCCCCCCATCATTTCCCCCTGCCTCATCCCCCCATCACCCCCCCCTCATCATTTCCCCCTGTCTCATCCCCCCCTCATCCCCCCTCATCATTTCCCCCTGTCTCATCCCCCTGTCTCATCCCCCCATCATTTCCCCCTGTCTCATCCCCCATCATTCTTCCCTCTCATCATTTCCCCCTGTCTCATCCCCCCCTCATCATTTCCCCATCTCATTATTCCCCCATCATGTTCCTCCTATGGCATTCAGTGGTCTTCAACCTGCGGACCTCCAGATGTTGCAAAACTACAACTCCCAGCATGCCCGGACAGCCAACTGCTGTCCGGGCATGCTGGGAGTTGTAGTTTTGCAACATCTGGAGGTCCACAGGTTGAAGACCACTCTTCCCCTTTCCTTACTTGTCTGCACTTCGGCTGTCTTGCGGGGTCAGTGAAGCAGATGAGTTACGTCCTCTCCCGGCTCCTCTGCACGGCATCACGGAGGTCACTTTTCGGCGGCGACTACAGGAAATAAAGTGATGCCGCACAGAGAAGCCGGCAGAGGACGTAACTCATCTGCTTCACTGACCCCGCAAGACCCTCCGCCTGACCTGACCTGCCGAAGCGCAGACAGGTAAGGAAAATAAACGAAACTATAAAAAGCAGGGAAAGGGGGAATGATGAGGGAGGGGGGAGGGAGGGAAAATGAAAAGTAAAACTCACTTGTTTTCTCCTGCACTATCCACAGGAACTGGTGGATAGTGCGGGAGACGCTGATTAAAAGGTAGCGCAGATCCGGACAAGGTAGGGCTCATTTTAATCAGCATCTCCCGCACTATCCACCACACCAGTACCTGTGGATAGTGCGGGAGAAAACAAGTGACAGTGCGGGGAGGAGACACCGCTGGTCACTGATTTAAAGTAGCCACGGTCGTGCTGTTAATACTTAACAAGCAGACGCTGCTGCGGCCGTTTTAAATCAGGGACCAGAAGACTTATCGACGTATAACACGCAGGAAGACTTTTTGCCTTAAATTTAAGTTTTAAAAGTGCGTGTTATACGCCGATAAATATGGTACATGCAGGAAAATTAATGCGTTTAAAATTATCATCTTCTGGCCCCTATTTTTGCATTGATAGGACTTATTGATCACTTTTTATAAATTTTTTCATGATATAAAAAGTGACCAAAAATTCACTATTTTGGATTTTGGAATTTTTTTGCACGTACACCATTGACCATGCGGTTTAGTTAACGATATATTTTTATAATTCAGATATTTCCGCACGCGGCGATACCACATATGTTTATTTTTATTTACACAGTGTTTTTTTTTTTTATGGGAAAAGGGGGGCGATTCAAACTTTTAATAGGGAAGGGGTTAAATGATCTTTATTCACTTTTTTTTCCCACTTTTTTTTTGCAGTGTTATAGCTCCCATAGGGACCTATAACACTGCACACACTGATCTATTACATTGATCACTGGTTTCTCATAGGAAACCAGTGATCGATGATTCTGCCGCTTGACTGCTCATGCCTTGATCTCGGGCACTGAGCAGTCATTCGGCGATCGGACAGCGAGGAGGCAGGTAGGGAGCCTCCTGCTGTCCTGTAAGCTGTTCGGGATGCCGCGATTTCGCCGCAGCTATCCTGAACAGCCCACTGAGCTAACCGGCATACTTTCACTTTCACTTTAGACGCGGCGTTCAACTTTGAACGCCAAGTCTAAAGGATTAATAGCGCGCGGCACCGCGATCAATGCCGTGCGCTATTAGCCACGGCCCGACCCGCTATTATAGATCGGGAGCGGACACATGACGTTCCAGTACGTCATGTGTCCTTATGGAGTTAACTTACTAAGGGGTGACTAGGATATAACTAGGGAAGCGGACCCTGACAGGGACTGTGACTTTGGGGCCCCCCCAAACAAGGCACAGTATGAATACGTGCCAGGACACCACAAACCCCCTTACTTAAAACAAGTAGACCCCGACGCCTGTCCCCTAAGGCAGAGGGACTAGGACAAGGACAGAATTATTAAACAGTCTATACATCCTGACAACATTTTCTTTTAATTTGCCTAGTATTCTTACTAAACAATTATGAAGCTATCTAACATTTAGTCTCTAGCTCCTTAGACATCTTTATAGCTCTTTCTATACATTTATGAGGCTAACTAGACGTTGATAAAGCTCACTAGACATTGGATGAAGCTGTCTAACATTTAGTCTCAAGCTCCCTGGATTTTTATACAGAGCTCTCTATACATTTAGTCTCAAGCTGTCTAGACATTTTTGAAAACTCACCACATTTTCTTTTGTTTTGCCACGATGAGTCACCTGTTAGTACACAAAAGTTATATTGGCTTGCCTGAGGCTATCTACCAATAAGTTTAACCACCAGGGTCTATTGGCTACACGCTTCTTACCTCTAGAACACAACAGTATACCCTTACCTAGGTTACCTTTAGAAATATGTGTTTAATTTTAGCACTCAAAAGCATCTACTGGCCAGGTAGAGCATTTCATACATGTAATAAAGAAAAGAGAGATTAGTGTACCTAACAGTGGCAGGAATAGAATTTCAATAGGCTACAATTCCTAAAGTGTTTCTTGAGTGTGAGACATATTTATATTTTACTTTGTGTATTGAAGAAGACTGAGATAAGTACATTTGAGTGAGCTATTTGAGGTACTATGTGTGCACGTACTGCTTAAAAGTTAGTCTTAATACCTTAAGGGTAGTTCACCCTGAGTAGTCCTTTGAGACTCTCGCAACATCACCCCCGGGCTGGCAGGAGTCTCTTCACATAGAGATTCTGCGGAAACTTCAGTCCCCGAGGGACCAGCTTGAAGGCTGGACACAGGAGCAACATCTTCGGTTGGACTGGGAGATTCTCTGAAGTCAGGTAGAGAAGGTGTAGCAGGACTTGGAGTAGCCACAGGAGCAGGACTGGTGCTGGGGGAAGCAACCAATGGTGGCTGACTGGATGGAGCAGCTATTGGCAGCTGGCTGGGCGGAGCAACCAGCGGAGGCTCGCTAGGTGGAGCAACAAGGGGCGGCTGGCTTGCAGCTGAACATGGCATACCCCAAAACATGACAGGTTGGTGAGAAGAGAATAAAGGAACATCCATACTGGGATGAATTCCTTCTCCTGGTACATATTCCCTGGCTGGCCTGGCTGGAGGAGGAGTAGGGAGAAGTGCAGGAGGAGGGGGTCCCGGTAAGTCTTCCTTCAAGCACACTTTTATTCGGTTTTGGTGGACCACCTGTGGCTCAAACCCTTTTTTCTGTATCTCATACACATCTGTGTCGGGATAAGGAATTGCAGTAATAGTATAGGGTTCTGTTTCCCATAGAGAATCCAGCTCATGAGTTCTTGGGAATTTCCTGAGCCAAACTTTGTCTCCCAGCTGCAGGGGTTAAGCCGAGGCATGCCGACTTTTTTTGCTGTCGGGCCTGGGCTTCGACCATTTTTTCTCCACAATGTCTCGGGCTTCTTTGATTCTCCTGCGATGTTCAGAGACCCAGTCCTGCAAGACTTGAGGGGAGTTATTGAAAGGGGCCTGTAGCCCAAAGGTTCTGTCCTTCGGCAATTGACCATGTCTTCCCATCATGAGAAAGAAATGGGTATACCCTGTAGAACAATGAGTAGTGTTGTTGTAGATTTCCAATAACTCAGGCAGTAGTCGGGGCCACTCTTCATGTTTCGAGACAGAAGCTGCTCGGAGCATATGGATAAACACCTGGTTGATCCTTTCACAGAGCCCATTTCCTTGAGGATGGTAAGCTATCGTTCCGAGCTTCTTACAATCATGCAGCTGGCAGAGTTCCTGGAACAACTGAGCTTCGAAGGCCGTCCCTCGATCAGTGAGGACTGCTTCGGGACACCCCAAGGGCTGGATCCAGTGGCTGTAGAAGAGTTATGCTGCCGTCTTGGCGGTCAGATCCTTGACGGGAACAACAACCATCCACTTAGAGTAATGTTCCACCATGGTCAAGGCATAGCAATAGCCAGATCCAGTGGGGGTCAGCTTCACATGGTCAAGGGCAACCATTTGATTAGGCCTCTCAGTATGGATGGGGTGCAAGGGTGCTCTTGCATCTTTTTGGGGGTTCCTGATGAGATTGCACGTGGTGCATTCAGCACACCATATTTCGATGTCTCCTCGCATTCCTATCCAATAAAATCTTCGGCGAATAGTGGCCTCTGTCTAATGGATTCCAAAATGCCTCGACTGGTCGTGATATGCATTCAGGACCATAGCTGCATCTCTTCTGGGGATTACAATTTGATGCACCCGTTCTCCAGACACTGGGTCCAATGAGTTTCTGTATTGCAGCCCCTTATGGAGGAATAGGCGATTTCGCTGTCGCCACAACTGTCTCAGTTCAAAGTCCCCTTGTTGCTTGTGGAGTCGAGTGGGCACCTTCTTGTGGAGGCAGTAATTCAAGAGGTCCCCTATGACCCAGTTTTCATCCTGCAGAGTCTTCCACGTGTATTGGTCTTCAGGGACTTCCAGAGGTCCGGGTTCGTCACCCTCTTGGGCCGTTAGAGCATTCTGGCTCATGAACCGTTGGTAGAAGGGTGGCATTTCCACATCTTCCCATTCGTCCCCTGCAGGGGGTTCTTCACCTGGGGCCATCCGGGAGAGAGCATCCGCATTGACATTGGATTTTCCACTGCAGTACTTAATACTGAAGTTATAATTGGCCAACCGGGAGACCCAGCACTGTTCAATAGCCCCCAACTTAGCAGCGTTCAAGTGGGCCAAGGGATTGTTGTCCGTATAGACCGTGAAGGGGGTGGCCACCAGATAATCCTTGAATTTTTCAGTGATGGCCCAGACCAGGGCCAAGAGCTCCAACTTGAAAGAGCTATAGTTGTCATCGTTCATTTCCGCGCCTCGAAGATGACGGCTGGCGTAGGCTATTACCCTCTCTTTACCATCTTGGAGGTGAGATAAGACGGCTCCCAGTCCTTCGAAACTGGCCTTAGTATATAAGCGGAACGGCTTACCGTAGTCAGGATAGGCCAAGATAGGAGGTTCTGTAAGAAGGTACTTTAAAGCTCGGAAGGCAGTTTCTTGGTCTTCAGCCCATTGTGTCGGGAGCCTCCCATTATAATTTTCCTTGGCAGTACCCCTCAGTAAGGCAGTCAAGGGGCCAGCAATTTGTGCAAAGTGAGGGATGAAAAGTCGGTAGTAGCCGGCAAATCCCAGGAAACTTATGACGTCTCGTACTGTCTTGGGTGTAGGCCGGTTCCTCACAGCACTTCTTTTCTGGGGGTCAGGTTGGACACCATCGGCACTTACGACATGTCCTAGATAGTGCACTTGTGGCTTTAACAGGTGACACTTGGATGGCTTGACCTTCAGTCCTTGCCGTATAAGGACCTGGAAAACTTCTCTTTTTTTTTAAATCTGATATTTTTATTAAGATCTAAAACATACAGGACCCTGACCCATTCCAAAAATCTGCCACCCAAACCTCTCCATCGCCGGCCTGAGGTAGCTACAATCTACCCTGTCGAAGGCCTTCATGGCATCTATCGACAGGATGGATCGGAGCCCCTACTCCGGCATATGAATATTAGCAGACAGCTTAATCAAATTATCATGACTATTTCGGCTCGGTACAAAGCCGGTTTGGTCAGTAGCAATAATTTTGTTACAAACCTTTGCCAATCTCATTGCCAAAAACTTGGCAATAGTTTTGGCATCTGAATTTAATAGAGAGATGGGTCTATATGAATCAGCTGAAAGAAGGTTCTTTCCCATTTTTAACAGCAGAATTATGTTTGCTTCACGCATAGTCAATGGGAGAGACCTACTAATACAGGATTTTATTACAAGCAAGAGGCGAGTATTATAGTGCCAAATCTTTCTTTTAGTGAAAAAACAGCAGCAAAAGAGTTAACGGAAATAAGAAGAGAAAAAACACAGGTGAACGCAGGTGATAGCAGGTAGGTAATCAGCAAGGTATCCACCAATCAGCACACGGCATAGGTTATAAGAGGTATAGGCGTTCCTTAACCCCTTAAAGGGGTTATCCAGGGAAAAACTTTTTTTTTAAATATCAACTGGCTCCAGAAAGTTAAACAGATTTGTAAATTACTTCTATTAAAAAATCTTAATCCTTTCAGTACTTATGAGCTTCTGAAGTTTAGGTTGTTATTTTCTGTCTAAGTAATCTCTGATGACACGTGTCTCGGTAACCGCCCAGTTTAGAAGAGGTTTGCTATGGGAATTTGCTTCTATCTCTGTCCCTCTCTCCACTATTCAGCATTACGCGCCCGTTACCTCACAGGCTCCTCAGACTGCCGTGTCATTGGAGTCTTCAGATTCTCAGTATTTTCTCCAACTAGTTGTTTCTCTTTACTCATTTAGCCCTCTGGTTTTCCAATAGTCTCTTGCTGGACAAATATTAACCCCTTAAGGACCCAGCCATTTTACACCATAGGACCCAGCCATTTTTTGCACATCTGACCACTGTCATTTTAAACATTAATAACTCTGGAATGCTTTTAGTTATCATTCTGATTCCGAGAATTTTTTCGTGACATATTCTACTTTAACATAGTGGTAAAATTTTTTGGTAACTTGCATCCTTTCTTGGTGAAAAATACCAAAATTTGATGAAAAATTTGAAAATTTTGCATTTTTCTAACTTTGAAGCTCTCTGCTTATAAGGAAAATGGATATTCCAAATAATTTTTTTTATTCACATATACAATATGTCCACTTTATGTTTGCATCATAAAATTTACATGTTTTTACTTTTGGAAGACACCAGAAGGCTTCAAAGTTCTGACGCAATTTTCCAATGTTTCACAAAATTTCCAAAATCACAATTTTTCAGGGACCAGTTCAGGTTTGAAGTGGATTTGAAGGGTCTTCATCTTAGAAATACCCCACAAATGATCCCATTATAACTGCACCCCTCAAAGTATTCAAAATGATATTCAGTCAGCATTTTAACCCTTTAGGTGTTTCACAGGAATAGCAGCAAAGTGAAGGAGAAAATTCACAATCTTCATTTTTTACACTCGCATGTTCTTGTAGACCCAATTTTTTTATTTTTACAAGGGGTAAAAGGAGAAAATGTATACTTATATTTGTAGCCCAATTTCTCTCGAGTAAGCACATACCTCATATGTCTATGTAAAGTGTTCGGCGGGCGCAGTAGAGGGCTCAGAAGCGAAGGAGCGAAAAGGGGATTTTGGAGAGTACGTTTTTCTGAAATGGTTTTTGGGGGATATGTTGCATTTAGGAAGCCCCTATGGTGCCAGAACAGGAAAAAAAAACACATGGCATACAATTTTGGAAACTAGACCCCTTGAGGAATAAAGTGAGCCTTAATACCCCACAGGTGTTTCACGACTTTTGCATGTAA
This sequence comes from Hyla sarda, assembly GCF_029499605.1. Lineage (NCBI taxonomy): Eukaryota > Metazoa > Chordata > Amphibia > Anura > Hylidae > Hyla > Hyla sarda. The sequence goes on along the minus strand of NW_026607590.1, from coordinate 645,473 downwards.
AAAAAGAAAAATAAAATTTCACTAAAATGTGTGTTTACCCCCTAATGTCACATTTTTGCAAGAGTTAATAGCAGAAAATACCCCCCAAAATTTGTAACCCCCTCTCTTCTGAGTATGGAGGTACCCCATAAGTTGACCTGAAGTGCACTATGGGAGAACTACAATGCTCAGAAGAGAAGGAGTCATATTTGGCTTTTTGAGAGCAAATTTTGCTCGGGGGCATGTCGCATTTAGGAAGCCCCTATGGTGCCAGGACAGCAAAAAATACCCACATGGCATACCATTTTGGAAACTAGACCCCTTCAGGAACGTAACAAGGAATAAAGTGAGCCTTAATACCCCACAGGGGTTTCACGACTTTTGCATACGTAAAAAAAAATATTTTTTTTTTACTAAAATGTGTGTTCCCCCCCCAAATTTCACATTTTTGCAAGGGTTAATAGCAGAAAATACCCCCCAAAATTTGTAACTCCATCTCTTCCGAGTATGGAGGTACCCCATAAGTTGACCTTAAGCGTACTACGGGCAAACTACAATGCTCAAGAGAAGGAGTCATATTTGGCTTTTTGAGAGCAAATTTTGATCGAGGGGCATGTCGCATTTAGGAAGCCCCTATGTTGCCAGGACAGCAAAATAACCCCCACATGGCATACCATTTTTGAAACTAGACCCCTTGAGGAACATTACAAGGGGTACAGTGAGCATTTACCCCCCACTGGTGTCTGTCAAATCTTTGGAAAAGTGGGCTGTACAAAATTTTTAATGTGCACAGCCCACTGTTCTAAAGATCTGTCAGACACCAGTGGGGTGTCAATTCTCACTGCACCCCTAGTTTCCGAAATGGGGTCACATGTGTTTTTTTTTTTTTTTTCGTTTGTCAAAACCTCTATAACAATCAGCCACCCCTGTGCAAATCACCTCAAATGTACATGGTGCACTCTCCCTTCTGGGCCTTGTTGTGCGCCCCCAGAGCACTTTGTGCCCACATATGGGGTATCTCCGTAGTCGGGAGAAATTGCATTTCAAATTTTGGGGGGCTTTTTTCCCTTTTACCTCTTGTCAAAATGAAAAGTATAGGGCAACATCAGAATGTTATTGTAAATGTTTTTTATTTTTTTACACTAACATGCTGTAGCATGATGTAGACCCCAACTTCACCTTTTCATAAGGGGTGAAAGTAGAAAAAGCCCCCCAAAATTTGTTAGGCCCTAAACTGTTGCCTTGAAATACGACAGGGCTCCAAAGTGAGAGCGCCATGTGCATTTGAGGCCTGAATTAGGGATTTAATAGGGGTGGACATAGGGGTATTCTACGCCAGTGATTCCCAAACAGGGTGCCTCCAGCTGTTGCAAAACTCCCAGCATGCTTGGACAGTCAACGGCTGTCCGGCAATACTGGGAGTTGTTGTTTTGCAACAGCTGGAGGCTCCATTTTGAAAACAGTGGCGTACCAGACGTTTTTCATTTTTATTGGGGAGGGGGACTGTGTAGGGGTATGTGTATATGTAGTGTTTTTTACTTTTTATTTTATTTTGTGTTAGTGTAGTCTAGTGTTTTTAGGGTACAGTCACATGGGCGGGGGATTACAGAGAGTTTCCCGCTGCGAGTTTGAGCTGCCGCACAAAATTTGCTGCATCGCAAACCTGCAGCCTGATACTCACTGTAAGCCCCTGCCCATGTGAATGTACCCTGTACATTCACAGGGGGGGGGGGGGGGAATCTCCCAGCATGCTCAGTCTATCAGTGCATGCTGGTAGTTATAGTTTTGCAACAGCTGGAGGCACACAGGTTGGGAAACGCTGAGTTAGGAAACAGACAATGTTTCCCAACCAGTGTGCCTCCAGTTGTTGCAAAACCACAACTCCAAACATTCTCAGGCATGCTGGAAGTAGTAGTTCGGCGACATCTTTAGAGCCAGATGTTGCTGAACTACATCTCCCAGCATACTTGGAGTTGTAGTTTTGCAACATCTGGAGGACTACAGTTTGCAGACTACTTATACAGTGGTTCCCAATCTGTGCCCTTCCAGATGTTGCAAAACTACAACTCCCAGTATGCCAAAACTGTCCAGGCATGCTGGGAGTTGTAATTCTGCAACATCTGAAGGGCCAGATGTTACAGAACTACAACTCCCAGCATGACTGGACAGTAAGGGCATGCTGAGGATGTGTAGTTTTGCAACATCTGGAAGGGCACAGTGGTCCCAAAACTGCGGACCTACAGATGTTGCAAAACTCCAAGGACTGTCTGGGCATGCTGGGAGTTGTAGTATACAGGGCTTTATGGCGACGTGCATTGCTGTAAAGGGCCCGACCACGGCTGAAGATCCACTCACCTGTCGCCGCCGCCGTCTTCATCGCCGGGATCCGGGTCTTCAGGGACGAGGTAAGTAACGGGGCCGGGCCCCAGCACTCCCCCGTCGCGTCCTCCGGTCTTCCTCCTGTCCTCTCCGGACTTCCAGGGGCCGGGCAGGGCGGGAGGAAGTAACCGCCCCCCACCCACCCCGTGCGATTGGTCGGTTAGCTAACCGAAGAATCGCAGGGGATAGGAGGAGGTGGCACCTCGCTCCTATACTTTAGCATGGTCCTGGCCTTCTGTGACAGCCGGGATCATGCAAAATTACCGGGCGGTCGGGTCCCAGAGACTCGATCAGCCCGGTATCGCCGCAGATCACAGGGGCGATTTCCCTAGCGATTTGCGGCGATCACCGACATGGGGGGCCTACATGGCCCCCCTCGGCGTTTGCCCTGGATCCCTGCTGAAGGATTTCAGCAGGGATCCGCTTGCGATCTCCACCGGGTGAGCGGCGGAGACCAGGAAAAGACCATGACGTATGCATACGTCATGGGTCCTTAAGGGGTTAAGAATATTACTTGGCATTAATATTAATAATATATTACCTTTCTGTCATTGACATTGTGTCCCAGTCACTGCCACACATTAGACTTGTGCACTACAAAATTTTTTGTTTTGTTTCGTTTTGTTTTTTCGTTTTGGAAAAAACTTTTCGCTTCGGCAATATTTTCGGTTTTGATTCTTCGGATACATTCAGTATTCAGTATTCGGGTGTTCGGGGCTGATTTTTTTTTCGGATACATTCGGTATTCGGGTGTTTGGGGTTGATTTTTTTCGGATACATTCGGTATTCGGGTACATTCGGGTACATTCGGTAAATCTTTTTATTCTTTTTTTGGACTTTAGCGATCCTAAAAAATTATGGAGATGCCTTTTTTATTAAAATTTCGTAGGGTACCATAAAAAAATCATAACAAAAAAGATACAGTAGTGATGGAAAAAATTGTATCTAACGAAATGTATCTTTTTTATTATGAAATGTTTATTAATTTTTAAACAGGGATCAATTTATGTGAGCGGGTAAAGCACTAAAAATGTAGCCGACAATAATGAAAATGTAGTGTGTGCGTGTTTTTCACTTTTTTTAAAAAACATTTTTTAGGTAGTACTACTACTCCCAGCATGGAACACACTCTTCCATGTTGGGAGTAGTAGTTACCTGTACTAATTGACAGATCGCTGGGGTCCCTTGCGATCTTATTGTATAGATGGGGCGGCAGCTCTTCTATGGTCCCCTGCACTCACGTATATATACACATATTCATATTTCCCGCAGAGCTGTGATATGTCTCGCTACGATATGTCTATTAATGCAGGTACTACAGCTCCCAGCATGGAGCAGAGTGTGCTCCATGTTGGGACTATTAGTACCTGCAGTAAGGGACAGATCCCAGCGGATGTCACTCCTCCTGACACCTTCTGCAATGTGCTGATGTGAATGTCGGGATCAGCTGTTCTCATGGCTACAGAGCCGGGAGAACAGCTGACGCTGAGCCGTAGGTATACATGGTATATCTACTGCCCAGCAATAACTTACAGTGAGCCTGCAATGTGTATACAGTATACACATTGCTGGCTCACTTAACCCCTTGCTAAGCTGTGCGCTATGTGCAAGCCCAGCAAGGGAAGAGTGAACTTACACTGCTGGACAGTGTAGGTTAACCCTTTGGGCGGTATACACTATATACATCTATCTATAGATAGCTGTATATAGTGTATACAGAAGACGAAGTCCGCTTACTTCTCTCGAGTACCGGGCAGGTCCGTGTAGCTCCGCCCCTAGTGATGATGTCATTAGGGGGCGGGGCTACAGAAGGGAACAAGGCTAGTTAATCTGAAGCTCTGTTCACATTGTCCGTTTTGTGTAATGTGAACAGACCTTTCTGGCAGTTTCTACCCAGACAGGGAGACTCCAGCTGTTGCTAAACTACAACTCCCAGCATGCCCAGACAGCCAGAGGCTGTCTGGGCATGCTAGGAGTTGTAGTTTTGCACCAATTGGTGGCTCCCTGTTTGGGTAGACATTGTATCATGGGTGCTCTCCCCAGCGGACAGCGGCAAAAATGTCATAACCATTTTTTTGTGTTTTTTTTCTTCTCGTTTCAGATCCGTGTATGCAGAGGATTACTGCGTATTCGATGGATTACGGTGGATTATTATTTTTTTCTTTTAATAAAATGGTTAATGAGGGCTGTGGGGGAGTGTTTTTTTAAATAAAATAATTTTTCCAATGTGTTGTGTTTTTTTTAATGAATTTTCAGGGTTAGTAGTGGAAGCTGGTCTTATTGACTGAATCCATTACTAAGCCAGGGCTTAGCGCTAGCCCCAAAAACAGCTAGTGCTAACCCCCAATTATTACCCCGGTACCCACCGCCACAGGGGTGCCGGGAAGAGCCGGTACCAACAGGCCCGGAGCGTCAAAAATGGTGCTCCTGGGCCTAGGCGGTAACAGGCTGGCGTTATTTAGGCTGGGGAGGGCCAGTAACAATGGTCCCCGCCCACTCTGGTAACGTCAGGCTGTTGCTGTTTGGATGGTATTGTGCTGAGAATGAAAATACGGGGAACCCTATACGTTTTTTTTTTAAATAGTTGTAGTTCTGTAACATCTGTTTCTTCAGATTTAGCAATTTTCATGAAATTTTTGAAAATTGCTTCTCTACTTTGAAGCCCTCTAATTTAAAAAAAAAGCAAAAATATGTCCATTTTATGATGCCAACATAAAGTGAACATATTGTACTTGTGAAGAAAAATAAAATTTATTGTGAATATCAATTTTCCTTACAAGTAGAGAGCTTCAAAGTTAGAAGAATGCAAAATTTTCAAAATTTTCATTAAATTTGGGGATTTTTCACCAAAAAAGGATGCAAGTAACGCCGAAAATTTACCACCAAAATAAAATAGAATATGTCACGAAAAAACAATCTCAGAATCAGAATATTCGGTAAAAGTGTTTTCGCGTTATTAATTCGTAAAGTGACGGTGGTCAGAATTGCGAAAAAGGGCCCAGTCCTTAAGGTGAAAAAGGGTTGCGTCCTTAAGGGGTTAAGAAACACCTTATTTTCTGTCCGCCAATACAAAATTCTCTAATAGTGCCCCTCCCGAGACTAGACTCTGGATCCGCCCCTGGTTGTGGTTAAACTTTACTTTCCTGGAAAAGTTTCTGAGTTGCCCATAGCAACCAATCAGATTGCTTCCTTCATTTTTCAGAGGCCTTTTCAAAAATGAAAGAAGCAATCTGATTGGTTGCTATGGGCAACTGCATAACTTCCTCTACACTGGTTTTGATGAATCTCCCCCATAGAGAGAGATTTATCAAAACCCAAAACCTGTCCAGAGGAAAAGTATCTGAGTTGCCCATAGCAACCAATCAGATTGCTTCTTTAATTTTTCATAGGCTTTTTCAAGAATAAAAGAAGCAATCTGATTGGTTGCTATGGGCATCTCAGCAGCTTTTCCACTGGTCAGGTTTTGATAAATCTCTCTCTATGGGGGAGATTCATCAAAACCAGTGTAGAGGAAGAGTTATGCAGTTGCCCATAGCAACCAATCAGATTGCTTCTTTCATTTTTTAAAAGACCTCTGAAAAATGAAGGAAGCCATCTGATTGGTTGCTTTGGGCAACTCAGAAACTTTTCCAGAAATGGAGGATGCTAACTTTTTGTATCTTATATGGAATTATTTCTATATTCATACATTTTGGAATCATCGATCTTATTGAAAAAAGGTATAACATTAAGATCGAACGAGACCCTTAGAGGCTTATCCTTGGAGATGTCGGGGAGTCTATATATAAGAAAAGTTTAATTAGGCTATTTCCTTATGCAAAGGTGCTGTCCGGGCATGCTGGGAGTTGTGGGTTTGCAGCGGTTGGGGGTTCACAGCTTAGAGACCACTGCTATAGAGGGTGCAAATGTATCCGAGCCCTGGAACTCAAATAATGTGAAATATGAGATGATCAAAATGGAGCCCCTGCGCTAATTACTTGGGTTCTGGGGTCTGTAAGGTCCATAGTAGAAACATCAGGTTCTGTCCATAGCAGATACTAAATCATGGCAGCTCTAAGAAAGAAGCAGTCATCGTGACATCAGACATGTGATGTCATAGACAGCTGGAGTCCTGACATTCCACTGACAGCCGCCCGAGCCTTCATTCTGTAGATTGTTACAGTGCGATTAGCAACTTCTATTTCTTCTTCTTGACTGAGATGGAGCTAAAAGGTTTGGGGTTCGTCCCCCTTCTGTTGGCGTTTTGGTGTGTGGCCTGGCTTGCCACCAGCTACATCGTGACGGTCGTCCTCGGCCATGCCGCCTCGCCACTGATGCACATCAGGTAAGATAAACAAGCACAAGATTCTTATTTCATGGGTTGGGAGTGAGGAAATATCCACAATAACATTGGTTTCTTTTCCTTCACAGTGACGTGGGAAATTTCTTTCCCGAAAACATATTATTGAGAATTGGTTTCATAGGGACATCCATTGGCACTTTGGTACTAACCTTTCTTATTTATAAGTATATGGTTATGCATACTGAAGAGTTCAGGGGTCATCAGGTCCTGATCCAGAGGATCCTGCTGGCCATTGTGTGGGCCTCCTGTTTTGGTACAGCTGTCATGCATGTATTGTCCCCCGAAGAATATCCCAGGATACACTTTGTCAGCACGATAATTTCCATTACATGTGAAGCCTTATACTACCTTGGGCAGTCCATCCAGATGTATAAATTACCAGGAGCAAACAAAGTCATCCACCATAGTAGATGCACCTGCTGTGGCCTGACTTTTACCTGCGCAATTTTCTACTTTGGATATAAAACATTACAGGAATTATTCTATGATGATGAAGACTGGGACGAGATCCGTGAAATCACCATCATAATCATCGAGTGGGTGATGCTTCTACTGATCCTGATAAACATCGTGACCTATTATTCCACCATGCAGAGGTTAATGTTAACCGTCTCCAGGAACAGCTGCAAACTCTCTCTTAGAGTAAGAATTGATGACTTCGGGGTGTAGACCACCACGTGGGCCATCAAGTGGACTTCTGGGAGAGATACTGCACAGGACACGGGAAAACCATAAAAAAAATAATATGAGCTGGTGATATTACCTATACAAAAAAATAAAAAACATAAAAAAAAAATATTGGTGTGTGATGTGTAATACCTACCGTATATACTCGAGTATAAGCCGAGTTTTTCAGCACCATTTTTCGTGCTGAAAACGCCCCCCTCGGCTTATACTCGAGTGATCTCTCCGCCTGTCAATCCCTTTTCAGTGGTCTTCAACCTGCAGACCGCCAGATGTTGTAAAACTACAACACCCAGCATGCCCAGACAGCCATCAGCTGTCTGGGCATGCTGGGTGTTGTAGTTTTGAAACCTCTGGAGGTCCGCAGGTTGAAGACCACTTCGGCCTTCGTCATCATCCAGACCCCCCCCCCTCTTTTGTTTTGTACTCACCCCCCCACACACAGCGGGAAGTTAGGGTGAGCTGGTCCGGGCCATCTATGTTGCAGGGACCGTCCGGTGGGGAGGGATACTCGTTCCGGGCTGTCCATTTTCACCGGAGGGCCCTCTTCATGCACAACGTCCCTGTGCGTCGTCGTCAAGGCAACATCACTAGGACCAGCTCACCCTAACTTCCTGCCAAGGGGAGGTGAGTACAAAACAAAAAGGCCACAGTGGTCTTCAACCTGCGGACCTCCAGAGGTTTCAAAACTACAACTCCCAGCATGCCCGGACAGCCGATAGCTGTCTGGGCATGCTGGGAGTTGTGGTTCTGCAACATCTGGAGGTCCGCAGGTTGAAGACCACTGATGAAGGGATTGACAGGCGGTGATGATGAAAGGGAGGGGGATGATGATTAAGGGGGGGATGATGATGAAGGCCGCAGTGGTATTCAACCTGCGGACCTCCAGAGGTTTCAAAACTACAACTCCCAGCATGCCCAGACAGCCGATGGCTGTCCGGGCATGCTGGGGGTTGTAGTTTTGCAACATCTAGAGGTCCGCAGGTTGAAAACCACTGATGAAGGGATTGACAGGCGATGATGATGAAGGGGGGGGGGGTGGATAATGACGGGGGTCTGGATGATTACATGGGGGGATGTAGTATTTCCCACCCTAGGCTTACAGTCGAGTCAATAACTTTTCCTGGGTTTTTGGGGTGAAATTAGGGGCCTCGGCTTATATTCGGGTCGGGTTAGAAAACCAGAATCAAATTCATCAGATTCTTTTCATTTGACCGAATGGAATGTTCTTCTTCCATTGTTTCCGATGGCAACTGTTAAAGTCGAGGTAGCTGTTTGCATCCACCTTCTCAAAATAGGTGGCAGTATGCAAACAGCCATCCGAAATATAGATATTTAAATCCAGGAACTCAAATTTTTGGGGGGACTGATGCAGCTCTGCCTTTGGCAATCTCTGGCTCTGCCATAGCACTTTTTTTGAAGGGGCGTGTCGGCTGCCGCTTCGTCTGGTGGTCAACACGCGCTATCTGGCCAGAGAGCCAGGGCCCCGTACAGGAGATCGCGGGGGCCCCCAGCGGTCGGACCCCTCGCAATCTGAAACTTATCCCCTACCCTTGGGATAGGGGATGTTTTTCAGCACTGGACTACTCCTTTAACCCCTTCATGATCCAGCCCATTTTCACCTTCAGGACCTGGGCATTTTTTGAAAATCTGACAACTGTCACTTTAAACATTAATAACTCTGGAATGCTTTTACTTATCATTCTGATTCCGAGATTGTTTTTTCGTGACATATTCTACTTTATGTTATTGGTAAAATTTCACTGATATTTTCATCCTTTCTTGGTAAAAAATCTAAAAATTTCATGAAAATTTTGGAAATTTAGCATTTTTCTAACTTTTAAAGTCTCTGCTTGAAAGGAAAATGGATATTCCAAATAAATTACATATTGATTCACATATTCAATATGTCTACTTTGTGTCTGCATAAAAAAATTGACAAGTTTTTACTTTTGGAAAACATCAGAGGGCTTCAAAGTTCCGCAGCAATTTTCCAATTTTTCTCAAGATTTTCAAAATCGTAATTTTTCAGGGCCCAGTTCAGGTTGGAAGTGGATTTTAAGGGTCTTCATATTAGAAATACCCCATAAATGACCCCATTATAAAAACTGCACCCCCCAAAGTATTCAAAATGACATTCAGTAAGTGTTTTAACCCTTTAGGTGTTTCACAGGAATAGCAGCAAAGTGAAGGAGAAAATTCTAAATCTTCATTTTTTACACATTTTCTTGTAGACCCAATTTTTGAATTTTTACAAGGGGTAAAAGGAGAGAAATCACCCTAAAATTTGTAACCCAATTTCTCTCGAGTAAGGAAATACCTCATATGCGTATGTAAAGTGTTCGGCGGGCGCAGTAGAGGGCTCAGAAGGGAAGGAGCGACAATGGGATTTTGGAGAGTGAGTTTTTCTGAAAGGGTTTTTGGGGGGCATGTCCCATTTAGGAAGCCCCTATGGTGCCAGAACAGGGGACCCCCCCACATGTGACCCCATTTTGGAAACAATACTCCTCATAGAATTTAATAAGGGGCGCAGTGAGCATTTACACCCCATTGGAGTTTGACAGATATTTGAAACAGTGGACTGTGCAAATCAAAAATTTTATTTTTCATTTTCACAGACCACTGTTCCAAAAATCTGTCAGACACCAGTGGGGTGTAAATGCTCACTGTACCCCTTATTACATTCCGTGAAGGGTGTAGTTTCCAAAATGGGGTCACATATGGATATTTATTGTTTTGCGTTTGTCAGAACTGCTGTAACAATCAGCCACCCCTGTGCGAATCGCCTCAAATGTACATGGCGCACTCTCCCTTCTGGGCCTTGCTGTGCGCCCCCAGAGCACTTTGCGCCCACATATGGGGTATCTCCGTACTCAGGAGAAATTGCATTACAAATTTAGAGGGTCTTTTTTCCCTTTTACCTCTTGTGAAAATGAAAAGTATAGGGCAACACCAGCATGTCAGTGTAAATAATTTATTTTTTTACTCTAACATGCTGGTGTAGACCCCAATTTCACCTTTTCATAAGGGGTTAAAGAAGAAAAAGCCCCCCAAAATTTGTAAGGCAATTTCTCCCGAGTACGGCGATACCCCATATGTGTCCCAAAACTGTTGCCCTGAAATACGACAGGGCTCCAAAGTGAGAGAGCGCCATGCGCATTTGAGGCCTGAATTAGGGATTTGCATAGGGGTGGACATAGGGGTATTCTATGCCAATGATTCCCAAACAGGGTGCCTCCAGCTGTTGCAAAACTCCCAGCATGCCTGGACAGTCAATGGCTGTCCGGCAATACTGGGAGTTATTATTTTGCAACAGCTGGAGGCTCCGTTTTGGAAACAGTAGCGTACCAGACGTTTTTCATTTTTTTGGGGAGGGGGGGCTGTGTAGGGGTATGTGTATATGTAGTGTTTTTTACTTTTTATTTTAGGTTAGTGTCAGTGTAGTGTAGTGTTTTTAGGGTACAGTCACATGGGCAGAGGTTCACAGCAAGTTTGCCGCTGGAAGTTTGAGCTGCAGCGCAAAATTTGCGCCATCTCAAACTTGCAGCACTCACTGTAAACCTCCGCCCATGTGAGTGTACCCTGTACATTCACATTGGGGGGAGGGGGCAAACATCCAGCTGTTGCAAACTCTGAGCATGCCCTTTGGCTGTCCGTGCATGCTGGGAGTTGTAGTTTTGCAACAGCTGGAGGAACACTGGTTTGGAAACACTAAGTTAAGTAATAAACTTTCAAGTGTTTTGCAACCAAACTTAGTGTTTCCAAACCAGTGTGCCTCCAGCTGTTGCAAAACTACAACTCCCAGCATGCATGGTCTGTCAGTGCATGCTGGGAGTTATAGTTTTGCAACAATTGCAACAGCTGGAGGCACTGAGGTAGGAAACGGACAATGTTTCCCAACTAGTGTGCCTCCAGTTGTTGCAAAACTACAACTCCCAGCATGCCCAGACTGCCCAGGCATGCTGGAAGTTGTAGTTCGGCAATATCTGAAGGATCAGATGTTGCCGAACTACAACTTCCAGTATGCTTGGGCAGTCTGGGCATGCTGGGAGTTGTATTTTTGCAACATCTGGAGGTTCACAGTTTGGAGACCACTGTATAATGGTCTCCAATCTGTGCTCTTCCAGATGTTAGAGAACTACAACTCCCAGCATGCCTGGACAGACTGAGCATGCTGAGATTTGTAGTTTTGCAACATCTGGAAGAGCACAGATTGGAGACCATTATACAGTGGTCTCCAAACTGAGGACCTCCAGATGTTGCAAAACTACAACTCCCAGCATGCCCAGAAAGCCAAAGGCTGTCTGGGCATGCTGGGAGTTGCAGTTTTGAAACTCCCAGTTTTGAAACTCACCTCCGGGACGCAGCGCCGCCGGGACCGCATGGAGGACGCCGCTCGCGCCGGGACCGCTCGGGACACTGCTCGGACGGGTAAGTGACGCCGGGGGACAGGTCAGGGACACTTAGCAGAGGGACACTTAGCACCGCGCTGCTAAGTATTCTGATAGCGAAACGCTGCTATCAGCTAGTCAGATTTGACCAACTGATAGCAGCGATCGCTGGGGGGGGGTGGGGGATGAAACCCCCCGTGGTCGCATGGTAAGATGGCTGGCTATCAGTGATAGCCACCATCTTTCCGGGCGCTGCGGGATGCCGCGAGTAGCGGCAAAAATGTTCATGACGTACCTGTATGTCATGGGTCGGGAACACCTTGCCACCCATGACGTACAGGTATGTCATAGGTCGGGAAGGGGTTAATTGCCTCCAAAATGAAGTTCCTCTGATGTATTTTTTTCGGTCTTTATGTACCTTAGGTAGAAAATAAAAATAAGGTACATTTAGGTTGGGGTTAAATATATATCATGTTTTTCCCTCTTAACTCCTTGGGGACGGAGCCCATTATAACCCTAAGAACGGGAGCAATTTTTGCAATTCTGATCACTGTCACTTTAAGTATTAATAACTCTGGGATGTTTTTAATAAAAAAAAATAAAAAAATAAAAATAAGTTATTGACTCGACTATAAGCCTAGGGTGGGAAATACCTCATCCCCCCATGTAATCATCCAGACCCCCGTCATCATCCCCCCCCCCCTTCATCATCATCGCCTGTCAATCCCTTCATCAGTGGTTTTCAACCTGCGGACCTCTAGATGTTGCAAAACTACAACCCCCAGCATGCCCGGACAGCCATCGGCTGTCTGGGCATGCTGGGAGTTGTAGTTTTGAAACCTCTGGAGGTCCGCAGGTTGAATACCACTGCGGCCTTCATCATCATCCCCCCCTTAATCATCATCCCCCTCCCCTTCATCATCACCGCCTGTCAATCCCTTCATCAGTGGTCTTCAACCTGCGGACCTCCAGATGTTGTAGAACCACAACTCCCAGCATGCCCAGACAGCTATCGGCTGTCCGGGCATGCTGGGAGTTGTAGTTTTAAAACCTCTGGAGGTCCGCAGGTTGAAGACCACTGTGGCCTTTTTGTTTTGTACTCACCTCCCCTCGGCAGGAAGTTAGGGTGAGCTGGTTCTAGTGATGTTGCCTTGATGACGACGCACAGGGACGTTGTGCATGAAGAGGGCCCTCCGGTGAAAATGGACAGCCCGGAACGAGTATCCCTCCCCACCGGATGGTCCCTGCAGCATAGATGGCCCGGACCAGCTCACCCAAACTGGGGGGGTGAGTACAAAACAAAAGAGGGGGGGGGGGGGCCTGGATGATGACGAAGGCCGAAGTGGTCTTCAACCTGCGGACCTCCAGATGTTTCAAAACTACAACACCCAGCATGCCCAGACAGCCGATGGCTGTCTGGGCATGCTGGGAGTTGTAGTTTTACAACATCTGGAGGTCCGCAGGTTGAAGACCACTGAAAAGGGATTGACAGGCGGAGAGATCACTGGAGTATAAGCCGAGGGGGGCGTTTTCAGCAAGAAAAACTCGGCTTATACTCGAGTAAATACAGTAGGTATTACACATCACACACTAATATTTTTTTTAAATTTTTTTTATTTTTTTGTATAGGTAATATCACCAGCTCATATTATTTTTTTTGTATAGGTAATATCACCAGCTCATATTATTTTTTTGTATAGGTAATATCACCAGCTCATATTATTTTTTTTATGGTTTTTCCGTGTCCTGTGCAGTATCTCTCCCAGAAGTCCACTTGATGGCCCCCGTGGTGGTCTACACCCCGAAGTCATCAATTCTTACTCTAAGAGAGAGTTTGCAGCTGTTCCTGGAGACGGTTAACATTAACCTCTGCATGGTGGAATAATAGGTCACGGTGTTTATCAGGATCAGTAGAAGCATCACCCACTCGATGATTATGGTGGTGATTTCACGGATCTCGTCCCAGTCTTCATCATCATAGAATAATTCCTGTAATGTTTTATATCCAAAGTAGAAAATTGCGCAGGTAAAAGCCAGGCCACAGCAGGTGCATCTACTATGGTGGATGACTTTGTTTGCTCCTGGTAATTTATACATCTGGATGGACTGCCCAAGGTAGTATAAGGCTTCACATGTAATGGAAATTATCGTGCTGACAAAGTGTATCCTGGGATATTCTTCGGGGGACAATACATGCATGACAGCTGTACCGAAACAGGAGGCCCACACAATGGCCAGAAGGATCCTCTGGATCAGGACCTGATGACCCCTGAACTCTTCAGTATACATAACCATATACTTATAAATAAGAAAGGTTAGTACCAAAGTGCCAATGGATGTCCCTATGAAACCAATTCTCAATAATATGCTTTCGGGAAAGAAATTTCCCACGTCACTGTGAAGGAAAAGAAACCAATGTTATTGTGGATATTTCCTCACTCCCAACCCATGAAATAAGAATCTTGTGCTTGTTTATCTTACCTGATGTGCATCAGTGGCGAGGCGGCATGGCCGAGGACGACCGTCACGATGTAGCTGGTGGCAAGCCAGGCCGCACACCAAAACGCCAACAGAAGGGGGACGAACCCCAAACCTTTTAGCTCCATCTCAGTCAAGAAGAAGAAATAGAAGTTGCTAATCGCACTGTAACAATCTACAGAATGAAGGCTCGGGCGGCTGTCAGTGGAATGTCAGGACTCCAGCTGTCTATGACATCACATGTCTGATGTCACGATGACTGCTTGTTTCTTAGAGCTGCCATGATTTAGTATCTGCTATGGAAAGAACCTGATGTTTCTACTATGGACCTTACAGACCCCAGAACCCAAGTAATTAGTGCAGGGGCTCCATTTTGATCATCTCATATTTCACATTATTTGAGTTCCAGGGCTCGGATACATTTGCACCCTCTATAGCAGTGGTCTCTAAGCTGTGAACCCCCAACCGCTGCAAAACCACAACTCCCAGCATGCCCTGACAGTAACTTTGCATAAGGAAATAGTCTAATTAAACTTTTCTTATATATAGACTCCCCGACATCTCCAAGGATAAGCATCTAAGGGTCTCGTTCGATCTTAATGTTATACCTTTTTTCAATAAGATCGATGATTCCAAAATGTATGAATATAGGAATAATTCCATATAAGATACAAAAAGTTAGCATCCTCCATTTCTGGAAAAGTTTCTGAGTTGCCCAAAGCAACCAATCAGATGGCTTCCTTCATTTTTCAGAGGTCTTTTAAAAAATGAAAGAAGCAATCTGATTGGTTGCTATGGGCAACTGCATAACTCTCCTCTACACTGGTTTTGATGAATCTCCCCCAGAGAGAGAGATTTATCAAAACCTGACCAGTGGAAAAGCTGCTGAGATGCCCATAGCAACCAATCAGATTGCTTCTTTTATTCTTGAAAAAGCCTATGAAAAATTAAAGAAGCGATCTGATTGGTTGCTATGGGCAACTCAGAAACTTTTCCTCTGGACAGGTTTTAGGTTTTGATAAATCTTCCTCTCTGGGGGAGATTCAGCAAAACCAGTGCAGAGGAAGAGTTGTGCTGTTGCCCATAGCAACCAATCAGATTGCTTCTTTCATTTTTGAAAAGGCCTCTGAAAAATGAAGGAAGCAATCTGATTGGTTGCTATGGGCAACTCAGAAACTTTTCCATGAAAGTAAAGTTTAACCACAACCAGGGGCGGATCCAGAGTCTAGTCTCGGGAGGGGCACTATTAGAGAATTTTGTATTGGCGCACAGAAAATAAGGTGTTTCTTAACCCCTTAAGGACGCAACCCTTTTTCACCTTAAGGACTGGGCCCTTTTTCGCAATTCTGACCACCGTCACTTTACGAATTAATAACGCGAAAAAACTTTTACCGAATATTCTGATTCTGAGATTGTTTTTTCGTGACATATTCTTTTTTATTTTGGTGGTAAATTTTCGGCGTTACTTGCATCCTTTTTTGGTGAAAAATCCCCAAATTTAATGAAAATTTTGAAAATTTTGCATTCTTCTAAATTTGAAGCTCTCTACTTGTAAGGAAAATTGATATTCACAATAAATTTTATTTTTCTTCACAAGTACAATATGTTCACTTTATGTTGGCATCATAAAATGGACATATTTTTGCTTTTTTTTAAATTAGAGGGCTTCAAAGTAGAGAAGCAATTTTCAAAAGGGACAGATGTTACAGAACTACAACTATTTAAATAAAAACAAAAATAAAAATGTATAGTGTTCCCCGTATTTTCATTCTCAGCACAATACCATCCAAACAGCAACAGCCTGACGTTACCAGGGTGGGCGGGGACCATTGTTACTGGCCCTCCCCAGCCTAAATAACGCCAGCCTGTTACCGCCTAGGCCCAGGAGCACCATTTTTGACGCTCCGGGCCTGTTGGTACCGGCGATTCTGGGAGTGATGTCACATGACCTCATTCTTATCTATGTAATTTCAGATGGATATGACTGGAGAGGTGAGGGATTCTGGGAGTGATGTCACATGACCTCATTCTTATCTATGTAATAACAGATGGATATGACCGGAGAGGTGAGGGATTCTGGGAGTAATGTCACATGACCTCATTCTTATCTATGTAATAACAGATGGATATGACCGGAGAGGTGAGGGATTCTGGGAGTGATGTCACATGACCTCATTCTTATCTATGGAATAACAGATGGATATGACTGGAGAGGTGAGGGATTCTGGGAGTGATGTCACATGACCTCATTCTTATCTATGTAATAACAGATGGATATGACTGGAGAGGTGAGGGATTCTGGGAGTAATGTCACATGACCTCATTCTTATCGATGTAATAACAGATGGATATGACTGGAGAGGTGAGGGATTCTGGGAATGTATGTAGTGATATTAATGTATCTCTCTATACACAGGATTACACAGTAGTGAAGAAGTCCTCTAGTGGGCTCTGTCGGGCCCCTGTGTGTGAAGGATGGGGAAGAACCCTGAGCCCAATCCCAGGGCCCCCACCTCACTCCCTGATACATGAGGAAATGGATGAACAGAAGATCCTAGAACTCATCAACAAGATGATGGAGCTGCTGACTGGAGAGGTGACCCTGCTGGGACATTATACAGTAATGGAGGGGTCTGGTGATGACTGGAGAGGTGACACTGCTGGGACATTATACAGTAATGGAGGGGTCTGGTGATGACTGGAGAGGTGACACTGCTGGGAATGCTGGGACATTATACAGTAATGGAGGGGTCTGGTGATGACTGGAGAGGTGACCCTGCTGGGACATTATATAGTAATGGAGGGGTCTGGTGATGACTGGAGAGGTGACACTGCTGGGAATGCTGGGACATTATACAGTAACACCACTGGAGGGGTCGGGGTGATGACTGTATCATTGTGTGTCAGGTTCCTATAAGGTGTCAGGACGTGGCGGTCTATTTCTCCATGGAGGAGTGGGAGTATGTAGAAGGACACAAGGATCAGTACAAGGATCAGGTCATGATGGAGGATCAGCAGCCCCTCACATCACCAGGTAATAGACATGACTATATACACACGTCCTCTCATTATTTGTATGTAAAGAATGAATTCAGTCTCTGTATGTGTTCCCTACAGTCAGATCCAGTAAGAGAACAGCACCAGAGAGGTGTCCCCGTCCTCTTGATGAGCAGAATATGGCGGACATTACTACAGGGAAAGATCTGATCTATATTAAGGCTACAGACATAAAGGAAGAAGAAGACGAGACAGATGTGAGCGGTGATGAGCAGTATAAGGAGGACATTACTACAGGTAACCGCACAGGTGAGTAGTAACCACTAAATACAGAGAAGGTCACAGATTCTACTCAGTCACCAGCTGCAATAATCACAGAAAAAAAATACTGTTCATATATGTTACTCACTAGGTCATCCAGATGCTATACAGGTCTTTTTTGTTTGTCTTCTGTGTTTGGCTCACAAATCCCTCTGTTCTGCTGCTCACTTATTCTGACATAAACTGCTGAGGAAGGGGAGTGTCCGAGGCAAGCACTGAGCCCGCCCTCACTCACCATTCATTCATTCTTTTTATCCAATCACTGCAGTCTGCTCTGTAACCCCCTCCTCTCTGCCTTCATGCTGCAGTCTGATAGGACAGGAGTGAGCACAGAGGAGTACTAGTCCTGCCAGGTCTGTGCTTCAGCTGGGACAGAGATGATGCTGCAGCCGGACAGGATTATGTTTTAGATCTGTGGTCTCAAAGTGTGGCCCTTACTGATACTGAGCATGCGTTTTGTTTTTAACCCCTTAAGGACCAGGACAATTTTATTTTTGTGTTTTAGTTTTTTCCTCCTCGCCATCTAAAATCCGTAACTCTTTACAATTTACATTCACAGACCCATATGAGGCGCGACCAATTGTACTTTGTAATTACATCAATCATTTTACCATAAAATGTACGGCAAACACAAAACAAAAGACATTTTTTATAAAAACCACAATTTTGCTAATTTTGTCAGGTTTTGTTTTCACACTTTACGATAAAAATTACGTTTTCTTTATTCTGTGGGTCAATTCGATTAAATACTTATCTCAAACTTTTTTTTTTTTTACAAAATCAGTATGTTTAAAATCGCCCTATTTTTACCATTTTTCTTTTTTTTTGTGTTCGAGACGGTATGAGGGCTCATTTCTTGCACCATGACCTGTAGTTTTTTTTAGTTCCACTTTTGTATATATGTGACTTTTTATTCACTTTTTATAAATTTGAAAACATTTTTGGTGAATGTGATGGCACCATGTCATTCACCGTACGGCATCATTAACATTATGTTAACCTGTTGGGGACGGAGGGCATACCTGTACGCCCTTCGCCAACTTCCTTTCCATAATGCGGGGACACGCGTCCTAGTGGGTCGGGCCCAGCCTCTAACAACGGCCAGAACCTGTGGCTAGTAGCGCGTGGGACTGATCGCGGTGCAACGCACTATTAACCCTGTAGACGCGGCGTTCAAAGTTGCCCCCCAAAGTAGCCCTCTATGGGATAACATTGATCAGTATAAGAGATCAGTGTGTTCAGTGTTATAGTCTCCTGTGGGATAACAATGATCAATGTAAAAGATCAGTGTGCAGTGTTATAGTCTCCTATGGGATAACAATGATCAGTATAAGAGATCAGTGTGTGCAGTGTTATAGTCTCCTATGGGATAACAATGATCAGTATAAGAGATCAGTGTGTGAAGTGTTATAGGTCCCTATGGGATAACAATGATCAGTATAAGAGATCAGTGTGTGCAGTGTTATAGTCTCCTATGGGATAACAATGATCAATGTAAAGATCAGTGTGTGCAGTGTTATAGTCTCCTATGGGATAACAATGATCAGTATAAGAGATCAGTGTGTGCAGTGTTATAGCCTCCTATGGGATAACAATGATCAGTATAAGAGATCAGTGTGTGCAGTGTTATAGTCTCCTGTGGGATAACAATGATCAGTATAAGAGATCAGTGTGTGCAGTGTTATAGCCTCCTATGGGATAACAATGATCAGTATAAGAGATCAGTGTGTGCAGTGTTATAGTCTCCTATGGGATAACAATGATCAGTATAAGAGATCAGTGTGTGCAGTGTTATAGTCTCCTATGGGATAACAATGATCAGTATAAGAGATCAGTGTGTGCAGTGTTATAGTCTCCTATGGGAGCTTTAACGTTGCAAAAAAAAAAAGTGAAAAAAAAGTTAATAAAGATCATTTAACCCCTTCCCTAATAAAAGTTTGAATCAAGTTTGAAAAATCCAGTGTAAATAAAAATAAACATATGTGATGTCGCTGCGGCAGAAATTTCCGAATTATAAAAGGATATAGTTAAATAAACCGCATGGTAAATGGCGTACGCACAAAAAAAATTGCAAAGTCCAAAATAGCATATTTTAGGTCATTTTTAATATCATGAAAAAATGAATAAAAAGCGATCAAAAAGATCAATACAAAAATGGTACCAATAAAAACTTCAGATCACGGCGCAAAAAATGCGCCCTCATACCGCCCTGTACGCAGAAAAATAAAAAAGTTATAGGGGTCAGAAAATGACAATTTTAAACATTTACCTGCATGTAGTTATGATTTTTTCCAGAAGTACGACAAAATCAAACCTATATAAGTAGGGGATCATTTTAATCGTATGGACCTACAGAATATAGAGAAGGTGTCATTTTTCCTGAAAAATGTACTATGTAGAAACGTAAAACCCCCCAAAAGTTACAAAATTGCATTTTTTCTTACATTTTGTTGCACAATTATTATTTTTTTCCCGTTTCGCCGTAGATTTTTGGGTAGAATGACTAATATCACTGCAAAGTAGAATTGGTGGCGCAAAAAATAAGCCTCATATGGATTTTAAGGTGCAAAATTGAAAGGGTTATGATTTTATAAAGGTAAGGAGGTAAAAACGAAAGTGCAAAAATGGAAAAACCCTGCGTCCCCAAAGGGTTAATCATTATTTTTTTTTTTTTTTTTAGTAAAATTGGGAAAAGGGTGATTTAAAAGAAAACTGTCACCCTGATCACCCACACTAAACCCAATACACAAAGGGTTATAGTGTGGGTGACCAGGAGTGCAAAGAGGTGTCACTTACCAAATTCCCTCCAGTGGCTCCTGTGATATTGCCCAACAAATGTCCCATGCTCAGTTCGGTTACCCATGATGGCTGTCCGCCCCCTGCTTCTTCCTGCCCCCTGAAACAATCTGCCTCTATTAGTATATGCGCTCTGAGGCAGGAGAACAAGCGCAGTTAGTTTACAGACAGCTCTCATGTCCTAGTGACCGGCCTCAGAGCGCGGCGCTCACGTGACATGTGACTCGCGTCACTACGACGTTAGAGCTGTCTGTAAACTAACTGCGCTTCTTCTCCTGCCTCAGAGCGCGGCGCTCATGTGACATGCGACTCGCGTCACTAGGACGTTAGAGCTGTCTGTAAACTAACTGCGCTTCTTCTCCGGCCTCAGAGCGCAGCGCTCACGTGACATGTGACTCGCGTCACTACGACGTTAGAGCTGTCTGTAAACTAACTGCGCTTGTTCTCCTGCCTCAGAGCGCGGCGCTCACATGACATGCGACTCGCGTCACTAGGACGTTAGAGCTGTCTGTAAACTAACTGCGCTTCTTCTCCTGCCTCAGAGCGCGGCGCTCATGTGACATGCGACTCGCGTCACTAGGACGTTAGAGCTGTCTGTAAACTAACTGCGCTTCTTCTCCTGCCTCAGAGCGCGGCGCTCACGTGACATGCGACTCGCGTCACTAGGACGTTAGAGCTGTCTGTAAACTAACTGCGCTTCTTCTCCTGCCTCAGAGCGCGGCGCTCACGTGACATGCGACTCGCGTCACTACGACGTTAGAGCTGTCTGTAAACTAACTGCGCTTGTTCTCCTGCCTCAGAGCGCGGCGCTCACGTGACATGCGACTCGCGTCACTACGACGTTAGAGCTGTCTGTAAACTAACTGCGCTTCTTCTCCTGCCTCAGAGTGCGGCGCTCACGTGACATGCGACTCGCGTCACTACGACGTTAGAGCTGTCTGTAAACTAACTGCGCTTCTTCTCCTGCCTCAGAGCGCGGCGCTCAAGTGACATGTGACTCGCGTCACTAGGACGTTAGAGCTGTCTGTAACCTAACTGCGCTTCTTCTCCTGCCTCAGAGCGCGGCGCTCACGTGACATGTGACTCGCGTCACTAGGACGTTAGAGCTGTCTGTAAACTAACTGCGCTTGTTCTCCTGCCTCAGAGCGCGGCGCTCACGTGACATGCGACTCGCGTCACTACGACGTTAGAGCTGTCTGTAAACTAACTGCGCTTCTTCTCCTGCCTCAGAGTGCGGCGCTCATGTGACATGCGACTCGCGTCACTAGGACGTTAGAGCTGTCTGTAAACTAACTGCGCTTCTTCTCCTGCCTCAGAGCGCGGCGCTCACGTGACATGCGACTCGCGTCACTAGGACGTTAGAGCTGTCTGTAAACTAACTGCGCTTCTTCTCCTGCCTCAGAGCGCGGCGCTCACGTGACATGCGACTCGCGTCACTACGACGTTAGAGCTGTCTGTAAACTAACTGCGCTTGTTCTCCTGCCTCAGAGCGCGGCGCTCACGTGACATGCGACTCGCGTCACTACGACGTTAGAGCTGTCTGTAAACTAACTGCGCTTCTTCTCCTGCCTCAGAGTGCGGCGCTCACGTGACATGCGACTCGCGTCACTACGACGTTAGAGCTGTCTGTAAACTAACTGCGCTTCTTCTCCTGCCTCAGAGTGCGGCGCTCATGTGACATGCGACTCGCGTCACTAGGACGTTAGAGCTGTCTGTAAACTAACTGCGCTTCTTCTCCTGCCTCAGAGCGCGGCGCTCACGTGACATGCGACTCGCGTCACTAGGACGTTAGAGCTGTCTGTAAACTAACTGCGCTTCTTCTCCTGCCTCAGAGCGCGGCGCTCACGTGACATGCGACTCGCGTCACTACGACGTTAGAGCTGTCTGTAAACTAACTGCGCTTGTTCTCCTGCCTCAGAGCGCGGCGCTCACGTGACATGCGACTCGCGTCACTACGACGTTAGAGCTGTCTGTAAACTAACTGCGCTTCTTCTCCTGCCTCAGAGTGCGGCGCTCACGTGACATGCGACTCGCGTCACTACGACGTTAGAGCTGTCTGTAAACTAACTGCGCTTCTTCTCCTGCCTCAGAGCGCGGCGCTCACGTGACATGCGACTCGCGTCACTACGACGTTAGAGCTGTCTGTAAACTAACTGCGCTTCTTCTCCTGCCTCAGAGCGCGGCGCTCACGTGACATGTGACTCGCGTCACTAGGACGTTAGAGCTGTCTGTAACCTAACTGCGCTTCTTCTCCTGCCTCAGAGCGCGGCGCTCACGTGACATGCGACTCGCGTCACTACGACGTTAGAGCTGTCTGTAAACTAACTGCGCTTGTTCTCCTGCCTCAGAGCGCGGCGCTCACGTGACATGCGACTCGCGTCACTACGACGTTAGAGCTGTCTGTAAACTAACTGCGCTTCTTCTCCTGCCTCAGAGTGCGGCGCTCACGTGACATGCGACTCGCGTCACTACGACGTTAGAGCTGTCTGTAAACTAACTGCGCTTCTTCTCCTGCCTCAGAGCGCGGCGCTCACGTGACATGCGACTCGCGTCACTAGGACGTTAGAGCTGTCTGTAACCTAACTGCGCTTCTTCTCCTGCCTCAGAGCGCGGCGCTCACGTGACATGCGACTCGCGTCACTAGGACGTTAGAGCTGTCTGTAAACTAACTGCGCTTGTTCTCCTGCCTCAGAGCGCGGCGCTCACGTGACATGCGACTCGCGTCACTAGGACATTAGAGCTGTCTGTAAACTAACTGCGCTTCTTCTCCTGCCTCAGAGCGCGGCGCTCACGTGACATGCGACTCGCGTCACTACGACGTTAGAGCTGTCTGTAAACTAACTGCGCTTCTTCTCCTGCCTCAGAGTGCGGCGCTCACGTGACATGCGACTCGCGTCACTACGACGTTAGAGCTGTCTGTAAACTAACTGCGCTTCTTCTCCTGCCTCAGAGCGCGGCGCTCACGTGACATGCGACTCGCGTCACTAGGACGTTAGAGCTGTCTGTAACCTAACTGCGCTTCTTCTCCTGCCTCAGAGCGCGGCGCTCACGTGACATGCGACTCGCGTCACTACGACGTTAGAGCTGTCTGTAAACTAACTGCGCTTCTTCTCCTGCCTCAGAGCGCGGCGCTCACGTGACATGCGACTCGCGTCACTAGGACGTTAGAGCTGTCTGTAACCTAACTGCGCTTCTTCTCCTGCCTCAGAGCGCGGCGCTCACGTGACATGCGACTCGCGTCACTAGGACGTTAGAGCTGTCTGTAAACTAACTGCGCTTGTTCTCCTGCCTCAGAGCGCGGCGCTCACGTGACATGCGACTCGCGTCACTAGGACATTAGAGCTGTCTGTAAACTAACTGCGCTTCTTCTCCTGCCTCAGAGCGCGGCGCTCACGTGACATGCGACTCGCGTCACTACGACGTTAGAGCTGTCTGTAAACTAACTGCGCTTCTTCTCCTGCCTCAGAGTGCGGCGCTCACGTGACATGCGACTCGCGTCACTACGACGTTAGAGCTGTCTGTAAACTAACTGCGCTTCTTCTCCTGCCTCAGAGCGCGGCGCTCACGTGACATGCGACTCGCGTCACTAGGACGTTAGAGCTGTCTGTAACCTAACTGCGCTTCTTCTCCTGCCTCAGAGCGCGGCGCTCACGTGACATGCGACTCGCGTCACTAGGACGTTAGAGCTGTCTGTAAACTAACTGCGCTTGTTCTCCTGCCTCAGAGCGCGGCGCTCACGTGACATGCGACTCGCGTCACTAGGACATTAGAGCTGTCTGTAAACTAACTGCGCTTCTTCTCCTGCCTCAGAGCGCGGCGCTCACGTGACATGCGACTCGCGTCACTACGACGTTAGAGCTATCTGTAAACTAACTGCGCTTCTTCTCCTGCCTCAGAGCGCGGTGCTCACGTGACATGCGACTCGCGTCACTAGGACGTTAGAGCTGTCTATAAACTAACTGCACTTCTTCTCCTGCCTCAGAGCGCGGCGCTCACGTGACATGTGACTCGCGTCACTACGACGTTAGAGCTGTCTGTAAACTAACTGCGCTTCTTCTCCTGCCTCAGAGCGCGGCGCTCACGTGACATGCGACTCGCGTCACTAGGACGTTAGAGCTGTCTGTAAACTAACTGCGCTTGTTCTCCTGCCTCAGAGCGCAGCGCAGAGTTAGAATTCTGCTGGAAGGCCTCCGTGCCGCTGACAATCAGATCACAATCCGTGCCGCACTGTATCTGTATTGATCACGGCATCTGAGGGGTTAATGGCGGACATCAGTGCAATCTCTGCTCCGATACTCACGGTCATGTATAGGACACAAATGTACGTCCTGGTGCGCAAAGTCACGTGCATTTAAGTCATGTGTCATTAAAGGGTTAAAGTCCTTGCGCTGTTGTTTTTCTTGTCCCTGTTGTCTCCATCTTATATAGTCAGCAGGATTTCCATGTAGACGACTAGAGGAATAATTTGGGATAGAGCTGGCGCTGTGACCAAATATGTGGATCACGGTATCTTTGTAACTTATGGCGGTTCCGCGGTATATAACGGTATTTCTTTCACCCCCCCAAATCATGTGACCCGCGAGCGCTGCCCCAAATCATGTGACCCGCGAGCGCTGTTCTGCTCCCCCCCCCCCCAAGCCGGCTCCTTACATGACAGTGAGTTTAACCTATCACTGGCCGGGGCGGGACATCGCTGCGGCTGGTGATAGGCTGACGGCAGACGTTCCAGTCCCCAGGAACAGCATGAGGCCGACGTAGATAAGTTAAAGGACATGTCCGGTGCTCACTTTTCTTATTTTATCTGTTCTGGGCTGAAAAATAAAAGAAAACGCACTTTCTCTTACCTGCCAACGAGCCCCCGGAGCTCCGGTACACTCCGGTACAGGTGTTCGGTCCCCGGGCTGTATTCTTCTTACTTCCTGTTAGCCGGGCACGTCACATGGAGCTTCAGCCTATCACCGGCCGCAGTGATGTCCCGCCTCTGCTGGTGATAGGCTGAAGCTCCGTGTGATGTGCCGGGCTAACAGGAAGTAAGAAGAATACAGCCCGGGGACCGAACACCTGTACCGGAGGGTACCGGAGCTCCGGGGGCTCGTTGGCAGGTAAGAGAAAGTGTGTTTTCTTTTATTTTTCAGCCCAGAACGGATAAAATAAGAAAAGTGAGCACCGGACATGTCCTTTAACGTTTATTTTCTTTATCTTTTGCAGCCCGGGCATAGGGATACAGCGTACAGCAGTGGTCTCCAACCTGCGGACCTCCAGCTGTTGCAAAACTACAACTCCCAGCATGCCCGGACAGCCGTTGGCTGTCCGGGCATGCTGGGAGTTGTAGTTTTGCAACATCTGGAGGTCCGCAGGTTGGAGACCACCGGCGTACAGTATAGAGTTCCAGCGCCGGCGGCCACAACAAAGTGGAGTGAAGGCAGTGCTTGCGGGTGACATATGTGAGTAGTGCCCCGCTGGGGTGATCATTAATTGGGGGGAGCAGAACAGCGCTGGCGGGTCACGTATGATTAATTCCCCGATGTGCGGACAGCGCAGCACTGGGCTGATAATTCATTCCCGAGGGGGAGGGGCCCGACCGGTATTGCGGTATGGGAAAAATTCATATAGTGGAGCCCCAAAATGTCGGTATTCGGTATGAACGGGTATATACCGCCCAGCCCTAATTTGGGATATTTCCCAGCACTTCTGTATTGCTGGGGGCTCTGAACCGCCTCGGCTGTCGTCTGATTTGTGCCCTATGGATTGTTCATTGCTGCTGGATGGGAGTGTGATGGGGTCCAGGAGTGGGGTGTATGTGACCTGAAGAACCGATATTATGTCTACATTAACTATTTATTATCCGGAGGACGGGGAGAAGGTTCCATGATGTCACATGCTGCACTTATAATGTTCTACTAAAAAGACTATAAATATGGGCGCAGTGTTTAACCCCTTAAGGACTCAGCGTTTTTCTGTTTTTGCATTTTCATTTTTTCCCTCATCATCTTCTAAAAATCATAACGCTTTCAATTTTGCACATAAAATTCCATATTATGGCTCATTTTTTGCGCCACCAATTCTACTTTGCAGTGACATTAGTCATTTTACCAAAAAATCCACGGCGAAACAGAAAAAAAAATTAATTGTGCGACAAAATTGAAGAAAAAATTTCATTTTGTAACTTTTGGGGCTTCCGTTTCTATGCAGTAAATATTTCGGTAAAAATGACCCCTTCTCTTTATTCTGTAGGTCCATACGGTTAAAATGATCCCCTACTTATATAGGTTTGATTTTGTCGCACTTCTGGAAAAAATCATAACTACATGCAGGAAAATTTATACGTTTAAAATTGTCATCTTCTGACCCCTATAACTTTTTTATTTTTCCGCGTACGGGCCGGTATGAGGGCCTATTTTTTGCACCGTCATCTAAAGTTGTTAGCGGTTCCATTTTTGTATTGATAGGACTTTTTGATCGCTTTTTAAAAAAAATTTTATGATATAAAAAGTGACCAAAAATAAGCTGTTTTGGACTTTGGAATTTTTTTGCGCGTACGCCATTGACCGTGCGGTTTAATTAAGGATGCATTTTTATAGTTCGGACATTTCTGCACACGGCGATACCACATATGTTTATTTTTATTTACACAGTTTATTATATATTATTTTTTATGGAAAAGGGGGGTGATTCAAACTTTTATTGGGGAAGGGGTTAAATTACCTTTATTAACTTTTCTTCCCACTTTTTTTGCAGTGTTATAGCTCCCATAGGGGACTATAACACTGCACATTGTTATCCCATAGGAGACTATAACACTGCACACACTGATCTCTTATACTGATCATTGTTATCCCATAGGAGACTATAACACTGCACACACTGATCTCTTATACTGATCATTGTTATCCCATAGGGGACTATAACACTGCACACACTGATCTCTTATACTGATCATTGTTATCCCATAGGAGACTATAACACTGCACACACTGATCTCTTATACTGATCATTGTTATCCTATAGGGGACTATAACACTGCACACACTGATCTCTTATACTGATCATTGTTATCCCATAGGAGACTATAACACTGCACACACTGACCTCTTACACTGATCATTATTATCCCATAGGGGGCTATAACACTGCACACACTGATCTTTCCCCCTGATCCCTGCAAAGCCATAGCTTTGCATGGATCAGCATAATAGGGGGTTGCTTGCTCAAGCCTGTAGCTCAGGCTTGGAGCAATCAAACGCTGATCGAATGTGACGGAGCGAGGTAAGGGGGTCTCCGCTCGCGTCCTAGCTGATCGGGACTATCGCGATAATCGGGCGTACATGTACGCCCTGGGTCCTTAAGAGGTTAAAGTTTTTATTGTTGTTTTTTTTCTTTTTTACTTAAAAATAAAATCTGTGTTATTCTCTGCAGATTCTTGTATCAGGAGATCAGAGGAGAATATTATATCTTCAGATTATAAAGCAGATGATGATATCACACAAGATACATATGAAGAACATTCCATTATCCCAGATACACCCTCAGCCCTTCACAGCCAAGATCTGTCATCTCATCCTTATATACAGGTCCTGTCTTCTCAGTCATCACAGGATGTTCAGCAAAATAAAAGTCACAAAAGGGGTGCTGGACATCAAAGAGATTGTGCAGGGAAGAAGCAATATTCATGTTCAGTATGTGGAAAATGTTTTACTTCTAAATCAAGTCTTGTTGAACATCAGAGAACTCACACAGGGGATAAACCATTTTTATGTTCAGAATGTGGAAAATGTTTTACTTTTAAATCACGGCTTGTTAGACATCAAAGAATTCACACAGGAGAGAAGCCATTTGTATGTTCAGAATGTGGAAAATATTTTACTCAGAGATCACATCTGTCTGAACATCAAAAAATTCATATTGGAGAGAAGCCATTTTCATGTTCAGAATGTGAAAAATGTTTTACTCAGAGATCACATCTGTCTGAACATCAAAAAATTCATATTGGAGAGAAACCATTTTTATGCTCAGAATGTGGAAAATGTTTTACTTCCAAATCATGGCTTGTTCAACATCAGAGAACCCACACAGGAGAGAAGCCATATTCATGTGCAGAATGTGGAAAATGTTTTACTCGAAAAGCAAGTCTTCTTATACACCAAAGAACGCACACAAAGTAGCCTTCTAACTTGTCAAATTGTACAAAAACTAAGACATTGCAGTCAGTCACAAGAGAGATCACTTTAGAGCAATACATTTACATGGGAAAAGTATAAGTATTCCAAAAAATGTCTGATATACAAAATGCAAATAGAATCCAAATAACACATCTGTATATATGTCACCAGGTACTAGAATATTATATATATATAAAAATAATCTCCAAACAAATAAGAGAGAGAATGCGGCAGCTCACCAAAATCCTTCAGGCTTTATATCATGCGGGTGTACAGACAGGTGCAAATCACAGAGAAACGTCCCTTTCACACTGACTTGTGCTTCTTCTGGCTCCGGGAGCAGGAAGAAGCACAAGTCAGTGTGAACCGGACGTTGCTCTGTGATTTGCACCTGTTTATACACCCGCATGATATAAAGCCTGAAGGATTTTGTTGCGCTGTCGCATTCTTTCTCTTATTTGTTTGGAGTTGCATTAGTCTAAGGACTTTATTGCTGAGCACCACCAGATAGAGGCATTTATGAGCGGCCGTATTATTGCCATCGGAGAAGGGATTTGCATCAGTCCCTGTGAATCCACGGTAGTGCCCGCTGAAAACTTCTCATTGTTACAAGTGATTAATAAAGATTTACTTTTCAGACATAAAGTTTCTTATCCATTTATCTCTATAATTTTGTCTGCTGGGAAATAATCCCCCATAACAATGTAGAGATATGATGTGTCCGCTGCTCCTCATGGTGAAGACCCAACAGGTATAATCCATGGGGAGCTGCTGGGACTGGATATTCCCCACCGGCCATGATTGACAGATCGCTCTTTGTTCACATATGTTACATATTATGGGATATTTCTCAATACATGTTCTCATTATCAAGGTTACTGGTTATCACTGAGATACACTGTACAGTGCTGGATGTATATATATATATAATCTAATGACATAGTACAATACTATTTCAGTACAGTAGGAGGATATACCATATATACACATGAAGTATCCAATAAGAAAACACCCACCACCTAATGTATACCATGCCGGTGCAGTGCCGTAGATTGTGATTTGCCATAGATTGTGATGGAGTGACTCAGCAGTTTTCCCTGCTCGAGCGCTCCGCCTCCATCACATTCTATAGGCTGACACTCGCACACCACCCCCCAACCATTGGTTACTGCGGGGGCTGGGGGGAGGGTGCGAGTGTCACGTGACATATTTAATACTCACACATCACAGCTAACGGATCTCTCCCTGTAATAGCCCAAAGCTGTACGGAGCTCTCATGGCCTCTGTGGCCCAATTCCGAGAGCGTTATTGGGCCACAGAAGCTAATACTTTTACTGTTTTATTGTCACCCACCAGCGCGCTTGTTCACCACCGCTATCAGGATCCCTATGCCCGATAGAGCTGACAACCTCTTGCCTCCCCGCCCACTGCTCTGCTCCCCGTCCCCTGTTAACTCTCAGGGAACAGAAAGTAGAGCAGCGGGCGCCGCTAAAGTAGTACTGCACATGCGCAGCACTACACAAATAGCATAGGTAGGTAGCGTAGCCGTACATTAGTGTAGGTTGTAATTTAGCATAGTTTAGCATTAATAGTGAAAGGGGGTTAGGCACCACAACTCCCAGCATGCCCAGACAGCTAAAGGCTGCCCAGGCATGCTGGGAGTTGTAGTTTAGCTTAGATTAGACAGCGAAGGGACCACAACTCCCAGCATGCCCAGACAGCTGAAGGCTGCCCGGGCATGCTGGGAGTTGTAGTGCAGTAATGGGACCACAAATCCCAGCATGCCCAGACAGCTGAAGGCTGCCCGGGCATGCTGGGAGTTGTAGTGCAGTGATGGGACCACAAATCCCAGCATGCCCAGACAGCTGAAGGCTGCCTAGGCATGCTAGGAGTTGTAGTGCAGTGAAGTCACCACAACTTCCAGCATGCGTAGACAGCTAAAGGCTGCCCAGGCATGCTGGGAGTTGTAGTTTTACACAGGTATAAAGTAGTTAGCGTAGTGTTAGCGCGATTTTAGCATAGTTAGCGTAGCGTTAGCTCAATTTTAGCGTAGCTTTAGTTTAGTGTTAGCGCAGTTTTAGTTTTTAGCGTAGCATAGTGTTAGCGCAGTTGTAGCGTAGCTTAGTGCTAGCGTACTTTTAGAGTATTTAGCATAGTGTAGTGTTAGTGCACTTTTAGTGTAGTGTTAGCTCAGTTTTAATGTATTCAGTGTAGTGTAGCATTAGCATAGTTTTAGCGTATTTAGTGTAGCGTATTGTTAGCGTAGTCTTAGAGCAGTTAGCGTAGTGCAGTGTTAGTCCAGTTCTAGCATAGTTGGTGTAGTTGTACACTGGTGTAGTGTAGCTAACTTAGTTTTACAGGCAGATGAAGTGTAGTTTAGAGAGTTTAGCGTGGGGTGTAGCTTAGCTTAGTCATAAAGTGAAGGGGCTACAACTCCCAGCATGCCCAGAGAGCCAAAGGCCGTCCGGGCAGGATGGAAGTTGTAGTTTTGCAAAAGCAGCAGAGGCAGTTGCGCTCTGCTACGTTAATGCAGTATACAGTCACATGTATAGATGGCTGGATACGGTGATCACAAGGCCACTTACCCACCTCCGTTTCGTGCTCCGTCACTGGACATGTAGCAATGCAGGAAAATGACGGAGCTGGAACGGGGGTGGTAAGTTAGGCTCTCCAGGTAATAACCCATTTTTTTTTTGTGTTTGTCTTCTTGTTTCAGATACGTGAATGCGGAGGACTACATTGGAATCGGTGGACTACGACGATGACCTGCATTTTTTTCTTTTCTTTTAATAAAATGGTTAACGAGGGCTGTGGGGGAGTGTTTTTCCTAATAAAAATGTTTTAACTTGTGTGTGCTTTTTTTTCTTTGTTATTACTTTACAGGCTTAGTAGTGGAAGCCCTCTTGTAGACGGAGTCCATTACTAAGTCGGGGCTTAGCGTTAGCCCCAAAAACAGCTAGCACTAACCCCCAATTATTACTCCGGTACCCACCGCCACAGGGGTACCGGGAAGAGCCGATACCAACAGGCCTAGAGCGCCAAATATGGCGCTCTTGGGCCTAGGCGGTAACAGGCTGGTGTTATTTAGACTGGGGAGGGCCAGTAATGATGGTCCTCGCCCACCCTGGTAACATCAGGCTGTTGCTGTTTGGTTGGTATTTGGCTGAAAATGAAGACTGGGAACCACACACGTTTTTTTTTTTTTATAAAAAAAAAAAAAAAAAAACGTGTGTGGTTCCCAGTCTTTTCATTTCCAGCCAAATACCAACCAAACAGCAACAGCCTGATGTTACCAGGGTGGGTGAGGACCATCGTTACTGGCCCTCCCCAGCCTAAATAATGCCAGCCTGTTACCGCCCAGGCCGAAGAGCGCCATATTTGGCACTCTGGGCCTGTTGGTATCGGCTCTTCCCTGTACCCCTGTGGCGTTGGATACCGAAGTAATAATTGGGGGTTAGTGCTAGCTGTTTTTGGGGCTATCGCTAAGCCCCGGCTTAGTAATGGACTCCGTCTACAAGAGGGCTTCCACTACTAAGCCTGTAAAGTAATAACAAAGAAAAAAAGCACACACAAGTTAAAACATTTTTATTAGGAAAAACACTCCCACACAGCCCTCGTTAACCATTTTATTAAAAGAAAAGAAAAAAATGCAGGTCATCGTCGTAGTCCACCGATTCCGATGTAGTCCTCCGCATTCACGTATCTGAAACGAGAAGACAAACACAAAAAAAATGGGTTATTACCTGGAGAGCCTAACTTACCACCCCCGTTCCAGCTCAGTCATCTTCCTGCATTGCTACATGTCCAGTGACGGAGCAGGAACGGAGGTGGGTAAGTGGCCTTGTGATCACCGTATCCAGCCATCTATACATGTGACTGTATACTGCATTAACGTAACTGCCTCTGCTACTTTTGCAAAACTACAACTTCCATCCTGCCCGGACGGCCTTTGGCTCTCTGGGCATGCTGGGAGTTGTAGCCCCTTCACTTTATGACTAAGCTAAGCTACACCCCACGCTAAACTCTCTAAACTACACTTCATCTGCCTGTAAAACTAAGTTAGCTACACTACACCCGTGTACAACTACACCAACTATGCTAGAACTGGACTAACACTACACTACGCTAACTAATCTAAGACTACGCTAACAATACGCTATGCTAAATATACTAAAAGTATGCTAACACTACACAAAGTGCACTAACACTACACTACGCTAAAAGTACGCTAGCACTAAGCTACGCTACAATTGTGCTAACACTACGCTATGCTAAATAAGCAACAACTGCGCTAACACTATGCTATGCTAAAAACTGTAAAACTGCGCTAACACTAAACTAAAGCTATGCTAAAATTGAGCTAACGCTACGCTAACTACTTTATACCTGTGTAAAACTACAACTCCCAGCATGCCTGGGCAGCCTTTAGCTGTCTACGCATGCTGGGAGTTGTGGTGACTTCACTGCACTACAACTCCTAGCATGCCCGGGCAGCCTTCAGCTGTCTGGGCATGCTGGGAGTTGTGGTTCCTTTGCTGTCTAATCTAAGCTAAACTACAACTCCCAGCATGCCCGGGCAGACTTTAGCTGTCTGGGCATGCTGTGAGTTGTGGTCCCTTCGCTGTCTAATCTAAGCTAAACTACCACTCCCAGCATGCCTGGGCAGCCTTCAGCTGTCTGGGCATGCTGGGAGTTGTAGTCCTAAACTACAACTCCCATGCTGGGAGTTGTGGTGCCTAACCTCCTTTCACTATTAATGCTAAACTATGCTAAATTACAACCTACACTAATGTACGGCTACACTACCAACCTACGCTATTTGTGTAGTGCTGCGCATGCGCAGTACTACTTTAGCATTTGCGTAGTGCTACTTTAGTGGTGCCCGCTGCTCTACTTTCTGTTCCCCGTTCCCTGAGAGTTAACAGGGGACGGGGAGCAGAGCAGCGGGGGGGAGGCAAGCGGTTGTCAGCTCTATCGGGCATAGGGATCCTGATAGCACTGTCGAGCGATCGCGCTGGCGGGTGACAAGCTGATAACGCCGCTATCAGGCATAGGGATCCCGATAGCGGTGGCGAACGAGCGCGCTGGCGGGTGACAATAAAACAGTAAGTATTAGCTTCTGTGGCCCAATACCGCTCTCGGAATCGGGCCACAATGGCCATGAGAGCTCCGTACAGCTTCGGGCTATTACAGGGAGAGATCCTGTCCCTGTGATAGCCCAAGTGAGACTGCTGTGAGGTTAAATATGTCACGTGACACTCGCACACACCCCCAGCCCCCGCAGTAACCAATGGTTGGGGGGTGTGCGAGTGTCAGCCTATAGAATGTGATGGAGGCGGAGCGCTCGAGCAGGGAAAACTGCTGAGTCACTCCATCACAATCTATGGCAAATCACAATCTACGGCACTGCACCGGCCCACAAGGGAGGAGGATTGGACTCGTAATGAACCAGATATATATTAGGATAAACCCCCCTCATGGGGCAGCACGGGGGCTCAGTGGTTTGCACTGTTACCTTGCAGCACAGAAGACAACATCTGCAAAGAGTTTGTATGTTCTCCAATGTTTGTGTGGGTTTCCTCCGGTTTCCTCCCACACTTCAAAAACATGTGACCCCAATGGGGACAGTGACCAATATGAGTGTACAGCGCTGCGGAATCTGTGGGCGCTATATAAATAAGGAATTATTATAAAGGAGTCACCCTCAATTATAATAGACAACCCCAATTATATTAGACACCCCCCAATTATAATAGACAACCCCAATTATATTAGACACACCCCCAATTATAATAGACACATCCTCAATTATAATAGATACACCCTGAATTATAATAGACGCCCCCTCAATTATATTAGACACATCCCCATTTATAAAGGAGACACCCTAAATTATAATAGACACACCCTCATTTATAATAGACGCCCCCTCAATTATAATAGACACATCCCCATTTATAACGGAGACACCCTAAATTATAATAGACACATCCCCATTTATAAAGGAGACACCCTAAATTATAATAGACACTCCCTCATTTATAATAGACGCCCCCTCAATTATAATAGACACATCCCCATTTATAATAGACGCCCCCTCAATTATAATAGACACATCCCCATTTATAATAGACGCCCCCTCAATTATAATAGACACATCCCCATTTATAACGGAGACACCCTAAATTATAATAGACAGACCCAAAAAATAATACACACCCTCAATTATAATAGACATACCCACAAATATAATAGACATATCCTCAATTATCATAGACACCCCCCCCCCCCCCAAATATAATAGACATACCCATGACTATTAGTATGAGTTAAAGGGGTACTCTGCTGGAGAACATTTTTGTGCCAGAAAGTTAAACAAAACAAAAATCTTAATCCTTCCAGTACTTATCAGCTGCTGTATGCTCCACAGGAAGTTCTTTTCTTGTTTAATTTCCTTTCTGTCTGACCACAGTGCTCTCTGCTGACACCTCTGTCCATGTCAGGAACTGTCCAGAGCAGGAGCAAATCCCCATAGCGAACCTATCCTGCACTAGACAGTTCCTAAAACGGACAAAGGTGTCAGCAGAGAGCAGTGTGGTCAGACAGAAAAGAACTTCCTGTGGAGCATACAGCAGCTGATAAGTACTGGAAGGATTAAGATTTTCAATTTACAAATCTGTTTAACTTTCTGGCACCAGTTGATTTAAAGAAAAAAAATTGATTGCAGCGTTTAAAATAGGAAAATAGCATTTCCAGCTGGCTGAGGGAGCTGATCAGGACCGTCACTACAAAACTGCGGGGTACCAAGGACACAAGAGGAGGGTCCCTCACCTGCCTCCGGCGCGTCCGATCGATGATTGATTGCTCCAAGCCTGAGATCCAGGCTTGAGCAATCGACCACCGATAACACTGATCAATGCAATGCTAAGGCATAGCATTGATCAGTGCTGGCAATCAATGTACTGTATATTATAGTCTCCTAATGGGGGCAATAACATTGCAAAAAAAAAGTGTTAATAAATGTGATTTAACCCCTTCCCTAATAAAAGTTCAAATCACCCCTTTTTCCCATTAAAAAAAATAAAATAAATAAATATAAACATATGTGGTATCGTGCGTAAATGTCTGAACTATAAAAATATATCGTTAATTAAACAGCTCTGTCAGTGGCGAACACGTAAAAAAATTCCAAAGTCCAAAATAGTGTATTTTTGGTCACTTTTTATACCATAAAAAAAATATTAAAAATCGATCAAAAAGTCAGATCAAAACAAAAATGGTACCGATAAAAACTTCAGATCACGGCGCAAAAAATGAGTCCTCATACCGCCCTGTACGTGGAAAATTACAGTTATAGGGGTCAGAAGATGAGAATTTTAAACATATACATTTTCCTGCATGTAGTTATGATATTTTCCAGAAGTGCGACAAAATCCAACCTATATAAGTAGGGGATCATTTTAATCGTATGGACCTACAGAATAATGATAAGGTGTCATTTTTACCGGAAAATGTACTGTGTAGAAATGGAAGCCCATAAAAAGTTTGAAAATGTTATTTTTAATTTTGTCGCACAATGATTATTATTTTTTTTTTTCCGTTTCGCTGTAGATTTTTGGGTAAAATGACAGATGTCATTACAAAATAGAATTGGTGGTGCAAAAAAAAAAAAAAAGCCCTCATATGGATCTGTAGGTGCAAAATTGAAAGGGTTATGATTTTTAAAAAGTGAGTAGGAAAAACGAAAGTGCAAAAATGGAAAAACCCTAAGTCCTCAAGGAGTTAAAGGAGTATTCCAGTTAAAAACTATTTTTTCACATCAACTGGCTCCAGAAAGTTAAACAGATTTGTAAATTACTTCTATTAAAAAAAAAAAATCTTAAGCCTTCCAGTACTTATCAGCTGCTGAAGTTGAGTTGTTCTTTTCTGTCTGACCACGGTGCTCTCTGCTGACACCTCTGTCTGTCTCAGAAACTGTGCAGAGCAGGAGCAAATCCCTATAGCAAACCTCTCCTGCTCTGGACAGTTCCTGACATAGACAGAGGTGTCAGCAGAGAGCACTGTGCTCAGACAAAAAGAACAACTCAACTTTAGCAGCTGATATGAAAAAATAGTTTTTAACTGGAATGCCCCTTTAAGCTTGTAATAAGAGATCCTGCTGAAATCCTTCAGTGATAGAAACTTAGGCAATGACTCTTGTTGTCGGGTGAATATTATGTCATCTGCATAGAGGGAGATTGTCTGGTTCCTTCTCCTATTGAGACCCCAGAAATACCAGGATCTTGTGGAACTGCTTGAGCTATAGGTTCTATGCAGAGGATAAAAAGGGGGACGGTTCACCTTGTCGGGTCCTGTTACTAATCATAAATTCTTGTGATAATTCTCTGTATGTAAAGACCCCAGCATATGGGGCTGTATATAGAGCTTTTACTGCATCCAAAAAGTCCCCCCCCATCCCCCTCTGCTGGATGGTGAGAAGGTAAACCACCGGTTTATACGGTCCAATCCCTTCTCAGCATCCAGCGACCGAAACAGTAGACTCCTCCTCCAGCGCCACATCATGGAATAGGTTCAAGATTCTCCCGGTGTTGTCACATGTTTGGCGACCTTTAATAAACCAACTGAGGCATCAACATGGAAAGACGGCCTGACAGAATTTTAGTGTGTATTTTTAAATCCATATTTAACCCCTTAAGGACCACGGACATAAATGTTTGTCCTGGTGCTGAGGTGTCGATGTTTTCTTCTGGTTCGGCCTTAAATTGTGAGTGACGGCCGCTGTATACTGCTGAGGGCCGACACGAGAAATAAACACCAGACAAAAAGTTGGTATAAATCTCCTTCTCAGCAGAAGCACCGGCTAAGGAGCTGTCCCAAGGAGTTCTGTTTATTATACGGGAGTACATTGTTTTTTACAGTTGACAAAAAGGGGAGGTTAGTTATCACATCAAGTCATCGTGTTATATGTTGATTGGTTATTTGAGTATTGTGTATGTATATATTAACATTTTAAGCATTCATTTGCTTCCTGATAATTGGTCACTTATGTTGCAATTTCTCTATTCTAACAGAAAATTCCAGATGTATCAGTCATTCTGCACAGTCTGTATATTTTCTCAAATGTTTTGTTTCCAGCTTCCAGCTTCTTCTTTATCTTACAACTTTCGTCGTCGTCCCAAGGTCTTCAAGCAAATAGCAAACTGATATGTAGTGTAAGGGTAACAAATATCTTTCTGCAGCATTAGCAATAGCATATAAGTATTAATATATTGATTAACAATCAGAATCATTATATAGGTACTTCACACACCAAGGACGTACATTTACATCCTGTACATGACCGCGAGGATCGGAGCAATGCTCACATCATGCACTGCAGGACCCGCCTGCTATGAGCAGCCAAGGACCCGCCGGTAATGGTGGACATCAGCAATCACACTGATACCGCCATTAACCCCTCAGATGCCTTGATCAATACAGATCACAGCATCTGCAGCAATGCGCATTTTTTTATTGAAGATCGGATTGCCCATGGCGCTTCCGCAGGCATCCGATCATCTAAAATGGCCGACAGAGGTTCACCAAACTTCTGCTCTGGTCTGAGATCAAGCAGACCAGAGCGGAAGATTGCCAATAATACTGATCAGTGCTATGTCCTATGTATAACACTGAACAGTATTAGCAATCTAATTATTGCTATAAATAGTCCCCTATGGGGACATAAAAAGGGTATTAAAAAAAGTTTAAAAAAAAAGTAAAAAAATAACAATTAAATGTGAAAAATCCCCTCCCCCAATAAAATGTAAATACCTTTTTCCCATTTTACCCCCAAAAAGCGTAAAAGGAACGGCGTAAACGTTAAAAGAAAAAAATCAAAAATTGCTGTTTTTTTGTCTCTTTTGTCAAAAGCAGTATAATAATAGAAAAGTATATAACATGGGGATCATTTTTATTGTATTGACCAACAGAATATGGAAAACATGTAATTTTTACTGTAAAGTGTACAGCGTGAAAACAAAACCCTCCAAAATTTACAATATTGTTGTTTTCATTAAAATGTTATCACTAAAAAAAATTATTTTTTAGGATTGCCGTACATTATATGGTAAAATGAGTGATGTCATTAAAATAAAAGACGGAGAGATCTTATTCTGGTTTCCTGCTCCTAG
Organism: Hyla sarda; assembly: GCF_029499605.1. Lineage (NCBI taxonomy): Eukaryota > Metazoa > Chordata > Amphibia > Anura > Hylidae > Hyla > Hyla sarda. The sequence goes on along the minus strand of NW_026607590.1, from coordinate 606,778 downwards.
AACAGGGTTGTACTGTCCACAGCTACTGCAGATGTAACACAGTCACCTATCTAGCTATGTGCGGCCGTACACAAGCGCGTACAACAAGCGCATACACAAGTCTTTATTCTATTCCAGATGGTAAAACTCCTGATATAGATCCTGGAGATCGGGTGGTGATAAAGAGACACACAGAGTCCTGACCTCCATGTGACCGGCCTTTCCAAGTCCTGCTGACAATTACTGGTGTATCCTGAGAACTATGGACACATGTGGACAAATTCTGAACGTTTGGCACTTTTGTGTGAAGAATGTGCTGAGTGCGTATGATCCTATATCCACCTGCCTTATAGCTGCGCCCACTGCGGTGCCGACACTAAGAACTATTTTCAGTCTAATATACAAGGACCAGGGTGTGGAAAACCACCATGTATCACAACATATTCTCCGTATAGGAATCATTATACCACAAACCCTATAATTCTCTGTATAGGAATCATTATACCACAAACCCTATAATTCTGCGTATAGGAATCATTATACCACAAACCCTATAATTCTCCGTATAGGAATCATTATACCACAAACCCTATAATTCTCCGTATAGGAATCATTATACCACAAACCCTATAATTCTCCGTATAGGAATCATTATACCACAAACCCTATAATTCTCCGTATAGGAATCATTATACCACAAACCCTATAATTCTCCGTATAGGAATCATTATACCACAAACCCTATAATTCTCCGTATAGGAATCATTATACCACAAACCCTATAATTCTCCGTATAGGAATCATTATACCACAAACCCTATAATTCTCCGTATAGGAATCATTATACCACAAACCCTACAAACTGTGTTGACTCCACATCAGGACTCTGGACATGATAAAGAGAAGTGAAATGTCATGTGACCCAGATAATATACCTAGGGGCAAGTAATGGAAAATTATAGAACAAGGTGATAAATTACAAATTACAAAAAGATAATGAGATGGATGTGACGCTATTATGGTGCCGCCTAGTCACATGACACATTAGGCTTCTTTCACACTACCGCCATCTTCCTGCCTTCTGACACTCGTTATTCAGCAAAAACAGATCATTAAAAAATAGATACAATAACTGAACATATCGGGTGATAACTGATGCCCAATGTACATTATTATAACGGCATTCTATCAAAAATAATTGACATATTCCATCCGTTACTACCCGTTATTTCATCCGTCATGCACTGTTGTAGTTATTTTATGTCCGTTTTAACCCCTTCTGGTTGTGATGCTGTATGGAGCATGCTCAGTAGCAATAACGGATCATAACGGAATATAAAAATACTGGGTGCTAACATTCATCATCCATAGACTTCAATGTTAAAATGTTAACGTCTGTTAATCCATCGTTATTTTTGACGGGACAAAAATGAGTGCATGCACCGTTATTTGCCCCGCGTCAATAATAACGGACGTTAGTCATAAGGGGACATAACTGATCATGAAGGATGGTCAAAGAATGAATAAAGAATGGACTTACTTAGGGGTACTCCGCCCCTAGACATCTCATCCCATATCCAAATAAGATGACTGGCCCCCTGTGCCACTTTATTTCCCCTGTGACAAATCACCCCTCCCTTTATTACCCCCTGTGCCACATCATTTCCTCTTGATCCCGCTCTGTGCTATTTCATTACCCCTTTATTACCCTTTGTGCATATTCATCACCCCCTCTGCCACTTTATAAAGATGAATTTATACAGAAGGTACAAATGGGAGAATGAAATGGCTCAGGGGGATCAAGGGGAAATTATGTGGCACAGGGGGTAAGGGGGGGGGGATAATTAGGCCCACTGCACAGGGGAATAAGATGGCACAGGGTAAAAAAAGGGAGGGGGGTGATAAATGATACAGGGGGTGATTAAATGACACTGGGAGATTCTACTGTAATATTGTTTTTCATTGTGTTTTATAGGTAAATAAACTCTGGAGTTAGCACAGGACAGTATTCCGTCATTTAGGAAGAATTTGGAGCCTTTTTCCCAATAGGGGACATCTCTAATAATGGACACTTTTATTCCCTGTGAGTGTCCGCTATTGGGAGATTCTACTGTAATATTGTTTTTCATTGTGTTTTATAGGTAATTAAACTCTGGAGTTAGCACAGGACAGTATTCCGTCATTTAGGAAGAATTTGGAGCCTTTTTCCCAATAGGGGACATCTCTAATAATGGACACTTTTATTCCCTGTGAGTGTCCGCTATTGGGAGATTCTACTGGTACTTAATGAAAAGGTTCTAAAAGTAATCTAAGGAGAACAAGTCTCCAGGGAATTGCTCAAGAAATTTTGCCATGAAACAGGTTCCTCAAGTTTGAACAACTGGGAACTTTTTTTGCACCGCTGCGAAATGGTTCGAGGAGGTAGAAGATCTCTAGTATATCGGAATAAGACGTCTAGTCACCAATAGTAGGTGTGTGATTCAGCAAGTCAGAAATCCGAAGAAGTAACCGCAAGAAGAACAATTTCCAGAGTATAATTAATCTTCTTTGCTGTAACCAACAAAATACCGTATATACTGGAGTATAAGCCGAGGCCCCTAATTTCACAAAAACCTCAGAAAAATCTATTCATTTGAGTATAAGCCTATCATCACCAACTGCAACAAACACCCATCCCCCCATCATCATTCCATCCTCTGTCATCATTCATCCCCCTCCTGTCCTCATCCACTGCCACACACACCCACCCCCCGTCATCAACCATCCTCCCTGTCATCATTCACTGACACAAACACCCATTCCCGTCATCATCCATCCCCCTCCTGTCATCATCCATCCCCGCAACATCATCCATCCTCTCCTTTCATCATCCCCCTCGCTTATCGTCTAATCACCTTTTCCTGTTGCCTGGCAGTAGAGAAAGGTACACTCTGTGATATCAGGGGTGTCCTTGCATGGCGGCCTCAATGCGCAGCAGCGACCCTACCCCAGAATCACTATTTCGGGGCCAGCCCAGAGTGGAGAAGGTGGATGGACCAGACCAGCTCACTTTTCCCACTGGTATGCGGACAGTCCCTGCGCAGACAGTCCCTTCAGCGTCCCTACCCTGGATGAGTCCGGGGCCGTCCCGGTAAAGATGGATGGCTCCCCCCCCCCAACCTGAATGCCTGGACTGATGTCACTGCTATTTTTTTTTCACTTGAGTTTAAGCCGAGGGGGACATTTTCTGCACAAAAAAAAGGTGCTTATACTCGAGTATAAATTGCAATCGAAATAATCTGCCAGAAAGATTGAATTTTCAAGCAGGACCCCTATATATGTAAAAGAGTCCATGGCTCAATCACACACCTCCAACATTGAGAAGATTCTGGAATACCATGTGACAAAAGGAGAGGAGGAGTCCCATACCCCCGACAATATAACTTATATGAACTCTCCTGTATACGAATACAGGGGGAGGAGCCACGTGAGCGCTAGAGATAAATCCGCACTGTTCTTCAGAGAGTTGGATATTCAGCTCCTCTTCTCATATAAGATGCATTTTGGTTACTATTAGGAGCAGAAGAAATCAGATAAGAATAAAGCTTAGATAGTATTATTATTTAGGGAATAAATACAATCTCTCTAACCAATTTCAGGGACGCATGTTAGTATAACGCTTAAAACATTGGAGAGTAAAAATAAATTTACTTATAAAACCCCAGAAAGCCCGAGATTCCTCTATGGCCAAAGTCTTAGTAGAAGAATATAAATCTCGTAACGTAAAAGAATGTAAACGTTCCCACAAAGGGGAAGAGGGAAAATGTGTTTAGTAATAACCATAGGGAGTAAAGAAAGTGGGGTTAGGGGAGAAGGGAAATCAGAATCAGTCGTAGAGCAGTCTCGTAATACCGACAAAGTTATATATAAAAGAGGAAAGAACTAGAGAGGCCAAGGAGGAGTGCGGGGGCCACAAAATGGGCCCTATAGAAGGAGGGACTGAGGAGAATTCCATATCCACATGAGGAGGAATATAAAGGGGAGGATGAGAAAAAGAAGAGCGAACGAGCTCTAATAATCCAGACGAAGGAAAAGCTTTATAATAAGTGTGTAAATCCGGAAACACAAAACCGCCGTCTAATGTCTTCAGGGTGAGCGTCTATACGGGACACGTGGTCTCTTCTGAATCATAACAAAATTACTAAATAACCATCGGATAGAAGAAAAATAACAATTCCGTACTATGATAGGGACGGACTGTAAAAATATAAAATATTATTGGTAAATATAAGATTTAAGAACCTTTTTCCTTCCAATCCACGACATATATGGGAATTTACGAGCGTGTAACTGGGTCTTCAATCCGTGTAATAATGGCGCAAAGTGTGAAGTAAAGAGATCTTGTACCAGATGTGATCAGATCTCTAGGGATTTTATACCCCGGGGAGGACAAAGAAAAGGAAAAGAATTACACCGATGTTTACTGAACCCGGGGGACGCTGAGATATTGACGACTTCTCATATAGAAAAATGGATTTTAGGATCTGAGACCGAAAATAGACGTCAAGACGGGAAACGCTGGTCTAGGTTTGTGATAAATAAAAGTATCTGCAGCGTCTTATGTTCAGAAGAGACGATCTTCAAGGGAGACGCGCGGATCCTGTCTGATGCCTTGAATTAAAGTCTCTATAATCATAATGAGAAGGGGGCGGGGACAACACTGACGCGTTACATTCCCTATATACAACGTCAGGGACAATATTACATTTATTATAAGTCCAGTGTGCGGAGATGAATATAAGAATAATAAATCATATAAGAAAGAAAACTTTTATTAACAATTGGTAACAAGTTTGGAGATGCAGTATATGATATATGTATAAATGTCAGATATCCTATGTACATGGATAATATATAGATGAGTTATCTGCATCATTTACTGCTCTGAATTGGCTTCTCTCCTGTGTGAGTTCTTTTATGTTTAACAAGATTTGATTTCACAATAAAACGTTTTCCACATTCTGAACATGAAAATGGCTTCTCCCCTGTGTGAGTTCTTTGATGTTGAACAAGCTTTGATTTTGCAGTATAACATTTTTCACATTCTGCACATGAAAATGGCTTCTCCCCTGTGTGAGTTCTTTGATGTCTAAAAAGACTTGATTTCAGATTAAAACATTTCCCACATTCTGAACATGAAAATGGCTTCTCCCCTGTGTGAGTTCTTTGATGTTGAACAAGATGTGATTTCTCCGGAAAACATTTCCCACATTCTGAGCATGAATATGGCTTCTCCCCTGTGTGAGTTCTTTTTTGATGTCTAAAAAGACTTGATTTCTGATTAAAACATTTCCCACATTCTGAACATGAAAACGGCTTCTCCCCTGTGTGAGTTCTTAGATGTTGAACAAGTTGTGATTTCTTAGTAAAACATTTCCCACAATCTGAGCATGAATATGATTTCTTTCCTGTATGAGCTCGTTGATGTCCCACACCCCTTCTGTGACCTTTATTTTGCTGAACATCCAGTGATGACTGAGAAGACAGGACCTGTATATAAGGATGAGATGACAGATCTTGGCTGTGAAGGGCTGAGGGTGTATCTGGGATAATGGAATGTTCTTCATATGTATCTTGTGTGATATCATCATCTGCTTTATAATCTGAAGATATAAGATTCTCCTCTGATCTCCTGGTACAAGAATCTGCAGAGAATAACACAGATTTTATGATCAGTATTAACCCCTTAACAACCCAGGAAATTTAAGCTTTTGTGTTTTCCTTTTTTTACTCCTCTCCTCATAGCCATAACTATTTTATTTTTCCATCTACACTGGAGAGTTTGTTTTTTGTGGGACTGATCTTACATTGTATTAACACCCTTAAAATAGAAGTCAGGTCCATACAATCACAACAATATCTCATTTGCATATTTTTCGTTACATTTACTAATTTTATAAACAATTCCAACAAAGATAGCTTAACATTTTTACACCAAAAAGTGAATATATTATTGGAGAGTTTCATTTACATTTAACATTTTTTACACTTTTTGATTCTTCTAAAGGACTTGTATGAGTAGTCATTGGATTGCTCATACAGATCAGTGCAGTACGTATTTACTGCATTGATCCATTAGAGCCGACTATAGACAGGCTGTATCAATGGCAGTCCTAGCAAAGGCCTTGGGCTGCCATGACGATGGATGGGCCCCCCATGTTCGCTTCGTGGTGAGCCAATCCTTACCACTGCACCACCAATGATTCTTACTAAGGCTGTATAAATGCTGATGTCAGCTTTGACAGTAGCATCTAAGTGGTTAATAGCCAGCACCAGAGATTGCTCTGTGTCAGCTATTAGCTGCGGTCCTCAGTTGCTGAATGCAGCCAAGATTCACCTGGTATAGAGAGGGCTCGAGTCCCGGGGCCACCCAATACACCCTAAATGGCCTCATAAGGTAAATAAACATCATGGGTAATTAACCTCTTAAAAACGCAGGGCGTACCTGTACCTGTAACCCTGCACTTGCTCCCCTGCTATGACGCGGAGTCACGGGCTGACCCCGCGTCATAGCAGGTCAGTCCCCGATGGCTATCAACGGCCGGGACCCGTGGCTAATACCGAACATCACCGATTGCGGTGATGTCCGGTATTAACCCCTTAGACGCATCGATCAAAGTTGATCGCCGTGTCTGAAATGAAAGAAAAAGCTTCCCAGCAGCTTAGCGGTGCTGATCGGGATCACCGCTATGCTATGGCATAACATTATACAGTGTCTGCAATCAGAAGATTACATGTAATAGTCCCCTATGGGGCGTAAAAAAAATTTGTAAAAAGAACGTTAATACAGGTGATTTAACCCCTTCTATAATAAAAGTTTGAATCAGCCCCCTTTTCCCATTTAACTTCACCAGGACCAAGGGCGTACAGGTATGCCCTGACGTTCTGGGACTTGACCAAGGGTGTACCTGTACGCCCTGGACCCGTTAATGGGGTTTAAACCACTCACCAGCAGAGAACGGGTTAAACCCGGTGGGTCCCGGTTGTTACGGGCAGCCAGGACCCACGGCTAATGCCGGGCACCGCCAATACCGACCATTAACCCTTTAGACGCCGTGATAAAAGTTGATTACAGCGTCTAAAGTGTGGGCTTAACAGTGCCGGTTAGCTCAGTGGAGCTGATTGGGACATCCGTGGTGAAATCGCAGGTCTCGATCAGCTGACTGGACAACGGGATGGTCCTCACCTGCCACCTCGTCGTCCTTTTGGCGATCTGCTGCTCCAAGCAGAGCACAAAGAACACTGATCAATGCTATGGCATAACATTGATCAGTATAAGCAATCAGAAGATTTTTTTTTTAGCCCCCATAGGGGACTATACCAAGCAAAGTGTAAAAAAAAAAGTTAATAAAAGTGAATTAACCCCTTCTCTATTAAAAGTTTCAAATACCCACCTTTTCCCATTTTTTTAATAAAATAATGTAATAAAAAATAACAATAATCATATGTGGTACCACTGCGTGTGTAAATGTCAGATCTATTAAAATATAAGGTTATCTAAACCGCACGGTGGATGGCGTACACGTACAAAAATACCCAAAATTTTGCATTTTTGGTCACTTCAGATACCATAAAAAACTAAAAGTTTTCAAAGTGATCAAAAAAGTCCTATCAAAACAAAAATGGTACCAATAAAAACTAAATGCGGAAAAATAAAAATGTTATAGGGGTCAGAAGATAACAATTTTAACCCCTTGGGGACTCAGGTTTTTCCATTTTTGCACTTTTTGTTTTTTCCTCCTCACCTTTTAAAAATCATAACCCTTTCAATTTTGCACCCACAGATTCATATTATGGCTTTTTTTTGCGCCACCAATTCTACTTTGTAATTACATCAGTCATTTTACCCAAAAATCTACGGAGAAACAAAAAAAAAAAATCATTGTGCAACAAAATATAAAAAACAAAAACAAAAAAAAATATGCAATTTTGTAAACAGGTATACATTTTGCTATGGGGATTTGTTTGTACTCTGGACAGTTCCTGACATGGACAGAGGTGTCAGCAGAGAGCACTGTGGACAGACAGAAAATAAATTCAAAAAGAAAAGAACTTCCTCTGTAGTATACAGCAGCTGATAAGTACTGGAAGGATTAAGATTTTTAAATAGAAGTAATTTACAAATCTGTTTAACTTTCTGGCACCAGTTGATTAAAAAAAAAATATATATTTTTCACAGGAGTACCACTTTAATCCTTCCAGTACTTATCAGCTACTGTATGCTCCAGAGGAAGTTGTGTAGTTCTTTTCTGTCTGACCACAGTGCTCTCTGCTGACACCTCTGTCCAGTGTGGTAATACTGAAAAGAACTACACAATTTTCTCTGCAGCATACAGCAGCTGATTAGTACTGGAAGGCGAAAGACTTTTAACCTGTTAAGGACCCATGGCGTACCTGTACGTCCTGAGTCCGCTCCCGTTCTATAACGGGGGGCCACAGCGGGTTGGGCCCGGGCTCTAACAACGGCCGGGACCCGTGGCTTATAGCGCGTGGCATTGATCACGGTGCCGTGCGCTATTAACCCTTTAGACTAAAATGAAAGTGAAACCATAGCTCTTCTCTGCGGGCGTGTGCGCCGTTTTACATTCATTTTCGGCAGTCGCGGCTGCCGACGGCACTTCGCCCGCTCCGTCCCCCGGGCGCACAGGAGCTCACTACAGGCGGGGTGTGCGCTCGGGGTTCAGGTGCCATTACTAAGTCTCTCTGTATTTCTTCGGCGGCCCGGCGGACGTTAGCTCCGCCCACCAGGTTGCATAAGCGCTTCAGCAGCGCAAATTGAGCCACCAATCAGCGCTGTGCGCGCGTTTGGGGCCATGCAGGGGCCAATCACAGCGCCCTTGCATCTGACCCGGCCTCTTCCTTCTATGGGCCGGCGTCTTTCTCTCTCCTCACAGCCACGGTGCAGAGTCCTCACAGCAGCTGCCTAGGGACACAGACTTGGGTCAGACTGTTCATTTTTTGCTATGTCCGTGCCCAGAACTGTCCCTCCCTCTAAACAGATATCTGGAATATTGGTTACTCATTACGCTTGTAAAAACTGCTCTGCAAAAATGCCAGGTTCTGCTGAACCCACTTGTTCTGCCTGCTCCACTGCTCCCCCAGACCCAGACCCCCCTGCTATTTCTAACCCAGGTGCTCTTTCAGACCCAGTGGGTTCGGCCGCCCCTCCAGCCTGGGTTTCCTCCCTCTCCCAGTCTATAGCCTCTAACAACGGCTGGGACCCGTGGCTAATAACCCTTTAGATGCGGCGTTCAAAGTTGAACGCCACGTCTAAAATCAAAGTGAAACCATGCCGGTTAGCTCAGGGAGCTGTTCGGGATTGCCGCGGCGAAATCGCAGCATCCAGAACAGCTTATATGACAGCCGGAGGATCCCTACCTGCCTCCTCGCTGTCCGATCGCCGCATGACTGCTCAGTGCCTGAGATCCAGGCATGAGCAGTCAAGCGGCAGAATCATCGATCAGTGGTTTCTTATGAGAAACCACTGATCAATGTAAAAGATCAGTGTGTGCAGTGTTATAGGTCCCTATGGGATAACAATGATCAGTATAAGAGATCAGTGTGTGCAGTGTTATAGTCTCCTATGGGATAACAATGATCAGCATAAGAGATCAGTGTCTGCAGTGTTATAGTCTCCTATGGGATAACAATGATCAGTGTAAGAGTTCAGTGTGTGCAGTGTTATAGTCTCCTATGGGATAACAATGATCAGTATAAGAGATCAGTGTGTGCAGTGTTATAGTCTCCTATGGGAGCTAAAACACTCCCTTAATAAAAGTTTGAATCACACCCCATTTCCCATTTTTTTAAAACTGTGTAAATAAAAATAAAAATAAACATGTGGTATCGCCGCATGCGGAAATGTCCGAACTATAAAAATATATAGTAAATTAAACCGGACGGTCAATGGCGTACGCGCAAAAAAATTCCAAAGTCCAAAATAGTGCATTTTTGGTCACTTTTTATATCATGAAAAAATGAATAAAAAGCGATCAAAAAGTCCGATCAATACAAAAATGTTAGCGATAAAAAACTTCAGATCACGGCACAAAAAATGAGCCCTCATACCGCCCCATACACGGAAAAATAAAAAGTTATAGGGGTCAGAAGATGATAATTTTAAACATATACATTTTCCTGCATGTAGTTATGATTTTTTCCAGAAGTGCGACAAAATCAAACCTATATAAGTAGGGGATCATTATAACCGTATGGACCTACAGAATAAAGAGAAGGTGTCATTTTTACTGAAAAATGTACTGCGTAGAAACGGAAGCCCCCAAAAGTTACAAAATGGCGTTTATTTTGTCTCACAATTATTTTTTTTTCCATTTCGTCGTAGATTTTTGGGTAAAATGACTGATGTCATTACAAAGTAGAATTGGTGACAAAAAAAATTAAGCCATCATATGAATTTTTAGGTGCAAAATTGAAAGAGTTATGATTTTTTAAAGGTAAGGAGGAAAAAATGAAAATGCAAAAACGGAAAAACTCTGGGTCCTTAAAGGAGTAGTCCAGTGGTGACTCAGTGGTGAGCAACTTATCCCCTATCCTAAGGATAGGGGATAAGTTGCAGATCGCGGGGGTCCGACCGCTGGGGCCCCCTGCAATCTCCTGTACGGAGCCCCGACAGCCCGCGGGAAGGGGCGTGTTGACCTCCGCACGAGGCGGCGGCCGACACGCCCCCTCAATACAACTCTATGGCAGAGCCGAAGCGCTGCCTTCGGCAATCTCCGGCTCTGCCATAGAGATGTATTGAGGGGGCGTGTCATCCGCCGCTTCGTGCGGGGGTCGACACCCACTATCTGGCCGGAGAGCCTGGCCCCGTACAGAGAGATCGCAGGGGGCCCCAGCGGTCGGACCCCCCGTGATCTCAAACTTATCCCCTATCCTTAGGATAGGGGATAAGTTTTTCACCACTGGACTACCCCTTTAAGAGGTTAAATAGAATTATTTTACAATTCTAAATAACTTTCTATCCATCGAAGTATCCCTTTAAAAAAATTCCATAAAAAATTATTACAGTCGGTGACTGAGCAGAATCTGTGACTGTTCTCTGCATTTAGTGGTTACTACTCACCTGAGCAGTAACCTGTAGGAATGTCCTCCTTATACTGCTCATCACCACTCACATCTGTCTCTTCTTCTTCCTTTATGTCTGTAGCATTAATATAGATTGGATCTTTCTCTGTATGAATGTTCTCCTTATACTGCTCATCACCGCTCACATCTGTCACTTCTTCTTCCTTTATGTCTGTAGCATTAATATAGATCAGATCTTTCTCTGTAGGAATGTTCTCCTTATATCGCTCATCACCGCTCACATCTGTCTCTGCAGTATTAATATTGTTCGGATCTTCACCCTGATTCATAAGATGTGGAAGAAATATTGTAAAAGTCATCAGACAGTAGGAGAAGTCACGTGGGATGTTATAGATGAGCAGGAGATGAGGAGTCATGGAGGGTGAGGGAACTGACCACAAGAGCTTCACAGCCCTTCTACAGATCATAGGGAATATCTCCATCTACCTGATCATCCTGTGGAAGAAGAGGACGGGGACACCTCTCTGGTGCTGTTCTCTTACTGGATCTGACTGTAGGGAACACATACAGAGACTGAATTCATTCTTTACATACAAATAATGAGAGGACGTGTGTATATAGTCATGTCTATTACCTGGTGATGTGAGGGGCTGCTGATCCTCCATCATGACCTGATCCTTGTACTGATCCTTGTGTCCTTCTACATACTCCCACTCCTCCATGGAGAAATAGACCGCCACGTCCTGACACCTTATAGGAACCTGACAGATAATGATACAGTCATCACCCCGACCCCTCCATGGTGTTACTGTATAATGTCCAAGCATTCCCAGCAGTGTCACCTCTCCAGTCATCACCAGACCCCTCCATTACTGTATAATGTCCCAGCAGTGTCACCTCTCCAGTCATCACCAGACCCCTCCAGTGGTGTTACTGTATAATGTCCCAGCATTCCCAACAGTGTCACCTCTCCAGTCATCACCAGACCCCTCCATTACTGTATAATATCCCAGCATTCCCAGCAGTGTCACCTCTCCAGTCATCACCAGACCCCTCCATTACTGTATAATGTCCCAGCAGTGTCACCTCTCCAGTCATCACCAGACCCCTCCATTACTGTATAATGTCCCTGCAGTGTCACCTCTCCAGTCATCACCAGACCCCTCCATTACTGTATAATGTCCCAGCAGTGTCACCTCTCCAGTCATCACCAGACCCCTCCATTACTGTATAATGTCCCAGCAGTGTCACCTCTCCAGTCATCACCAGACCCCTCCATTACTGTATAATGTCCCAGCAGTGTCACCTCTCCAGTCATCACCAGACCCCTCCATTACTGTATAATGTCCCAGCAGTGTCACCTCTCCAGTCATTACCAGACCCCTCCATTACTGTATAATGTCCCAGCAGTGTCACCTCTCCAGTCATCACCAGACCCCTCCATTACTGTATAATGTCCCAGCAGTGTCACCTCACCAGTCATCACCAGACCCCTCCATTACTGTATAATGTCCCAGCATTCCCAGCAGTTTCACCTCTCCAGTCATCACCAGACCCCTCCATTACTGTATAATGTCCCAGCAGTGTCACCTCTCCAGTCATCACCAGACCCCTCCATTACTGTATAATGTCCCAGCAGGGTCACCTCTCCAGTCATCACCAGACCCCTCCATTACTGTATAATGTCCCAGCAGGGTCACCTCTCCAGTCATCACCAGACCCCTCCATTACTGTATAATGTCCCAGCAGTGTCACCTCTACAGTCATCACCAGACCCCTCCATTACTGTATAATGTCCCAGCAGTGTCACCTCTCCAGTCATCACCAGACCCCTCCATTACTGTATAATGTCCCAGCAGTGTCACCTCTCCAGTCATCACCAGACCCCTCCATTACTGTATAATGTCCCAGCAGTGTCACCTCTCCAGTCATCCCCAGACCCCTCCATTACTGTATAATGTCCCAGCAGGGTCACCTCTCCAGTCATCACCAGACCCCTCCATTACTGTATAATGTCCCAGCAGTGTCACCTCTCCAGTCATCACCAGACCCCTCCATTACTGTATAATGTCCCAGCAGTGTCACCTCTCCAGTCATCACCAGACCCCTCCATTACTGTATAATGTCCCAGCATTCTCAGCAGTGTCACCTCTCCAGTCATCACCAGACCCCTCCATTACTGTATAATGTCCCAGCAGTGTCACCTCTCCAGTCATCACCAGACCCCTCCAGTGGTGTTACTGTATAATGTCCCAGCATTCCCAACAGTGTCACCTCTCCAGTCATCACCAGACCCCTCCATTACTGTATAATATCCCAGCATTCCCAGCAGTGTCACCTCTCCAGTCATCACCAGACCCCTCCATTACTGTATAATGTCCCAGCAGTGTCACCTCTCCAGTCATCACCAGACCCCTCCATTACTGTATAATGTCCCAGCATTCCCAGCAGTGTCACCTCTCCAGTCATCACCAGACCCCTCCATTACTGTATAATGTCCCAGCAGTGTCACCTCTCCAGTCATCACCAGACCCCTCCATTACTGTATAATGTCCCAGCATTCCCAGCAGGGTCACCTCTCCAGTCATCACCAGACCCCTCCATTACTATATAATGTCCCAGCAGGGTCACCTCTCCAGTCATCACCAGACCCCTCCATTACTGTATAATGTCCCTGCAGTGTCACCTCTCCAGTCATCACCAGACCCCTCCATTACTGTATAATGTCCCAGCAGTGTCACCTCTCCAGTCATCACCAGACCCCTCCATTACTGTATAATGTCCCAGCAGTGTCACCTCTCCAGTCATCACCAGACCCCTCCATTACTGTATAATGTCCCAGCAGTGTCACCTCTCCAGTCATCACCAGACCCCTCCATTACTGTATAATGTCCTAGCAGTGTCACCTCTCCAGTCATCACCAGACCCCTCCATTACTGTATAATGTCCCAGCATTCCCAGCAGTTTCACCTCTACAGTCATCACCAGACCCCTCCATTACTGTATAATGTCCCAGCAGTGTCACCTCTCCAGTCATTACCAGACCCCTCCATTACTGTATAATGTCCCAGCAGTGTCACCTCTCCAGTCATCACCAGACCCCTCCATTACTGTATAATGTCCCAGCAGTGTCACCTCTCCAGTCATCACCAGACCCCTCCATTACTGTATAATGTCCCAGCAGTGTCACCTCTCCAGTCATCACCAGACCCCTCCATTACTGTATAATGTCCCAGCAGTGTCACCTCTCCAGTCATCACCAGACCCCTCCATTACTGTATAATGTCCCAGCAGTGTCACCTCTCCAGTCATCACCAGACCCCTCCATTACTGTATAATGTCCCAGCAGTGTCACCTCTCCAGTCATCACCAGACCCCTCCATTACTGTATAATGTCCCAGCAGTGTCACCTCTCCAGTCATCACCAGACCCCTCCATTACTGTATAATGTCCCAGCAGTGTCACCTCTCCAGTCATTACCAGACCCCTCCATTACTGTATAATGTCCCAGCAGTGTCACCTCTCCAGTCATCACCAGACCCCTCCATTACTGTATAATGTCCCAGCAGTGTCACCTCACCAGTCATCACCAGACCCCTCCATTACTGTATAATGTCCCAGCATTCCCAGCAGTTTCACCTCTCCAGTCATCACCAGACCCCTCCATTACTGTATAATGTCCCAGCAGTGTCACCTCTCCAGTCATCACCAGACCCCTCCATTACTGTATAATGTCCCAGCAGTGTCACCTCTCCAGTCATCACCAGACCCCTCCATTACTGTATAATGTCTCAGCAGTGTCACCTCTCCAGTCATCACCAGACCCCTCCATTACTGTATAATGTCCCAGCAGTGTCACCTCTACAGTCATCACCAGACCCCTCCATTACTGTATAATGTCCCAGCAGTGTCACCTCTCCAGTCATCACCAGACCCCTCCATTACTGTATAATGTCCCAGCAGTGTCACCTCTCCAGTCATCACCAGACCCCTCCATTACTGTATAATGTCCCAGCAGTGTCACCTCTCCAGTCATCCCCAGACCCCTCCATTACTGTATAATGTCCCAGCAGGGTCACCTCTCCAGTCATCACCAGACCCCTCCATTACTGTATAATGTCCCAGCAGTGTCACCTCTCCAGTCATCACCAGACCCCTCCATTACTGTATAATGTCCCAGCAGTGTCACCTCTCCAGTCATCACCAGACCCCTCCATTACTGTATAATGTCCCAGCATTCTCAGCAGTGTCACCTCTCCAGTCATCACCAGACCCCTCCATTACTATATAATGTCCCAGCAGTGTCACCTCTCCAGTCATCACCAGACCCCTCCATTACTGTATAATGTCCCAGCAGGGTCACCTCTCCAGTCAGCAGCTCCATCATCTTGTTGATGAGTTCTCTGATCTTCTGTTCATCCATTTCCTCATGTATCAGGGAGTGAGGTGGGGGCCCCGGGATTGGGCTCAGGGTTCTTCCCCATCCTTCACACACAGGGGCCCGACAGCGCCCACTAGAGGACTTCTTCACTACTGTGTAATCCTGTGTATGGAGAGACACATTAATATCACTACATACATTCCCAGAATCCCTCACCTCTCCAGTCATATCCATCTGTTATTACATAGATAAGAATGAGGTCATGTGACATCACTCCCAGAATCCCTCACCTCTCCAGTCATATCCATCTGTTATTACATAGATAAGAATGAGGTCATGTGACATCACTCCCAGAATCCCTCACTTCTCCAGTCATATCCATCTGTTATTATAGATAAGAATGAGGTCATGTGACATCACTCCCAGAATCCCTCACCTCTCCAGTCATATCATCTGTTATTCCATAGATAAGAATGAGGTCATGTGACATCACTCCCAGAATCCCTCACCTCTCCAGTCATATCCATCTGTTATTACATAGATAAGAATGAGGTCACGTGACATCACTCCCAGAATCCCTCACCTCTCCAGTCATATCCATCTGTTATTACATAGATAAGAATGAGGTCATGGGACATCACTCCCAGAATCCCTAGCCTCTCCAGTCATATCCATCTGTTCTTACATAGATAAGAATGAGGTCATGTGACATCACTCTCAGAATCCCTCACCTCTCCAGTAAGCCGGAAGAGTATATGTAGGGTGAGGTTTATGATCCTGTCGGCCATCTTGTTCCTGTCTCTCTCCATGGTTGATGGGTCATCCAGGAGAATTCTCTTATATAGAAGATATCAGCAGAGGATCCTGGATTGGAGAAACCTGAAGGGAAGAAGAGGAGACGATGATAAACCGCACCAGATTCTATGGAGAAATAAAATCCATTTCCTGGAGATAATCTGGGGAAACATCTGAGGAGACATTATAGGAGTTTTCAGATTTCTCTATAAAACAAAATCCATTGTCCGAGGGCTGTAAAATAAGAGACTAGAGCGCACTCCCCTCTCCCGTCCAGTGGTGGCGCTCTGGTCCTCCAGGTCTTCTGAGGTCGCTCTCCCTGCTCTGCTGAAGACGTTGTGAATCCATTTCTCCTAATCTCTGAGGCTGCGGTGTATTCAGAACGTCTTCATCAGAGCAGGGAGAAGAATAGAGGGATTCAATATGACATTGTCCAATGAAGAATACTGAAATGTGTCCACTAGGGGGCACAATATACATCACAATTACATCAGGATTTTATGTGAATTGTGATATGTCCCCCCGGAAGAACCTGCTATTACCTGCAGCAGAGGCCAAGCATCATATACCGTTACACACGCAGGGTCTGGGCCACCACCGGAGTCAGTGTTTCCCAAGCAGGGGGCCTCCAGCTGTTACAGCATTTGGCTGTCAGGGCATGCTGGGAGTTGTAGTGTTACAACAGCTGGAGGCACGCTGGTTTGGAAACACTTAAGTAATAATAGGGGCGCGGGAGAAACTTAAAAATACCTGATGCTTACATAGTCCTGTATGGAAGAAGTGGCTGATACCCGGAGAAAAGAGACTGATCAGGTGACAGGATGGGCGGGTAAGTGACCTGATACCTTCACCATCCAGACATCCCCTGGGGGGCAGTATAGGCAGGAAATCAGGTAAACAACCGCTGGTCGGCACGGCGCTCCCTAGAAAAACAACCGCACAGCGCCATGTCTAAGCCACGCCCACCTACATTATTTTATTACAGAAATGGGATATAAACTTATTAGGGGAGGGGCTTCTATTACAAACCCTGAATAACGCTCTGCCATAGTGATCAGTGTTATCGGTGCTCGGCTTATACAGGCTGTGGAGGTGTCTGTATACTTAGAGCACCGATCTGAGCACAGAGCATGGTAAGGGGCCCTCCGGCCGTCATCTCAGCTGATCTAGACTCCGCCCCCCAACAACTGCATTTTACTAATTTTACATCCTGCAATCAACTTTGATCATGGAATCTAAAGGGTTATTTGTGATGGAAGCATCATTAGTGGTGAGTCCTGGCTGCTTATAGCTCCTGAGCTCACCTCAAAGTCCCATATGGGGCACAGAATGCAAATATACATCGTGTCCTTAAGGGTTAATAATAAACATCCCCAATAATCCTGATCTGATGGTGACCGCACACACATACCTATATCTGTAGAGGAGCCGTGTGCTTACAGGACCTGCGATGATGTCACCGTCATGTGATCAGTCATATGGAGGGGGAGTCACATGATCAGGGGCTGCTGCTCTGAGAGATCTCCACACACAACAGCAGTGCCCCACCAGGACCTGCTCTGTATCTGCTACATGCTGGAGGTGTAGGACCTGTGATGATGTCATAATCATGTGACCAGTACATTTGGGGGCAAATTTAGCAGTATAGATGTGAATGTGGCTAAAGGACCTGTGGGGAGGATCATGTGACAGGAGTGGGCGGAGCTCAGCAGTGCAGGATAGAAGAGATTGTGGGTGAAGGACCTGTGATAATGGTCATGTGACAGCAGAGTCCTGCATACACTGAGCAGATGAGCCTAGAGCAGCAGCTCCTGATCATGTGACTCCTATTCCGTGTGACTGATCACATGACGGTGACATCATGCAGGTCCTGTAAGCACACGGCTCCTGTACAGTCTGCAGGTGGAGGTATGTGTGTGGTCACATGTGGAGGCTGTCAGATGGTTTTTGTACTATTAACCCCTTCAGAACTCGGCAGTTTTGAGTGTTAACCCCTTAAGGACACAGTGATTTCTCTTTTTAATGTTTTCCTCCTCTCCTTCTAATAGCCATAATGATTGTAATTTCCTCTTTACAAACCCATATGAGGCTTCTTGTTCTTGTTGTTGTTTTTTTCACCACCGGTTTGTACTTTGTAATGACATCACTCATTTTACCGCAAAATCTACAACAAGGGCCAAAAAAAATATTACAATTTTTAAAATCTTATTACAGACTTTTAAAATCTGAGGTCTTCTGTTTGGACGCAGTGCACATTACGGTAATAATTCTCTTTATTCTGTAGGTCCAAATGATTACAATGATATATGATTTATATAGGTTTTATTTTAACCCCTTAAGGTACCGGTACGTCATGAGTCCTTTCCCTTTCATAGCGGGTCGGGCCCGGCCTCTAACAACGGCCGGGACCCGTGGCCAATAGCGCGCGGCAGTGATCGCGGTGCCACGCGCTATTAACCCTTTAGACGCGGCGTTCAAACTTGAACGCTGCATCTAAAGTGAAACCATGCCGGTTAACTAAGGGAGCTGTTCGGGATCGCCACGGCAAAATCGTGGCGTCTCGAACAGCTGTTAGACACGAGGAGGATCCCCTTACCTGCCTCCTGGTGTCCGATCGCCTAATGACTGCTCAGTGCCTGAGATCCAGGCATGAGCAGTCAAGCGGCAGAATCATCGATCACTGGTTTCCTATGAGAAACCATTGATAAATGTAAGAGATCAGTGTGTGCAGTGTTATAGGTCCCTATGGGATAACAATGATCAGTATAAGAGATCAGTGTGTGCAGTGTTATAGGTCCCTATGGGATAACAATGATCAGTATAAGAGATCAGTGTGCTCAGTGTTATACTGATCATTATTATCCCATATGGACCTATAACACTGCACACACTGATCTTTTATACTGGTCATTATTATCCCATAGGGACCTATAACACTGCACACACTGATCTCTTATACTGATCATTGTTATCCCATAGGGACCTATAACACTGCACACACTGATCTCTTATACTGATCATTATTATCCCATAGGGACCTATAACACTGCACACACTGATCTCTTATACTGGTCATTATTATCCCATAGGAACCTATAAGAGATCAGTGTGTGCAGTGTTATAGGCCCCTATGGGATAACAATGATCAGTATAAGAGATCAGTGTGCGCAGTGTTATAGGTCCCAACAGGATAATAATGATCAGTATAAGAGATCAGTGTGTGCAGTGTTATAGTCTCCTATGGGATAACAATGATCAGTGTAAGAGATCAGTGTGTGCAGTGTTATAGGTTCCTATGGGATAACAATGATCAGTATAAGAGATCAGTGTGTACAGTGTTATAGGTTCCTATGGGATAACAATGATCAGTGTAAGAGATCAGTGTGTGCAGTGTTATAGTCTCCTATGGGATCTATAACAGTGCAAAAAAAGTGAGAAAAAAAGTGAATAAAGGTCATTTAACCCCTTCCCTATTAAAAGTTTGAATCACCCCCCTTTTCCCATTTAAAAAAAACAGTGCAAATAAAAATAAACATATATGGTATCGCCGCGTGCGGAAATGTCCGAACTATAAAAATATATCATTAATTAAACAGCACGGTCAATGGTATATGCGCAAAATGATCAACAAGTCCGATCCACACAAAAATGGTACCGCTAAAAACTTCAGATCACGGCGCAAAAAATGAGTCCTCATACCGGCCCATATGTGGAAAAATAAAAAGTTATAGGGGTCAGAAGATGAGAATTTTAAACTTACACATTTTCCTGCATGTAGTTATGATTTTTTTCAGAAGTGCGACAAAATCACCTATATAAGTCGGGGATCATTTTAATCGTATGGACCAATAGAATAAAGAGAAGGGGTCATTTTTATTTTTACTGAAAAATGTACTATGTAGAAACGGAAGCCCCTAAAATGTACAAAATTGCGGGGTTTTTTAAAATTTTTGTCTCACAATGATTTTTTTTTTTCGTTTCGCTGTAGATTTTTGGGGTAAAATGACTGATGTCACTGCAAAGTAGAATTGGTGGCGAAAAAAATAAGCCATAATATGGATTTTTAGGTGCAAAATTGAAAGAGTTATGATTTTTTAAAGGTAAGGAGGAAAAAACGAAAGTTAACCCTTTTAAAATATAAAACCAATTATAACTTTTTGTACAATAATGAGTCTGTATCAGATTGTCCTACCTTGTCCCCTATAACTCTCTTATTATTCCGTATACGGGGATGTATGAAAGTCATTTTTTGCGCCGTGATCTGTAATTTTTATCGGAACCACTTTAGTTTTGATGAGACTTTTTTATCGCTTTTTAAGAATTTTTTTTGGCCCATGAAGTTGTATTTTTTTTACGTTTATGCCATTGACCGTGCGGTTACACATATGTTTAGGTTTATTTTTGTTTACATTACTTTTATAAAAAAAAAATTGGTAAATGGGGAAGATTAATCGTTTATTAGGGGAGGGGCTTATTCACATTAAGTTAATGTTCTTTTTACCTTATTCCCAGTTTTTTAGTCCCTGTAGTAGACTATTACATGGAATCTATAGATTACATACACTGATCAATGCTGTGATGCTGAGGCTGCCTGCAGGATTGGAGCGTCGTTCAGACAGCGTGGAGCGAGGTTAGGGACCTCCACCCATTCTCTCAGCTGACCGGGACCCCGCTATTTCACTGTGGGTGTCCTTATCAGCTCCACTGAGCTACCGGAAATAGATTTTTGGCATTGGTGATGTCCGGCATTAGCAATGAGTCCCAGATGCTGATAGCAGGTAGGACCTAGGGACTATGAATCGTGCTGAACCCCTGACTGTGCTTCATAGACTGGCAGCGGCCTCCCTCCCCTCCAAATCTTATCACTTTAATGACAGGAGTCCCTGCTCTGAAAGGGGTTTCCTGCACAAGAGCAGAAGATATGCCAGATTTGATGCGTCTCCTGCTCCGGAGCTGGGCCCATGGCTATACATTATATACCTCCTGCCCAGTCAGCCATGAAGGAGTTAAATGGTGGTGATGCATTGCCACTTAACTTTTCTGGGGCCACACACTATACAGATAGCTGCTTATTGTCCCTTCTACTCGCTGGGATAAGAGCAACCAGTCTATCTAGGGTTAAGTGGCGCACAGCACTGCCAATTCTATCCTTATGGGCCAGACAGTAAGCAGCCATCTATATAGTCCCGGGGGAGGGGTGCAGTGATACTATGAAATATCACTTAACTCCTTACACTCCATGGGACGGGCGCTTTGGGTATAATGACCTGAACTGACAGCTGGATCATCAGACATGCGGTCAGTTGGGGACATGTGACCATAATATAGAGGATCTGCCCCGACAAGTATTCACCTCATCATCCGAGAGCAAGAAGATAAATCATGTGCAGGAATATCCCCTCAAATGTCTCCATATAACATCCTGGAATTGTATAGAATTAAATGTTTATTCACAATACAGGTTCCTATAAGGTGTCAGGACGTGGCGGTCTATTTCTCCATGGAGGAGTGGGAGTATGTAGAAGGACACAAGGATCAGTACAAGGATCAGGTTATGATGGAGGATCAGCAGCCCCTCACATCTCCAGGTAATAGACATGACTATATACACACATCCTCTCATTATTTGTATGTAAAGAATGAATTCAGTCTCTGTATGTGTTCCCTACAGTCAGATCCAGTAAGAGAACAGCACCAGAGAGGTGTCCCCGTCCTCTTCTTCCACAGGATGATCAGGTAGATGGAGATATTCCCTATGATCTGTAGAAGGGCTGTGAAGCTCTTGTGGTCAGTCCCCTCACCCTCCATGACTCCTCATCTCCTGCTCATCTATAACATCCCACGTGACTTCTCCTACTGTCTGATGACTTTTACTATATTTCTTCCACATCTCTTGAATCAGGGTGAAGATCCGAACAATATTAAAGCTACAGAGACAGATGTGAGTGGCGATGAGCAGGATAAGGAGAACATTCCTACGGAGAAAGATCTGATCTATATTAATGTTACAGACATAAAGGAAGAAGAGACAGATGTGAGCAGTGATGAGCAGTATAAGGACATTCCTACAGGGGAAGATCTGATCTATATTAATGCTCCAGAGACAGATGTGAGCCGCAATAAGCAGTATAAGGAGGACATTCCTACAGAAAAAGAGCTGATCTATATTAATACTACAGACATAAAGGAAGAACAAGAGACAGATATGAGCGGTTATGAGCAGTATAGGGAGGACATTCCTACAGGGAAAGATCTGATCTATATTAATGCTACAGACATAAAGGAAGAACAAGAGACAGACGTAAACATTGATGAGCAGTATAAGGAGGACATTCCTATAGGGAAAGATCTGAGCTATATTAATGCAACGGACATAAAGGAAAAACAAGAGACGGATGTGAGCAGTGATGAGCAGTATAAGGAGGACATTCCTAAAGGGAAAGATCTGATCTATATTAATGCTACAGATATAAAGAAAGAAGAAGAAGAGACAGATGTGAGCGGTGATGAGCAGTATAAGGAGGACATTCCTACAGATAACCGCACTGGTGAGTAGTAACCACTAAATACAGAGAACAGTCACAGATTCTGCTCGGTCACCAGCTGCAGTAATCACAGAAAAAAATAATGTTCATATATGTTACTTACTAGGTCATCCAGATGCTATACAGGTCTTTTTTATTTGTCTTCTGTATTTGGCTTACAAATCCCTCTGTTCTGCTGCTCACTTATTCTGACATCCACTGTTCAGGAAGGGGAGTGTCCGAGGCAAGCACTGAGCCCGCCCTCACTCACCATTCATTCATTTCCTCTCTGGGTCTGCTGTGCCGGATCTCTTTATCCAATCACCACAGGCGGTTCTGTAACCCCCTCCTCTCTGCTTTCATGCTGCAGTCTGATAGGACAGGAGTGAGCACAGAGGAGTACTAGTCCTGCCAGGTCTGTGCTTCAGCTGGGACAGAGATGATGCTGCAGCCGGACAGGATTATGTTTTAGATCTGTGTTCTCAAAGTGTGGCCCTCCAGATGTTGCAGAACTTCAACTCCCAGCATGACCGGACAGCCAATGGCTAGATGGTATAGGGACCCCTAGTGGTCATAAGCCATGATCTCTATAAAAAGGAAATAAAAAAATGTATGAATGTTAGTGAGTGGACGCTCCGGTCGGTAACACTTCACTGAATGGCAAACGGCCTAACTGCTCTGCCAGTGTAGTGAGATATATGGTCTGCACCCTCACTGATCCTGATCTTGTCTGTAAAGTCCTTGTGTGCGCTGTTGTTTTTATTGTCCCTGTTGTCTCCATCTTATATAGTCAGCAGGATTTCCATGTATACAACTAGAGGAATAATTTGGGATATTTCCCAGCACTTCTGTATTGCTGTGGGCTCTGAACCGCCTCGGCTGTCGTCTGATTTGTGCCCTATGGATTGTTCATTGCTGCTGGATGGGAGTGTGATGGGGTCCAGGAGTGGGGTGTATGTGACCTGAAGAACCTATATTATGTCTACATTAACTATTTATTATCCGGAGGACGGGGAGAAGGTTCCATGATGTCACATGCTGCACTTATAATGTTCTACTAAAAAGACTATAAATATGGGCACAATTATTAATAAAATCTCTGTTATTCTCTGCAGATTCTTGTACCAGGAGATCAGAGGAGAATCTTATATCTTCAGATTATAAAGCAGATGATGATATCACACAAGATACATATGAAGAACATTCCATTATCCCAGATACACCCTCAGCCCTTCACAGCCAAGATCTGTCATCTCATCCTTATATACAGGTCCTGTCTTCTCACTCATCACAGGATGTTCAGCAAAAAGAAGGTCACAGAAGGGGTTTTGGACAACAACGAGCTCATACAGGAAAGAAACCATATTCATGCTCAGAATGTGGGACATGTTTTACTTTTAAATCAGGTCTTGTTGTACATCAAAGAACTCACAAAGGAGAAAAGCCGTTTTCATGTTCAGAATGTGGGAAATGTTTTACTCAGAAATCACATCTTGTTACACATCAAAGGACTCACACAGGGAAAAAGCCATTTTCATGCTCAGAATGTAGAAAATGTTTTACTCAGCAATCACATCTTGTTCAACATCAAAGAACTCACACAGGGGAGAAGCCATTTTTATGTTCAGAATGTGGGAAATGTTTCTTTCACAAATCAAGTCTTCTTCAACATCAAAGAATTCACACAGAGGAGAAGCCATTTTCATGTGCAGAATGTGGGAAATGTTTTACTCAGAAATCAGACCTTGTTGTACATCAAAGAACTCATACAAGAGAGAAGCCATTTGCATGTGCAGAATGTGAAAAGTGTTTTGCTAATAAATCACATGTTATCAGACATCAAAGAATTCACACAGGGAAGAAGCCAATTTAGAGTATTATATATTAATCATGTACATAGGATAGTTGACAGTAATACATATATATATATATATATATATATACTTATTTATAGGCCTCATCACCAAACTTCTTACCAATTGTTAAAGAGAACCTCTCATGATCTTGTTACATGTTATAATCCCCCCAGGTCACTGCCCCATCATGATAAACCACCCCCGGCCTTTATTTTTATTATTTGTTAGTTTTCTACCTTGATATTGTTCTGTATTTTCTGCTCAGTCTCAGTCAGATTCACAGACTGGTAAGGGGCGTTCCCCAGCAGGCGTGACATCATCTGAAGCCATACAGGGGAGAACTTCCTCCCTCACTCTGCTACACACAGCCCAGAGCAGTTGTGTGAGATGAGCTATGATTGGCTAAGGCTGCACTGGCTAAGGCCAGCAGGAGTCCAAAGTATGTGCAAGAGATGGGGGGAAATGTGCTCTGGACAAGTAGGGAGACACCTAGTGGCAGCTTTTTTTAAACACAAATAAAACATAGAAAACTTCAGTGCAATAGCAATTTTTAATGAGTGCCCATTTAATAAAAGTTTTCTTTCTTATATGATTTATTATTCTTATATTCATCTCCCCACACTGGACTTATAATAAATGTAATATTGTCCCTGACGTTGTATGTAGGGAATGTAACGCAGCGGTCCGATCATCCAGAACGGCAGAAGGAGGTCCCGCTGCTTTCCACGGGTCCAGAGCAGAAGATCGCCGATAACACTGATCAGTGCTATGTCCTATGCATATAAACAACAACTTTAAGGGAAACCCCCAAAGGGGTGCCCCCCCCCCCCCCCCCCCGAAAATGAATAAAAAAATATAACTTTTATTGTTTGCATATAGAAAATATAGTGCAATCTGATTCAGAAACCATTGGTAACACGTGGAGTGTGTGTACCACAATGATTAAAATGACAAACTTGCCGCCAGTCCTCTGATGACGCTGGGTAACCTTGTGGTGAACTTTTAACATGCAGGGTTTTTGTCAGCACCAGTATACATTATAGTTATTGCCTCAGTGGTGGCCATACAAATGCTGCGGTTTCCCCTAAAGTTGTTGTTTATAGTTTTTGCCCTGGAATTCCCTGGGGTTTTTGTTGTTCACATGTCCTATGCATAGCACTGAACAGTATTAGCAATCAAATGATTGCTAAAAATAGTCCCCTATGGGGACTATTAAAATGTAAAAATTAAATTATAAAAAGTTTTAAAAAAAATTTGAAAAACCCCCTCCCCCAATAAAAACGAAAATTATCCCATTTTCCCTATTTCACCCCCAAAAAAGTGTAAAAATAAATTATATACATATTTGGTATCGCCACGTGCGTAAATATCTGAATTATTAAAATAAAATGTTAATGATACCGTACGGTGAACGGCGTGAACTTAAAAAAAAATTAAAAAAAATCCAAAATAGCTGCTTTTTTATAACATTTTATTCCAAATTTTTTTTTTATGAAAAATGTATTCAAAGTTTTATATAAGAAAATATGGTATGAATAAAAAGTACAGATCATGGTGCAAAAAATGAGCCCTCATACCGCCGCTTATACGGAAAAATGAAAAAGTTATAGGTCTTCAAAATAAGGGGATTTTAAACGTACTAATTTGGTTAAACAGTTTGCTTTTTTTTTTTAAGCACAACAGTAATAGAAAAGAACGCAATCACGGGTATCATTTTAATCGTATTGACCTAAAGAATAAAGAACACGTCATTTGTACCGTAAATTGTACGGCGTGAAAAGGAAACCTTCCAAAATTTGCAAAATTTCAGTTTTCTTTTTAATTTCCCCACATAAATAGTATTTTTTTTGTTGCGCCATACATTTTATGGTAAAGTGAGTGATGACATTACAACGGACAACTGGTCGCGTAAAAAACAAGCCCTCATACTAGTCTGTGGATAAAAATATAAAAGAGTTATGATTTTTTGAAGGAGAGGAGGAAAAAACGTAAAAATAAAATTGTCCTTAAGGCCCAAATGGGCTTCATCCTTAAGGAGTTAAAGGGGTACTCTGCCCATAGATATCTCATCCCATATACAAAGGATAGGGGTTAAGATGTCTGATCGTGGGGGTCCTGCCGCTTTGGACCCCCACAATCTCCCTGCTACACCCGGCGTTCGTTTAGAGCGTCGGATGCACCGTTTGTGACATCATAGCCACACCCCCTCAATGCAAGTCCATAGACTTGTGACATCACGAGCCTTCGCCCCGCATTTCCAGTCATCCGACACGCAGCAAAGTTCCCTCAGTGCATCAGATGTCTGGGGGGCCGCAGCTGAGATCGCGGGTGTCTAGGGGCGGAGTTCCCCTTTAACCAAGTTGGTTGCGTTTTTTTCTTACTGGGATCTACAAAAAAACTTGGTGAAACCCTATAACCCAGAGAGGGGCCCATTTGGCTACTGCTTGCAGCTGATTCAAAGAAAATCCCTTCAAAACGGAGTCCGGCCCTAAAATAGGTCGATATTTTCTCATAATCTTCTTTATGGCAAAAAAAGCTGCGGACTATAGGGAGTAATAAATCTGGGGACGGTTTATTTGTCTTCATATTAACATTTGATTGGTTACTTTTCTGTGTAGGAAATTAATGCCTTTGATTCATTATAACTTCTCTTTTTTAACCTTGAATGCAGCGATATAGATTCCCTATAAATGTTTCTGTTTCTGACCAATTTGGCCTGAGTGTCACCCACTCCCCATATGGGATATTTATATTACATGTATTGGATGCAGGAAGAGGCTTGTGAGGTGATATTCCCTGTTATCTCTTTACTGTAGGGTAAGACCTGGATTTTATTGTCCTTGTCTGAAAGAAAAACATAACAAAAATGTCTTTACTGGAAAAAGGAGACGTGAATTTAACCCCTTAAGGACTGAGCCCTTTTTCACCTTAATGACTGAGCCCTTTTTTGTAATTCTGACCACTATCACTTTAAGCATTAATAACTCTGATGCTTTTACCTTTTATTCTGATTCCGAGACAGTTTTTCATGACATATTCTACTTGAACACAGTGGTAAATTTTCGTCATTACTTGCATCCTTTCTTGGTGAAAAATCCCAAAATTTCATGAAAATTAAACATTTTTCTAACTTTGAAGCTCTCTGCTTGTAAGGAAAATGGATATTCCAAATAAATTATATATTGATTCACAAATACAATATGTCTACTTTGTGTTTCCATCATAAAGTTGACCTGTTTTTACTTTTGGAAGACACCAGAGGCTTCAAAGTTCAGCAGCAATTTTCCAATTTTTCACAAATTTTCTAAATTGGAATTTTTCAGGTACCAGTTCAGTTTTGAAGTGGATTTGAAGGGTCTTCATATTAGAAATACCCCATAAATTACCCCATTATAAAAACTGCACCCCATTCAGTAAGTGTGTTAACCCTTTAGGTGTTTCACAGGAATAGCAGCAAAGTGAAGGAGAAAATTCAAAATCTTTATTTTTTACACTCGCATGTTCTTGTAGACCCAGTTTTTGACATTTTAAGGGGTAAAAGAAGAAAAAGACCCCCAAAATTTGTAACCCAATTTCTCTCGAGTAAGAAAATACCTCATGTGTATGTCAAGTGCTCTGTGGGTGCACTAGAGGGCTCAGAAGGGAAGGAGCGACAATGGGATTTTGGAGAGTGAGTTTTTCTGAAATTGTTTTTGGGGGGCATGTCCCATTTAGGAAGCCCCTATGGTGCCATAACAGCAAAAAAACAAAACAAAAACATGGCATACCATTTTGGAAACTACACCCCTCAAGGCACGTAACAAGGGGTCCAGTGAGCCTTAATACCCCACAGGTGTTTGACGACTTTTCGTTAAAGTTGGATGTGTAAATGAATTTATTTTTTCACTAAATGCTGCTTTTCCCCAAATTTTAGATTTTTACAAGGGGTTATAGGAGAAAATGCCCCCCAAAATTTGTAACCCCCATCTCTTCTGAGTATGGAAATACCCCATGTGGACATCAAGTGCACTGCGGGCGCACTACAATGCTCAAAAGAGAAGGAGTCACATTTGGCTTTTGGAAAGCAAATTTTGCTGAAATGGTTTTTGGGGGGCATGTCACATTTTGGAAGCTACTATGGTGCCAGAACAGCAAAAAAAAAAAAAAAAAAACACATGGCATACTATTTTGGAAACTACACCCCTCAAGGAACGTAAGAAGGGGTACAATGAACCTTAACACCTCACAGGTGCTTGAACAAATTTCCGCTAAAGTTGGAAGTGAAAATGAAAAATTAGATTCACTAAAATGCTGGTTTTACCCCAAATTTTTCATTTTCACAAGGGGTAATTGGAGAAAAAGCCTCCCAAAATTTGTAACCCAATTTCTTCTGAGTATGGAAATACCCCATATATGGATGTAAAGTGCTCTGCGGGTGAACTACAATGCTCAGAAGAGAAGGAGTGCCAATTGAGCTTTTGGTGAGAGAATTTGGTTGGAATAGAAGTGGGACCCCCCCCCCACATGTGACCCCATTTTGGAAACTACACCCCTCACAGAATTGAATAAGGGGTGCAGTGAACATTTACACCCCACTGGCGTTTTACAGATCTTTTGAACAGTGGGCTGTGCAAATGAAAAATAAAATTTTTCATTTTCACGGACCACTGTTCCAAAAATCTGTCAGACACCTGTGGGGTGTAAATGCTCACTGTACCCCTTATTATAATACGTGATGGGTGTAGTTTCCAAAATGGGGTCACATGTGGGGGGGGGGTCCATTGTTCTGGCACTATGGGGGCTTTGTAAACACACGTGGCCTTCAATTTCGGACACATTCTCTCTCCAGAAGCCCAATGGCGCTCCTTCTCTTCTGAGCATTGTAGTTCGCCAGCAGAGCACTTTACATCCACATATGGGGTATGTTCTTACTCAGAGGAAATGGGGCTACACATTTTGGGGGGCTTTTTTCCTATTCTCCCTTGTGAAAATGAAAAATGTAGGGTAACACCAGCATTTTAGTGCAAAAACATTTTTTTTTTCCATTTTAACATCCAACTTTAACGGAAATTTGTCAAACACCTGTGGGGTTTTAAAGGGGTACTCCTGTGGAAAACTTTTTTTTTTAAATCAACTGTTGCCAGATAGTTAAACAGATTTGTAAATCACTTCTATTAAAAAATCTTAATCCTTCCAGTACTTTTTAGGGGCTGTATATTAAAGAGAAATCCAAAAAAGAAATGCACTTCCTCTGATGTGATGACCACAGTGCTCTCTGCTGACCTCTGCTGTCCATTTTAGGAACTGTCCAGAGAAGCATATGTTTGCTATGGGGATTTTCTCCTTTTCTGGACATTTCCTGAAATGGACAGCAGAGGTCAGCAGAGAGCACTGTGGTCAGGACATCAGAGGAAATGCATTTCTTTTTTGGATTTCTCTTTAGTATACAGCCCCTAAAAAGTACTGTAAGGATTAAGATTTTTTAATAGAAGTGATTTAGAAATCTGTTTCACTTTCTGGCACCAGTTGATTGTAAAAAAAAGAGTTTTCCACGGGAGTACCCCTTTAAGGCTCACTTTACCCCTTGTTACATTTCGTGAGGGGTGTAGTTTCCAAAATGGGGTCACATATGGGTATTTACTGTTTTGTGTTTATGTCAGAACCGTGGTAAAAGCCACCCCTGTGCAAATCACCAAATTTGACTTGAAATGTACATGACACGCTCTCACTTGTGAGCCATGTTGTGCGCCCGCAGAGCACTTTACGCCCATATATGGGGTATTTCTGTACTCAGGAGAAATTGCATTACAAATTTTGGGGGTCTTTTTTTCCCTTTTACTTCTTGTATAAATTAAAAGTATGGGGCAACACCAGCATGTTAGTGTAAAAAAATGTTTTTTTTACACTAACATGCTGGTGTAGACCCCAACTTTACCTTTTCATAAGGGGTAAAAGGAGAAAAAGCCCCCAAAATTTGTATCGCAATTCCTCCCGTGTACGGAAATACCCCATATGTAGCCCTAAACTGTTTCCTTGAAATACGTCAGGGCTCCGAAGTGAGAGAGCGCCAAAGCGCATTTGAGGACTAAATTGGGGATCTGAATCCGCCACAAAAATACCCTATGGCAGTGTTTCCCAATCAGGGTGCCTCCAGCCGTTGCATGCCTTGACAGTCAGTGGCTGTCCGGCAATACTGTGAGTTGTTGTTTTTCATCAGCTGGAGGTTCCGTTTTGGAAACAGTGCCGTACAAGACGTTTTTTTTTTTATTGGGGAGGGGGGGGAGGGACAGTGTAACGGGGTGTATATGTAGTGTTTTACCCTTTATTATGTGGTAGTGTAGTGTTTTTAGGGTACATTCACACGGGCGGAGGTTTACAATGAGTTTTTCGCTGGGAGTTTGAGCTGCGGCGGAAAATTTGCCACCTCTCAAACTTGCAGCAGAACTCGCTGTAAACCCGCCCGTGTGTATGTACCCTGTACATTCACATGGGGGGGGGGGGGGGGGGGGGGCAAACCTCCAGCTGTTACAAAACTACAACTCCCAGCATGCACTGACAGACCATAAATGCTTGGTCAGCCTGGGATCGAAACGCATTGCTAATAAAGAAGTTTATTTCCATCTCCGGGTACCAGCGCCTTCTTGAGAGGAACTTGTCTACATATTTATCTTCATTGCTATCCACCGGATTGACGGACGTCACACTGGGTTGTTCCTCGTGGCAGCGGTTTCCCTCGATTTCCTGCACATAGACGCTACTGTAGGTGTTGTGCTCTGAGCGCAACACCTAGGGGTAAGAACCCATCTTTGCGTTAATTCTTTCATCTTAGTCAAACGGTCCTCACTAGGGGCGCACCTCTTGTTGTTTTTTCTTGTTTATATATTAGACCATAAATGCTGGGAGTTGTAATTATGCAACAGCTGGAGGCACATTGGTTGCGAAACACAGAGTTTGTTACTTAACTCAGTTACTTAAAACAGTGTGCCTCCAGCTGTTGCAAAACTAGAACTCCCAGCATGTACAGTCTCTCTGTGCATGCTGGGAGTTGTAGTTTTGCAACAGCTGGAGGCACACTGGTTGCGAAACACTGAGTTAGGTAACAAACTCGGTTTCACAACCAATGTGTCTCCAGCTGTTGCAAAACTGCAACAATCAGCATGCATTGACAGTCAAAGGGCATGCTGAGAGTTGTAGGTTTGCAACAGCTGGAGGCACACTGCTACAACTCCCAGCATACCCTTTAGTAGTCTGTGCATGCTGGGAGTTGTAGTTATGCAACAGCTGAATGCACACTTTTTCATAGACAAAATGTGCCTTCAGTTGTTGCATAACGACAACCCCCAGCATGCACAGACTACCAAAGGGCATGCTGGGAGTTGTAGATGGAACTCCTGCTGTTGCAAAACTACAACTCCCAGCATGCCCTTTGGCTGTGCATGCTGCAAGTTGTTGCCACCGCTCCTGCCACAGGGACTGCTGCCACCGATCCTGACCAGGGGAAGGTAGGAGACCTCCAGCGGCGCCGATCGCCGCCATCTTTGTTGTCCCGATTGCCACCCAGCAGATCCGTTCCGGACGATCAATCACGTGATTGTGAGGCGGCACCCGTGCCACCTCACTCCTGCTGTGTAAAGGTGAATGGGGCTGTCTCGGACAGCCCCCACTCACCCTTTTTTCCGGGTCACCAGAGACCCGATTGACCAAGAAGAGCCGCAAATCGCAGGTCTGAATTGAATTGATCGCCGACATGGGGGGGGGGGTCTCAGGACCCCCCAGGGGTTTGCACGGGGTGCCTGCTGGTAGATATCAGCAGTCACCCTGGTCCGGTCCCCACCCGGTGAGCGGCTGGGACCGGAATTCCCATGGGCGTATGGATACGTCCTGTGTCCTGAAGAGGTTAAATCAACTGGTGCCAGAAAGTTAATCAAATATGTAAATTACTTCTATTTTAAAATCTCAATCCTTCCAGTACTGATCAGCTGCTGTATGCTCTACAGGAAGTTGTGTAGTTTTTTACCGTCTGACCACAGTGCTCTCTGCTGACACCTCAGTCCATGTCAGGAACTGTCCAGAGCAGGAGAGGTTTGCTATGGGGATTTGCTCTGGCTCTGGACAGTTCCTAAAATGGACAGAGGTGTCAGCAGAGAGCACTTTGGTCAGACTGAAAAGAACTACACAACTTCCTGTGCTGATACAGCAGCTTATAAGTACTGGAAGGATTAAGATTTCGAAATAGAAGTCATTACAAATTTGTTTAACTTTCTGGCACCAGCTGACTTTAAAAAAATTCCACCGGAGTATCCCTTTAAATTCACGTCTCCTTTTTCCACTAAAGACATATCATTTTTTTTTAATGTTTTTCTTTCAGACAAGGACAATAAAATCCAGGTCTCACCCTACAGTAAAGAGATAACAGGGAATATCACCTCACAAGCCTCTTCCTGCATCCAATACATGTAATATAAATATCCCATATGGGGAGTGGGTGACACTCAGGCCAAATTGGTCGGAAACAGAAACATTTATAGGGAATCTATATCGCTGCATTCAAGGATAAAAAAAGAGAAGTTATAATGAATCAAAGGCATTAATTTCCTACACAGAAAAGTAACCGATCAAATGTTAATATGAAGACAAATAAACCGTCCCCCAGATTTATTACTCCCTATAGTCCGCAGCTTTTTTGCCATAAAGAAGATTATGAGAAAATATCGACCTATTTTAGGGCCGGACTCCGTTTTGAAGGGATTTTCTGTGAATCAGCTGCAAACAGTAGCCAAACGGGCCCCTCTCTGGGTTCTAAGGTTTCACCAAGTATTTTTGTAGATCCCAGTAAGAAAAAAACGCAACCAAGTTGGTTAAAGGGGTACTCCGCCCCTAGACATGTCTGATCACGGGGGTCCAGGTGCTGGGGACCCCAGACATCCGATGCATGGAGCGAACTTTGATCTGTGTCGGATGACTGGTGATGCGGGCAGAGGCTCGTAACGTCAAGGTCACGCAAGTCTATGGACTTGCATTCAGGGGGTGTGGCTGTGATGTTATGAATGGGGCGTGACCGCGACGTCACGAGCCTCCGACGTTCTAAACGAACGCCGGGTGTAGCAGGAGATTGCCTGGGCCCAAAGTGCCGGGACCCCAGAGATCAGACATCTTAACCCCTTTCCTTTGGATATGGGAAGAGATGTCTATGGGCAGAGAACCCCTTTAAATTTCCTGGGTAGCTGGAAATGTGCATAGTCAGTGCATTATGTGCGGCCACAACGAGTGTCAGATAGAGTTTACTCTTTTAGTGAAGAAATGACATTAATGTTGATACTATGAATGTTCTATATTTATCCACATGAACCACCTGTCACTTACAATACGTAGGCTGCACTTCTAATGCACTAAACAGTAGGATCAGGAGGCAAATCTCTCATACAAAAGGGTCTCAATTTAATGTGTCCTCCATATCCAGACATTTTAGGGATGTACATAAAGGGGTTACAACATCTTTGGAAATTATGGGTATAGAAAAAGTCCACGGACATCCTAGGGGAGGGGACACCAGACGGACGCTCCTGAATCGAGAGTCATTTTGGATTTTACAATTGGACACTCGGCAGCCGTGATGAATATAAGGCAAGGAGTGTTACACGTCTTTTTTCCGCTCCCTTTAGAGTCTGTGGTAATTTAATTTTTAACTATGTATAACTAAATGTATGTTACATAATTCTACATATTTTATATAAACTTTTTCTGAGGGTGATATTACAGGTTATATTGTGTATTTCATTGGTGTCTTTCCATGTTCTTCATTTTTCTTCTTTTTTGTACTATGAGCAGTTCCCTTCTCCTTTTTGCCATTTCAGATTTTACCAGTGAAATTCAGGGTGATCATGTGACTTGTAACTTTTAATATAAAAGCAGAGTTATTTTAATGTTTTGTATGCCATGACTAAGGACCTAGTGTAGGTACGAAACGTGTCGGCTGTGTATGTTCTGTTTATTCAAGACCCAATAAAGTTCTACAATTTTTAATACAAGCCTGGTGCTGTACGATACTCTTGTTGTACCTAAAGGAGGAGAGCGGGGGCCACAAAATGGGCCCTATAGAAGGAGGGACTGAGGAGAATTCCATATCCACATGAGGAGGAATATAAAGGGGAGGATGAGAAAAAGAAGAGCGAACGAGCTCTAATAATCCAGACGAAGGAAAAGCTTTATAATAAGTGTGTAAATCCGGAAACACAAAACCGCCGTCTAATGTCTTCAGGGTGAGCGTCTATACGGGACACGTGGTCTCTTCTGAATCATAACAAAATTACTAAATAACCATCGGATAGAAGAAAAATAACAATTCCGTACTATGATAGGGACGGACTGTAAAAATATAAAATATTATTGGTAAATATAAGATTTAAGAACCTTTATTCTTCCAATCCACGACATATATGGGAATTTACGAGCGTGTAACTGGGTCTTCAATCCGTGTAATAATGGCGCAAAGTGTGAAGTAAAGAGATCTTGTACCAGATGTGATCAGATCTCTAGGGATTTTATACCCCGGGGAGGACAAAGAAAAGGAAAAGAATTACACCGATGTTTACTGAACCCGGGGGACGCTGAGATATTGACGACTTCTCATATAGAAAAATGGATTTTATGATCTGAGACCGAAAATAGACGTCAAGACGGGAAACGCTGGTCTAGGGTTTGTGATAAATAAAAGTATCTGCAGCGTCTTATGTTCAGAAGAGACGATCTTCAAGGGAGACGCGCGGATCCTGTCTGATGCCTTGAATTAAAGTCTCTATAATCATAATGAGAAGGGGGCGGGGACAACACTGACGCGTTACATTCCCTATATACAACGTCAGGGACAATATTACATTTATTATAAGTCCAGTGTGCGGAGATGAATATAAGAATAATAAATCATATAAGAAAGAAAACTTTTATTAACAATTGGTAACAAGTTTGGAGATGCAGTATATGATATATGTATAAATGTCAGATATCCTATGTACATGGATAATATATAGATGTGTTATCTGCATCATTTACTGCTCTGAATTTACTTCTCTCATGTGTGAATTCTTAGATGTCTAACAAGACTTGATTTGTCAGTAAAACATTTCCCACATTCTGATATAAAAATGGCTTCACCCCTCTGTGAGTTCTTTGATGTTGAACAAGATTTGATTTCACAATAAAACCTTTCCCACACTCTGCACAGCAAAATGGCTTCTCGTCTGTGTGAGTTTTTTTATGTACAACAAAATTTGATATGTCAGAAAAACATTTCCCACATTCTGAACATGAATATGGTTTCTCGCCTGTGTGAGTTCGTTTATGTTTAACAAGCTTTGATTTGTCAGTAAAACATTTTCCACATTCTGAACATGAAAATGGTTTCTCCCCTGTGTGAGTTCTTTGATGTTGAACAAAACTTGACTTCATAGTAAAACATTTCCCACATTCTGCACATGAAAATGGCTTTTTCCCCTGTGTGAATTCTTTGATGTGTAACAAGATGTGATTGCTGAGTAAAACATTTTCCACATTCTGAGCATGAAAATGGCTTTTCCCCTGTGTGAGTTCTTTGATGTCTAACAAGATGTGATTGCTGAGTAAAACATTTCCCACATTCTGAACATGAAAACGGCTTCTCTCCTTTGTGAGTTCTCTGATGTACAACAAGACCTGATTTAAAAGTAAAACATTTCCCACATTCTGAGCATAAATATGGTTTCTTTCCTGTATGAGCTCGTTGTTGTCCAAAACCCCTTCTGTGACCTTTATTTTGCTGAACATCCTGTGATGACTGAGAAGACAGGACCTGTATATAAGGATGAGATGACAGATTTTGGCTGTGAAGGGCTGAGGGTGTATCTGGGATAATGGAATGTTCTTCATATGTATCTTGTGTGATATCATCATCTGCTTTATAATCTGAAGATATAAGATTCTCCTCTGATCTCCTGCTACAAGAATCTGCAGAGAATAACACAGATTTTATTAATAATTGTGCCCATATTTATAGTCTTTTTAGTAGAACATTATAAGTGCAGCATGTGACATCATGGAACCTTCTCCCCGTCCTCCGGATAATAAATAGTTAATGTAGACATAATATAGGGTCTTCAGGTCACATACACCCCACTCCTGGACCCCATCACACTCCCATCCAGCAGCAATGAACAATCCATAGGGCACAAATCAGACGACAGCCGAGGCGGTTCAGAGCCCCCAGCAATACAGAAGTGCTGGGAAATATCCCAAATTATTCCTCTAGTCGTCTACATGGAAATCCTGCTGACTATATAAGATGGAGACAACAGGGACAATAAAAACAACAGCGCACACAAGGACTTTACAGACAAGATCAGTATCAGGGAGGGTGCAGACCATATATCTCACTACACTGGCAGAGCAGTTAGGCCGTTTGCCATTCAGTGAAGTGTTACCGACCGGAGCGTCCACTCACTAACATTCATACATTTTTTTATCTCCTTTTTATAGAGATCATGGCTTATGACCACTAGGGGTCCCCATACCATCTAACCATTGGCTGTCCGATCGTGATGGGAGTTGAAGTTCTGCAACATCTGGAGGGCCACACTTTGAGACCATGGATCTAAAACATAATCCTGTCCAGCTGCAGCATCATCTTTGTCCCAGCTGAAGCACAGACCTGGCAGGACTAGCACTCCTCTGTGCTCACTCCTGTCCTATCAGACTGCAGCATGAAAGCAGAGAGGAGGGGGTTACAGAGCCGCCTGCAGTGATTGGATAAAGAGACCCGGCACAGCAGACCCAGGGAGGAA
This sequence comes from Hyla sarda, assembly GCF_029499605.1. NCBI lineage: Eukaryota > Metazoa > Chordata > Amphibia > Anura > Hylidae > Hyla > Hyla sarda. The sequence goes on along the minus strand of NW_026607590.1, from coordinate 569,370 downwards.
GTAAATGCATGGCTAGTGAGGGCGGGCTCAGTGCTTGCCTCGGACACACCCCTTCCTGAACAGTGGATGTCAGAATAAGTGATCAGCAGAACAGAGGGATTTGTAAGCCAAATACAGAAGACAAATAAAAAAGACCTGTATAGCATCTGGATGACCTAGTGAGTAACATATATGAACATTATTTTTTTCTGTGATTACTGCAGCTGGTGACTAGTAACCACTAAATACAGAGAAGAGTCACAGATTCTACTCACTCACCTGGGCAGTTACCTGTAGGAATGTCCTCCTTAAACTGCTCATCACCGCTCACATCCGTCTCTTCTTCTTCTTTCTTAATGTCTGTAGCATTAATATAGATCAGATCTTTCCCTGTAGGAATGTCCTCCTTATACTGCTTATCACTGCTCACATCTGTCTCTTCTTTTTCTTTCTTTATGTCTGTAGCATTAATATAGATCAGATCTCTCCCTGTAGAAATGCACTCCTTATACTGCGCATCACTGCTTACATCAGCATCTTGTTCTTCCTTTATGTCCCTAGCAGTAATATAGCTCAGATCTTTCCCTATAGGAATGTCCTCCTTATACTGCTTATCACTGTTTACATCTGTCTCTTTTTCTTCCTTTATGTCCCTAGCAGTAATATAGCTCAGATCTTTCCCTATAGGAATGTCCTCCTTATACTGCTTATCACTGTTTACATCTATCTCTTGTTCTTCCTTTATGTCTGTAGCATTAATATAGATCAGATCTTTCCCTGTAGGAATGTCCTTCTTATACTGCTCATCACCGCTCATGTCTGTCTCTTGTTCTTTCTTTATGCCTGTAGTATAAATATCGATCAGATCTTTCCCTGCTGTAATATCCTCCTTATACTGCTTATTACTGTTCACATCTGTCTCTTCTTCCTTTAAATCTGTAGCATTAATACTGATCAGATCTTTCCCTATAGAAATGTCCTCCTTATACTGCTCATCACCGCTCACATCGGTCTCTTCTTCCTTTATGCCTGTAGCATTAATATAGATAAGATCTTTCTCTGTAGGAATGTCCTCCTTATACTGCTCATCACGGCTCACATCTGTCTCTTCTTCCTTTATGCCTGTAGTATAAATATCGATCAGATATTTCCCTGCAGTAATATCCTCCTTATGCTGCTCATCACTGCTCACATCTGTCTCTTCTTCTTCCTTTATGTCTGTAGCATTAATATAGATCAGATCTTTCTCTGTAGAAATGTCCTTCTTATACTGATGATCACCGCTCACATCTGTCTCTTCTTCTTCCTTTATGTCTGTAGCATTAATATAGATGAGATCATTCTCTGTAGAAATGTCCTCCTTATACTGCTCATCACTGCTCACATCTGTCTCTTCTTCTTCCTTTATGTCTGTAGGATTAATATAGATCAGATCTTTCCCTGTAGTAATATCCTCCATATTCTGTTCATCAAGAGGACGGGGACACCTCTCTGGTGCTGTTCTCTTACTGGATCTGACTGTAGGGAACACATACAGAGACTGAATTCATTCTTTACATACAAATAATGAGAGGACGTGTGTATATAGTCATGTCTATTACCTGGTGATGTGAGGGGCTGCTGATCCTCCATCATGACCTGATCCTTGTACTGATCCTTGTGTCCTTCTACATACTCCCACTCCTCCATGGAGAAATAGACCGCCACGTCCTGACACCTTATAGGAACCTGTATTGTGAATAAACATTTAATTCTATACAATTCCAGGATGTTATATGGAGACATTTGAGGGGATATTCCTGCACATGATTTATCTTCTTGCTCTCGGATGATGAGGTGAATAATTGTCGGGGTAGATCCTCTATATAATGGTCACATGTCCCGAACTGACCGCATGTCTGATGATCCAGCTGTCAGTTCAGGTCATTATACCCAAAGAGCCCGTACCATGGAGTGTAAGGAGTTAAGTGATATTTCATAGTAGGGCTGCATGATATAGGGAAAATGTGCAATTGCGATTTTGGGCCTAAATATTGCGATTTTGAAATGCGATATAATAAATAAATGGTGAAATCCCGCCTTTTCATGTCCAATCTCCTCCATTTTACAACTATCCACCCATTTTATGCCCACTGCCCATTTCACATCTCCCCCCTTCACCTTCTCCCCTCATGGTCACATCTTCTCCCATCACATTCTCCCCCCATATCACAATCCCCCCCTCCCCGTCACATTCTCCCCCGTCACACTCTCCCCCCTGTCACATTCTCCCGCCGTCACATTCTCCCCCCCTGTCACATTCTCCCCCCATGTCACATTCTCCCCCCCTGTCACATTCTCCCCCCATGTCACATTCTCCCCCCCTGTCACATTCTCCCCCCATCTCACATTCTCCCCCCATCTCACATTCTCCCCCCATGTCACATTCTCCCCCATGTCACATTCTCCCCCCATGTCACATTCTCCCCCCATGTCACATTCTACCCCATGTCACATTCTCCCGCCGTCACATTCTCCCCCCATGTCACATTCTCCCCCCGTCACATTCTCCCCCCGTCACATTCTCCCCCCATGTCACATTCTCCCCCCCTGTCACATTCTCCCCCGTCACATTCTCCCCCCCATGTCACATTCTCCCCACATGTCACATTCTCCCCCATGTCACATTCTCCCCCCCCATGTCACATTCTCCCCCCTGTCACATTCTCCCCCCCATGTCACATTCTCCCCCCCTGTCACATTCTCCCCCCATGTCACATTCTCCCCCCTGTCACATTCTCCCCCCATGTCACATTCTCCCCCCATGTCACATTCTCCCCCCTGTCACATTTTCCCCCCCTGTCACATTCTCCCCCCCTGTCACATTCTCCCCCCCATGTCACATTCTCCCCCCTGTCACATTCTCCCCCCCATGTCACATTCTCCCCCCTGTCACATTCTCCCCCCATGTCACATTCTCCCCCCTGTCACATTCTCCCCCATGTCACATTCTCCCCCCTGTCACATTTTCCCCCCCTGTCACATTCTCCCCCCCTGTCACATTCTCCCCCCCCCTGTCACATTCTCCCCCCCTGTCACATTCTCCCCCCGTCACATTCTCCCCCCCTGTCACATTCTCCCCCCCTGTCACATTCTCCCCCCCATGTCACATTCTCCCCCCCATGTCACATTCTTCCCCCTGTCACATTCTCCCCCCCATGTCACATTCTCCCCCCGTCACATTCTCCCCCCATGTCACATTCTCCCCCCCTGTCACATTCTCCCCCCCTGTCACATTCTCCCCCCTGTCACATTCTCCCCACATGTCACATTCTCCCCCATGTCACATTCTCCCCCATGTCACATTCTCCCCCCCTGTCACATTCTCCCCCCATGTCACATTCTCCCCCCCCATGTCACATTCTCCCCCCATGTCACATTCTCCCCCCCATGTCACATTCTCCCCCCATGTCACATTCTCCCCCCCCCGTCACATTCTCCCCCATGTCACATTCTCCCCCATGTCACATTCTCCCCCCCTGTCACATTCTCCCCCGTCACATTCTCCCCCCCTGTTACATTCTCCCCACATGTCACATTCTCCCCCATGTCACATTCTCCCCATGTCACATTCTCCCCCCCTGTCACATTCTCCCCCGTCACATTCTCCCCCCATGTCACATTCTCCCCCCCCATGTCACATTCTCCCCCCCCTGTCACATTCTCCCCCATGTCACATTCTCCCCCATGTCACATTCTCCCCCCTGTCACATTCTCCCCCCCATGTCACATTCTCCCCGCATGTCACATTCTCCCCCCCTGTCACATTCTCCCCCGTCACATTCTCCCCCATGTCACATTCTCCCCCCCTGTCACATTCCCCCCCCCCCCCCGTCACATTCTCCCCCCTGTCACATTTCCCCCCCCCCCCCCGGTCACATTCTCCCCCCATGTCACATCTCCCCCCATCCCTGTCACATTTTGTACTGCAGCAATACACTGGGTTTCCCGGGCGGTTTGCAAATCTCCCACCGGATCCAGGAAACCTAGTGTGTTTCCTGCCGAAAAAGACCTTTCCCCATCAAACAATCACTGGCTTGACACGTGACACCACTGCGGCCAGTGATTGTCTGAAAAGGGAAAGGTCCTACTAGTTGAATGGTGAAGAGAGGAGGCATCGGACCGCATGGAGGGGGAACGGCATCTGCAGGGACCGGGAGGAGGTGAGCAGAAGTTTTTTTTTTTTTTCTCCCTGCGCCCTTTTACTTAGCTCAGTTTTTCCCAACCAGGGTGCCTCCATTTGTTGTGAAATGACAACTACCAGCATGCCCAGACAGTCTTTGCCGGTCCGGGCATGCTGAGAGTTGTAGTTTTGCAACAACTGGAGGCACCCTGGTTGGGAAACACTGACTTTCAGTATTTAAATTTGTTTTTACCTGCTCTGGCCACCCCCAACCTGCAGCAGCACACAGGAGCCGGCCCGAGCAGATAACCGCAAGTTTTCCTGTAGGGCCGTATCGCTATATCGTAAAAAGCGCGACTCAATTGCGTTTCCAATATATATCGTGCAGCCCTATTTCATAGTATCACTGCTCTCCTCCCCCGGGACTATATAGATGGCTGCTTACTGTCTGGCCCCTAAGGATAGAATTGGCAGTGCTGTGCGCCACTTAACCCTAGCTAGACTGGTTGCTCTTATCCCAGCGACTAGAAGGGACAATAAGCAGCTATCTGTATAGTGTGTGGCCCCAAAAAAGGTAAGTGGCAATGCATCACCACCATTTAACTCCTTCATGGCTGACTGGGCAGGAGGTATATAATGTATAGCCATGGGCCCAGCTCCGGAGCAGGAGACACATCAAATCTGGCATATCTTCTGCTCTTGTGCAGGAAACCCCTTTCAGAGAAGGGACTCCTGTAATTAAAGTGATAAGATTTGGAGGGGAGGGAGGCCGCTGCCAATAGCCCCTAGGTCCTACCTGCTATCAGCATCTGGGACTCATTGCTAATGCCGGACATCACCAATGCCAAAAATCTATTTCCGGTAGCCCAGTGTAGCTGATAAGGACACCCACAGTGAAATAGCTGGGTCCCGGTCAGCTGAGAGAACGTGTGGATGTTCCTAACCTCGCTTCACGCTGTCTGAACGACGCTCCAATCCTGCAGGCAGCCTCAGCATCACAGCATTGATCAGTGTATGTAATCTATAGATTCCATGTAATAGTCTACTACAGGGACTACAAAACTGGGAATAAGGGAAAAAGAACATTAACTTAATGTGAATAAGCCCCTCCCCTAATAAACGATTGAATCTTCCCCATTTACCAATTATTTTTAAATAAAAAAATCTAAACAAAAATAAATCTAAACATATGTGTAACCGCACGGTCAATGGCGTAAACGTAAAAAAATACAACTTCATGGTCCAGAAAAAAAGTCTTAAAAAGCGATCAAAAAGTCTCATCAAAACTAAAGTGTTTCCGATAAAAATGACCGCTGATCACAGCGCAAAAAATTACTTTCATACATCCCCGTATACGGAATAATAAGAGAGTTATAGGGGACAAGGTAGGACAATCTGATACAGACTCATTTTTGTTGAATTTTTTTATATTTTAAAAGTGTTAAAATAAAACCTATATAAATCATTTATCATTGTAATTGTTTGGACCTACAGAATAAAGAGAATTATTACCGTAATGTGCACTGCGTCCAAACAGAAGACACCAGATTTAAAAAATTGCTTCTATTTTTTTCACCCCACAAATAATTTTTTTTTTTGGCCCTTGTTGTAGATTTTGAGGTAAAATTACAAAGTAAAAATCTGTGGTGCAAAAACAACAACAACAAGACTCATATGGGTTTGTTAAGACGAAATTGCAATCATTATGGCTATAAGAAGGCAAACATTAAAAAGAGAAATAGCTGTGTCCCTTAAGGGTTAAAACTCAAAACTGTTGGCTCCTGAAGGGGTTAATAGTACAAAAACCATCTGACAGCGCTCCACATGTGACCACACACATACCTCCACATGCAGAGCTGTACAGGAGCCGTGTGCTTACAGGACCTGCGATGATGTCACCGTCATGTGATTAGTCACATGGAGGAGGAGGAGTCACATGATCAGGGGCTGCTGCTCTAGGCTCATCTGCTCAGTGTATGCAGGACTCTGCTGTCACATGACCATTATCACAGGTCCTTCATTCACAATCTCTTCTATCCTGCACTATTGATTTCCGCCCACTCCTGTCACATGATCCTCCCCACAGGTCCTTTACCCGCAGTGACATCTATACTGAGAAACTTTGCCCCCCCCCCCCCAAATGTACTGGTCACATGATTGTGACATCATCACAGGTCCTACACCTCCAGCATGTAGCAGATACAGAGCAGGTCCTGGTGGGGCAGTCACTGCTGTTGTGTTGTGTGTGGAGATCTCTCAGAGCAGCAGCCCCTGATCATGTGACTCCTCCTCCTCCATGTGACTGATCACATGAAGGTGACATCATCGCAGGTCCTGTAAGCACACGGCTCCTCTATAGATACAGGTATGTGTGTGCGGTCACTAGAGATGAGCGAACTTACAGTAAATTCGATTCATCACGAACTTCTCGGCTCGGCAGTTGATGACTTTTCCTGCATAAATTAGTTCAGCTTTCCGGTGCTCCCGTGGACTGTAAAAGGTGGATACAGTCCTAGGAGACTCTTTCCTAGGACTGTATCCACCTTTTCCAGCCCCCAGAGCACCTGAAGGCTGAACTAATTTATGCAGGAAAAGTCATCAACTGCCGAGCCGAGAAGTTCGTGATGAATCAAATTTACTGTAAGTTCGCTCATATCTAGCAGTCACCATCAGATCTGGATTATTGGGGATGTTTATTATTAACCCTTAAGGAGACGATGTATATTTACATTCTGTGCCCCATATGGGACTTTGAGGTGAGCTCAGGAGCTATAAGCAGCCAGGACTCACCTCTAATGACGCTCATCACCATTAACCCTTTAGATTCCATGATCAAAGTCGATTGCAGGATCTAATATTAGTAAAATGCAGTTGTTGGGGGGCGGAGTCTAGATCAGCTGAGATGATGGCCGGAGGGCCCCTTACCATGCTCTGTGCTCAGATCGGGGCTCTAAGTATACAGACCCCTCCACAGCCTGTATAAGCCGAGCACCGATAACACTGATCACTATGGCAGAGCGTTATTCAGGGTTTGTAATAGAAGCCCCTCCCCTAATAAGTTTATATCCCATTTCTGTAATAAAATAATGTAGGTGGGCGTGGCTTAGACATGGCGCTGTGCGGTTGTTTTTCTAGGGAGCGCCGTGCCGACCAGCGGTTGTTTCCTGATTTCCTGCCTATACTGCCCCCCAGGGGATGTCTGCAGGTAATAGCAGGTTCTTCCGGGGGGACATATCACAATTCACATAAAATCCTGATGTAATTGTGATGTATATTGTGCCCCCTAGTGGACACATTTCAGTATTCTTCATTGGACAATGTCATATTGAATCCCTCTATTCTTCTCCCTGCTCTGATGAAGACGTTCTGAATACACCGCAGCCTCAGAGATTAGGAGAAATGGATTCACAACGTCTTCAGCAGAGCAGGGAGAGCGACCTCAGAAGACCTGGAGGACCAGAGCGCCACCACTGGACGGGAGAGGGGAGTGCGCTCTAGTCTCTTATTTTACAGCCCTCGGACAATGGATTTTGTTTTATAGAGAAATCTGAAAACTCCTATAATGTCTCCTCAGATGTTTCCCCAGATTATCTCCAGGAAATGGATTTTATTTCTCCATAGAATCTGGTGCGGTTTATCATCGTCTCCTCTTCTTCCCTTCAGGTTTCTCCAATCCAGGATCCTCTGCTGATATCTTCTATATAAGAGAATTCTCCTGGATGACCCATCAACCATGGAGAGAGACAGGAACAAGATGGCCGACAGGATCATAAACCTCACCCTACAGATACTCTTCCGGCTTACTGGAGAGGTGAGGGATTCTGGGAGTGATGTCACATGACCTCATTCTTATCTATGTAATAACAGATGATATGACTGGAGAGGTGGGGGATTCTGGGAGTGATGTCACATGACCTCATTCTTATCAATGTAATAACAGATGGATATGACTGGAGAGGTGAGGGATTCTGGGAGTGATGTCACATGACCTCATTCTTATCTATGGAATAACAGATGGATATGACTGGAGAGGTGAGGGATTCTGGGAGTGATGTCACATGACCTCATTCTTATCTATGTAATAACAGATGGATATGACTGGAGAGGTGAGGGATTCTGGGAGTGATGTCACATGACCTCATTCTTATCTATGTTATAACAGATGGATATGACTGGAGAGGTGAGGGATTCTGGGAGTGATGTCACATGACCTCATTCTTATCTATGTAATAACAGATGGATATGACTGGAAAGGTGAGGGATTCTGGGAGTGATGTCACATGACCTCATTCTTATCTATGTAATAACAGATGGATATGACTGGAGAGGTGAGGGATTCTGGGAATGTATGTAGTGATATTAATGTGTCTCTCCATACACAGGATTACACAGTAGTGAAGAAGTCCTCTAGTGGGCGCTGTCGGGCCCCTGTGTGTGAAGGATGGGGAAGAACCCTGAGCCCAATCCCGGGGCCCCCACCTCACTCCCTGATACATGAGGAAATGGATGAACAGAAGATCCTAGAACTCATCAACAAGATGATGGAGCTGCTGACTGGAGAGGTGACCCTGCTGGGACATTATACAGTAATGGAGGGGTCTGGTGATGACTGGAGAGGTGACACTGCTGGGACATTATACAGTAATGGAGGGGTCTGGGGATGACTGGAGAGGTGACACTGCTGGGACATTATACAGTAATGGAGGGGTCTGGTGATGACTAGAGAGGTGACACTGCTGGGACATTATACAGTAATGGAGGGGTCTGGTGATGACTGGAGAGGTGACACTGCTGGGAATGCTGGGACATTATACAGTAATGGAAGGGTCTGGTGATGACTAGAGAGGTGACACTGCTGGGACATTATACAGTAATGGAGGGATCTGGTGATGACTGGAGAGGTGACACTGCTGGGACATTATGCAGTAATGGAGGGGTCTGGTGATGACTGGAGAGGTGACACTGCTGGGACATTATACAGTAATGGAGGGGTCTGGTGATGACTGGAGAGGTGACACTGCTGGGACATTATATAGTAATGGAGGGGTCTGGTGATGACTGGAGAGGTGACACTGCTGGGAATGCTGGGACATTATACAGTAATGGAGGGGTCTGATGATGACTGGAGAGGTGACACTGCTGGGACATTATACAGTAATGGAGGGGTCTGGTGATGACTGGAGAGGTGACACTGCTGGGACATTATACAGTAATGGAGGGGTCTGGTCATGACTGGAGAGGTGACACTGCTGGGACATTATACAGTAATGGAGGGGTCTGGTGATGACTGGAGAGGTGACACTGCTGGGAATGCTGGGACATTATACAGTAACACCACTGGAGGGGTCGGGGTGATGACTGTATCATTATGTGTCAGGTTCCTATAAGGTGTCAGGACGTGGCGGTCTATTTCTCCATGGAGGAGTGGGAGTATGTAGAAGGACACAAGGATCAGTACAAGGATCAGGTCATGATGGAGGATCAGCAGCCCCTCACATCACCAGGTAATAGACATGACTATATACACACGTCCTCTCATTATTTGTATGTAAAGAAAGAATTCAGTCTCTGTATGTGTTCCCTACAGTCAGATCCAGTAAGAGAACAGCATCAGAGAGGTGTCCCCGTCCTCTTGATGAGCAGAATATGGAGGATATTACTACAGGGAAAAATCTGATTTATATTAATGCTACAGACATAAAGGAAGAAGAGACTGATGTGAGCGGTGATGAGCAGTATAAGGAGGACAAGGACATTCCTTCAGGGAAAGATCTGACCTATATAAATGCTACAGACATAAAAGAAGAAGAAGAGACAGATGTGAGCGGTGATGAGCAGTATAAGGAGGACATTCCTGCAGGGAAAGATCTGATCTATATTAATGCTCCAGACATAATCGTAAAAGTAGACGAAGAGACAGATTTGAGCAGTGATGAGCAGTATAAGGAGGACATTTCTACAGGTTACCGCCCAGGTGAGTAGTAACCACTAAATACAGAGAAGAGTCACAGATTCTATTCAGTCACCGGCTGCAATAATATTTTCGGGAAGTATTGGTGTAACTAGAATCTTTGGGACTTCAGGGTAAATACTATCCCCCTCCCCTCTATATTGCCTCTATAGCAGTCGACTTGATACCATCACCACTACATAGTGACTGAATAATACCGCCATACTGTTTATGAATCAAACACATTATATACAGACTAATATTACTCCATATAGCAGTAGATACCAGCTCTCTGTCGCTCTGTCTATGTGGAGTCGCTATCTTTCCTTTTTCATCCTGAGGATAGGGGATAAGTGTCTGATCGTGGGGGTCCGACCCCCCCCCCCCCCCCCCCGTGATCTCCTGCCCAGCACCCCAGATCTCTCCAGGCACAGGTGACCTCCGCTCCGTGCAGGGATTACTGTCGACCACCGCACCAAGAGGTGCCTGACATGTCTCTCCATGAATCTCTATGGGAGAGCCGGAGATACACAAATGGGATGCCAGGCAGGAGATCGCGGGGGTCTCAGTGGTCGGCCCCCCCCCCCCCCCAGTGATCAGACATTTATCCCCTATACACAGTAGGGGATAAGGACTCATGTACTAGAATTTTCCGTTAATCCCTTAACGACGCAGGATGTAAATGTACGTCCTGGTGAGCTGGTACTTAACGAACCAGGATGTACATTTACGTCCTATACATAACCGTGGTCATCGTAGCGATGCCCGGAACATGCGCGGCAGGTCCCGGCTGCTGATCGCAGCCAGGAACCCGCCGGTAGTGGTGGACATCCGCAATCGCTAGGATGTTTGCCATTAACCCCTCAGTTGCCGTGATCAATACAGATCATGGCATCTGCAGCATTGCGGACACTAAAATGGATGATCAGATCGACCGCAGCGCTGCCACGGTGATCCGATCATCCAGAACGGCGCACGGAGGTCCCTTTACCTGCCTCCGCTGCCTTCCACGGGTCTTCTGCTCTGGTCTGCAATCGAGCAGACCAGAGCAGAAGATGACCGATAACACTGATCAGTGCTATGTCCTATACATAGCACTGAACAGTATTAGCAATAAAATGAGTGCTATAAATAGTCTGCTCTGGGTACTATTAAAGTGTAAAAATAAAAGTAAAAAAAGTATTTAAAAAAAGTGAAAAACCCCCTCCCACAATAAAAACGTAAATTGTCCCATTTTCCCATTTCACCCCCAAAAAGTGTAAAAAACTAAATATATATATATATATATATATATATATATATATATACATTTTATATACATATTTGGTATCGCCGCGTGCGTAAATATCTGAACTATTCAAATAAAATGTTAATGATACTGTACGGTGAACAGCGTGAACGTAAAAAAAAAAGTCCAAAATAGCTGCTTTGTATTAAAAGTTTTATATAAGCAAATATGGTATCAATAAAAAGTACAAATCACGGCGCAAAAAATGAGCCCTCATACCGCCGCTTATACGGAAAAATGAAAAAGTTATAGGTCTTCAAAATAGGGGGATTTTAAACGTACTAATTCAGTTAAAAAGTTTGCTTTTTTTTTTTTTCAAGCGCAACCGTAATAGAAAAGTATGTTATTGTGGGTATCATTTTAATCGTGTTGACCCAAAGAATAAAGAACACATCATTTTTACCGTAAATTGTACGGCGTGAAAACGAAACCTTCCAAAATTAGCAAAATTGTGGTTTTCTTTTTAATTTCCCCACACAAATAGTATTTTTTTGGTTGCGCCATACATTTTATGGTAAAGTGAGTGATGTCATTACAACGGACAACTGGTCGCGTAAAAAACAAGTCCTCATACTAGTCTGTGGATGAAAATATAAAAGAGTTATGATTTTTTGAAGGTGAGGAGGAAAAAATGAAAACCTAAAATTCAGCACAAGAAGACATACAGGGGAGCACTCAGAGAGTCCACTCACGGTTACGGTGCCAGGATCATCTTTATTCAGGTGCAGTTAAAACATCAGCTGGACGCCAGGTTCCCGTAGCAGGGTAAGCAGCTTTCACGCCCGCACAAAGGGCGCTTCTTCAGACCACACCCCCTGCCGTCACCTGCTCCAGGTAAATACACCTGCCTTAGTCACGTGACGGCAGGGGGGCATGTTTACAAACAACTTTATTAAAAACACACACACACGGGATGCGGACATAAAACCAATATATCAACTTACAAAATTGCAGAGTAAAAAGTTATAAAAATACTACTATGCAATCATAAATACACGCTCATATCAAGTCTGTCATTAAGACCAAGGCCCCCCTGGGCGTTCGTCCTAACGATCCAACGTCCTTCTTTCTGCAGTAGCGTCTTTCTGGTATCCAATCCCACTTTAGGGTGAACACGCTCTATAACAAAAAACCGTAAGGTGTGACTATCACTATTGTGCACTTCGCGTACATGTTCGATCAGGCAGGGAGAACCTTTCCCCGTCCTGATCGAGTTTACGTGTTCCCGAAACCGTACATTGACTGCCCTTATGGTACAGCCGATGTAAAAGCGGTTGCAGCGGCACTGGATGGCATAGACAGCATTTTTTGTTCTGCAACAGAAAAAATCCTTACACGTCACTTCTATACCTCCTATATTGATGTACTTGTCTATACAGTAAAAGCTACACCAATTACACCCTCCACATTTGAAATTGCCCTTAGTCAGCCAGTTAGTACTGGGGTTAGGATTTTTTTGGGAGCTACTTACTAAAACATTACTTAGGTTCTTATATTTTTTGAAAGTAATGAGAGGAGGTTTTTTTTGTAAAATTCTGGAGGTCCGGGTCATTCTGCAAACAATTCCAATTATTTTGGATGGCTTTTTTTGATTTTTTTCTGCTAGAGGGCTACATGTAAAGCCGAATGAAAATCGATCCCGATTATCTTTGCCATTACCATCTTTATGTTCATTCTTATTTTTTCTCAACAGTGTATCCCTGTTTTTACTCCTAGCTTTGTTCAAGGCCATATCCAGAATATTTTTAGGATATCCGCGTAGTAAGAGTCTGGCATGTAATTCTCCCGCCTGCACCTCGAAACCCCTTTTCTTCGGAATTTATCCTTCTGAGTCTTAGTAACTGCCCATACGGGACAGCCCTCTTAACGTGTTCAGGATGGTAACTGTCGAAGTGCAGGAGGGAGTTACATACCGTAGGTTTACGGTAACCCTTGGAGACTACCTTGGCATCTGCAACACTGACTTCCACGTCCAGGAATTCTAAAGTTGGCGTCCCAACTTTCCATGTGAACTTCAGGTTCATATCGTTTTCATCGTTTAGAGCGGAGACGAAGTCCACAAACTCCGTCCCCGCCCACATGATGAAAACGTCATTGACAAATCTGTGGTACTGCACGATATGACTGATAAACCTGTTCCTACTTGAGAACACAAATTTCTGTTCGAATCCTGCCACATATAAGTTGGCTAGAGTACATGGCGACCCCGCTGGTCTGCGTGAACCAGTCATCGTTAAACTTGAAGGAATTACTAGACAAAATAAAATTAAGGGAATCACAAATAAAATTAATGTACCCAATGCTTCGTACCCAGTGCTAGCCATGAAGGGAGTGCCGATCGCTGTATCTGCTGCTGCTACTTGCTGTAAAAATAAAATTGTCTGAGTCCTTAAGGCCCAAATGTCTGAGTCCTTAAGGAGTTAAAGGGGTGCTCCAGCTTTCGGAACGCTTAAAGCCAGAGGCAGTGATTGTGAAGTAGTGGCCACGCCCCCTCTTGCTGTCACGCCACGTGCATGAATGGAGGGGGTGCAACATCATGAGGGGGCGTGGCCGTGACATCACAACCACTGGAATCTGGCTTTTGTTTTGAACGGGGGGTGCTGCAGAAGATCCTCGGGGGCTCCAGCAGCTGGACCCCTGTGGTCAGACATCTTATCCCCCATCCTTTGGATAAGGGATAAGATGTCTAGCAGTGGAGTATCCCTTTAAATCCCTTTTATTCTTTCCCTCTGATACGGAAATGTTCCCAGTTCAGGTCACCTGTGTGGGTGCAAATGGAGGTATAGGTGCGGCTGGCGAGCCGTGAACGAAAATCATTAAAAGTAAAGGTTCCACTTTTAACTTGGTTCCAGGAAAATTTCACTAACTTTATTAGGACATAAGTCTTTCTATACACATTAATAGACAAAAATGTGATACTGTCTGCCTAGACAAGATAGGGGATAGGTTATAGATTGCGGGGGGGTCTGACCCTTGGGACTCCCCGTGATCTCCTGAACGGGGCCCCGGCAGTCTGCTGGAAGCGTCCGTTCCAACCCCCACAGGATGCAGGGTTGGTCCACCCCCTTCAAGCAAACTGCCAGGGCCCTGTTCAGGAGATCGCTGGGAGTCCCAAGCATCGGACCCCCGTGATCTATAACGTATCCCCTATCCTTTGCCTGAATTCTCTGGCTGGCATGAAGATTATAAAGGGGCGGTTTGGATGACTGCTCCATTATAACCTGCGGGGTCAAGTGGATTGGGGGGCACGGTCATCTGGTCCCTGACCGGGCCCCATAGCAGTGATTTTCCCTGAGGCTGTGTCCACATGATTGTCAAAGACTGGTGTCCCTGCTCCTTGTAAGGCAGTGATTTCAAACTGTGGCCCTCCAGATGTTGCAAAACATCAACTCATGGGTGTGCTGGGAGTTGAATTTTTACAAGATCTGGAGGACCACAGTTTGACACCACTGTTGTATGGCTGCTCCGCTATTATAGCAACTATCTTTCTTCAGTTTTGCAGTAAATCTTATTTAAAAATGAAGGGTGGATTTACAAAGTACTATTGCTTAGAAATGCAAAAATGTCCTGGGTTGTTCAGGGGTTAATACTGATAATAAAATCTGTGTTATTCTCTGCAGATTCTTGTAGCAGGAGATCAGAGGAGAATCTTATATCTTCAGATTATAAAGCAGATGATGATATCACACAAGATACATATGAAGAACATTCCATTATCCCAGATACACCCTCAGCCCTTCACAGCCAAGATCTGTCATCTCATCCTTATATACAGGTCCTGTCTTCTCAGTCATCACAGGATGTTCAGCAAAATAAAGGTCACAGAAGGGGTGTTGGACACCAACGAGCTCATACAGGAAAGAAACCATATTCATGCTCAGAATGTGGGAAATGTTTTACTTCTAAATCAAGTCTTGTTAAACATCAGAGATATCACACAGGGGAGAAGCCATTTGCATGTTCACAGTGTGGAAAATGTTTCACGCAGAAATCATATCTTGTTGAACATCAAAGAACTCACACAGGGGAGAAGCCATTTTCATGTTCAGAATGTGGGAAATGTTTTCCTTTTAAATCAGGTCTTGTTGTACATCAAAGAACTCACACAGGAGAGAAGCCATTTTCATGTCCAGAATGTGGGAAATGTTTTACTAATCAATCAAGTCTTATTCAACATCAAAGAACTCATACTGGAGAGAAGCCATTTTCATGTGCAGAATGTGGGAAATGTTTTATTGATCAATCAAGTCTTATTCAACATCAAAGAACTCACACTGGAGAGAAGCCATTTTCATGTGCAGAATGTGGGAAATGTTTTGCTCAGAAATCAAGTCTTATTCAACATCAAAGAACTCACACAGGGGAGAAGCCATTTTCATGTGCAGAATGTGGGAAATGTTATACTGGGAAATCAAAGCTTGTTAAACATCAAAGAACTCACACAGGGGAGAAGCCATTTTCATGTGCATAATGTGGAAAATGTTTTACTGATAAATCAAGTCTTATTCAACATCAAAGAACTCACACAGGGGAGAAGCCATTTTCTGTTTCAATAGTTTTTATTGAATATTTTTTGACAATCTAAAAGAACAATGCAAGTCCCTTGCAGGGGACTAAGTAGAAGTCAAGCAAGTATATAAACAGGTAAACATACAAGTAAAAAAAAATCAAAAGAACCTAAGAACAAAGTTGGAATAAGTTGACTTGTACAATTGCAAGAATATATGGCAATGTGTCTTTGAACTCTATGGGCTAGTCATATAGTAATAGCGAGCGTTGACCCACTACAGGGTTTGAGTGTTGAGATTAGTTACTCTGCGTGGCATGTAAACAGTCTACATCCTGATATCTATCTCAGTAGGAAATGATGGGAGCGGTAATGGAGGGTAAAGGAACAGGTAGGGGTAGGAGGGTGTAGGGGTAAGAGGTGTAAGGAGTCAGGAGAAGGTGTTGAAAGGATAGGCAGGTAGGAGAAGGGGGGGGTGGAGGATCGTAGAAAAGGACCCGCAAAGGGAATGTAAGTGATCTCAGCAGGTTATATAGTATCAGTAGCCTGTGTTGTGGAAGACCACCTATTCCATCGCTTGTGAAATATGAGCCGTTACCATAGGCGATGATGCGTTCATATGTGTAGGTGGTATTTACTTTATTAATGACCATGTCTATAGATGGGGTGTTGGGTGATTTCCACATGCTGGTAAGTGAAATTTTCATCACAATTAGGATAATACATATTAACCCCTTAAGGACCGGGGGTTTTTCCGTTTTTGCATTTTCGTTTTTTGCTCCTTGCCTTTAAAAAATCATAACTCTTTCAATTTTGCACCTAAAAATCCATATGATGGCTTATTTTTTGCACCACCAATTCTACTTTGTAATGACGTCAGTCATTGTGCCCAAAAATCTACGGTGAAACGGGAAAAAAAATCATTGTGAGACAAAATTGAAAAAAAAAACGCCATTTTGTAACTTTTGGGGGCTTCCGTTTCTACGTAGTACATTTTTCGGTAAAAATGACACCTTACCTTTATTCTGTAGGTCCATATGATTAAAATGATACCCTACTTATACAGGTTTGAATTTGTCGCACTTCTGGAAAAAATCATAACTTCATGCAGAAAAATTTATACGTTTAAAATTGTCATCTTCTGACCCCTATAACTTTTTTATTTTTCCGTGTATGGGGCGGTATGAGGGCTCATTTTTTGCGCCGTGATCTGAAGTTTTTAACGGTATCATTTTTGCATTGATAGGACTTATTGATCGCTTTTTATTCATTTTTTCATGATATAAAAAGTGACCAAAAATGCACTATTTTGGACTTTGGAATTTTTTTGCGCGCACGCCATTGACCGAGCGGTTTAATTAACGATATATTTTTATAATTCGGACATTTCCGCACGCGGCGATACCATTTATGTTTATTTTTATTTTTATTTACACTGTGTTTTTTCTTTTATGGGAAAAGGGGGGTGATTCAAACTTTTAATAGGGAAGGGGTTAAATGATGTTTATTCACTTTTTTTTTGCACTTTTTTTTTGCAGTGTTATAGGTCCCATAGGGACCTATAACACTGCACACACTGATCTTTTACATTGATCACTGGTTTCTCATAAGAAACCAGTGATCGATGATTCTGCCGCATGACTGCTCATGCCTGGATCTCAGGCACTGAGCAGTCATTCGGCGATCGGACAGCGAGGAGGCAGGTAGGGGCCCTCCCGCTGTCCTGTCAGCTGTTCGGGATGCCGCGATTTCACCGCGGCTATCCCGAACAGCCCACTGAGCTAGCCGGCATGCTTTCGGTTTCACTTTAGACGCGGCGTTCAACTTTGAACGCCGCGTCTAAAGGGTTAATAGCGCGCGGCACAGCGATCAATGCCGCGCGCTATTAGCCACGGGTCCCGGCCGTTGTTAGAGGCCGGGCCCGAACCGCTATGACGCGGGGCCACGCCGTGGCCCCGCGTTATAGATCGGGAGTGGACACATGACGTTCCAGTACGTCATGTGTCCTTAAGGGGTTAAAGGGGTATTCCAGGCAAAACCTTTTTTTTTATACATATCAACTGGCTCTGGAAAGTTAAACAGATTTGTAAATTACTTCTATTAAAAAATCTTAATCCTTCCAATAGTTATTAGCTTCTGAAGTTTTCTGTCTAACTGCTCAATGATGATATCACGTCCCGGGAGCTGTGCATGATGGGAAAATATCCCCATAGGAACTGCACAGCTCCCTGGACGTGAGTCATCAGAGAGCAGCCTCTCCCTGACTGCATTTCATGTTGTGAGTACCAATAAAGAAGCTGTTTTAAGAGAACCGGTGAGTGCCGATGTTTTTCTAATTCTCCACTGTATTGATAATTTACAAATCTGTTTATTTTTCCGGAGCCAGTTGATATATAAAAAAAAGTTTTGGCCTGGAATACCCCTTTAAGTCTCTCTCGGCTCTAGGTATATCAGATACATCGAGAAACAATAGAATCTGTTGTGGGGTCCAGGCCCTCTCCTCCCCTAAAACCTCATTCAAGAGCTGTTTGCAGGCGAGCCAGTAGGCTTTAATGGAGGGATATTCCCACAAAATGTGTAACAATGTGCCCCTCTGTCCACAATCACGCCAACATAGTCCAGTCATTTCTGAGTAGATGTGGGACAGGGGCTCAGGAGTGTAGTACCACCTCAATATGGTCTTCATAGCAGATTCAACATGTGAAACACATTGAAAGGCTCTATGTATATTCTGGAAAGCCGCTCACCATTGGGATTCAAAGATAGATTTGCCCAGCTCGTTTTCCCAGGAACGAAAGGGGTGTGATTTGCGAAATTGGGAAGTATGGGATACATTAGAATATAAGGGGCGAAGGCCCTTTAGGTTGCTAGAGAGAAAAATTTAAGAGGGTTTATGTAACTGGATGGAAGATGGTGGAGTGTGAAATAAGAAATGACGCAAGCGCAGAAACTTGTAGACGTCCGAGTGAGAAATAGAAAAGGTAGAGTGCAATTCTAAAAAGGGTAGTAGGGTTTCAGATAAATAAAGTTGGTGGAGATGTGTAAGCCCACTGTGAATCCATGGGACCAGCGATATGTCAGGGCTCATGCTTTGTATAAGAGATATGGGAATGAGAGTTTTGTCCGTGGTTTTGGGGTTGTCCACTAGGGAGAGGTATGTTACCCATGCCTTATATGAGGCCGCCACAATAGCTTTGTAAACGGGGGCGGTGTGTGGAGACCAGTATGGCAGAAAAAGAATGTCTTTAAGTAAGTATGGGGAAACCAAGGAGTTTTCTATATGGACC
Organism: Hyla sarda; assembly: GCF_029499605.1. NCBI lineage: Eukaryota > Metazoa > Chordata > Amphibia > Anura > Hylidae > Hyla > Hyla sarda. The sequence continues at coordinate 550,197 of NW_026607590.1, read as the reverse complement.
CAAGCAGTGGTCAAATCTTCCTTGCGCCAGCCTCTCAACATCCCCACCAGGGCGGCAAGATAATAACACCACAAATCTGGTGCTCCAAGTCCTCCCATGTCTCTGTACTTAGTCAATATGGATGCGGCCAATCTGGGCCTGTTGCCTGACCACACAAAGGATGACAAAAGGGCTTGGGCCTTAGAAAAGAAGGATTTAGGAACAGCAATCTGGAGGGTTCTAAAGAGATGGAGGAAGCGGGTAGAAGAAGCATTTTAAAGGCTGCTACTCTGCCTGTCCAAGATATGTCGATAGAGCTTAGTCTGTCCGCTTCAACGCCGATGGTCTGTAGGAAAGATTCATAGTTATTGGAGTATAGTAGGTTATGAGGGTATGTTAGTTTGATTCCTAGATATTTAACACTAGTGTTTTGCCAATCAATGGGATGCACGTTTTTAATGGTATCTACCAGGGCGGGGTGAAGGTTTAGAGGAAGGGCCTGAGTTTTAGTGGCATTAAGGTGGTAATAGGAAAGCTGACCAAAGTGAAGTATGGAGGTCATGGCAGCCGGCACAGAGACAGAGGGATCAATAAGTGATAAAATAGTATCATCTGCATATAATGAGATGAGGTGATGTCGTCCTGTGATGGAGACTCCAGAGATTTGTTCTCCCTGCCTCAGCGCCTGTGCCAATGGTTCCAGACATAGAATTGATATAAGGGGTGCAATAGATTTATCTATGTAAAAAAAATTTCATTTAGGAGGTCCCCCTTCCCCATCTGTTTTCCCCCTCTGCTCCTTCCGGTATCTTGGCCCCCGCCATCGTGTGAAGACTGAACAAAAGAGACTTGTGAAACAGTTACAGGAAGTTGAGCGACACGAGGACAAGGCACATCCCCCATGCTATTTGCTCACTCCCTATATGCTAGAAAATCCCCTAGCAGGGGGTGGGAACTTATGTTAATGACAAAGTTGATATAAGCTTGAACGATTTGAAATAAATGCTGAGTGGACAGCACACAGGAAACGCTAAAGCACAATGGCTCTGTCTGATTTATTTCTCTATGCTTCGGTATATACATTCTGTATACGGATTTGGCCGGGAGTAAGACAGTTACAAAAACGCTGAGTTAAATCCACCATAGATGTCGCCCAATGTCATGGGGCTGGATTATAGGCCTCATGCGCAGGTCAGGTCATAATACCCAGACCAGACGATTGAACAAAGGCGGACGCAGATGGGATTCAACTCGAGGCGTACGGTAGGACATACTTGTACCTAGCCAAAAGTACCCATGTCTCCCCTTTGTTTTGTCATGCTGATCTAGCGGACTTACATGTGACCTAACAGAGAAAGATAGATACATTCTCTTCCAGAGACAATTACCCATGTATAATGTAGCTATCTTACTGCCTGAGTGTGTATGAAATGTGTGTGAGTGAATAAGTGGAATTGGGACTGTTCATTGGGGAGTTGAGTTGTGGAGTATGTTGTCATAAATAAGCATTGGGATGTTAAGGCATCATCAGAATGTTTAGGACAGAGTTATAAATAGATAAGTGATCTAGGACGGAGATGTTGCTGGTTGCCTGGTATAACATCATAATTAGAGCTTATCTAGGACTGGGGGTACAAGGGATTTTGCCGGCAATAACAGATTCCTGGAACTTGCCCCATTGCAACTGATAGAATATGTGAGATGTGTCTTGTATTGTGTGTGTGTCCATGGATTATTGTTAAATTAGCTAATTCAGATTAAGAGGGGGAAATAACTTCCCTTCTAATACTAGATCTAATGTATTAGTGTTTTAAAGATATCTCCTAAAAGTACAGCAAGGTTTTTGAAAGGGTTTTTAGTTGGCAAAAGCTGGGGGCACCCTAGGGTTTGTGGGCTTTTTGGAGGAGACAGAGGGGGCTGAAGAGAGCTGCAGGGCTTTGGAATGTGCAGAAGTAACCTGAGCTCACTGAGGGAATTGCACGGAGTTGTATAGAAGGAAAATGCAGTTTGATGGAAAGCATGTGGTGAGTTCAAAATTGAATGGATAAATTATAGATATTAAGACAGTTGCAAGTTTGAAATATATTGCTGGTTGATAGGATAAGAAGCTTTATATATATGGCAGTGTAATATACAGTTATATATAACAGCGTGATTCTTGAGAACAATTGTGATTTGACTTAGTTATATTGTAACCATCTGAATGGATATAGATAGGCAAAAGAATGTGAGGTGAATAGATAGGCATAAGGTGTTGGCTGAAAGTATGATGCAAATATTTAGGTATTGAAGTTAACACCGATGTACAGACATACATTTGTTTATAAACTGGTGATAGGATGGTGAGAATTATCATATTTTCAATGAAGAGAGCCTTTGTAGTAAGCAGGGGGGAGGGACTGTGAAAATTGAACTGTATGTATAATATTATTAATATTATGGAGCTAAGAATCCCTTATGGAGTGACACCCTAATACTAATTCCTAAAGTTATAAACCCAGATTTTACCTTTCTTCATTCCATGCTTTTTTTCTCTCTTTCTCTCTCTCTTTCCATGAGGCTGCTAGTCTCTGCCACATGCTTATTCTGTACGGGGGGGGGCAGCCATGTTCCCCCCCCAGCAGCCATTTTAGCTCATGCTATTAGTTCTCACCTCCACTCCCCTGCAGCCATTTTAACACACCTAGTCAATTGAAACGTATATGATAGATTAGGAATACATGGAGTATGACCAGTGAATGGATTTAGGTGAAACTGTGTATGTACATGTTTATGTCATAATGAAACTACTTGATGATATTTTATTAATCTCTAAATAAGTTTGTTTTCGCAGGAGTGCAAGATGGATTAAAAAAAAATAGAAAAATTAAAATAAGGAAATTTATAAGGAAATTCAATTAACTGTGTGATTATATTATAGGAGTAACGAGAGAAGTTTGGCCAAGGAGAATAAAATAAAACGTAAAATAAATGAAAAAGTGATCACTGTTTAACCCCTTCAGGACGGAGCCCATTTTGGCCTTAAGGACCGGAGCGTTTTTTGCACATCTGACCACTGTCACTTTAAACATTAATAACTCTGGAATGCTTTTAGTTATCATTCTGATTCCGAGATTGTTTTTTTCGTGACATATTCTACTTTAACATAGTGGTAAATTTTTGTCGATACTTGCATCCTTTCTTGGTGAAAAATCCGTAAATTTGATGAAAAATTAGAAAATTTTGCATTTTTCTAACTTTGAAGCTCTCTGCTTGTAAGGAAAATGGATATTACGAATACATTTTTTTTTCACATATACAATATGTCTACTTTATGTTTGCATCATAAAATTGATGTGTTTTTACTTTTGGAAGACACCAGAGGGCTTCAACGGTCAGCAGCAATTTTCCGATTTTTCACAAAATTTTCAAACTCAGTATTTTTCAGGGACCAGTTCAGGTTTGAAGTGGATTTGAAGGGTCTTCATATTAGAAATACCCCATAAATGACCCCATTATAAAAACTACACCCCCCAAAGTATTCAAAATGACATTCAGTCAGCGTTTTAACCCTTTAGGTGTTTCACACGAATAGCAGCAAAGTGAAGGAGAAAATTCACAATCTTCATTTTTTACACTCACATGTTCTTGTAGACCCAATTTTTGAATTTTTACAAGGGGTAAAAGGACAAAATTTTTACTTGTATTTGTAGCCCAATTTCTCTCGAGTAAGGACATACCTCATATGTCTATGTAAATTGTTCGGCGGGCGCAGTAGAGGGCTCAGAAGGGAAGGAGCGACAAGGGGATTTTGGAGAGTACGTTTTTCTGAAATGGTTTTTGGGGGGCATGATACCTTTAGGAAGCCCTTATGGTGCCAGAACAGCAAAAAAAAACCACATGGCATACCATTTTGGAAACTAGACCCCTCGGGGAATGTAACATGGGATAAAGTTAACCTTAATACCCCACAGGTGTTTCACGACTTTTGCAAATGTAAAAAAAAAAAAAAAAATTTTTACCTAAAATGCTTGTTTTCCCAAAAATTTTTTATTTTTAAAAAGGGTAATAGCAGAAAATACCCCTAAAAATTTGAAGCCCAATTTCTCCCGATTCAGAAAACACCCCATATGGGGGTGAAAAGTGCTCTGCTGGCGCACTACAGGTCTCGGAAGAGAAGGAGTCACATTTGGCTTTTTGAACGCAAATTTTTCTCTGGGGGCATGCCGCATTTAGGAAGCCCCTATGGTGCCAGGACAGCAAAAAAAAAAAACCACATGGCATACCATTTTGGAAACTAGACCCCTCGGGGAACGTAACAAGGGGTTAAGTGAACCTTTATACCCCACAGGTGTTTCACGACTTTTGCATATGTAAAAAAAAATTTTTTTTTTTACCTAAAATGCTTGTTTTCCCAAAAATTTTACATTTTTAAAAAGGGTAAAAGCAGAAAATACCCCCCAAAATTTGTAACACAATTTCTCCCGAGTACGGCGATACCCCATATGTGACCCTAAACTGTTGCCTTGAAATACGACAGGGCTCCAAAGTGAGAGCGCCATGCGCATTTGAGGCCTAAATTAGGGATTGCATAGGGGTGGACATAGGGGTATTCTACGCCAGTGATTCCCAAACAGGGTGCCTCCAGCTGTTGCAAAACTCCCAGCATGCCTGGACAGTCAACGGCTGTCCGAAAATACTGGGAGTTGTTTTGCAACAGCTGGAGGCTCCGTTCTGGAAACAGTGGCGTACCAGATGTTTTTTATTGGGGAGGGGAGGGGGGCTGTATAGGGGTATGTGTATATGTAGTGTTTTTTATTTTTTATTTTATTTTTTGTGTTAGTGTAGTGTAGTGTTTTTAGGGTACAGTCACACGGGCGGGGGTTCACAGTAGTTTCTCGCTGGCAATTTGAGCTGCAGCAGAAAGTTTGCGGCAGCTCAAATTTGCAGCCAGATACTTACTGTAAGCCTCCGCCCATGTGAGTGTACCCTGTACGTTCACATTGGGGGGGACATCCAGCTGTTGCATAACTACAACTCCCAGCATGCCCGTTGGCTGTCGGTGACTGGTGAGAGTTGCAGTTTTGCAACAACTGTAGGCACACTGGTTATGTATCACTGAGTTTGTGACCTAACTCAGTGTTTCACAACCAGTGTGCCTCCAGCTGTTGCAAAACTACAACTCCCAGCATGTACGGTGCATGGTGTACGGTGACTGCTGAGAGTTGTAGTTTGCAACAGCTGGAGGCACACCGGTCGTGAAACACTGAGTTAGGTAAAAAAAAACTCTGAGTTTCACAACCAGTGTGCCTTCAGCTGTTGCAAAACTACAACTCTCAGCAGTCACCGACAGCCAATGGGCATGCTGGGAGTTGTAGTTATGCAACCAGCAGATGCACCACTACAACTCCCAGCATGCACTTTAGCTGTTTGTGCAAGCTGGGAGTTGTAGTTATACAACAGCTGAAGGTACACTTTTCCATAGAAAGAATGTGCCTCCAGCTGTTGCAAAACCATAAGTCCCAGCATGCCCATAAGGGAATGCTGGGAGTTGTGGTGGTCTGCCTCCTGCTGTTGCATAACTACAGCTCCCAGCATGCCCTTTTTGCATGCTGGGAGCTGTTGCTAAGCAACAGCAGGAGGCTGTCACTCACCTCCAACGATCCAGACGCTGCAGGTCAGTCCCGCCGCCGCAGCTGCTCCTGGGGCCCCGATCCCAACAGGGGCACCGGGGATCGGGGTCCCCAGCACCCGGGGTGCACGTCCCGCACCCGCTCACGTCCTCCAGAAGAGGGGCGGAGCGGGTGCGGGAGTGACACCCGCAGCAGGCGCCCTGATTGGTCGGCCGGTAATCCGGCCGACGAATCAGGGCGATCGTGAGGTGGCACCAGTGCCACCTCACCCCTGCAGGCTCTGGCTGTTCGGGGCCGTCAGAGACGGCCCCGAACAGCCAGTAATTCCGGGTCATCGGGTCACTGGAGACCCGATTGACCCGGAATCGCCGCAGATCGCTGGACTGAATTGTCCAGCGATCTGCGGCGATCGCCGACATGGGGGGGCATAATGACCCCCCTGGGCGATATGCCGGGATGCCTGCTGAACGATTTCAGCAGGCATCCGGCTCCGGTCCCCAACCGGCTAGCGGTGGGGGCCGGAATTCCCACGGGCGTATGGATACGCCCTCGGTCCTTAAGGACTCGGGATGCAGGGCGTATCCATACGCCCTATGTCCTGAAGAGGTTAATTAATGAATATTACTTTAAGCATTTAAAATCAGCTAATGGTTTATTGATTATAAATAATGCGCATTGACGATGATTTTTTCCCAATTTTTGAAAGAGCTCTGTATACATTTTAATTCTTTTACATTTTATTTTTGGTGAGAATGTGGGCCCTGTGTGTGTTGTATGTTGAGTATTTGTAAATGTTGGTATTGTTACATGTTACATGTGTATGGTATGTCTTCATGTAGGCACTGATTGCTCAAGAATTTTTGAGGAATGAACAAACTGAAAGACAAAAAGCCAGACTCAAAGGGGTGGTGACCAGTGACATAGAGGAGTGGGAGGAGAAAGGCGGGGCTTATAGGAAGATTGACAGAACAGCCTTGGTCTAAGGTAACACAGTCACATTAAATTGAAGGAACTACAAATCTACTGTTTAAACTTGAATGTGTTATAGTACCTGCATACACAACGTGATATACCTATACATTCTACATTATATTTATTTGAATAATATCAATTTTAAGTGGATAACTTTATAATGATGTTTAGTGTAATATGAAGATGCTGATTGTCTTGAACTTATAAAAAAAAATAATAATTCAAGAGCCATGATAGGATATCGGAGAATCCATGGTTAATGCTGAGTTATAAATGTAAGTTTGTTCTAAGTAATGTAAAGATGTAATACATAAGACAGGATATATGGTGACCACACGCAGAATGAAGTTCTACTGCAATAAACCACTTGATCTGAGCTGGTGGTTCAGAGAAGTAGAATTGAAGGTATTCACTGAGATGTGTAAGATATCTAAAGGTATGACACAATGAGTATGGGTACACTTTAACTACCGCCCACAAGTATGGGCCTATTGACGTAAGAGTGGTTCGCTCAGGGATTCAAGAACAATCTGTAGTTTGTAATTCAAGTGTTCAAAGTCCGAGAGCGGCCAGAGAAAGTGGCCATCGTAAAGATCAGAGACACATGAAGGAAACAGCCCCAGAAGCCAAGGGGACTGAATGGTGAAGGAGGCTGCCAAGGCTGCAGTGCTCCTGTTCCCCCACAATGATGGTACAAAGTGTACAGGTGGATGGGCAATGTGGAATTTTCTGGTTAGGTCTCTTGCAGGAACCAGCTATGCATGCTGAGAGAGACCAATGGAAGAAGAAAGAGGTGGTACAGGGCAAAGAAGGCATCCGGAAAGAGTTGGTAAGAAAATGTATGTGCCAGCAGTCTTGTACCCCATGGTAACATATATGACCCCATACACTAAGCAGAGGGGAGCTATGTGCATAGTAATGTCAGTACATTGGGTCGCCTCAGGATTCTACAATGCAGAAAGAAGGTTTGTACAGACGTCATCATTTACATCTGACATATGACCTAGGTGAAAACAATAAAGGTACCTGACCAACACACTCCATAATCATCTTACCTGTTTCAGAGAATATGAGTAGACTTCATCTAACTGCCTGGGGTAGGTCAATATCAGTGTCTCCTTGTCTAAGTGTACTGATCCCTAACCATAGATACAGTGAAGTATACAATTAAGAACCTTTTGTGAAACCGTACCTAGTTCAGATTCTGTCATTGTCACCCATTTCTTCAAAACCTATGCAGGAAATAAGTGAGGAAAGAGAAGATTGCATATGATGATCCCGTATAAATGTATCTCTGATAACTGTTAAATCTATGTCTGTGCATAACCATGGTTGTTCCAAAGGGAAAGATAATCACAACGGATTGTTAGGATGTGACGTTGTATGAGGAGAATCAGTAGGTGAACATGTACAAATAGCGGGATGAGTAAATGGTAACTACCGTAAAGTATGGGATACTTGGGGATATGAAGTTTAGAGTTAAATTAGAAAGGAATTAAACTGGGGAATACACATTAGTCAAGACACGTCTGCCCATACACACTTCCATTACAGAACCTACAAAGAAATCTAAACCGCACTTTAGAGGAAAACATACAGCCCCTGCTGGGAGTTTCGATCCCTTTGTGTATATTGATCTTAAAGGAGTCCCAAGGGGGGTCCCAGATGAGTTTATAGCTAGAGATCAAATAAAAAGCCGGAGTTGAGTCAATAATATCCCAGATTTCCATGAGTAAAATTAATTATATCTATTATAACCAACTAAGATTAATACATTTCTTTGTAAATGCTTTTCAATGTTAGACCGAACAACTAAGAGTCACATCCACTATAATATTCCAAAATGGTACGGCATTAGATATGATGTATGGTGTAAAAGGAAAAAGGGGGGTATACAAGATGTTTGGGAGACTTGTTGTGCATATATCTCAGCCAGTATAGGACCAGTAAAATAACCATACTTATAATTCTAATAATCTTGCTTTGTTGTGTGTTGTGTTTTGCCTAAAGAAGAAGTGTGAGACGACCAACAAGAATACCACGCCAGTAATGACAAGTGAGGACTTTGGGGGAGATTTATCAAAACCTGTGCAGAGGAAAACTTGCCCAGTTGCCCATAGCAACCAATCAGCTTCCTGCTTTAATTTCTATGAAGGCCTGTGAAAAATGAAAGAAGCGATCTGATTGGTTGCTATGGGCAACTGGGCAAGTTTTCCTCTGCACAGGTTTTGATAAATCTCCCCCTTTGAGATTACAGATGAAGCCTATACCCCATTACAGAGCTTCAATGCCATCTATAACACCAGTGACCCATAGGGACAGCATCTGACTCCATATGTGTAAAACAACAACCTAAAAAAAGAGTCCAAAAAATGGCTCCTAAAAATAACTGGAAAAGGGGGGTCTAATGAAACAAACATTGACACTCCTCGAGAAAGCCCGGCTGCGGGCGAAACGCGTCGGAGACTCATAGCAGGCGTAGGGTTCAGTCCGGTATCTATATGTCCTTTGTCTTCCATTTTGCTCAACTGCCACTTCTTTTGTGCACTTTTGTTTCTTGTACCAATGTTACGCCTAGCGCTCCGGGTCCCCGCTCCTCCCCGGAGCGCTCACGGCGTCTTTCTCCCTGCAGCTTCCCGGTCAGTCCCGCTGACCGGGAGCGCTGCTCTGCCATGGCCGTTGGGGATGCGATTCGCACAGCGGGACGCGCCCGCTCGCGAATCGCATCCCAGGTCACTTACCCGTTCCCGTCTCCTGCGGTCATGTGCTGGCGCGCGCGGCTCCGCTCTCTAGGGCGCGCGCGCCAGCTCCCTGAGACTTAAAGGGCCAGTGCACCAATAATTGGTGCCTGGCCCAATTAGCTTATTGGTTCCCACCTGTTCCCTGGCTATATCTAGTCTCCTCCCTTGCACTCCCTTGCCGGATCTTGTTGCCCTTGAGCCTTGAGAAAGCGTTTTGTGTGTTTAAACCCTGTGTACCAGAACTTCTGCTATCTCCCCTGACTACGAACCTTGCCGCCTGCCCCCGACCTTCTGCTACGTCCGACTTTGCTTCTGCCTACTCCCTTGTACCGCGTCTATCTTCAGCAGCCAGAGAGGTGAGCCGTTGCTAGTGGATACGACCTGGTCACTACCGCCGCAGCAAGACCATCCCGCTTTGCGGCGGGCTCTGGTGAAAACCTGTAGTGTCTTAGAACCGGTCCACTAGCACGGTCCTCACTATCCCTCTCTGGCACAGAGGATCCACCTCCTGCCAGCCGGCATCGTGACAGTAGATCCGGCCATGGATCCCGCTGAAGTTCCTCTGCCAGTGGTCGCTGACCTCCCTACGCTGGTCGCCCAGCAAGCTCGTCAGATCGCCCAGCAGTCGCAACAGATAGCGCAACAAGATCACCAGCTGTCGTACTTGACCACCATGACACAGCAACTCCAGTCACAACTACAGCAAGTACAGTCGCAGCTACAGCAGCAACAACCATCTCCTCCGCCAGCTCCAGCACCCCTTCCGCGGCGAGTGGCCGCTCCTAGCCTCCGCCTGTCCTTGCCGGACAAATTTAATGGGGACTCTAAGTTTTGCCGTGGCTTTCTTTCGCAATGTTCCTTGCACTTAGAGATGATGTCGGATCAGTTTCCTACTGAAAGGTCTAAGGTGGCTTTCGTAGTCAGCCTTCTGTCTGGAAAAGCCTTGTCATGGGCCACACCGCTCTGGGACCGCGATGACCCCGTCACTGCCTCTGTACACTCCTTCTTCTCGGAAATTCGAAGTGTCTTTGAGGAACCTGCCCGAGCCTCTTCTGCTGAGACTGCCCTGCTGAACCTGGTCCAGGGTAATTCCTCCGTTGGCGAGTACGCCATACAATTCCGTACTCTTGCTTCTGAACTATCCTGGAATAATGAGGCTCTCTGCGCGACCTTTAAAAAAGGCCTATCCAGCAACATTAAAGATGTTCTGGCCGCACGAGAGACTCCTGCTAACCTGCATGAACTCATTCATCTAGCCACTCGCATTGACATGCGTTTTTCTGAGAGGCATCAGGAGCTCCGCCAGGAAAAGGACTTAGATCTCTGGACACCTCTCCCACAGTCTCCACTGCAATCTGCGCCTAGGCCTCCCGCCGAGGAGGCCATGCAAGTGGATCGGTCTCGCCTGACCCTGGAAGAGAGGAATCGCCGCAAGGAAGAGAATCTTTGTCTGTACTGTGCCAGTACTGAACATTTTTTGGTGGATTGCCCAATCCGTCCTCCACGTCTGGGAAACGCACGCTCGCACTCAGCTCTCGTGGGTGTGGCGTCTCTTGATGCCAAGTCGGCTTCTCCACGTCTCACGGTACCTGTTCGGATTTCCACTTCAGCCAGCTCTCCCCTCTCAGCCGTGGCCTGCCTGGACTCTGGAGCTTCTGGGAATTTTATTCGGGAGTCCTTTGTGAATAAATTCCGCATTCCGGTGACCCGTCTTGTCAAGCCACTCCACATTTCCGCGGTCAACGGAGCCAGGTTGGATTGCACCGTACGTTTCCGCACGGAGCCCCTTCTTATGAGCATCGGATCTCATCATGAGAGGATTGAACTTTTGGTCCTCCCCAATTGCACCTCGGAAATTCTCCTTGGACTTCCCTGGCTTCAACTTCATTCCCCAACCCTGGATTGGTCCACTGGGGAGATCAAGAGTTGGGGGTCCTCTTGTTCCAAGAACTGTCTAAAACCGGTTCCCAGTAACCCTTGCCGTAACTCTGTGGTTCCTCCTGTATCCGCTCCCCCTAAAGTCATTAAGGACTCTGCCTGCCTCAGGAAATGCCTTTCCCCCCCTCCCAGTCCCATCAGGCAAACCTCTGTGTCCCCTCATGGCCCTCGTCCTGGTGTCACACTGCCCCGTGCCAGGTCTCGCCCTCTGCCCTCCCTCCCCATTCCTACTCCTGCTGTGCTGCCTGCCATTGAGGAAACCATCCATTCCTTCCCGGTGTCCTCATCCCAGGGGAGGCAGTCACCGGACAAAAAAAAGGGGAGACCTAAGGGGGGGGGTACTGTTACGCCTAGCGCTCCGGGTCCCCGCTCCTCCCCGGAGCGCTCACGGCGTCTTTCTCCCTGCAGCTTCCCGGTCAGTCCCGCTGACCGGGAGCGCTGCTCTGCCATGGCCGTTGGGGATGCGATTCGCACAGCGGGACGCGCCCGCTCGCGAATCGCATCCCAGGTCACTTACCCGTTCCCGTCTCCTGCGGTCATGTGCTGGCGCGCGCGGCTCCGCTCTCTAGGGCGCGCGCGCGCCAGCTCCCTGAGACTTAAAGGGCCAGTGCACCAATAATTGGTGCCTGGCCCAATTAGCTTATTGGTTCCCACCTGTTCCCTGGCTATATCTAGTCTCCTCCCTTGCACTCCCTTGCCGGATCTTGTTGCCCTTGAGCCTTGAGAAAGCGTTTTGTGTGTTTAAACCCTGTGTACCAGAACTTCTGCTATCTCCCCTGACTACGAACCTTGCCGCCTGCCCCCGACCTTCTGCTACGTCCGACTTTGCTTCTGCCTACTCCCTTGTACCGCGTCTATCTTCAGCAGCCAGAGAGGTGAGCCGTTGCTAGTGGATACGACCTGGTCACTACCGCCGCAGCAAGACCATCCCGCTTTGCGGCGGGCTCTGGTGAAAACCTGTAGTGTCTTAGAACCGGTCCACTAGCACGGTCCTCACTATCCCTCTCTGGCACAGAGGATCCACCTCCTGCCAGCCGGCATCGTGACAACCAAACACATCACATGTTATGTTTTTCAATATCGCTGTTATTTTAGCACGTTGCACTTTGCTTAGTTATACACTCTGTGATATTTTTCACTCATGCAAGAAGTGTTTATAGTTTTTCAGGACTTGCACTTTATCTTTAGCTCTGCAGTTGGGGCCATACTATTATAATACATGTTTTGTATACATTCACCCTTGTATACTCAATCCTATCTTTTGTACATATATACATATAGATATATTATCTGAATAATTTTTTTACTATATACCTTTTTACTATATACCTTTTACGCTATATATAGATAAATTTTTTTAATCCACCTACCGGATTCGACTCTCCCTTTATATTTATATTTTTATCCTGCTTTTATTATTATCAATTACTGTATGTTGTAAATTGAGATGAATTTTTATCAACTTATATTTACAGATTTATATTGACTGTGTATGAATTTTCTTTTCCCATCTTATATGCATATATTTTTAAATTTATGTCTTTGTATTTAATAAAATTTACATATATATTTTCATATTACTTGTATTTCATTATTGGGATATAAGGGTTATGCTTTCTCTAGCGTATTGTAGGTTTATATCCATATGTGTAAAGTCTGAGGCTAAGGGGGTCCATGGATAAGCCATGGGTCGTCTAAAGTACAGTGAAACGTTCGAGAAAACACATTGGGGCAGATGAGTTAGGATGATAGAAATTAGGGAAAGGGAAAATTGGTAATTTTAGGGGGGACTGTGATAGATATTTACATGTGTGTATACATACATTTTATATACTGTATATGTAAAATGCCCATTTAGGATGAAGACTACACATTTCTGTTACTTGTCCACTCCTCCCCCATCTGCTCTCCCCCATCTGCTCTCTCTCATATCACCCCTCCCATCGTGTGAAGACTTTGAAAGAAGAAAGCCCAGGAAAGTTACAGGAAGTGGAGTGCCATGAGGACAAGGCACATTCCTCATGATATTTGCACACTTCCGAAATCAGTGATGGCGAACCTATGGCACGCGCCCCCGTCACATTCCGGACATCCCTGTGTCTCGAAAGGTCATTTCGAGACACAAGGATGTCCCGGGTACCTCTCTGCGGTCCCGCGTTCACTTTAAAAACGCAGGGACCGCCGGGAGGTAGAGCACGCAGGGACATCACGTCACTGACGTCCTATGCGTGCGCCCGTAAAGCAGAGCAGAGCGCAGCATCGGGGAGAACCGAGGATGACACGCGCATGGTAAGTGACAAGCGGGACGTCATCTTCGGTGTTCCGACACACACATACAGCCTCCAGCCATACACTGTATATGCATGGAGGCTGTATGTCTGTGGGGGGACACTGCCAGCCTAATGTGGGGTAACACTGCCTGCCTAATGTGGGGTAACACTGCCTGCCTAATGTGGGGCAACTCTGCCTGCCTAATGTGGGGAAACACTGTCTGCCTAATGTGGGGGAACACTGCCTGCGTAATGTGGGGGAACACTGCCTGTCTAATGTGGGGGAACTCTGCCTGCCTAATGTGGGGGAACACTACCTGCCTAATGTGGGGGGGAACTTTACTGCCGACCTTGTGGGGGGAATTATACTGCCAACCTTGTGGGGGGAAATTATACTGCCAACCTTGTGGGTGGGGGGAAGTATACTGCCAACCTTGTGGGTGGGGGGGAAGTATACTGCCAACCTTGTGTGGGGGGAATTATACTGCCAACCTTGTGGGGGGGAAGTATACTGCCAACCTTGTGGGGGGGGGGGATTTTACCGCCAACCTTGTGGGAGGAAGTATACTGCCAACCTTGTGGGGGGAACTATACTGCCAACCCTAATGTGGGGGAACTATACTGCCAACCTAATGTGGGGGAAACTATACTGCACCCAATGTGGGGGAACTATGCTGCACCTAATGTGGGGAACTATACTGCTAACCTACTTAGAGAGGTAAGTACAGTAATATCTGTACCCTTGTTCATGATATTTAGAGATTCTCTGGTGTCTGGTATTGTGCCAAGGGACTGGCGCAAGGCGAATGTGGTACCAATCTTCAAGAAGGGCTCTAGGTCTTCGCCAGGCAATTATAGACCGGTAAGTCTAACGTGCATTGTGGGTAAATTGTTTGAAGGACTTATAAGGGATTACATACAGGAATACATAGGGGATAATTGTATTATAAGTGATAGCCAGCATGGGTTTACTAAGGGTAGAAGTTGTCAAACCAATCTAATTTGCTTTTATGAAGAGGTGAGTAGAAGCCTTGACAGAGTAATGGCTGTGTATATAGAGGGGGGCTGTGTATATAGAGGAGGGCTCTGTATATAGAGGGGGGCTATGTATATAGAGGGGGGCTGTGTATATAGAGGGGGCTGTGTATATAGAGGGGGGGCTGTGTATATAGAGGGGGGGGCTGTGTATATAGAGGGGGCTCTGTATATAGAGGAATGGCTGTGGATATAGTGTTTCTGGATTTTGCCAAAGCGTTTGATACTGTCCCTCACAGACGTCTGACAGGTAAGTTAAGGTCCTTGGGCTTGGAAACTTTAGTTTGTAACTGGATTGAACACTGGCTCATGGATCGTACCCAGAGAGTGGTGGTCAATGATTCGTACTCTGATTGGTCCCCGGTTATTAGTGGTGTACCCCAAGGTTCAGTACTGGGCCCGCTGCTGTTTAATTTATTTATCAATGATATAGAGGATGGTATTAACAGCTCTGTATATAGAGGGGGGGCTGTGTATATAGAGGGGGGGGGCTGTGTATATACAGGGGGGGCTGTGTATATATATAGAGGATGATATAACAGCTCTGTTTCTATCTTTGCAGATGACACCAAGCTTTGTAGCACGGTACAGTCTATAGAGGATGTGTATATAGTGGGGGGCTGTGTATATAGAGGATGGTAATAACAGCTCTGTTTCTATCTTTGCAGATGACACCAAGCTTTGTAGCACAGTACAGTCTATAGAGGATGTGTATATAGTGGGGGGCTGTGTATATAGCGGATGTGTATATAGTGGGGGGGGGCTGTGTATATAGAGGATGTGCATAAGTTACAAGATGACTTGGATGGACTAAGTGTCTGGGCATTCACTTGGCAAATGAGGTTCAATGTGGATAAATGTGAAGTTATGCATCTGGGTACTAATAACCTGCATGCGTCGTATGTCTTAGGGGGATTAAACTGTCAGAGTCACTGGTAGAGAAGGATCTGGGTGTAATTGTAGATCACAGACTACAGAATAGCATGCAACGTCAGGCTGCTGCTTCCAAAGCCGGCAGGATATTGTCATGTATCAAAAGAGGCATGGACTCAAGGGACAGGGACATAATACTCCCCCTTTATAAATCATTGGTACGGCCTCACCTGGAATATGCTGTTCAGTTTTGGTCGCCTGTTCATAAAAGGGACACTGGGGAGTTGGAAAGGGTGCAGAGAAGCGCGACTAAACTAATATGGGGCATGGAACATCTTAGCTATGAGGAGCGATTAAAGGAGTTACAATTGTTTAGTCTTGAGAAGAGACGTTTAAGGGGGGATATGATAAACATATATAAGTATATAAATGGCCCATACAAAAAATATGGAGAAAAACTGTTCCAGGTTAAACCCCCCCCAAAGGACGAGGGGGCAATACCTCCGTCTGGAGAAGAAAAGGTTTAGTCTAAAGGGGCGACATGCCTTCTTTACCGTGAGGACTGTGAATTTATGGAACGGTCTACCTCAGGAACTGGTCACAGCAGGAACAATTAACAGCTTTAAAACAGGGTTAGATACATTCCTGGAACAAAATAACATTAATGCTTATGCAGAATTATAAAACTACATCTTATTCCCTTACACCCTTCCCTTCAATTTCCTGGTTGGACTTGATGGACGTATGTCTTTTTTCAACCATACTAACTATGTAACTATGTAACCTAATGTGCGGGGAACTATACTGCACCTAATGTGGGGGAACTATACTGCCAACCTAATGTGGGGGAACTATACTGCCAATCAAATGTGGGGAACTTTAGTACACCCAATGTGGGGGAACTATACTGCCAACCCTAATGTGGGGAACTATACTACCAAACTAATGTGGGGGAACTATACTGACAACCTAATGTGGGGGAACTATACTGCCAATTAAATGTGGGGAACTTTAGTACACCCAATGTGGGGGAACTATACTGCCAACCCTAATGTGGGGAACTATACTGCCAACCTAATGTGGGGGAACTATACTGCCAACCTAATGTGGGGGAACTATACTGCACCTAATGTGGAGAACTATACTGCCAACCTATTGTGGGGGAACTATACTGCACCTAATGTGGGGGAACTATACTGCACCTAATGTGGGGGGAACTATACTGCACCTAATGTGGGGGAACTATACTGCCAAGCTAATGTGTATTCTGATTTAATTGCTTTGCTGGCACTTTGAGGGGAAAAAAGTTGGCGTGCATTACGATTCGGGCACTCGGGCTCAAAAAGGTTCGCCATCACTGCCCTAAATACTAGAACATCCCCTTGCAGGGGGTGGGAACTTATGTTAATGACAAAGGTGATATAAGCTTGAACGATTTGAAATAAAGCCAGTGTACAGCACACAGAACGCTAAAGCACAATGGCTCTGTCTGATTTATTTCTCTATGCTTCAGTATATACATTCTGTACAAGAACAAGGAGTTAATCTACCACAATAGTAACTGTTGACCTGTGTTCTATATGAGGGTTCATGGGTGACTGGTGTATATTGGTCGTGGTACCTGAGGGTGCTGGGCCAGAAAGATTATTGAGTTGTGTCGATGATGGTGTGGATATGGCTGAAATGTTCTCGGGCCGAGTCGGTAGTGAAATGGATATGACAGGAGTGTTGGTGTTATGTATCGGCATACTCTGTCCAGACTCTGGTTTATTATTATGGTTGCGAGAGTATTTGTCTTTACTATTGGTGAAATGACGTGGATTTCTAATGTGGTTGCCAGGGGTAACCCGTTGATATTGTGATTTAGAAAATGGTGGACAATTTTCAGATACTTTGGAGTATGATCTGGGAGGGTTTGTAGTGGTGTTGGTGTTATTAGAGTTGCAGAGGTTATGGTTATTGTTATTATTTTTGTTGTTATTTTTATGCCAGGACCATGGGTCACCAGTGTTATAGTCGGTGCGGTCTCTGTTATATTTATTGCCTTTTTTCAACTCAGTTTCTAGTTTGATTAGCCAAGTGGATATATTATGATTAATTTTATCAAAGTCATGGAATGAAGAAAAAGATTTAAGTTCATTTTGTAAACTTAATATTTCAGTAATGAGTGTAATGCAACGTGAAATTAGTTTCTCACAGATATTCTTTAATAAACTAAAAGTACAGTTATCTAGCAATGCATGCCAATTAGTAACATATTCACTATCATCATGAAAAGAAGGGTTAAAAGTCAGTCTTAGACCCTGTGGGGTAATTTTCTCTTTGAGATATAGTTCGAGGAAATTGGCATCAATATGCTGCTGCATCTCTTCTTTTAATTTGTTTTCCAATGAATGAAAGAGAGATGTCATAGTCTGAACATCAATTGGATCTTGAACATCTATCGTTTCAATAGTATCTGGTGGGGTAGTACCATTATAAAAAGACAAAGTGAGCCTGGAGATAAGCTGCTCCCGCTGGCTCAACCGATTAGCATAGTAATTCATGATGTCTGGTCCTGGTGCGGCAAGCCTCGAGTGGAACGCAATTCAACCGGTCACCGGATAAGTAATAACTAATATATAAATGGAAAAAAAAACAACAAGAGGTGCGCCCCTAGTGAGGACCGTTTAACATGAGTGAGGAGATGAGACAAAGATGGGTTCTTACCCCTAGGTGTTGCGCTCAGAGCACAACACCTACAATAGCGTCTGGATGTAGATAGTCAGATGGAACCGCTGCCACGAGGAACTTCCCGGTGTGACGTCAGTCGGACTGGAGGAATAGGATAGCAGGAGATGTGTGAATAAGTTCCTCTACAAAAGGCGCTGGTAACCAAAAATGGAGATAAAACTTCTTTATTTGCTACGCGTTTCGATCCCGAACCGGGATCTTCATCAGGCATAAAATTCCGTGCAATACAGTTACATTTATAGTCTAAGAAGATTGATGACCACTTCCGGAACACCGGAAAAAGACGTGTCACTAAGATAATGTAATTGTGCAATAAATGCAATGTATAAGAATCAGCGCAATAGTATTGTTAAAATCATTAAAGATTATTAATATATTATGTTAAAAAGTATTAAAAACAAGTCAAACCAGCCTAGACTTTTTATCCTTTTTATAAACAAGCTCCTTATATTGAAGTTTTTAAGGAAAAAATGTACCAAGTACCCAGAAAGAAACCGAATATTACCAAACATGAGCAAAAAGCACTAAAAGATCTTCAAAATAATAGAAACATTGTACTACGACCGGCAGATAAGGGTGGCGGCTTAGTTATTATGGATCTTGATTATTATGAAAATGAATCTACTAATATTTTATCCAATACATTATATTATAGCATTACTGATAATGATCCCTTTATGAAAGTAGAAGCAGACCTCCACAATCTCATTAATGATGCTTTCAAACAGAGTATTCTCACCAAAGAAGAACGCAATTATATTACTATAAAAATGGCAATAAGCCCTATTTCTACTTCTTGCCTAAGATCCACAAGGATGTAAAATAAAAACCCAGGTCGTCCTATTGTTTCCTGCACATTATCAGCGACGAGCAATTTAGCTCACTTTATAGATTTATACCTACAAGAACATGTTCTGAAATTGACGAGCCATCTCCAAGATTCATCTCATCTGATTGAATACCTTTTAGATATAAAGTGGAAGCCTTGATGGAAGTTTATCACCTGTGACGTATCAGCGCTCTACAGCAATATTAATCACGATAGAGGCATCCATTGTGTCAAAGAATTTTTAGAGCAAGATGCCACTTTGTCCATCCCACATAAAGAATTTCTCATTAATGGCCTGAGTTTCATTCTAAAGAATAACTATTTCACCTATAATGGAAAAATATGCCATCAGGAAACAGGCACGGTGATGGGTGCGAGAGTGGCAACTTCGTTCGCTAACTTATTCATGTGCTCTTTTGAAATTTTTTTTATTTGGGATAATCCCATTTTATTACCCCATATTAAATGTTATCGTCGTTTTATAGACGACCTATTTTTTATATGGGAAGGAAATGACGGCTCAGAGGCTCTTTTACTGGAAATATTAAATAACAATGACTGGGGCATTTCTTTTACATGGAATCAAATTTTAACAATATCACATTCTTAGATTTATGTATATCACATGATGACCACAGTATTTTTACATCTCATTTTAAATCCGTTGATGCGAACAGTTACCTAGAATTTCAGAGTGGGCATTACAAGAAATGGATCAACAATATCCCCTTCAGTCAATTCCGGCGTATCAGAAAAAACTGCACAAAAGATAGTGATTTTTTACCCAGTCATGTATTTTAAATAAACGTTTTAAATCTAAAAAATATCCCGAACAAATTATTCAGAATGCTTTTGAGAAAGCCAGAAATTTACATAAAAAAAGATTTTTAGCCCCCAAACAGAAGAACACCAAAAAAGAGGTTAATAAATTCTCTACAAATTTTATTACAACTTTTAATAAAAAACATATCGTCAATTAAACATATTTTAAAATCACACTGGCATGTCCCACAACAAGATAGCGATCTCAAGCAACATCTACCCAACAGACCACAGTTTACCTTTCGGAGAGCACCAAATCTGAAAAGTTTACTAGCCCCGAGCCAGTTACGCCAACACCGCTCTCAAACCAATGATAACTGTAAAAATCCTTCTACAAAACCCGGCAGTTATGTTACAGCAAAAACTGCACGTGTTGTAAAGAAATCACACACGGCTGTACTTGGATCACCTCTAAATAAACAGGGGAAAGATTCAATATAAAAACCCGCCTGACATGCCAGTCAGATTTTGTGATATATGTCATTCAATGCATATGTTCACTTCAATACGTTGGAAGAACCACTCAATCACTCCTCAATAGGTTAAATAAACATCAATATAACATCAAGAATAAGGTTCTACTTCATGGAGTTTCAAAGCACTGTGCTCATCCTGATACAAACAATCCGATCACCATTACCCCTCTGGAGGCTATACCACAAAATGTCTCCAATAGATTCCAGCAATTAAAACGCAAAGAAGTGTATTGGATATATAGGATGGGAACTTTGGTTCCCGATGGTCTTAATGAACTCTCTGAAGTTATTTTATGAATACATTAGATCACATCATGCTAAAAGATCTTGTTCTTCTTTTTCTCTTTTAAACACCTTGTCAATTATCTATATATATTCATTGTGTACATCTAATTATATATAAAATAGATATTAATTCATCTTTTCTCTTTTAAACATCTGACCAACTATATATATTTATTGTATACATCCAACTTATTATTATATCCATTACTATTATCCACATACATTTTTCCCACTCACCTAGTAGATGTTCCGTCCACGCATCTAGCTGGAGTTTTTCTCTGCTTTTTGCTGCGCATGTCACTTTAACTTATGTAAAAACACAGGGCTTCATTGCCATCTAGTGGTGTTTTTTGAGTACTAACACCACACATTGTCTTTAGAGATGAGCGAACTTACAGTAAATTCAATTCGTCACGAACTTCTCGGCTCGGAAAGAGTCTCCTAGGACTGTATCCACCTTTTTCAGCCCACGGGAGCACCTGAAAGCTGAACTCATTTATGCAGGAAAAGTCATCAACTGCCGAGCCGAGAAGTTTGTGACGAATCGAATTTACTGTAAGTTCGCTCATCTCTAATTGTCTTCTCCACATCATTGTACTACAACACTGCCACCCAATGGTTGTTTAGAGGTACTGTTTTTCATTCATTTTTAATCAGTTTCACAAATAAAAGTTTTTAATACTTTTTAACTTTAAAATATTAATAATCTTTAATGATTTTAACAATACTATTGCGCTGATTCTTATACATTGCATTTATTGCACAATTATCTTAGTGACACGTCTTTTTCCGGTGTTCCGGAAGTGGTCATCAATCTTCTTAGATTATAAATGTAACTGTATTGCATGGAATTTTATGCCTGATGAAGATCCCGGTTCGGGATCGAAACGCGTAGCAAATAAAGAAGTTTTATCTCCACTTTTGGTTACCAGCGTCTTTTGTAGAGGAACTTATTCCCACATCTCCTGCTATCCTATAATATAGAGCAAGATCATATATCTCTGCTAATCAGTCTTAATGTCTAACCAAGATCATGTATAGAAAATAGTCCAGAATGGGGCGGAAGTATATTACATTTCTTCCATGTTTATTTCCTTAGATGGATTTGCCCATTCTTGGAGTCATGTGATTTGTAGTTGGTTAGAAGGGGGCGGAGTGTATTTAGCATTCCATATTGATATGTCTATGATTAGATATTGCCTATCTTAATATCATGAGGTTCCTCTGGATAGAGTGATATGTAACCTTTTTCTTATATCATATTCCTAACCTAGTAGATTTTGTTTTATTGTAACAAGTTACTTACTACTCACATGTATTGTTCTACTATATGTAGTCAATTAACAAACTTATAATGTTTACTAATATATAATTGATATTCATTTGCATATATCATTGTGTTTGTTACTCATTTATGTCTATAACCTAATAACCAATAAATCTGCATACTTTATACCTGTGTATTATTGTATATTGCAAAACTACATCCTTAAGCGTTAATATCATCCCGTCATAAAAAGAACTTGTTGATATCTGAGGAAATAGTCGGACTCAGATGTGAATTGTAGAGATGAGCGAACTTACAGTAAATTTGATTCGTCACAAACTTCTCGGCTCGGCAGTTGATGACTTTTCCTGCATAAATTAGTTCAGCTTTCCGGTGCTCCGGTGGGCTGGAAAAGGTGGATACAGTCCTAGGAGACTCTTTCCTAGGACTGTATCCACCTTTTCCAGCCCACCGGAGCACCAGAAAGCTGAATTAATTTATGCAGGAAAAGTCAGCAACCGCCGAGCCGAGAAGTTTGTGACGAATCAAATTTACTGTAAGTTCGCTCATCTCTAGTGAATTGTATTGATTAGCTTTGTCTACAATTCACCAGGTCATAATTTAGATATTTTTAATAATTTTCAATTGTTTTAATTTTTCCTAATTAATATTTTATGACCATAATTCATAATTGAGTTATTACCGCACGACAATACATACAGATGTGTTATTTGGATTCTATTTGCATTTTGTAAAACAGACATTTCTGTAGGTGTACAACAAGATGTGCTTTCCGAGTAAAACATTTCCCACATTCAGAACATGGAAACGGCTTCTCCCCTGTGTGAGTTCTTTGATGTTCAACAAGAGTTGATTTCTTAGTAAAACATTTCCCACATTCTAAACATGAATATGGTTTTTCCCCTGTGTGAGTTCTCTGGTGTTCAATAATATTTGATTTAGAAGTAAAACATTTCCCACATTCTGAACATGAAAATGGGTTCTCCCCTGTGTGAACTCTCTTATGTTTAACAAGCCAGGATTTAGAAGTAAATTTTTTTACACATTCTAAACAAGAAAATGGCTTCCCTCCTGTGTGAGTTGTTTGATGTTCAACAAGATTTGATTTTTTAGTAAAACATTTCCCACATTCTGAACATGGAAATGGCTTCTCCCCTGTGTGAGTTCTCTGATGTTCAACAAGCCGTGATTTAGAAGTAAAACATTTCCCACATTCTGAACATGAACACAGTTTCTCCCCTGTGTGAGTTCTCTTATGCTGAACAAGCCATGTTTTAGAAGTAAAATGTTTTCCACATTCTGAACATGAAAATGGCTTCTCTCCTGTGTGGGTTGTTTGATGTCCAACAAGATGCGATTTCTGAGTGAAACATTTTCCACATTGTGAACATGCAAATGGCTTCTCCCCTGTGTGAGTTCTCTGATGCACAACAAGATCTGATTTAGAAGAAAAACATTTCTCACATTCTGAGCATGAAAATGGCTTCTCTCCTTTGTGAGTTCTCTGATGTGTAACAATACTTGATTTCTGAGTAAAACATTTCCCACATTCTGAGCATGAATATGGTTTCTTTCCTGTGTGAATTCTCTGATGTTCAACAAGCCGTGATTTAGAAGTAAAACATTTCCTACATTCTGAACATGGAAACAGTTTCTCCCCTGTGTGAGTTCTCTGATGCTGAACAAGCCACGTTTTAGATGTAAAATGTTTTCCACATTCTGAACATGAAAATGGCTTCTCTCCTGTGTGAGTTGTTTGATGTCCAACAAGATGTGATTTCTGAGTGAAACATTTTCCACATTGTGAACATGCAAATGGCTTCTCCCCTGTGTGAGTTCTCCGATGCACAACAAGATCTGATTTAGAAGTAAAACATTTCCCACATTCTGAACATGAAAATGGCTTCTCTCCTGTGTGAGTTCTCTGATGTGTAACAAGACTTGATTTCTGAGTAAAACATTTCCCACATTCTGAGCATGAAAATGGTTTCTTTCCTGTGTGATTTCTTTCATGTCCAACACCCCTTCTGTGACTTTTATTCTGCTTACCACCCTGAGAAGACAGGACCTGTATATAAGGATGAGATGACAGATCTTGGCTGTGAAGGGCTGAGGGTGTATCTGGGATAATGGAATGTTCTTCATATGTATCTTGTGTGATATCATCATCTGCTTTATAATCTGAAGATATAAGATTCTCCTCTGATCTCCTGCTACAAGAATCTGCAGAGAATAACACAGATTTTATTAATAACTGTGCCCATATTTATAGTCTTTTTAGAAGAACATTATAAGTGCAGCATGTGACATCATGGAACCTTCTCCCCGTCCTCCCAATAATAAATAGTTAATGTAGACATAATATAGGGTCTTCAGGTCACATACACCCCACTCCTGGACCCCATCACACCCCGATCCAGCAGCAATGAACAATCCATAGGGCACAAATCAGACGACAGCCGAGGCGGTTCAGAGCCCCCAGCAATACAGAAGTGCTGGGAAATATCCCAAATTATTCCTCTAGTCGTCTACATGGAAATCCTGCTGACTATATAAGATGGAGACAACAGAGACAATAAAAACAACAGCGCAAGGACTTTAACCCCTTAATGACAATGGACGTTAATGTACGACCTGGTGCGGCAGTACTTCGTGCACCAGGATGTACATTTGTGTCCTGTACATGACAGTGAGTATCGGAGTAGTACTCGCAACATGCACGGCAGGTGCTATCAGCAACAAGGGAACCGCCGGTAATGGCGGACATCAGCAATAGCGCTGATGTCCACCGTTAACCCCTCAGATGCCGTGATCAATACAGATCACGGCACCTGTGGCAGTGCGGCACTTGTAATAGCTGATCTGATTGTCGGCGGCACGGAGGTCCCCTCACCTGCCTCCACCGCTCTCCCGGGATCTTCTGCCCTGATCTTCCTTCCAGCAGACCAGAGCAGAAGATCGCTGATAATACTGATCAGTACTATGCCTATGTATGGAACGGAACAGCATTGACAATCTAATGATTGCTATAGATAGTCCCCTATGGGGACATAATGAGTTAAAAATAAAAGTTAAAAAAAAAGTGTAAAAAGTAAAAACAATAAATTTAAAATCCACCCTAAAAAAATGTAAATCATTATTTTCCCCTATTTTACTCAAAAAAGTATAAAAAAAAATAATTATTAAACATATTTGGTATTGCTGCCTGCATAAATGTCCGATCTATCAATGTTAATGATCCCGGTGAACAGCGTAAACATAAAAAAAGTACAAAAAATTGGAACAAAAAAAAAAACTACAGGTCATGGTGCAAAAAACTGAGCCCTCATACCGCCCCATATACGGAAAAATTAAAAAGTTATAGGTTGTCCAAATAGGGAGACTGATTTTGTAAAAAAAAAAAAAAAAGAAAAAGTTTGAGATGTTTTAAAAGCCGGACAATAATAGAAAAGTGTATAATCATGGGTATAATTTTCATCGTATTGATCCACAGAATAAAGAACTGTAAAGGGTACAGTGTGAAAACCAAACCCTCCAAAATCAGCAAAATTGTGGTTTTCATAAAAATTTCCTCACAAAAAAAAAATTGGGGTTTGCCGTACACTTTATGGTAAAATTATTGATGTTATTACAAAGTACAATTGGTCGCACAAAAAAACAAGCCTCTTATGGGTCTGTGGATGTAAATTTTAAAGAGTTATGGATTTTAGAAGGCGAGGAGGAAAAAGCGAAAAATAAAAATAAAATTGGCCTGGTCCTTAAGGGGTTAAAGACAAAACGCATGCTCAGTATCAATAAGGGCCACACTTTGAGACCATGGATCTAAAACATAATCCTGTCCGGCTGCAGCATCATCTTTGTCCCAGCTGAAGCACAGACCTGGCAGGACTAGTACTCCTCTGTGCTCACTCCTGTCCTATCAGACTGCAGCATGAAAGCAGAGAGGAGGGGGTTACAGAGCCGCCTGCAGTGATTGGATAAAGAGACCTGGCACAGCAGACCCAGGGAGGAAGTGAATGAATGGTGAGTGAGGGCGGGCTCAGTGCTTGCCTCAGACACTCCCTTTCCTGAACAGTGGATGTCAGAATAAGTGAGCAGCAGAACAGAGGGATTTGTAAGCCAAATACAGAAGACAAATAAAAAAGACCTGTATAGCATCTGGATGACCTAGTGAGTAACATATATGAACATTATTTTTTTCTGTGATTACTGCAGCTGTGACTGAGTAGAATCTGTGACTCTTCTCTGTATTTAGTGGTTACTACTCACCTGGGTGGTTACCTGTAGGAATGTCCTCCTTATACTGCTCATCACCGCTCACATCTGTCTCTTCTTCTTTCTTTTTGTCTGTAGCATTAATATAGATAAGATCTTTCCCTGTAGAAATGTCCTCCTTATACTGCTCATCACTGCTTACATCTGTCTCTTCTTCTTTATTTATGTCTGTAGCATTAATATAGATGAGATCTTTCCCTGTGGGGCTGTCCTCCTTATACTGCTCATTACCGCTCACATCTGTCTCTTCTTCTTTCTTTATGTCTATAGCATCAATATAGATCAGATCTTTCCCTGTAGGAATGTCCTCCTTATACTGCTCATCACCGCTCACATCTGTCTCTTCTTCTTTATTTATGTCTGTAGTATTAATATAGATCAGATCTTTTTCTGTAGGAATGTCCTCTTTATACTGCTCATCACAGCTCAAATTTGTCTCTTGTTCTTCCTTTATGTCTGTAGTATTAATATAGATCAGATCTTTTTCTGTAGGAATATCTTCCTTATACTGCTTATTACTGCTCACATCTGTCTCTTCTTCCTTTATGTCTGTAGCATTAATATAGATCAGATCTTTTCCTGTAGGAATGTTTTCCTTATACTGCTTATTACAGCTCACATCTATCTCTGGAGCATTAATATAGATCAGATCTTTCCCTATAGGAATGTCTTCCTTATACTGCTCATAACCGCTCATATCTGTCTCTTCTTCTTCCTTTATGTCTGTAGCATTAATATAGATCAGATACTTCTCTGTAGGTAAGTTCCCCTTATACTGCTCATCACCGCTCACATCTGTCTCTGTAGCATTAATATTGTTCGGATCTTCACCCTGATTCATAAGATGTGGAAGAAATATTGTAAAAGTCATCAGACAGTAGGAGAAGTCACGTGGGATGTTATAGATGAGCAGGAGATGAGGAGTCATGGAGGGTGAGGGGACTGACCACAAGAGCTTCACAGCCCTTCTACAGATCATAGGGAATATCTCCATCTACCTGATCATCCTGTGGAAGAAGAGGACGGGGACACCTCTCTGGTGCTGTTCTCTTACTGGATCTGACTGTAGGGAACACATACAGAGACTGAATTCATTCTTTACATACAAATAATGAGAGGACGTGTGTATATAGTCATGTCTATTACCTGGTGATGTGAGGGGCTGCTGATCCTCCATCATCACCTGATCATTGTACTGATCCTTGTGTCCTTCTACATACTCCCACTCCTCCATGGAGAAATAGACCGCCACGTCCTGACACCTTATAGGAACCAGTATTGTGAATAAACATTTAATTCTATACAATTCCAGGATGTTATATGGAGACATTTGAGGGGATATTCCTGCACATGATTTATCTTCTTGCTCTCGGATGATGAGGTGAATACTTGTCGGGGCAGATCCTCTATATTATGGTCACATGTCCCGAACTGACCGCATGTCTGATGATCCAGCTGTCAGTTCAGGTCATTAAACCCAAAGTGCCCGTCCCATGGAGTGTAAGGAGTTAAGTGATATTTCATAGTATCACTGCTCCCCTCCCCCGGGACTATATAGATGGCTGCTTACTGTCTGGCCCCTAAGGATAGAATTGGCAGTGCTGTGCGCCACTTAACCCTAGCTAGACTGGTTGTTCTTATCCCAGCGAGTAGAAGGGACAATAAGCAGCTATCTGTATAGTGTGTGGCCCCAAAAAAGTTAAGGCAATGCATCACCACCATTTAACTCCTTCATGGCTGACTGGGCAGGAGGTATATAATGTATAGCCATGGGCCCAGCTCCGGAGCAGGAGATGCATCAAATCTGACATATCTTCTGCTCTTGTGCAGGAAACCCCTTTCAGAGCAGGGACACCTGTCATTAAAGTGATAAGATTTGGAGGGGAGGGAGGCCGCTGCCAGTCTATGAAGCACAGTCAGGAGTTCAGCACGATTCATAGCCCCTAGGTCCTACCTGCTATCAGCATCTGGGACTCATTGCTAATGCCGGACATCACCAATGCCAAAAATCTATTTCCGGTAGCTCAGTGGAGCTGATAAGGACACCCACAGTGAAATAGCGGGGTCCTGGTCAGCTGAGAGAAGGGGTGGAGGTCCCTAACCTCGCTCCACGCTGTCTGAACGACGCTCCAATCCTGCAGGCAGCCTCAGCATCACAGCATTGATCAGTGTATGTAATCTATAGATTCCATGTAATAGTCTACTACAGGGACTAAAAAACTGGGAATAAGGTAAAAAGAACATTAACTTAATGTGAATAAGCCCCTCCCCTAATAAACTATTGAATCTTCCCCATTTACCAATTATTATTTTTATAAAAACATATACACATGTGTAACCGCACGGTCAATGGCGTAAACGTAAAAAAACACCACTTCATGGACCAGAAAAAATTCATAAAAAGCGATAAAAAAGTCTCATCAAAACTAAAGTGGTTCCGATAAAAATTACAGATCACAGCGCAAAAAATGACTTTCATACATCCCCGTATACGGATTAATAAGAGAGTTATAGGGGTGAAGGTAGGACAATATGATGCATAATAATTTTTGTACAAAAAGTTAGAATATTTTTTATATTTTAAAAGTGATAAAATAAAATCTATATAAATCATTTATCATTGTAATCGTTTGGACCTACAGAATAAAGAGAATTATTACCGTAATGTGCACTGCGTCCAAACAGAAGACCCCAAATTTTAAAAATCTGTAATAAGATTTTAAAAATTTTAATATTTTTTTGGCCCTTGTTTTGCAGTAAAATGAGTGATGTCATTACAAAGTATAAATCTGTGGTGCAAAAAACAACAACAAAAACAACAATCCTCTTATGGGTTTGTAAAGAGGAAATTACAAGCCTTATGCCTATTAGAAAGCGAGAAGGAAAAAAGTTAAAATCGCTGTGTCCTTAAGGGGTTAACAATCAAAACTGCCGAGTCCTGAAGGGGTTAATAGTACAAAAACCATCTGACAGCCTCCACATGTGACCACACACATACCTCCACCTGCAGACTGTACATGAGCCGTGTGCTTACAGGACCTGCGATGATGTCACCGTCATGTGATCAGTCACATGGAGGATTCACATGATCAGGGGCTGCTGCTCTAGGCTCATCTGCTCAGTGTATGCAGGACTCTGCTGTCATATGACCATTATCACAGGTCCTTCACCCGCAATCCTGCACTGTTGAGCTCCGCCCACTCCTGTCACATGATCTCCCCACAGGTCCTTTAGCCACAGTCACATCTAGGCTGCTAAATTTGCCCGCAAAATGTACTGGTCACATGATTGCGACATCATCACAGGTCCTACACCTCCAGCATGTAGCAGATACAGAGCAGGTCCTGGTGGGGCAGTCACTGCTGTTGTGTTGTGTGTGGAGATTTCTCAGAGCAGCAGCCCCTGATCATGTGACTCCTCCTCCTCCATGTGACTGATCACATGACGGTGACATCATCGCAGGTCCTGTAAGCACACGGCTCCTCTACAGATACAGGTATGTGTGTGCGGTCACCATCAGATCAGGATTATTGGGGATGTTTATTATTAACCCTTAAGGACACGATGTATATTTACATTCTGTGCCCCATATGGGACTTTGAGGTGAGCTCAGGAGCTATAAGCAGCCAGGACTCACCACTAATGACGCTTATCACCATTAACCCTTTAGATTCTGTGATTAAAGTTGATTGCAGGATCTAAAATTAGTAAAATGCAGTTGTTGGGGGGCGGAGTCTAGATCAGCTGAGATGATGGCCGGAGGGCCCCTTACCGTGCTCTGTGCTCAGATCGGTGCTCTAAGTATACAGACACCTCCACAGCCTGTATAAGCCGAGCACCGATAACACTGATCACTATGGCAGAGCGTTATTCAGGGTTTGTAATAGAAGCCCCTCCCCTAATAAGTTTATATCCCATTTTTGTAATAAAATAATGTAGGTGGGCGTGGCTTAGACATGGCGCTGTGCGGTTGTTTTTCTAGGGAGCGCCGTGCCGACCAGCAGTTGTTTGCCTGATTTCCTGCCTATACTGCCCCCCAGGGGATGTCTGGATGGTGAAGGTATCAGGTCACTTACCCGCCCATCCTGTCACCTGATCAGTCTCTTTTCTCCGGGTATCAGCCACTTCTTCCATACAGGACTATGTAAGCATCAGGTTTTTTAAAGTTTTTCCTGCGCCCCTATTATTACTTAAGACAGTGTTTCCAAACCAGCGTGCCTCCAGCTGTTGTAATACTACAACTCCCAGCATGCCCTGACAGACAAATGCTGTAACAGCTGGAGGCACCCTGCTTGGGAAACACTGACTCCGGTGGTGGCCCAGACCCTGCGTGTGTAACGGTATATGATGCTCGGCCTCTGCTGCAGGTAATAGCAGGTTCTTCCGGGGGGACATATCACAATTCACATAAAATCCTGATGTAATTGTGATGTATATTGTGCCCCCTAGTGGACACATTTCACTATTCTTCATTGGACAATGTCATATTGAATCCCTCTATTCTTCTCCCTGCTCTGATGAAGACGTTCTGAATACACCGCAGCCTCAGAGATTAGGAGAAATGGATTCACAACGTCTTCAGCAGAGCAGGGAGAGCGACCTCAGAAGACCTGGAGGACCAGAGCGCCACCACTGGACGGGAGAGGGGAGTGCGCTCTAGTCTCTTATTTTACAGCCCTCGGACAATGGATTTTGTTTTATAGAGAAATCTGAAAACTCCTATAATGTCTCCTCAGATGTTTCCCCAGATTATCTCCAGGAAATGGATTTTATTTCTCCATAGAATCTGGTGCGGTTTATCATCGTCTCCTCTTCTTCCCTTCAGGTTTCTCCAATCCAGGATCCTCTGCTGATATCTTCTATATAAGAGAATTCTCCTGGATGACCCATCAACCATGGAGAGAGACAGGAACAAGATGGCCGACAGGATCATAAACCTCACCCTACAGATACTCTTCCGGCTTACTGGAGAGGTGAGGGATTCTGGGAGTGATGTCACATGACCTCATTCTTATCTATGTAATAACAGATGGATATGACAGGAGAGGTGAGGGATTCTGGGAGTGATGTCACATGACCTCATTCTTATCTATGTAATAACAGATGGATATGACTGGAGAGGTGAGGGATTCTGGGAGTGATGTCACATGACCTCATTCTTATCTATGTAATAACAGATGGATATGACTGGAGAGGTGAGGGATTCTGGGAGTGATGTCACATGACCTCATTCTTATCTATATAATAACAGATGATATGACTGGAGAGGTGAGGGATTCTGGGAGTGATGTCACATGACCTCATTCTTATCGATGTAATAACAGATGGATATGACTGGAGAGGTGAGGGATTCTGGGAGTGATGTCACATGACCTCATTCTTATCTATGTAATAACAGATGGATATGACTGGAGAGGTGAGGGATTCTGGGAATGTATGTAGTGATATTAATGTGTCTCTCCATACACAGGATTACACAGTAGTGAAGAAGTCCTCTAGTGGGCGCTGTCGGGCCCCTGTGTGTGAAGGATTGGGAAGAACCCTGAGCCCAATCCCGGGGCCCCCACCTCACTCCCTGATACATGAGGAAATGGATGAACAGAAGATCCGAGAACTCATCAACCAGATGATGGAGCTGCTGACTGGAGAGGTGACACTGCTGGGACATTATACAGTAATGGAGGGGTCTGGTGATGACTGGAGAGGTGACACTGCTGGGACATTATACAGTCATGGAGGGGTCTGGTGATGACTGGAGAGGTGACACTGCTGGGAATGCTGGGACATTATACAGTAATGGAGGGGTCTGGTGATGACTGGAGAGGTGACACTGCTGGGACATTATACAGTAATGGAGGGGTCTGGTGATGACTGGAGAGGTGACACTGCTGGGACATTATACAGTAATGGAGGGGTCTGGTGATGACTGGAGAGGTGACACTGCTGGGACATTATACAATAATGGAGGGGTCTGGTGATGACTGGAGAGGTGACACTGCTGGGACATTATACAGTAATGGAGGGGTCTGGTGATGACTGGAGAGGTGACACTGCTGGGACATTATACAGTAATGGAGGGGTCTGGTGATGACTGGAGAGGTGACACTGCTGGGACATTATACAGTAATGGAGGGGTCTGGTGATCACTGGAGAGGTGACACTGCTGGGACATTATACAGTAATGGAGGGATCTGGTGATGACTGGAGAGGTGACACTGCTGGGACATTATACAGTAATGGAGGGGTCTGGTGATGACTGGAGAGGTGACACTGCTGGGATATTATACAGTAATGGAGGAGTCTGGTGATGACTGGAGAGGTGACACTGCTGGGACATTATACAGTAATGGAGGGGTCTGGTGATGACTGGAGAGGTGACACTGCTGGGACATTATACAGTAATGGAGGGGGTCTGGTGATGACTGGAGAGGTGACACTGCTGTGACATTATACAGTAATGGAGGGGTCTGGTGATGACTGGAGAGGTGACACTGCTGGGACATTATACAGTAATGGAGGGGTCTGGTGATGACTGGAGAGGTGACACTGCTGGGACATTCTACAGTAATGGAGGGGTCTGGTGATGACTGGAGAGGTGACACTGCGGGGACATTATACAGTAATGGAGGGGTCTGGTGATGACTGGAGAGGTGACACTGCTGGGAATGCTGGGACATTATACAGTAATGGAGGGGTCTGGTGATGACTGGAGAGGTGACACTGCTGGGACATTATACAGTAATGGAGGGGTCTGGTGATGACTGGAGAGGTGACACTGCTGGGAATGCTGGGACATTATACAGTAACACCACTGGAGGGGTCGGGGTGATGACTGTATCATTATGTGTCAGGTTCCTATAAGGTGTCAGGACGTGGCGGTCTATTTCTCCATGGAGGAGTGGGAGTATGTAGAAGGACACAAGGATCAGTACAAGGATCAGGTCATGATGGAGGATCAGCAGCCCCTCACATCACCAGGTAATAGACATGACTATATACACACGTCCTCTCATTATTTGTATGTAAACCAATGAATTCAGTCTCTGTATGTGTTCCCTACAGTCAGATCCAGTAAGAGAACAGCACCAGAGAGGTGTCCCCGTCCTCTGGATGAACAGAATATGGAGGTCATTACTACAAAGAAAGCTCTGGACTATATTAATACTACAGACATAAAGGAAGAAGAAGAGACAGATGTTAGCAATGATGAGCAGTATAAAGAGGATATTCCTACAGGGAAAGATCTGATCTTTATTAATGCTACTGATATAAAAGAAGAAGAGACAGATGTGAGCGGTGATGAGCAGTATAAGGAGGACATTCCTACAGGGGAAGATCTCTTCTATATTAATGCTACAGACATAAGGGAAGAAGAAGACTACACAGATGTGAGCAGTAATGACCAGTATAAGGAGGACATTCCTACAGGGAAAGATCTGATCTATATTAATGCTCCAGAGATACCGTATATACTCGAGTATAAGCCGACCCGAGTATAAGCCGAGACCCCTAATTTCAACCCAAAATCCCAGGAAAAGTTATTGACTCGAGTATAAGCCTAGGGTGGGAAATACCTCATCCCCCCCTGTCATCATCCAGACCCGTCATTAACATCCTCATCATCCCCTTGTCATCATCCCACACATCCCCTTGTCATCATCCCACACATCCCCTTATCATCCCACACATCCCCCCTTCATCATCCCCTTGTCATCATCCCACACATCCCCCCTTCATCATCCCCTTGTCATCATCCCACACATCCCCTTATCCCACACATCCCCCCTTCATCATCCCCTTGTCATCATCCCACACATCCCCTTGTCATCATCCCACACATCCCCCCTTCATCATCCCCTTGTCATCATCCCACACATCCCCTTATCATCCCACACATCCCCCCTTCATCATCCCCTTGTCATCATCCCACACCCCCCCCCTTCATCATCCCCACCCCCCTTCATCATCCCCTTGTCATCATCCCACACATCCCCTTATCATCCCACACATCCCCCCTTCATCATCCCCTTGTAATCATCCCACACCCCCCCCCCCCCTTCATCATCCCCACCCCCCTTCATCATCCCCACACCCCCCCCCCTTCATCATCCTCTTCTCATCATTCGCCCTCAGTGGTCTTCAACCTGCGGACTTCCAGAGGTTTCAAAACTACAACTCCCAGCAAGCCCGGGCAGCCATCGGCTGTCCGGGCTTGCTGGGAGTTGTAGTTTTGAAACCTCCGGAGGTCCGCAGGTTGAAGACCACTGCGGCCTTCAACATGCGGACCTCCAGAGGTTTCAAAACTACAACTCCCAGCAAGCCCGGGCAGCCATCGGCTGTCCGGGCTTGCTGGGAGTTGTAGTTTTGAAACCTCCGGAGGTCCGCAGGTTGAAGACCACTGCGGCCTTCAACATCATCCAGCCCCCTCTCACCCCCTTTAGTTCTGAGTACTCACCTCCGCTCGGCGCTGGTCTGGTCCTGCAGGGCTGTCCGGTAAGGAGGTGGTCCGGTGAGGAGGTGGTCCGGGCTGCTATCTTCACCGGGGGCGCCTCTTCTCCGCGCTTCCGGCCCGGAATAGAGCCGTTGCCTAGACAACGACGCATCTGCGTCGTTGTCAAGGCAACGTGACTATTCTGAGGCCGGGCCCGAAGCGCTTAGAAGAGGCCTCCCCGGTGAAGATAGCAGCCCGGACCACCTCCTTACCGGACAGCCCTGCAGGACCGGACCAGCGCCGAGCGGAGGTGAGTACTCAGAACTAAAGGGGGTGAGAGGGGGGCTGGATGATGTTGAAGGCCGCAGTGGTCTTCAACCTGCGGACCTCCGGAGGTTTCAAAACTACAACTCCCAGCAAGCCCGGACAGCCGATGGCTGCCCTGGCTTGCTGGGAGTTGTAGTTTTGAAACCTCTGGAGGTCCGCATGTTGAAGACCACTGCGGGTGGGGGAGTTCACTCGAGTATAAGCCGAGGGGGGTGTTTTCAGCACGAAAAATCGTGCTGAAAAACTCGGCTTATACTCGAGTATATACGGTAATAGTAAAAGTGGAAGAAGAGACAGATGTGAGCGGTGATGAGCAGTATAAGGAGGACATTCCTACAGGTAACCACTAAATATATAGAAGGGTCACAGATTCTATTCAGTCACCGGCTGCAATAATATTTTCGGGAAGTATTGGTGTAACTAGAATCTCTGGGACTTCAGGGTAAATACTATCCCCTCCCCCCTATATTGACTCTATATCAGTCGACTTGATACCATCACCACTACATAGTGACTGAATAATACCGCCATACTGTTTATGAATCAAACACATTATATACAGACTAATATTATTCCATATAGAGACCATATAGCAGTAGATCCCAGCAGTGACTAACAGGTGACGTCTTCCTGGAGTCGTTCTCTTCCCTTTTGTACGCTGAGCGGACTCGTGTTGTAGTAACTCTGCATAGATTCCATGTCTTTAATTGTCCTGGACACTTTCTTCTGCCCCAAAGACCCCGAAAAGCCTTAGTTCAGTTAGCCCAGCTATGGGTCCTACCAGGGGTCAGTCAGCGACAAAGAAGCTGCAAACTTATCCCGCACCGCTACACAAGATGGCGCTGGTACCTTCCAAAGAATCCTGAGGAGAGGGGATAAGTGTCTGATCGTGAGGGGTCCGGCCGCCGAGACCCCCCCCCCCCCCATGATCTCCTGCCCAGCACCCCAGATCTCTCCAGGCACAGGTGACCTCCGCTCCGTGCAGGGATTACTGTCCACTACCGCACCAAGAGGTGCCCGACATGTCTCTCCATGAATCTCTATGGGAGAGCCGGAGATATACAAATGGGATGCCAGGCAGGAGATCGCGGGGGTCTCAGTGGTCGGACCCCCCCAGTGATCAAACATATATTCCCAATACACAGGATTCAAGGCCACCGTAGGACACCCAGCAAGTTCCGTGCATGAGCCTTTTTCTGATGAATGGTATGTGCACTGGCCCTTAACCCCTTAAAGAGTACCTGTCATCATCAAAAACTTTTAATATGTTGTTCATAATCATTAATGAAGAGATATTGTAATATATCTTCATTAACCCCTTCCCGCTATTGGACGTATGCATACGTCCAGGCGAATTACACGTTCGCGCAAATGGACTTATGCATACGTCCAAGCAATCTCCTGCTCTGCCGCGGGCAGCGCAGGAGATCGCGGGTGGGACTCAGCTGTCAATCACAGCCGGAGTCCCGCCGCAGCTGCCGGGGCCGCGATCGTGCCGGTCCTGGCAGCATTAACCCCATAGATGCCGTGATCAGTTCTGATCACGGCATCTATGGTGTTTGCAGGGGGAGCGCTCTCCCCCTGCCCATCAACGGCGGCGCCGCGATAAAATAAGGGGGATCGGGGGTGTCCAAGACACCCTCGATCCCCCTTGAAGAGATAGGAGTGAGGTGGCAGGGTTGCCACCCCTCCTATCCCTGCTATTGATCGGCGGAGCGACCGACCAATAGCAGACTGGGGGCGGGGGGGTTAAAGTTTGGTTCCCCCCGCTATGCCCACCCATCGGTGTCGGGGCACAGCGGGGGGAACCGTGTAGTAGCGGCGGCAGCGGCGGTCACTTACCCGGCGGCGGCTGTGATCATGGCGGCGGTGGAGGTGAGTATGACGCCGCGTGTCCAGGAGTCTGTTGCCTAGCAACATCTGCAGGGCGACAGTTTGGAGAGTGGTCTCTAAACTGTGGCCCTCCAGATGTTGCAAAACTACAACTCCCACCATGCCTTGACAGCTGTTTGCTGTGTTGGCATGCTGGGAGTTGTAGTTTTGCAAGATTTAGAGGGGTTCAGGCTGGAGATCACTGACAGTGGTCTCTAAACTGTAGCCCTCCAGATATTACAAAACTACAACTCCCAGCATGCCCAGACAGCAGTTTGCTGTCTTAGCATGCTGAGATTTGTAGTTTTGCAACATCTGGAGGGCCACAGTTTAGAGACCACTGTCAATGATCTCCAGCCTGAACCCCTCTAAATCTTGCAAAACTACAACTCCCAGCATTCAGAAACAGCAAATGGCTGTCTCGGCATGCTGGGAGTTGTACTTGCGTGCCTCCAGCTGTTGCATAACTACATCTCCCAGCATTCCCTTTGGCAGTCAGTACATGCTGAGAGTTGTAGTTCTGCAACAGCTGGAGGCACACTGGTTGGGAAATACCGAGTTAGGTAATAGTTTCTATTACCTAACTCAGTATTTTCCAACCAGTGTGCCTCCAGCTGTTGCAAAACTACAACTCCCAGCATGCACGTTCTGTCAGTGCATGCTGGGAGTTGTAGTTTTGCCCCCCCCCCCCTCCCATGTGAATGTACAGGTTACATTCACACTGGCGGCGGATTACAGTGAGTTCCCTGCTTCAAGTTTGAGCTGCAGCAGCCGCAGCTCAAACTCCTAGCGGGAGACTCAGTGTAATCCGCCGTCAGTGTGAATGTAACCTAAAAACAGTACACTAACATAAAATAAAGAGGAAAACACTACATATACACACGTACACTGCCCCCCCCTCCCCACCACCCCTTCCCCCTCAATAAAAATGAAAAACTTATCCTACAGCAGTGTTTCCAAAACAGAGCCTCCAGCTGTTGCAAAACAAAAACTCCCAGCATTTCCGGACAGCCATTGACTGTCCAAGCATGCTGGGAGTTTAGCAACAGCTGGAGGCACCCTGTTTGAGAATCACTGGTGTAGAATACCCCTATGTCCACCCCTATGCAAATCCCTAATTTAGGCCTCAAATGCGCATGGCGCTCTCACTTTGGAGCCCTGTCGTATTTCAAGGCAACAGTTTAGGGCCACATATGGGGTATCGCCGTACTCAGGAGAAATTGCCTAACAAATTTTGGGGGGCTTTTTCTCCTTTTACCCCTTATGAAAAGGTAAAGTTGGGGTCTACACCAGCATGTTAGTGTAAAAAAAACATTTTTGTACACTAACATACTAGTGTTGCCCCATACTGTAAAATTTCACAAGCGGTAAAAGAAAAAAAGTCTCCAAAATTTGTAACGCAATTTCTCCTGAGGACGGAGATACCCCATATGTGGGCGCAAAGTGTTCTGGGGGCGCACAACAAGGCTCAGAAGGGAGAGTGCGCCATGTAAATTTGAGGTCTAAATTGGTGATTTGCACAGGGGTGGCTGATTTTACAGCGGTTCTGACATAAGTGCAAAACAATAAATACCCACATGTGACCCCAATTTGGAAACTACACCCCTCACGGAATGTAACAAGGGGTACAGTGAGCATTTACACCCCACAGGTGTCTGACAGATCTTTGAAACAGGGGTCTGTGAAAATGAAAAATAAAATTTTTAATTTGCACAGCCCACTGTTCCAAAGATCCGTCAAATGCCAGTGGGGTGTAAATTCTCCCTGCACCCCTTATTACATTACGTGAGGGGTGTAGTTTTAAAAATGGGGTCACATATGGGGGGTTCCACTGTTCTGGCACCACAGGGGGGCTTTGGAAATGCACATGGCCAAATTCTCTCTCCAAAAGCTCAATGATGCTCCTTCTCTTCTGAGCATTGTAGTTCGCCCCCAGTGCACTTCACGTCCACTTATTGGGTATTTCCATACTCAGAAGAGATGGGGTTACAAATTTTGGGGCGTATTTTCTGCTATTATCCCTTGTAAAAATGTAAAATTTGGGGGAAAACAAGCATTTTAGTGTAAAAAAAAATAAAAATTTTTTTTTTACATATGCAAAAGTCGTGAAACACCTGTGGGGTATTAAGGTTCACTTTACCCCATGTTACGTTCCCCAAGGGGTCTAGTTTCTAAAATGGTATGCCATGTGTTTTTTTTTTTCTGTCCTGGCACCATAGGTGCTTCCTAAATGCGGCATGCCCCCAGAGCAAAACTTGCTTCCAAAAAGCCAAATGTGACTCCTTCTCTTCTGAGACCTGTAGTGCACCAGCAGAGCACTTTTCATCCCCATATGGGGTGTTTTCGGAATCGGGAGAAATTGGGCTTCAAATTTTGGGGGGTATTTTCTGCTATTACCTTTTTTTAAAATGTAAAATTTTTGCTAAAGCAAGCATTTTTGGTAAAAAAAATTATTTTTTTTTTACATATGCAAAAGTCGTGAAACACCTGTGGGGTATTAAGGTTCACTTTATCCCTTGTTACGTTCCTCAAGGGGTCTAGTTTCCAAAATGGTATAACATGTCGTTTTTTTTTGCTGTCCTGGCACCATAGGGGCTTCCTAAAT
This sequence comes from Hyla sarda, assembly GCF_029499605.1. Taxonomy (NCBI): domain Eukaryota; kingdom Metazoa; phylum Chordata; class Amphibia; order Anura; family Hylidae; genus Hyla; species Hyla sarda. The sequence continues at coordinate 510,834 of NW_026607590.1, read as the reverse complement.
GCGACATGCCCCCCGAGCAAAATTTGCTCTCAAAAAGCCAAATATGACTCCTTCTCTTCTGAGCATTGTAGTTCTCCCGTAATGCACTTCAGGTCAACTTATGGGGTACCTCCATACTCAGAAGAGATGGGGTTACAAATTTTGGGGGGTATTTTCTGCTATTAACCCTTGCAAAAATGTGAAATTTGGGGGGAAACACACATTTTAGTGAATTTTTTTTTTATTTTTTTTTACATATGCTAAAGTCATGAAACACCTGTGGGGTATTAAGGCTCACTTAATTCCTTTTTACGTTCCTCAAGGGGTCTAGTTTCCAAAATGGTATGCCATGTGTTTTTTTTTTTTTTTTGCTGTTTTGGCACCATAGGGGCTTCCTAAATGCAACATGCCCCCAAAAAACCATTTCAGAAAAACGTACTCTCCAAAATCCCCTTGTCGCTCCTTCGCTTCTGAGCCCTCTACTGCGCCCGCCGAACAATTTACATAGACATATGAGGTATGTCCTTACTCAAGAGAAATTGGGCTACAAATTCAAGTATAAATTTTATCCTTTTACCCCTTGTAAAAATTTAAAAATTGGGTCTACAAGAACATGCAAGTGTAAAAAATGAAGATTTTGAATTTTCTCCTTCACTTTGCTGCTTTTCCTGTGAAACACCTAAAGGGTTAAAAAACTTACTGAATGTCATTTTGAATACTTTGAAGGGTGCAGTTTTTGTAATGGGGTCATTTATGGGGTATTTCTAATATGAAGACCCTTCAAATCCACTTCAAACCTGAACTGGTCCATGAAAAATAGCGAGTTTGAAAATTTTGTGAAAAATTGTAAAATTGCTGCTGAACTTTGAAGCCCTCTGGTGTCTTCCAAAAGTAAACACTTGTCAATTTTATGATGAAAATATAAAGTAGACATATTGTATATGTGAATCCCAAAAAAAAATATTTGGAATATCCATTTTCCTTACAAGCAGAGAGCTTCAAAGTTAGAAAAATGCAAAATTTTCAATTTTTTCATCAAATTTTGGGCTTTTTCAACAAGAAAGGATGCAAGTTACCACAAAAATTTACCACTATGTTAAAGTAGAATATGTCACGAAAAAACAATCTCGGAATCAGAATGATAACTAAAAGCATTCCAGAGTTATTAATGTTTAAAGGGACAGTGGTCAGATGTGCAAAAAAGGGCTGCGTCCTAGAGGTGAAAATGGGCTGTGTCCTTAAGGGGTTAAAAAAAATTAATATTTATACCAGTTTTTTCATTTTATACTTTTGGCCACTAGGGGTCTCTCTTCTATGCCGGGTCTGCAGGCAGCTTCCTATGCTTTTCATAGTAAGTGTACAGCTTTTAGGACTAATGCTGAAGGGCACTGGTCCTTCCACAGGAAGTTCAGTCCTCTCAGCTCAGGACTCGCCCCCAGCCTGTGAGCTACAAGCCTGCACATGCCTCTCATATGACAGCCAGTCACCTCCCCCTCCCCCCTGCTCTGTGTTCTCCGTGCCCCTCACCACACGTTATCTTATACATTGTATTATCTCACTGCACTCCCTGCTCTGTGCCCCCCCCCCCCGACATTCATCTTAATCACTGCCCCTGTAATTGCTCCCACCGCCCCTGGTTCTCAGCATTGGCTTTTTAGTGCAGAGAGACACAGTGTTTCCCAACCAGGGTGCCTCCAGCTGTTGCAAAACTACAACTCCCAGCATGTCTGGACAGTTGTTGGCTGTCTGGGCATGCTGGGAGTTGTAGTTTTGCAACAGCTGGAGGTGCCCTGGTTGGGAAACACAGCTGCCCATAGGGACCTATAACACTGCTTACACTGATCTCTTATACTGATCATTGTTACATAGTTACATAATTAGTACGGTCGAAAAAAGACATATGTCCATCAAGTTCAACCAGGGAATTAAGGGGTAGGGGTGTGGTGGGATATTGGGAAGGGATGGGATTTTATATTTCTTCATAAGCATTAATGTTATTTTGTTCCAGGAATGTATCTAATCCTGTTTTAAAGCTGTTAATTGTTCCTGCTGTGACCAGTTCCTGAGGTAGACCGTTCCATAAATTCACAGTCCTCACGGTAAAGAAGGCGTGTCGCCCCTTGAGACTAAACTTTTTCTTCTCCAGACGGAGGGAGTGCCCCCTCGTCCTTTGGGGGGGGTTTAACCTGGAACAGTTTTTCTCCATATTTTTTGTATGGGCCATTAACCCCTTAAGGACCAAGGACGTACCGGTACGTCCTTGGTCCTGCTCTTCTGATATAACGCGGGGTTACACAGTAACCCCGCGTCATATCATGGCGGGCCCGGCGTCATAGTGAAGCCGGGACCCGCCTCTAATAGCGCGCAGCGCCGATCGCGGCGCCACGCGCTATTAACCCTTTAGCCGCGCGCTCAGAGCTGAGCCGCGCGGCTAAAAGTGAAAGTGAAAGTTCCCGACTAGCTCAGTCGAGCTGTTCGGGATAGCCGCGGCTAATCGCGGCATCCCGAACAGCTGACAGGGCAGCGGGAGGGCCCCTTCCTGCCTCCTCGCTGTCCGATCGCCGAATGACTGCTCAGTGCCTGAGATCATGCGGCAGAATCGTTGATCACTGGTTTCTTATGAGAAACCAGTGATCAATGATGAAGATCAGTGTGTGCAGTGTTATAGGTCCCTATGGGATAACAATGATCAGTATAAGAGATCAGTGTGTGCAGTGTTATAGGTCCCTATGGGATAACAATGATCAGTATAAGAGATCAGTGTGTGCAGTGTTATAGGTCCCTATGGGATAACAATGATCAGTATAAGAGATCAGTGTGTGCAGTGTTATAGGTCCCTATGGGACCTATAACACTGCAAAAAAAAAGTGGAAAAAAAAAAGTGAGTAAAGATCCTTTAACTCCTCCCCTATTAAAAGTTTGAATCACCCCCCTTTTCCAATAAAAAAAAAAACACAGTGTAAATAAAAATAAAAATAAACATATGTGGTATCACCGCGTGCGGAAATGTCCGAATTATAAAAATATATCATTAATTAAACCGCTCGGTCAATGGCGTGCGCGCAAAAAAATTCCAAAGTCCAAAATAGTGCATTTTTGGTCACTTTTTATATCATTTAAAAATGAATAAAAAGTGATCAATAAGTCCTATCAATGCAAAAATGGTACCGCTAAAAACTTCAGATCACGGCGCAAAAAATGAGCCCTCATACCGCCCCATACACGGAAAAATAAAAAAGTTATAGGGGTCAGAAGATGACCATTTTAAACGTATTAATTTTCCTGCATGTAGTTATGATTTTTTCCAGAAGTGCGACAAAATCAAACCTATATAAGTAGGGTATCATTTTAATCGTATGGACCTACAGAATACATATCAGGTGTCATTTTTACCGAAAAATGTACTACGTAGAAACGGAAGCCCCCAAAAGTTACAAAACTGACGTCATTACAAAGTAGAATTGGTGGCGCAAAAAATAAGCCATCATATGGATTTTTAGGTGTAAATTTGAAAGAGTTATGATTTTTTAAAGGCAAGGAGCAAAAAACGAAAATGCAAAAACGGAAAAATCTCCGGTCCTTAAGGGGTTAATATACTTATATACGTTTATCATATCCCCCCTTAAACGGCTCTTCTCAAGACTAAACAATTGTAACTCCTTTAATCGCTCCTCATAGCTAAGATGTTCCATGCCCCATATTAGTTTATCAAACGGAAAATGGAAAAGGACCTCATTCATCCAGGCGCTGCCGGTTAGGTCATCAGGTGCACAAAATGATGCAATGTATACCTTGGAATATTGTATACATGAAAGTTTATTAAAAAATAATAAACATACAGATTACGCGTTTCGAGGGTGACTCCCCTCTTCCTCAGATCAGGTGTGCCTGATCTGAGGAAGAGGGGAGTCACCCTCGAAACGCGTAATCTGTATGTTGTTTATTATTTTTTAATAAACTTTCATGTATACAATATTCCAAGGTATACATTGCATCATTTTGTGCACCTGATGACCTAACCGGCAGCGCCTGGATGAATGAGGTCCTTTTCCATTTTCCGTTTGATGACTACGTCAGGACGTATGTGCCTGTGACCTCCGGCTTGCAGCCCTCCTTTGGACATCAGTGAGTACCCCTATTTGGAGTGATATGCGTTACTTCTATTTACATCTGGTGAGCAGCCACCTATAAGTGCCGTGGGTTTCTCCCACATTTACACTTGCTGTTTGTGTTTAAGGGTAATACACGAGGCGCCGTTCCCCGGTCTTTTTTCTTTCTATTTATTCCATATTAGTTTAGTCGCGCGTCTCTGCACCCTTCCCAACTCCGCAGTGTCCCTTTTATGGACAGGTGCCCAAAACTGAACAGCATATTCCAGGTGAGGCCGTACCAATGCTTTATAAAGGGGGAGTATTATGTCCCTGTCCCTTGAGTCCATGCCTCTTTTGATACATGACAATATCCTGCCGGCTTTGGAAGCAGCAGCCTGACATTGCATGCTATTCTGTAGTCTGTGATCTACAAGTCACCCAGATCCTTCTCTACCAGTGACTCTGCCAGTTTAATCCCCCCTAAGACATACGATGCTGCAGGTTATTAGTACCCAGATGCATAACTTTACATTTATCCACATTGAACCTCATTTGCCAAGTGGAGGCCCAGACACTTAGTCTATCCAAGTCATCCTGTAACTTATGCACATCCTCTATAGACTGTACTGTGCTACAAAGCTTGGTGTCATCTGCAAAGATAGAAACAGAGCTGTTAATACCATCCTCTATATCATTGATAAATAAATTAAACAGCAGCGGGCCCAGTACTGAACCTTGGGGTACACCACTAATAACCGGGGACCAATCAGAGTACGAATCATTGACCACCACTCTCTGGGTACGATCCATGAGCCAGTGTTCAATCCAGTTACAAACTAAAATTTCCAAACCCAAAGACCTTAACTTACCTGTCAGACGTCTATGAGGGACAGTATCAAACGCTTTAGCAAAATCCAGAAACACTATATCCACAGCCATTCCTCTATATACAGAGCCCCCCTCTATATACACAGCCCCCCTCTATATACACAGCCCCCCCTCTATATACACAGCCCCCCCTCTATATACACAGCCCCCCCTCTATATACACAGCCCCCCCTCTATATACACAGCCCCCCCTCTATATACACAGCCCCCCCTCTATATACACAGCCCCCCTCTATATACACAGCCCCCCCTCTATATACACAGCCCCCCCTCTATATACACAGCCCCCCCTCTATATACACAGCCATTCCTCTGTCAAGGCTTCTACTCACCTCTTCATAAAAGCAAATTAGATTGGTTTGACAACTTCTATCCTTAGTAAACCCATGCTGGCTATCACTTATAATACTATTATCCCCTATGTATTCCTGTATGTAATCCCTTATAAGTCCTTCAAACAATTTACCCACAATGCACGTTAAACTTACCGGTCTATAGTTTCCTGGGGAAGACCTAGAGCCCTTTTTGAAGATTGGCACCACATTCGCCTTGCGCCAGTCCCTTGGCACAATACCAGACACCAGAGAATCTCTAAATATCATGAACAGGGGTACAGATATTACTGAACTTACCTCTCTAAGAACTCTTGGGTGTAGTCCATCCGGCCCTGGAGATTTGCTTACATTTATATCACTTAACTTACCTTGTACCATCTCTACATTAAGCCAGTTCAGTACATTACATGATGTGTTACCAGCACTGACCTGTACATGATGTGTTACCAGCACTGACCTGGCCAATGTCAGCTCCTTCTTCCATAGTGTATACAGAACTAAAGAACCCATTCAGTAGCTCCGCCTTCTCTTGATCACCCGTGACAACCTCCCCATTATCATTATAAGGGGTCCTACATGCTCTGTCCTTGGTTTTTTTGCATTTATATATCTAAAAAAATATTTAGGATTAGTTTTGCTTTCTTTGGCCACCTGTCTCTCGTTTTGAATTTTTGCTGTTTTTATTACATTTTTACAGATTTTATTAAGCTCTTTGTACTGTTTAAATGTTATAGCTGACCCATCAGATTTGTATTTTTTGAAGGCTATTTTTTTTGTTGTTTATTGCTCTTTTAACATCATGTGTCAGCCATGTAGGATTTAGTTTTAATCGTTTATATTTGTTCCCCTTTGGTATATATTTAGCTGTATAGTTATTTAGAGTTGATTTAAAGATGTCCCATTTACCTTCTGTATCAGTATTTGAGAACACCTCCCCCCAGTCTATGTCCTGTAGTGCAGCCCTCAGCCCAGGGAAATTTGCCTTTTTAAAGTTATATGTTTTTGCCTTCCCCGCCTGTCTTTGTTTTCTACATTTTAAGTCAAAAGTAACTATATTGTGGTCGCTATTACCAAGGTTTTCCCGCACAGTTACATTACCAACCAGCTCTGCGTTGTTGGAAATGATCAGATCCAACAAGACGTCACTTCTTGTTGGGTCCTCCACAAACTGGCCCATAAAATTATCCTGCAATAAATTTAGGAATTGTCGCCCCTTTGTAGTTTTAGCCAACCCCGGACCCCAATCTATATCTGGATAGTTAAAATCTCCCATTATTACCACTGTACCTGCCCGGGCGGCCCTCTCTATTTGTTTATGAAGCCGAACTTCTATCTCTTCAGTGATATTAGGGGGTCTGTAGATTACCCCAAATATTATTTTTTCAGTATTTCCCTCCTTTTGTAATTCTACCCACAATGATTCCACATCCTCAGAATCATCACACACTATGGCATCGTTCACACTGACTTTCATACCACTTCTTACATGCAGACAGACTCCACCACCTCTTCTGTTCATTCTATCCTTGCGAAACAATGTAAACCCCTGCAGATTAACAGCCCAGTCATGCGAGGAGTCAAGCCATGTCTCAGTGACCCCAACTATATCAATATGTTCCTTCAGTATAAAGGCCTCAAGCTCCCCCATTTTATTTGCTAGGCTTCTGGCATTTGTGAACATACACTTTACATTTCCATCCTTTATGTTATTGGGGTTAATGGGATTCAAGGGTGTAAGTTTTATTTTCCTATGAAGCCTATTCCTATTAACTATTCTAACCCCTCCCTCCGCTCCACCCCCAGGTACATTTATAATTCCCACCTCTCTATCTACACTATCTTCCCCCTCTTTGCTGTAGGTTCCCTCCCCCCAAGTCCCTAGTTTAAACACTCCTCCACCCTTCTAGCCATCTTCTCCCCAAGCAAAGCTGCACCCTCCCCATTGAGGTGCAGCCCGTCCCTACGGTAGAGCCGGTAACCGACAGCGAAGTCAGCCCAGTTCTCCATGAACCCAAACCCTTCCTTCCTACACCAGCTTCTGAGCCACTTGTTTACCTCCCTGATCTCCCGCTGCCTCTCTGGTGCGGCTCGTGGTACTGGTAGTATTTCAGAAAAGACTACCTTGGAGGTCCTTGCCTTAAGCTTGCGGCCTAAGTCCCTGAAATCATTTTTAAGGACACTCCACCTACCTCTTACTTTGTCATTGGTGCCAATATGTACCATGACTGCTGGGTCCTCTCCAGCCCCGCCCAACAACCTGTCAACCCGATCCGCGATGTGCCAAACTCGTGCGCCAGGCAGACAGCACACTGTTCGGCGATCCCGGTCTTTGTGACAGATTGCCCTGTCTGTCCCCCTAATAATTGAGTCCCCCACCACTAGTACCTGTCTGGCCTGCCCTGTACTCCTCCCTCCCTCCTTACTGGAGCAGACACCCCCCTGGCGGTCAGAGGCGGTATCCTGCTGCAGTTCTGCTAGCTCTGTAATGGCATCCCCCTCATCTGCCAAGCGGGCAAACTTGTTGGGGTGTGCCAGTTCAGGACTAGCCTCCCTGACACTTTTTCCCCTACCCCTCTTTCTAACTGTAACCCAGCTAACTGCCTGACTGTCCTGCAACTCCGTCCCACTGTCCTCCCCCACCTCTATTCCCGAGAGTGCCTGCTCAGTGAGCAGGAGACTCCTCTCCATGTTGTTAATGCTTCTCATTGTTGCCAGTCGCCCCTCTAGATGCAGGATCTGGGCTTCCAAACGGACAACTAGCACACATCTCGCACAACAATATGCACCCTCAAACTGCTGTTCAAGGATTGTATACATTGAACAGGATGTACATTGGACTGCATTTTCCAACATGGAGGCCATCTAATTATGGGGATTTCACAAATGTATAGGAAAAAACAGACAGTCAAAATGACACTTAAAATTTTTTGTAGACCTTGTGGGTTCAAAAATTAAAACTCACAGCGATCTCAACCTCCTGCTTTCCAACTCCAGTTTTTGAAACTCCTCTTTCACGCCCCCTCTTACACAGCAACACTCAGAAAGAGCAAGCTCTCAATAAGAGTCCCAAGCTAAGATTTATACACCTGTGCCCAATCTACTCCTCCTCCCCCTAGAGGTGGAACAGAGAAAAAAAAATAAAAAAATAAAAAAAATGAAAAAGGGTGTTTAAACTCTAACAGTTATCCCACTATGTGCAAAAGAGAAAAACTTACCCAAAATAAGAATGTGGGCTATAGGCAGTCGCACCCACTCCACAGATTCACTCCGCACAACAGATAATCACAGTTTTTGAAACTCCTCTTTCACGCCCCCTCTTACACAGCAACACTCAGAAAGAGCAAGCTCTCAATAAGAGTCCCAAGCTAAGATTTATACACCTGTGCCCAATCTACTCCTCCTCCCCCTAGAGGTGGAACAGAGAAAAAAAAAAAATGAAAAAGGGTGTTTAAACTCTAACAGTTATCCCACTATGTGCAAAAGAGAAAAACTTACCCAAAATAAGAATGTGGGCTATAGGCAGTCGCACCCACTCCACAGATTCACTCCGCACAACAGATAATCACAGTTTTTGAAACTCCTCTTTCACGCCCCCTCTTACACAGCAACACTCAGAAAGAGCAAGCTGACACCAGAGGGCTTCAAAGTTCAGCAGCAATTTTCTAATTTTTCTTCAAAATTTTCAAAAGCAGAATTTTTAAGGGACCAGTTCAGTTTTGAAGTGGATTTGAAGGGCCTTCATATTAGAAATATCCCATAAATGACCCCATTATAAAAAATGCACCCCTCAAAGTATTCAAAATTACATTCAGAAAGTTTGTTAACCCTTTAGGTGTTTCACAGGAATAGCAGCAAAGTAAAGGAGAAAATTCAAAATCTTCATTTTTTTACACTCGCATGTTCTTGTAGACCCAGTTTTTAAATTTTTACAAGGGGTAATAGGAGAAAAACAAAAATCAAAATTTGTAACCTAATTTCTCTCGAGTAAGGAAATACCTCATATGTGTACGTAAAATGTTCGGTGGGCGCAGTAGAGGGCTCAGAAGGGAATGAGCGACAGTGGGATTTTGGAGAGTGAATTTTTCTGAAATGGTTTTTGGGGGCATGTCACATTTAGGAAGCCCCTATGGGGCCAGAACAGCAAAAAAAACACATGGCATACTATTTTGGAAACTACACCCCTCAAAGCACATAACAAGGGGTCCAATGAGCCTTAATACCCCACAGGTGTTTGACGACTTTTCGTTAAAGTCGGATGTGTGCAGTTTTTTTTCCCAAATTTACCATTTTTACAAAGGGTAATGGGAGAAAATGCCCCCCAAAATTTGTAACCCCATCTCTTCTGAGTATGAAAATACCCCATGTTAGGGCATAAAATGCTTTGCAGGCAAACTACAATGCTCAGAAGAGAAGGAGTCACATTTGGCTTTAGGAAAGCAAATTTTGCTGAAATGGTTTTGGGGGGGGCATGTCACATTTAGGAAGCCCCTATGGTGCCAGAACAGCACAAAAACACCCACATGGCATACTATTTTGGAAACTACACCCCTCAAGGCACGTAACAAGGGGTACAGTGAGCCTTAACACCCCACAGGTGATTGACGAACTTTCGTTAAAGTTAGACGTGTAATGAAAAATTTTATTTTTAACACTGAAATGCTTGTGTTACCCCAAACTTTTCATTTTCACAAGGAGTAATAGGAGAAAATGCCCCACAAAATTTGTAACCCCATTTCTCTCTAGTAAGGAAATACCTCCTATGTGTATGTAAAGTGCTCTGCGGGTGCAGTAGAGGGCTCAGAAGGGAAGGAACAACATTGGGCTTTTGGAGAGCGAATTTTGCTGAAATGGTATTTGGGGGCATGTCGCATTTAGGAAGCCACCATGATGCCAGAACAGTAAAACAAACAAAAAAAAAACACATGGCATACTATTTTGGAAACTACACCCCTCACAGAACTTAATAAGGGGTGCAGTGAGCATTTACACCCACTGGCATTTTACACCTGTGGGGCGTAAATGCTCACTGTACCCCTTGTTACATTCCGTGAGGGGTGTAGTTTCCAAAATGGGGTCACATGTGGAGGGGATCCACTGTTCTGGCACCATGGGGGCTTTGTCAACACACATAGCCTTCAATTCCAGCCTAATTCTCTCAAAAAGCCCAATGGCGCTTCTTCTCTTCTGGGCATTGTAGTGCGCCCGCAGAGCACATTACTTCCACATATGGGGTATTTATATACTCAGAAGAAATGGGGTTACAAATTTTTGGGGGCTTTTTTCCTATTACCCCTTGTGAAAATGAAAAATTTGGGGTAACACCAGCATTTCAGGGGAAAATTTTTTTTTTTACATTTTCATGTCCAACTTTAATGAAAATTTGTCAAGGACCTGAAGGGTGTTAAGGCTCACTATACCCCTTGTTACGTTCCGTGAGGGGTGTAGTTTCCAAATTGGGGTCACATGTGGGTGTTTTTTTTTTGCGTTCAAGTCAGAATCGCTGTAACAATCAGCCACCCCTGTGCAAATCACCAATTTAGGCCTCAAATGTACATGGCGCTCTTTCACTCCTGAGCCATGTAGTTAACCCGCAGAGCATTTTACGTACACATATGGGGTATTTCCGTACTCAGAAGAAATTGTGTTACAAATTTTGGGGGTCATTTTCTCCTTTTACCTCTTGTGAAAATGTAAAGTATGGGGCAACACCAGCATGTTAGTGTAAAACTTTAAATTTTTTTACACTAACATGCTAGTGTAGCCCCCAACTTTACCTTTTCATAAGGGGTAAAAGAAAAAAAATCCCCCCAAAATTTCTCCCGAGTACGGAGATACCCCATATTTGGCCCTAAACTGTTGCCTTGAAATACGACAGGGCTCTGAAGTGAGAGAGCGCCATGCGCATTTTTTTTAAACACGTTTTATTGAAAAGTAAGGTACAATCAGCTCGCAGGCCCAATAAAGTGACAACATAGTAGTACACGTTACAGTAACGCAAGGGCTCCTGAGCAACAGTACAATCTGACAGAATGTAAACGACAGGGTGACTTATCTTAGAATGCAATATAAAGAACACTAAGGTGGCAACCTCAAACCGGGAGAACCCGGGATACTCGAGAAACTAGTAATTGGAGCATCCCCACGGAGCACACCCTGGGCAAACATATGTACCACCATAGTTGAGTGAAAAGGTAAGGGATAGAAAGAGAGAAGGGGGAGGGTGGGAAGGAAGAGAAATGAAAGAAAGCAGACCCGTGCAAGAGAAGAGAACAGAGAAGACCAGCTAACACGACACAGAAAAGAGAGAAGACGACAAGTGCACAACGCAATCACACACAGTCACCAGGAACTAGGGATGGAGGCCCACGGGGAGACATGGAGTATGAGCATTGTGTAGACGGAGAGGAGCACCACTCACCCCACACTGAAAGAAATTTACCGGGACATTTCCTATGTTTATATACCAAACGGGAGAAGGGTATCACTGCATTTACCAAAGCCTTCCATTGAGATAAAGTAGGAGGGCTGGGGTCCATCCACTTAAGTGCAATAGCCTTCCTAGCCATGAATAATGTTTCCCTCAAGAAGACGCAGACATGATGAGTCCACACCTCCTCATCTAAAACACCGAAAAGACAGATTAAGGGGTCAGCAGATAAGGGAGGCTGGGCAAGTGTGTTGAGAAATCGAATAACCTCCCCCCAAAATGCCTCAATAGTGGGACAAGCCCAAATAAGATGCCAAAAGTCCGCTCCGGCATCACCACAGCGGTGACAGGCATCAGAGTCTGAACGACCCATTCTAAACAGTCTGAGAGGGGTAACATAGCTGTAATGAATGACATTCAATTGAATCAATTTATTATTAGCCACTGGGGACACCAGCATATGCGTATAAAATATTTCCTCCCAGATCTCTGCAGACACATTGGGGATGTGAGACTCCCAATGCCGGACTGCCGGCAACTGGGATCCGGAAATCTTGGCCTGAATAAGGTGTGTATACAGGATGGACACCAGCCCCCTAGGACCCTGAGATCGCAGCACACCTATTAGAGGAAAGGCTGAGATAGGGGCGCTACCTACAGGGAATTGAGCATTAAGCGCATGGCGCAACTGTAAATACCTGAAAAAACAGTGCCTGGGCAAAGCATAGGTGGATTGTAACTGATCAAAGGAGCACAGTACATTGTCACGGTACACATGGTCTAAAGTAAGAATCCCCAGTCCCCTCCAAAAGGGTGGGTCCAGAGAGACAGTAATGTGTGGGAGATAGGGGTTGTCCCACATCGGGAGATCCAATGGCACTCCAGTATAACCATAGAGCACCTTAGCAGCATGCCAAACCTTGATCGCCAGTTTATGGAGGGGTAGGTAAGCACGCCCGCCAAGGGTGGGACTCTCCAGTAGAAGTCTCGGGGTCAAGAACGGGACAAAGCTAGTTAAGGATCGCTCCGGACCCGTTCCAACATCCTCTCCCACCCACTGCCTGAGATAACGCAGCTGGTCCGCCAAATAGTAAAGGTAGAAGTCGGGTAATGACATACCTGCCGCTAATTTAGGACGTTGCAAAGTAGAAAGTCAAATTTTGCGTCTATTTGGGCCCCAAATATAAGGGGACAGGAGAGAGAGAAGGGAGTCAAAAAAATATTTAGGGACAGGCCCAGAAGCGTGTTCCAACATATACAGGCACTTAGGGAGGATAATGAGTTTAATAAGATTAACACGCCCAGTAACAGATAGCGGTAACGTAGCCCAAACTCCAAATTTGGATTTGACATATGGGATCAATGAGAGGATGTTAGACGATAGGTCACTAGCTGGGTCTCTATGGATAAAGATCCCAAGTACTTAAACTCCGTGACCACTGGAGCGCCATGCGCATTTGAGGCCTGAATAAGGAATTTGCAATAGGGGCGGACCCGGTTACCTACAGTAAAACCCTACAGCAGTGTTTCCCAAACAGGGTGCCTCCAGCTGTTGCAAGACTCCCAGCCTGCCAGCACAGTCTATGGCTGTCCGGCAATACTGGGAGTTGTGGTTTTGCAACAGCTGGAGGCTCTGTTTAGGAAACACTGCCGTATGAGACGTTTTTAGTTTTTATTGGGGGGAGGGTACGTGTAAGGGTGTATGTATATGTAGTGTTTTACTTTTTATTATTTGTTAGTGTAGTGTAGTGATTTTAAGGTACATTCACACAGGCGGGGATTCAAAGTAAGTTTTCCGTGGGGGAGTTTGAGCTGCGGCGGAAAATTAGCTGCAGCTCAAACTTGTAGAAGGAAACCTACTGTAAACCAGTCCGTGTGAATGTACCCTGTACCCTGTACATTCACATGGGGGATGGGGGGGGGGGCACCCCAAACCTTCAGCTGTGGCAAAATGACAACTCCCAGAATGCACTGACAGACCGTACATGCTGGGAGTTGTAGTTTTACAACAGCTGTAGGCACACTGGTGAGGAACCACTGAGTAAGAAAACAGACTCTAGCTCAGTGATTCCAACCAATGTGCCTCCAGCTGTTGCAAAACTACAACTCCCAGCATGTACGGTCTGTCAGTGCATTCTGGGAGTTGTAGTTTTGCAACAGCTGGAGGCACACGGGTTGGAATCACTGAGTTAGGGAACAGACTCTAACTCAGTGTTTCGCAACCAGTGTGCCTACAGCTGTTGCAAAACTACAATTCCCAGCATGACCAGACAGTCAGGGATGCTGGGCATGTAGCTCTGCAATATCTGGCCCTTCAGATGTTGCAGAACTACAACTCCCAGCATGCCTGGACAGTCTGGGCATAATAGGAGTTGTAGGTATGCAACAACTGGGGAAGAACAGTTTGGAGACCGCTAAGTAGTGGTCTCCAAACTGTAGCCCTCCAGATGTTGCAAAACTACAACTCCAAGCATGACCAGACTGTCCAGGCATGCTGGGAGTTGTAGTTCTGCAAGATATGAAAGGCCAGATATTGCAGAACTACATGCCCAGCATCCCTGACTGTCTGGCCATGCTGGGAATTGTAGTTTTGCAACATCTGGAGGGCTACAGTTTAGAGACCACCGTGTGCCACTTCAGATGTTGCAAAACTACAACTCCCAGCATGCCCAGACAGTCAGTGCATGCTGAAAGTTGTAGATTTGCAACATCTGGAGGACCACAGTTTAGAGACCACTGCACAGTGGTCTCCAAACTGTGACCCTCCAGATGTTGCAAAACTACAACTCCCAGCATGCCCAGACAGCCTTTGGCTGTCTGGGCATGCTGGGAGTTGTAGTTTTGCAGCTTTTAGAAGGCCACAGAGAAGTTCACTTACCGCGATCTTCACTGCAGCCTTCTCCACACTTTCCAGCCGCCGCTCCTCCTGCTGCCGCCGCTGCTCCGGGATGCCGACTCCGCCGGTTTGGGTAAGTCGGGCCACGCTCCCCCCTCGCCGCCCATGTTCCCCCTGCTCTGCCCCGACTTCTGATCGGTGGGCAGAGTGGGGGAAATGAACTCTAACTCAACCAATGGCAGGGGATAGGAGGGGGTGGCAACACTGCCACCTCGCTCCTATCCTTTAGGATGGTCGGCGCTGTCTCTGTCAGCTCCGATCATTCTTATTTTCCGAGCGATCTGGTCACCAGTGACCCGAATGGCCCGGATCGCGGGCAAATCGCTGGTCTGAATTGACCAGCGATTTGCCGCGATCGCCGACATTGGGGGGTCTCAGGACCTCCCTAGGCATTGCCATGGGATGCCTGCTGATAGATATCAGCAGTCATCCCGGTCCGATCACCGGCCGGCGAGCTGCGGTGAACGGTAATACGGAGGGCGTATGGATACGCCCTCCGTCCTTAAGTGACGGGACGCGAGGGCGTATGGATACGCCCTTCGTCCCCAAGGAGTTAAGGGGTGTAGTTTCCAAAACAGTATGCCATGTGTTTTTTTTTCTTTTTGCTGTTCTGGCACCATAGGGGCTTCCTAAATGCGACATGGCCCCCAAAAACCATTTCAGCTAAATTTGCTTTCCATAAGCCAAATGTGACTCCTTCTCTTATGAGCATTGTAGTTCGCCCGCAGAGCATTTTACGTCCTAACATGGGGTATTTCCATGGGGTATTTCCATAAAAAAGATGGGGTTACAAATTTTGGGGGGCATTTTCTCCCATTACCCTTTGTAAAAATGGTAAATTTGGGGGGAAAAATGCACTTTAGTGAAATTTTTTTTTTTTCATTTACACATCCGACTTTAACGAAAAGTCGTCAAACACCTGTGGGGTGTTAAGGCTCACTATACCCCTTGTTACGTGCCTTGAGGGGTGTAGTTTCCAAAATGGTATGCCATGTGTTTTTTTTTTGCTGTTCTGGCACTATAGGGGCTTCCTAAATGCGACATGCCCCCGAAAAAATTCACTCTCCAAAATCCCATTGTTGCTCCTTCGCTTCTGAGCCCTCTACTGCGCCCGCCAAACACTTGACATCCACAAATGAGGTATTTCCTTACTCGAGAGAAATTGGGTTACAAATTTTGGGGGGCTTTTTCTCCTATTACTCCTTGAAAAAATTCACCTAAAGGGTTAACACACTTACTGAATGTCATTTTGGATACTTTGAGGGGTGCAGTTTTTATAATGGGGTCATTTATGGGGTATTTCTAATATGAAGGCCCTTCAAATCCACTTCAAAACTGAACTGGTCCATGAAAAATTCTGATTTAGAAAATGTTGTGAAAAATTGGAAAATTAATGCTGCACTTTGAAGCCCTCTGATGTCTTCCAAAAGTAAAAACATGTAAACTTTATGATGCAAACATAAAGTAGACATAGTGTTTATGTGAATCAATATATAATTTATTTGGAATATCCATTTCACTTATAAAGAGCTTCAAAATAAAAAAATGCAAAATTTTCAATTTTTTCATCAAATTTTGGAATTTTTCACAAAGAAATGATGCAAGTATCGACAAAATTGTACCACTAACATAAAGTAGAATATGTCACGAAAAAACAATATCGGATTCAGAATGAAAAGTCGGCCATGTTGTTCCAGGCGCCATGAGGCGCCATGAGCTTCAGGTGAACAAATGACGTCCAACAAGTCCTTTCCATGAACCGAGGATTATCCGCTATAGGGGGAGTTTTATCATGACCTGTCCAAAGGAAAAGTCGGCCAGTTGCCCATAGCAACCAGATTGCTTGTTTTATTTTTAACAAGGCCTCTGCAAAATTCTTCCTATAGAAGATCCAACTTCTTTATAATAAACAGATCGTTCTCACTATAACCGCGATGTGTCGTCTCTTTGTTCTTTGGTCTCTTTGCCGTCTTCTTACATCAGTGGTCTCAAAGTGTGGCCCTCCAGATGTTTTAAACCTTCAACCACCAGCCAAGCACCTGACTTATATTCCATTGAAAATCTACAGGAAAGAACTGAAGATCATGATTCATAGAAGAGGCCCACGGAACCTTCAGGATTTGAATACTATTTTTTTTTTTTTTGTGTCACAGTTTAGACTATTGTTTCCCAACCAGGGTGCCTCTAGCTACTGCAAAACTATAACTCCCAGCATACCCGGAGTTGAAGTTTAGCAACATCTGGAGGGCCACACTTTGAGACCACTGTCTTGGACGAGTATCGGGTGGAATATTCCCATCATATATATCTCAATGGGTTTTTAGTCTCAAGTCCCATGCAAGTATCTCCTCTGCGCCCTGCATCTCCTGGTGAGTGTGTCAGTCCAGCTTACAAGCCACACCCCTCCAGCATTCCCCACCACATCTAACAAAGCCACACCAACAATGTAAGCCACACCCCTTTTATTTTCTACCCTTTTTTGTGCATCAGCCCAGCTTGCAAGTCACGTTCATTCCCACAAAGCCACGCCCCCCATCTCTTCATCACAACTTAGCCCCACCTGAGGGCGGGATATGAGAACAGCATACAAGGTCAACATACGGGGACGGGATATTAGGATGGGATATGAGCTTGCAAGTCACGCCCATTTCCACAAAGCCACACCCCCAATCTCTTCATCACAACTAAGCCCCACCTGAGGGCTGGATATGAGGTCGGGATATGGTGACGAGATATGAGGACGGGATATGAGGTCAGGATATGAGGACGGGATTCGAGGTCAGGATATGGGGTCAGGATATGAGGATGGAATATGAGGGGATGGATAAGGATATGAGTTTGTGATATGAGGAGAGTATATTGAGACGGGATATGAGGATAAGAGCTTCCTCTTTTGCTTTTCCTCCCCCACAAGGATTAGGTAGGGAAAACCGGACAACACCCGGTGCTCAGCTACTGATAAATGTCAGAGGCTTCAGCCCCTCAGAGAGCTGGGAACCAACCATAGAGCCACCTGGTTAATTCTTCTCCGCACTTCGGCCGAATACAACTTGTTCTTCCCTCTATAACCTAAGGAAGGACCCTGTGTAGAGTAGGAGACCCGACTAATCTAACACCTATATGATCAGAATGTCCTAGAAGCCAGAAGATAGAAGTGATTTTCTGTCTCTAATCTGGTCATGTCCTGGAATTCTTCATCACTGGAATAAGTCCCTTCTCTGTGAGGTGTTTGGGTCTCCAGTAGCAGCTCCCCATGGATTATGCCTGTTGGGTCTTCTCCATGAGGAGCAGTGAATATCACAACCATACAGGGATGTGGAATTCCTATCGCCTGACGCCTGGGACATGCAGTTCCGGATGCCGGGAAGGTGAAATTTTCAGGCCCTTAGCCCAGCTTCAGGCAAGCAGGGCCAGACCTGACAAGCGCGGCGGCACTCAGCAGTCTGTATGGAGCAGCATCCGGACTGGAGCCTGTTCCATACTCTGCAGCCCCCGACTGATTTCAGTAGCTGGGGGCCACCGCTAATAGCGAGCATGTGGCGATCGCCGTGGCTGGCTATTGCTATTAACCATTTAGATTGCCGCTGTCAAAGCTGACAGCGGCATCCAAAGGGACATGTGAATGCTCCCTGGTGGGCTAGTAGAGTGAATCGCCACCCACAGCACAATCCACTGTAAAGGTAGTCGGAGGGCTTACCTCTACTTCCCTGGTGTCTGTGGCTCTGTCATTGACAGATCCTGGCTGGACCAGGCTCTATCAATGGATCACAGAGCACACAGATCAATAGGGTTGATCTGTATGAGGAATCTAATGATATAGTAGGTAGTTATGGTTATTATCGGGTGAGGAGGAAAGAACGAGAGGGTAAAAACGAAAATTGCCCGGACAAGTGGATCCTCAGGAGGGACAAGTAGATTTTGCTCCATTTTAGTCCCGTGGACAAGTAGATTTTTTTTTTTAAATTTCCTCACCCCTGACCATATATCACACTCTTCTCCTACCATGTAAACTCTAGTGATGACATCGCTGGATCGGTGACTACGTCCTAATAGAAAACTTTTATTAACAATTGGTAACAAGTTTGGAGATGCAGTATATGATATATGTATAA
This sequence comes from Hyla sarda, assembly GCF_029499605.1. Lineage (NCBI taxonomy): Eukaryota > Metazoa > Chordata > Amphibia > Anura > Hylidae > Hyla > Hyla sarda. The sequence goes on along the minus strand of NW_026607590.1, from coordinate 492,106 downwards.
ATGTCAGATATCCTATGTACATGGTGAATATATAGATGTGTTATCTGCATCATTTATTGCTCTGAATTGGCTTCTCTCCTGTAGGAATTCTTAGATGTCTAATAGGTGTTGATTTCTAAATAAAACATTTCCCACATTATGAGCATGAATATGGCTTCTCCCCTGTGTGAGTTTTCTGATGTTTAAGAAGATTTGATTGACAAGTAAAACATTTCTCACATTCTACACATACAAATGGCTTCTCTCCTGTGTGAGTTCTTTGATGTTGAATAAGACTTGTTTGATCAGTAAAACATTTCCCACATTCTGCACATGAAAAGGGCTTCACCCCTGTGTGAGTTCTTTGATGTTTAACAAGATCTGATTTCTGAGCAAAACATTTTCCACATTCTGAACAGGAAAATGGCTTCACTCCTGTGTGAGTTCTTTGATGTACAACAAGATATGATTTCTTAGTAAAACATTTCTCACATTCTACACATGAAAATGGCTTCTCTCCTGTGTGAATTCGCTCATGATTAACAAGATTTGATTGCTGAGTAAAACATTTCCCACATTCTGAACATGAAAATGGCTTCTCCCCTGTGTGAGTTCTTTGATGTTTTATAAGAGCTGATTTCTGAGTATAACATTTTTCACATTCTGAACATGAAAATGTTTGTTCCCCTGTGTGAGTTCTTTGATGTTGAACAAGGTGTGATTTCCGATTAAAACTTTTTTCACATTCTGAACATGAAAATGGCTTCTCTCCTGTATGAGTTCTTTGATGTACAAAAAGATATGATTTCTTAATAAAACATTTATCACATTCTACACATGAAAATGGCTTCTCCCCTGTGTGAGTTCTTTGATGTTTTATAAGATCTGATTTCTGAGTACAACATTTTCCACATTCTGAACATGAAAATGTTTTCTCCCCTGTGTGAGTTCTTTGATGTTGAACAAGATGTGATTTCCGATTAAAACATTTTTCACATTCTGAACATGAAAATGGCTTCTCTCCTGTGTGAGTTCTTTGATGTACAACAAGAACTGATTTAAATGTAAAACATTTCCCACATTCTGAGCATGAATATGGTTTCTTTCCTGTATGAGCTCGTTGATGTCCATCATTCCTTTTGTGACTTTTATTTTGCTGAACATCCTGTGATGACTGAGAAGACAGGACCTGTATATAAGGATGAGATGACAGATCTTGGCTGTGAAGGGCTGAGGGTGTATCTGGGATAATGGAATGTTCTTCATATGTATCTTGTGTGATATCATCATCTGCTTTATAATCTGAAGATATAAGATTCTCCTCTGATCTCCAGGTACAATTATCTGCCAAGAATAAAACAGATTTTATCAGTATTAACCCTTTAACCCCTTAAGGACTCAGCCCATTTGGACCTTAAGGACTCAGACAATTTTATTTTTATGCTTTCGTTTTTTCCTCCTCCCCTTCAAAAAATCATAACTCTTTTATATTTTCATCCACAGACTAGTATGAGGACTTGTTTTTTGCGGGACCAGTTGTCCGTTGTAATGCCATCACTCGCTTTACCATAAAATGTATGGCGCAACCAAAAAAAATACTATTTGTGTGGGGAAATTTAAAAGAAAACCGCAGTTTTGCTAATTTTGGAAGGTTTTGTTTTCACGCCGTACAATTTATGTTAAAAATGACATGTGTTCTTTATTCTCTGGGTCAATACGATTAAAATGATACCCATGATTATATACTTTTCTATTACTGTTGCGCTTAAAAAAAATAAAAAATCGCAAACTTTTTAACCAAATTAGTACGTTTAAAATCCCCCCATTTTGAAGACCTATAACTTTTTCATTTTTCCGTATAAGCGGAATAGGGGACTATTTATAGCAACCATTCGATTGCTAATCCTGTTCAGTGCTCTGTATAGGACATAGCACTGATCAGGGTTATCGGTCATCTTCTGCTCTGGTCTGCGGGAAGGCAGATCAGAGCAGAAGACTCCCAAAAGACAGCGGAGTCAGGTGAGGGGACCTCTGTCTGCCGTGCAGGATGATCCGATCGCCGCGGCAGCGCTGCAGGCGATCCGATCATCCTGTTAAGTGATCACGATGCTGCAGATGCCGTGATCTGTATTGATCACGGCATCTGAGGGGTTAATGGCGGACATCCGCTGGATCGCGGGTGTCTGCTATTACCGGCGGGTCCCTGGCTGCGATCCACAGCCGGGACCTGCCGTGCATGATGCCGGCATCGCTCTGATGCCCGGGGTTATGCTCAGAACGTAAATGTACGTCCTGGTGCGTTAAGTACCACATCACCAGGACGTACATTTACGTCCTGCATCGTTAAGGGGTTAATAACCCAGGAAATTTTAACTTTTGAATTTTCTTTTTTCCTCCTCTTCTAAGAGCCATAACTCTTATTTTCCCATGTACAGAGCCGTTTGGGAGCTTGTTTTTGTAAGACCGATCTTGCATTGTAATGACACCTACATTAACTGTGTGGTAACATTATTCATCAGCTCAGTACGATCACAATGATATATTTCATTACACTTTAGTCCTAACAACAATTACAACAATTTTTTTAATTACAACTTTACATTTTTACACCAAAAAAATGTACATTTTTATTATTCGAGGGGGTTTATTTACATTTTTAGTCCTCGTATGGGACTTGTATAAGCAATCATTCTATTACTTATACAGATGAATGCAGTAAATGTGTACTGTATTGATTCATTACATCTGTGCTCTATTGATGGGAGTTTCAAATGTATTTTCCTTTTTTTTTTAATATATGATGTGAGCAAAAATCTGCATTTTTGGCATTTGGCTTTTTTTTAAGATTAGGCTGTTGACTCTAGGGCATCAAAATATTAGATTTTAATAGTTTGGACAATTCCTTATTTGGGAATACCACATATGTTTATTATTATTATAATTTTTTTTGTAAAATGGAAATAGAAGGGTGATATTACTGTTTATTAGGGGAGGGGCTTTTACACAATAGTAAATACATTTTTTGTTTTTTATTCCCCTTAGAGGACTTTTATACATAATCCTTAGGTTGTATTCACTGTAGAATATTAAATCTTAATTAAGCACACATTAATTTAAAAGATACAGTGTTTTTCCGCTCCTAAGGTAATAGCTGCTATATAGCACTCTCCGTATTTATGATCGGTGCACACCTGCAGCGTGTACAACCAATATAGGAGCTAACACTGATATTTAAAATCAAAGCTCAGCCCCCCTCAACATGTTTCGCTGCTGGACGCAGCTTTGTCAAGAGGTTAATGAGTGCCGCAGCAGCGATCCCCGGGGTCCCCAGCAGCGGGACCGCGGCGATCTGACATCTTATCCCCTATCCTTTGGATAGGGGATAAGATGTCTAGGGGCGGAGTACCCCTTTAAGCCTATAACTACATTTCAAGATTAATATAAACCATTTCTAGGTTTTACAGATCTTGTTTTTGGTTCATATAGAGAAGCTTTGTTTTTGTTCTAAAACAACCAAATAATGAGGTTTGTATTTTTGAACTAGTAAAGTTCTTGTTCCTGATGTTTATGCCGACTGCTACTATCCAGCCACTTGATTAAATTAATAAAAAAAATAAAAATAAAAAACTTTGTTGTTTTCATTGTGTTTGTCTTTTGCTTAAACTGTTCAATACAGTAGACTGTTGGCTTCCCAGCCAGGAGTCCTGTGGTAATGACATGTCTGTCGCCTTTCTTTCCTTCCTGGAGTGTATAAAATACATTCGCATATTAATACAGAGGAGTCGGAAGTACAAAAACCTGCGGAGTCGGAACATTTATCTACTGACTCCACAGCCCTGCTGAGCAGGAGTGTACATGGTTGGTGGTTGAGGTACAAGAAGCTCAACAGGAGGCAAACAGAACTGTAGCATATTAAATAGCCAGGGCCCAGCAGGGAAATGTATTGCTGCTTGTTAATAATGCGGAGGAAGAGAGAGAACCCATCCTTCAAAGACACCTTCTGTTATCTGGTACATGTCTCCATGTTGTGTATTGTGTTATCCGGTACATGTCTCCATGTTGTGTACTGTATTATCTGGTATATATCTCCATGTTGTGTATTGTATTATCTGGTATATGTCTCCATGTTGTGTATTGTGTTATCTGGTATATGTCTCCATGTTGTGTATTGTGTTATCTGGTATATGTCTCCATGTTGTGTATTGTGTTATCTGGTATATGTCTCCATGTTGTGTATTGTGTTATCTGGTATATGTCTCCATGTTGTGTATTGTGTTATCTGGTATATGTCTCCATGTTGTGTATTGTGTTATCTGGTATATGTCTCCATGTTGTGTATTGTGTTATCTGGTATATGTCTCCATGTTGTGTATTGTGTTATCTGGTATATGTCTCCATGTTGTGTATTGTGTTATCTGGTATATGTCTCCATGTTGTGTACTGTATTATCTGGTATATATCTCCATGTTGTGTATCGTATTATCTGGTATATGTCTCCATGTTGTGTATCGTGTTATCTGGTATATGTCTCCATGTTGTGTATTGTGTTATCTGGTATATGTCTCCATGTTGTGTATTGTGTTATCTGGTATATGTCTCCATGTTGTGTATCGTATTATCTGGTATATGTCTCCATGTTGTGTATTGTGTTATCTGGTATATGTCTCCATGTTGTGTATTGTGTTATCTGCTATATGTCTCCATGTTGTGTATAGTGTTATCTGGTATATGTCTCCATGTTGTGTATTGTGTTATCTGGTATATGTCTCCATGTTGTGTATTGTGTTATCCGGGATATGTCTCCATGTTGTGTATCGTATTATCTGGTATATGTCTCCATGTTGTGTATTGTGTTATCTGGTATATGTCTCCATATTGTGTTATCTGGTATATGTCTCCATGTTGTGTATCGTGTTATCTGGTATATGTCTCCATGTTGTGTATTGTGTTATCTGGTATATGTCTCCATGTTGTGTATTGTGTTATCTGGTATATGTCTCCATGTTGTGTATTGTGTTATCTGGTATATGTCTCCATATTGTGTTATCTGGTATATGTCTCCATGTTGTGTATTGTGTTATCTGGTATATATGTCTCCATGTTGTGTATCGTGTTATCTGGTATATGTCTCCATGTTGTGTATCGTGTTATCTGGTATATGTCTCCATGTTGTGTATTGTGTTATCTGGTATATGTCTCCATGTTGTGTATTATGTTATCTGGTATATGTCTCCATGTTGTGTATCGTGTTATCTGGTATATGTCTCCATGTTGTGCATTGTGTTATCTGGTATATATCTCCATGTTGTGTATTGTGTTATCTGGTATATGTCTCCATGTTGTGTATTATGTTATCTGGTATATGTCTCCATGTTGTGTATCGTGTTATCTGGTATATGTCTCCATGTTGTGTATTGTGTTATCTGGTATATATCTCCATGTTGTGTATTGTGTTATCTGGTATATGTCTCCATGTTGTGTATTATGTTATCTGGTATATGTCTCCATGTTGTGTATCGTGTTATCTGGTATATGTCTCCATGTTGTGTATTGTGTTATCTGGTATATGTCTCCATGTTGTGCATTGTGTTATCTGGTATATGTCTCCATGTTGTGTATTGTGTTATCTGGTATATATCTCCATGTTGTGTATTGTGTTATCTGGTGTATGTCTCCATGTTGTGTACTGTGTTATCTGGTATATGTCTCCATGTTGTGTATCGTGTTATCTGGTATATGTCTCCCTGTTGTGTATTGTGTTATCTGGTATATGTCTCCATGTTGTGTATTGTGTTATCTGGTATATGTCTCCATGTTGTGTGTTGTGTTATCTGGTATATGTCTCCATGTTGTGTATCGTGTTATCTGGTATATGTCTCCATGTTGTGTATTGTGTTATCTGGTATATGTCTCCATGTTGTGTATTGTGTTATCTGGTATATGTCTCCATGTTGTGTATTGTGTTATCTGGTATATGTCTCCATGTTGTGTATTGTGTTATCTGGTATATGTCTCCATGTTGTGTATTGTGTTATCTGGTACATGTCTCCATGTTGTGTATTGTGTTATCTGGTATATGTCTCCATGTTGTATATTGTGTTATCTGGTATATATCTCCATGTTGTATATTGTGTTATCTGATATATGTCTCCATGTTGTGTATTGTATTATCTGGTATATGTCTCCATGTTGTGTATTGTGTTATCTGGTATATATGTCTCCATGTTGTGTATTGTGTTATCTGGTATATGTCTCCATGTTGTGTATCGTGTTATCTGGTATATGTCTCCATGTTGTGTATTGTGTTATCTGGTATATGTCTCCATGTTGTGTATTGTGTTATCTGGTATATGTATCCATGTTGTGTATCGTGTTATCTAGTATATGTCTCCATGTTGTGTATTGTATTATCTAGTATATGTCTTATTGTTTTCTATACTATTCTCTAGATTCATATTAGTTTGCATTTTAGCTAAATGTAGGAAAGACTAACAGGACACAGAGCTTAAAGAATACACAAACAATTATTTTGGCCGGTGACTGAATAGAATCTGTGACCCTTCTCTATATTTAGTGGTCACTACTTACCTGGGTGGTTACTTGTAGAAATGTCCTCCTTATACTGCTCATCACCGCTCACATCTGTCTCTTCTTCTACTTTTACTATTATGTCTGGAGCGTTAATATAGATCAGATCTTTCCTTGTAGGAATGTCCTCCTTATACTGCTCATCACCGCTCACATCTGTCTCTGCTTCTTCTTCCTTTATATCTGTAGCATTAATATAGATCAGATCTTTCTCTGTGGAAATGTCCTCCTTATACTGCTCATCACCACCCACATCTGTCTCTTCTTCTTTTATCTCTGTAGCATTAATGTGGATCAGATCTTTCCCTTTAGGAATATTTTCCTTATACTGCTCATCACTGCTCACATCTGTCTCATCTTCTTCCTTTATGTCTGTAGCATTATTATAGATCAGATCTTTCTCTGTAAGAATGTCCTCCTTATACTGCTCATCACCGCTCACATATGCCTCTAGAGCATTAATATTCTTCCGATCTTCTCCCTAATTCATAAAATGTAGAACAAAAATTATAAAAGTCATCAGACAAAAGAAAGAGTCACGTGGGATGTTATAGATGAGGAGACATGGAGGGTGAGGGGACTGACCACAAGAGCTTCACAGCCCTTCTACAGATCATAGGGAATATCTCCATCTACCTGATCATCCTGTGGAAGAAGAGGACGGGGACACCTCTCTGGTGCTGTTCTCTTACTGGTTCTGACTGTAGGGAACACATACAGAGACTGAATTCATTCTTTACATACAAATAATGAGAGGACGTGTGTATATAGTCATGTCTATTACCTGGTGATGTGAGGGGCTGCTGATCCTCCATCATGACCTGATCCTTGTACTGATCCTTGTGTCCTTCTACATACTCCCACTCCTCCATGGAGAAATAGACCGCCACGTCCTGATACCTTATAGGAACCTGACACATAATGATACAGTCATCACCCCGACCCCTCCAGTAGTGTTACTGTATAATGTCCCAGCATTCCCAGCAGTGTCACCTCTCCAGTCATCACCAGACCCCTCCATTACTGTATAATGTCCCAGCAGTGTCACCTCTCCAGTCATCACCAGACCCCTCCATTACTGTATAATGTCCCAGCAGTGTCACCTCTCCAGTCATCACCAGACCCCTCCATTACTGTATAATGTCCCAGCAGTGTCACCACTCCAGTCATCCCCAGACCCCTCCATTACTGTATAATGTCCCAGCAGTGTCACCTCTCCAGTCATCACCAGACCCCTCCATTACTGTATAATGTCCCAGCATTCCCAGCAGTGTCACCTCTCCAGTCATCACCAGACCCCTCCATTACTGTATAATGTCCCAGCAGTGTCACCTCTCCAGTCATCACCAGACCCCTCCATTACTGTATAATGTCCCAGCAGTGTAACCTCTCCAGTCATCCCCAGACCCCTCCATTACTGTATAATGTCCCAGCAGTGTCACCTCTCCAGTCATCACCAGACCCCTCCATTACTGTATAATGTCCCAGCAGGGTCACCTCTCCAGTCATCACCAGACCCCTCCATTACTGTATAATGTCCCAGCAGTGTCACCTCTCCAGTCATCACCAGACCCCTCCATTACTGTATAATGTCTCAGCAGTGTCACCTCTCCAGTCATCACCAGACCCCTCCATTACTGTATAATGTCCCAGCAGTGTCACCTCTCCAGTCATCACCAGACCCCTCCATTACTGTATAATGTCCCAGCAGTGTCACCTCTCCAGACATCACCAGACCCCTCCATTACTGTATAATGTCCCAGCAGTGTCACCTCTCCAGTCATCACCAGACCCCTCCATTACTGTATAATGTCCCAGCAGTGTCACCTCTCCAGTCATCACCAGACCCCTCCATTCCTGTATAATGTCCCAGCAGTGTCACCTCTCCAGTCATCACCAGACCCCTCCATTACTGTATAATGTCCCAGCAGGGTCACCTCTCCAGTCATCACCAGACCCCTCCATTACTGTATAATGTCCCAGCAGTGTCACCTCTCCAGTCATCACCAGACCCCTCCATTACTGTATAATGTCCCAGCAGTGTCACCTCTCCAGTCATCACGAGACCCTTCCATTACTGTATAATGTCCCAGCAGGGTCACCTCTCCAGTCATCACCAGACCCCTCCATTACTGTATAATGTCCCAGCAGGGTCACCTCTCCAGTCATCACCAGACCCCTCCATTACTGTATAATGTCCCAGCAGTGTCACCTCTCCAGTCATCACCAGACCCCTCCATTACTGTATAATGTCCCAGCAGTGTCACCTCTCCAGTCATCACCAGACCCCTCCATTACTGTATAATGTCCCAGCAGTGTCACCTCTCCAGTCATCACCAGACCCCTCCATTACTGTATAATGTCCCAGCAGGGTCACCTCTCCAGTCATCACCAGACCCCTCCATTACTGTATAATGTCCCAGCAGGGTCACCTCTCCAGTCATCACCAGACCCCTCCATTACTGTATAATGTCCCAGCATTCCCAGCAGTGTCACCTCTCCAGTCATCACCAGACCCCTCCATTACTGTATAATGTCCCAGGAGTGTCACCTCTCCAGTCATCACCAGACCCCTCCATTACTGTATAATGTCCCAGCAGTGTCACCTCTCCAGTCATCACCAGACCCCTCCATTACTGTATAATGTCCCAGCAGTGTCACCACTCCAGTCATCCCCAGACCCCTCCATTACTGTATAATGTCCCAGCAGTGTCACCTCTCCAGTCATCACTAGACCCCTCCATTACTGTATAATGTCCCAGCAGTGTCACCTCTCCAGTCATCACCAGACCCCTCCATTACTGTATAATGTCCCAGCATTCCCAGCAGTGTCACCTCTCCAGTCATCACCAGACCCCTCCATTACTGTATAATGTCCCAGCATTCCCAGCAGTGTCACCTCTCCAGTCATCACCAGACCCCTCCATTACTGTATAATGTCCCAGCAGTGTCACCTCTCCAGTCATCACCAGACCCCTCCATTACTGTATAATGTCCCAGCAGTGTCACCTCTCCAGACATCACCAGACCCCTCCATTACTGTATAATGTCCCAGCAGTGTCACCTCTCCAGTCATCACCAGACCCCTCCATTACTGTATAATGTCCCAGCAGTGTCACCTCTCCAGTCATCCCCAGACCCCTCCATTACTGTATAATGTCCCAGCAGTGTCACCTCTCCAGTCATCACCAGACCCCTCCATTACTGTATAATGTCCCAGCAGGGTCACCTCTCCAGTCATCACCAGACCCCTCCATTACTGTATAATGTCCCAGCAGTGTCACCTCTCCAGTCATCACCAGACCCCTCCATTACTGTATAATGTCCCAGCAGTGTCACCTCTCCAGTCATCACCAGACCCCCCCCCCATTACTGTATAATGTCCCAGCAGTGTCACCTCTCCAGTCATCACCAGACCCCTCCATTCCTGTATAATGTCCCAGCAGTGTCACCTCTCCAGTCATCACCAGACCCCTCCATTACTGTATAATGTCCCAGCAGGGTCACCCCTCCAGTCATCACCAGACCCCTCCATTACTGTATAATGTCCCAGCATTCCCAGCAGTGTCACCTCTCCAGTCATCACCAGACCCCTCCATTACTGTATAATGTCCCAGCAGGGTCACCTCTCCAGTCATCACCAGACCCCTCCATTACTGTATAATGTCCCAGCAGTGTCACCTCTCCAGTCATCACCAGACCCCTCCATTACTGTATAATGTCCCAGCAGTGTCACCTCTCCAGTCATCACCAGACCCCTCCATTACTGTATAATGTCCCAGCATTCCCAGCAGTGTCACCTCTCCAGTCATCACCAGACCCCTCCATTACTGTATAATGTCCCAGCAGTGTCACCTCTCCAGTCATCACCAGACCCCTCCATTACTGTATAATGTCCCAGCAGTGTCACCTCTCCAGTCATCACCAGACCCCTCCATTACTGTATAATGTCCCAGCAGTGTCACCTCTCCAGTCATCACCAGACCCCTCCATTACTGTATAATATCCCAGCAGTGTCACCTCTCCAGTCATCACCAGACCCCTCCATTACTGTATAATATCCCAGCAGTGTCACCTCTCCAGTCATCACCAGACCCCTCCATTACTGTATAATGTCCCAGCAGTGTCACCTCTCCAGTCATCACCATACCCCTCCATTACTGTATAATGTCCCAGCAGTGTCACCTCTCCAGTCATCACCAGACCCCTCCATTACTGTATAATGTCCCAGCAGTGTCACCTCTCCAGTCATCACCAGACCCCTCCATTACTGTATAATGTCCCAGCAGTGTCACCTCTCCAGTCATCACCAGACCCCTCCATTACTGTATAATGTCCCAGCAGTGTCACCTCTCCAGTCATCACCAGACCCCTCCATTACTGTATAATGTCCCAGCAGTGTCACCTCTCCAGTCATCACCAGACCCCTCCATTACTGTATAATGTCCCAGCAGTGTCACCTCTCCAGTCATCACCAGACCCCTCCATTACTGTATAATGTCCCAGCAGGGTCACCTCTCCAGTCATCACCAGACCCCTCCATTACTGTATAATGTCCCAGCAGTGTCACCTCTCCAGTCAGCAGCTCCATCATCTTGTTGATGAGTTCTCGGATCTTCTGTTCATCCATTTCCTCATGTATCAGGGAGTGAGGTGGGGGCCCCAGGATTGGGCTCAGGGTTTCTCCCCATCCTTCACACACAGAGGCCTGACAGCGCCCACTAGAGGACTTCTTCACTACTGTGTAATCCTGTGTATGGAGAGACACATTAATATCACTACATAAATTCCCAGAATCCCTCACCTCTCCAGTCATATCCATCTGTTATTACATAGATAAGAATGAGGTCATGTGACATCACTCCCAGAATCCCTCACCTCTACAGTCATATCCATCTGTTATTACATAGATAAGAATGAGGTCATGTGACATCACTCCCAGAATCCCTCACCTCTCCAGTTAGCCGGAAGAGTATCTGTAGGGTGAGGTTTATGATCCTGTCGGCCATCTTGTTCCTGTCTCTCTCCATGGTTGATGGGTCATCCAGGAGAATTCTCTTATATAGAAGATATCAGCAGAGGATCCTGGATTGGAGAAACCTGAAGGGAAGAAGAGGAGATGATGATAAACCGCACCAGATTCTATAGAGAAATAAAATCCATTTCCTGGAGATAATCTGGGGAAACATCTGAGGAGACATTATAGTCACAATCATGGAGGCTGTAAACCTAGTCAGGGGATCCATCATAGTCTGGAGCGGAGTCATGGGGGATGGGTAGAATATGGAGACAGGAATCCACCCTCCATGTTATCCAGGTAATACCAGAAGCCGCGAGTGGTGAGAAGAGGGAAATGGTGGACAAAGTGTCTGAGGACTCTTCATCATCCAGTAGATGTGACCTGTCATGGTCGGAGGTCAGGAGGTCACTGTCCTATGTCACACACCTTCTCTTACCATCCTATTTTAACTATAGTCAGTTATCCTGATGCCAACTAGGTGTTTACCCTGAACACTGGAGGGCGCTAAATATCAGGACTCCAGACAATGAACAGTTACACATATAAGGGATTTGGTGACACCGCACTGGAATCATTGATAAAGGGATCATCCATCTGGGATATTTCCACACACGATCGAGAACTTTTGCGTCCTACTAATCCCAAGGATTTCCTCACATTATCACCTTCTATTATATACATACGTATGCGCTTATTGTGAGCGGCTTTACCTCATCTCACCTTCTCTCATAGTGGACTGAGGACATCTACACCTGATATTCCTTCATTGTATGTATCCCACTGCGAACAAACCATTGTGCCTCCCTTCAGGGGGTGTAAAGACCTTCACTCAGAGCAAACATGGCGGAAACATTATAACAACGAGACACAAACAAACCATTGTGCCTCCCCTCAGGGGGTGTAAAGACCTTCACTCAGAGCAAACATGGCGGAAACATTATAACAACGAGACACAAACAAACCATTGTGCCTCCCCGCAGGGGTGTAAAGACCTTCACTCAGAGCAAACATGGCGGAAACATTACAACAACGAGACACAAACAAACCATTGTGCCTCCCCCTCAGGGGTGTAAAGACCTTCACTCAGAGCAAACATGGCGGAAACATTACAACAATGAGACACAAACAAACCATTGTGCCTCCCCTCAGGGGTGTAAAGACCTTCACTCAGAGCAAACATGGCAGAAACATTACAACAATGAGACACAAACAAACCATTGTGCCTCCCCTCAGGGGTGTAAAGACTTTTGTGACACGGTCACATGACACTTCCCTGTGCTTTTCGTACTTTAGTTCACATAAAGCTTTGGTGGGATCATAGGTGAATGGATCCGCGTCACACTGGGAATTATTGTCCAGAATCCGGGCAGAAAGCCAATCTGGTCTCCAGGGTTGGGACGACACTATGTCGGGAGTTTGAATCCTGATGTGGATGTTGTCCCTCCAGGTGCCCACGTTATGGATCCTTTTCATCTGGAACACGTTGTTTGTGGTAACAAAGGGGATGGAACAGAGGGGCCCCAAGCAGAGAAGGCTGAGGGAGAAGCCTCTGAGGAGAGACCACATGTTACCACTGTGCCGGCTGTGCGGCCGTAAGGAAGGAGGTAGAAGCAGCCACCGGGACCACAGCGGCGGCCATCTTAGATTGCTGTATGGAAGAAATGGCTAATACCCAGAGAAGAAATTAACCAGATGACAGGATGGGCGGGGAGGTGACCTGCAGCCCTTCACTATACAAACACGCCCCTTCCATAGATCTGCATTGAGAGGGCGTGACAGAACGAGGGGCGGGGCTTTGCCAGCACAACCCCCTCTCCAATCGTTCTGAACACTGGGGCAGCAGAGTACCCCTTTATTGGGTTAATCATTAGCGGCGAGTCCTGGCTGCTTATAGCTCCTAAGCTCTAAATCCCATATGGGGCGCAGGGCGTAAATTAGGGCTGGGCGTTATACCGGTTCATACCAAATACCGACATTTTTGTGCTGCACGATATGAATTTTAACCCATTCCGCAATACCGGTTGGGCCCCTCCCCCTCGGGAGAGTAATGAATGAATGAACCCAGCGCAGCGCTGTCCCCACATCGGGGAACTAATCAACAGTCACCCGCGAGCGCTGTTCTGCCCCCCAATTAATTATCAGCCCAGCGCTGTCCCCATCGGGGTAAATACTGATATGTCACCCGCATGCGCTGCCCTCCTCATTCTCCTGTTTGTTGCAGCCGCCGGCGCTGACACTCTATACCAGTGGTCTTCAACCTGCCGACGGCTGTCCGGGCATGCTGGGAGTTGTAGTTTTGCAACATCTGGAGGTCGGCAGGTTGAAGACCACTGCTCTATACTGTGTGGTATCCCTATGCCCGGGCTGCAAAAAGTAAACAAAATAAACTTTAACTCACCTCCCGTTGGTCCGGTACCGGCCTCATCTGCTTCCTAGTGAATGGAACGTCGGACAGCCGTCAGCCTATCACCGGCCACTTATATGCTGAGCCCACTGTCATGTAAGAAGCCGCCCAGAGCTCCTTACATGACAGTGGGCTCAGCCTATCAGCGGCCAAGGCGGAACATCGCTGCGGCCGGTGATAGGCTGACGGCTGTCCGACGTTCCCGTCCCTAGCGTAAGGCCGACGTCGGAACATGCGTGAGTTTATTTTGTTTACCTTGTGTCAGCGCCGGCAGCCGCAACAAACAGCACGAGGAGGGCAGCGGGTGACATGTGATGGGGGCAGCGCTGGGCTGATAATTTTTGTTGGGGGGCGGGGGGGCAGAATAGCGCAGTGCTGGGCTAATTAATTTTTGTTGGGGGGGGGGGGCAGAATAGCGTAGCGCTGGGCTGATAATTAATTTGGGGGGGGGGGAGGAAATACCGTTATATACCGTGGAACCGCCGAAAGTTACAAAAATACCGTGATACGCAGATTTGGTCATACCGCCCAGCCCTAGCGTAAATGTGCAGCATGTTCATAAAGGAGTTTTGTAGGGACCCCCTGCGATCTCTTGTACAGGGCCGCGACAGTCCACAGGAAGGGGGCGAGCCAACCCCTGCACGGAGTGGCGGCCAAAACGCCCCCACCATGTATCCCATAGAAATACAGGGAGGAAGTGCTTCGGCAGCGGCTTCCTGCGAACTGATGGGGACCCGTACAGGAGATCGCGGGGGATCCCAGCAGTTGGACACCCGCAATCTATAACTAATGTTATTTTTCACTGACCTAGTCCTTTAAGGGTTAATAACATCCCCAATAATCCTGATCTGATGGTGACCGCACACACATACCTGTATCTGTAGAGGAGCCGTGTGCTTACAGGACCTGCGATGATGTCACCATCATGTGATCAGTCACATGGAGGAGGAGGAGTCACATGATCAGGGGCTGCTGCTCTGAGAGATCTCCACACACAACACAACGGCAGTGACTGCCCCACCAGGACCTGCTCTATATCTGCTACATGCTGGAGGTGTAGGACCTGTGATGATGTCACAATCATGTGACCAGTACATTTGGGGGCAAAGTTTAGCAGTATAGAAGTAACTGTGGATGAAGGACCTGTAGGGAGGATCATGTGACATTAGTGGGCGGGGTTGAGCAATTCAGGACATAAGAGATTGTAGTTGAAGGACCTGTGATGATGGTCATGTGACAGCAGAGTCCTGCATACACTGAGCAGATGAGCCTAGAGCAGCAGCCCCTGATCATGTGACTCCTCCTCCTCCATGTGACTGATCACATGACGGTGACATCATCGCAGGTCCTGTAAGTACACGGCTCCTCTACAGATACAGGTATGTGTGTTCTCTCCCTGTCAGGATTCTCTTACGTCCCCCCAGCAGCACAGATGGTATATTCCTCCCCCCGCACACTGGTATGACCCATGCATTGTACTGACAATAAAACCTTACAAGGGTTAATCGCACCCCCTCCCCTATATAGAGGCCGATCCCCTCATCCTGTGATTTCTCCTTTGGGGATTATTTTTATGTATTTTTGTGTTTTTACTATAATATTATTTTATCTTTGCTCCTGGTGAGAGAAGGGTTAATATATTGTCTTGTTTCTGCTGCTGTTTGTGTTATTCCGCCATCTTTTCTCATTTCCTATAGCTCCGCCCAGTTGGCCCCCAGCTAGAAGCCCCGCCCTCCTGTCCTTGTGGCCCTATTCCTGTTATGTCTTTACCTCTAATATGTCAGGTTCTTCTTCTCCTTCTGGTTCTCTCCCCGCGGTGTCCACATGTCTCCCCGGCCGCCGCCATCTTGTAGAAGGAGGTTTATGGAGAACTGGGCCGACTCCTCTGTGGATCCAGGCTCTGCCGACACGCCCCCTCCCATAGACATGAATGGAGGGGGTGTGGCTGTGACATCATGAGGGGGTGTGGCTGTGACATCAAGAGGGGGTGTGGCTGTGAGATCATGAGGGGGTGTGGCTTTAATGTCACGAGAGTGTGTGTCTGTGACGTCACGAGGGTGTGTGGCTGTGACATCACGAGGGGGAGTGGCTGTGACATCACGAGGGGGAGTGGCTGTGACATCACGAGGGGGTGTGGCTGTGACATCATGAGGGGGTGTGGCTGTGACATCATGAGGGGGTGTGGCTGTGACATCATGAGAGGGTGTGGCTGTGTCAGCATGAGGGGGTGTGGCTGTGACATCACAAGGGGGTGTGGCTGTGACTTCACGAGAGGGTGTGGCTGTGACATCACAAGGGGGTGTGGCTGTGACTTCACGAGGGGGTGTGGCTGTGATATCATGAGGGTGTGTGGCTGTGACATCATGAGGGGGTTTGGCTGTGACATCACGAGGGGGTGTGGCTGTGACGTGACACAATGAACCCCTATAAAGGTGACTCCGCCCCCAGACACCAGAGTGTTCTCTGCTATATTGCTGGGTCATGTGATTGGTCGTCCATTCCCGCCTTATGCTCCTCCCCCCTTGTTTCCCTTCACCCTCTATCCTCCCTTTTCCTTCTCTTTTCTTTTCGTTTACCTTCTTGTCTTTCTTTTCGTGTTCTCGGTGTTTGTTCTTCTGTATTTGATTCTTTGCCGCCAAAGATTCTGAAAGATTTTCTGGTAAATTTCCGAGGACGTCATCATAGAGGAGAACTCATCCGAAATCATTGTGACTATAATGTCTCCTCAGATGTTTCCCCAGATTATCTCCAGGAAATGGGTTTTATTTCTCCATAGAATCTGGTGCGGTTTATCATCGTCTCCTCTTCTTCCCTTCAGGTTTCTCCAATCCAGGATCCTCTGCTGATATCTTCTATATAAGAGAATTCTCCTGGATGACCCATCAACCATGGAGAGAGACAGGAACAAGATGGCCGACAGGATCATAAACCTCACCCTACAGATACTCTTCCGGCTTACTGGAGAGGTGAGGGATTCTGGGAGTGATGTCACATGACCTCATTCTTATCTATGTAATAACAGATGGATATGACTGGAGAGGTGAGGGATGCTGGGAGTGATGTCACATGACCTCATTCTTATCTATGGAATAACAGATGGATATGACTGGAGAGGTGAGGGATTCTGGGAGTGATGTCACATGACCTCATTCTTATCTATGTAATAACAGATGGATATGACTGGAGAGGTGAGGGATTCTGGGAATGATGTCTCATGACCTCATTCTTATCTATGTAATAACAGATGGATATGACTGGAGAGGTGAGGGATTCTGGGAGTGATGTCACATGACCTCATTCTTATCTATATAATAACAGATGGATATGACTGGAGAGGTGAGGGATTCTGGGAATGTATGTAGTGATATTAATGTGTCTCTCCATACACAGGATTACACAGTAGTGAAGAAGTCCTCTAGTGGGCGCTGTCGGGCCCCTGTGTGTGAAGGATGGGGAAAAACCCTGAGCCCAATCCCGGGGCCCCCACCTCACTCCCTGATACATGAGGAAATGGATGAACAGAAGATCCTAGAACTCATCAACAAGATGATGGAGCTGCTGACTGGAGAGGTGACACTGCTGGGACATTATACAGTAATGGAGGGGTCTGGTGATGTCTGGAGAGGTGACACTGCTGGGACATTATACAGTAATGGAGGGGTCTGGTGATGACTGGAGAGGTGACACTGCTAGGAATGCTGGGACATTATACAGTAATGGAGGGGTCTGGTGATGACTGGAGAGGTGACACTGCTGGGACATTATACAGTAATGGAGGGGTCTGGGGATGACTGGAGAGGTGACCCTGCTGGGACATTATACAGTAATGGAGGGGTCTGGTGATGACTGGAGAGGTGACACTGCTGGGACATTATACAGTAATGGAGGGGTCTGGTGATGATTGGAGAGGTGACACTGCTGGGACATTATACAGTAATGGAGGGGTCTGGTGATGACTGGAGAGGTGACACTGCTGGGACATTATACAGTAATGGAGGGGTCTGGTGATGACTGGAGAGGTGACACTGCTGGGACATTATACAGTAATGGAGGGGTCTGGTGATGACTGGAGAGGTGACCCTGCTGGGACATTATACAGTAATGGAGGGGTCTGGTGATGACTGGAGAGGTGACACTGCTGGGACATTATACAGTAATGGAGGGGTCTGGTGATGACTGGAGAGGTGACCCTGCTGGGACATTATACAGTAATTGAGGGGTCTGGTGATGACTGGAGAGGTGACACTGCTGGGACATTATACAGGAATGGAGGGGTCTGGTGATGACTGGAGAGGTGACACTGCTGGGACATTATACAGTAATGGAGGGGTCTGGTGATGACTGGAGAGGTGACACTGCTGGGACATTATACAGTAATGGAGGGGTCTGGTGATGACTGGAGAGGGGACCCTGCTGGGAATGCTGGGACATTATACAGTAATGGAGGGGTCTGGTGATGACTGGAGAGGTGACACTGCTGGGACATTATACAGTAATGGAGGGATCTGGTGATGACTGGAGAGGTGACACTGCTGGGAATGCTGGGACATTATACAGTAATGGAGGGGTCTGGTGATGACTGGAGAGGTGACCCTGCTGGGACATTATACAGTAATGGAGGGGTCTGGTGATGACTGGAGAGGTGACACTGCTGGGACATTATACAGTAATGGAGGGGTCTGGTGATGACTGGAGAGGTGACACTGCTGGGACATTATACAGTAATGGAGGGGTCTGGTGATGACAGGAGAGGTGACACTGCTGGGACATTATACTGTAATGGAGGGGTCTGGTGATGACTGGAGAGGTGACCCTGCTGGGACATTATACAGTAATGGAGGGGTCTGGTGATGACTGGAGAGGTGACACTGCTGGGAATGCTGGGACATTATACAGTAATGGAGGGGTCTGGTGATGACTAGAGAGGTGACACTGCTGGGACATTATACAGTAATGGAGGGGTCTGGTGATGACTGGAGAGGTGACACTGCTGGGAATGCTGGGACATTATACAGTAATGGAGGGGTCTGGTGATGACTGGAGAGGTGACACTGCTGGGAATGCTGGGACATTATACAGTAACACCACTGGAGGGGTCGGGGTGATGTCTGTATCATTATGTGTCAGGTTCCTATAAGGTGTCAGGACGTGGCGGTCTATTTCTCCATGGAGGAGTGGGAGTATGTAGAAGGACACAAGGATCAGTACAAGGATCAGGTCATGATGGAGGATCAGCAGCCCCTCACATCACCAGGTAATAGACATGACTATATACACACGTCCTCTCATTATTTGTATGTAAAGAATGAATTCAGTCTCTGTATGTGTTCCCTACAGTCAGATCCAGTAAGAGAACAGCAGCAGAGAGGTGTCCCCGTCCTCTTCTTCCACAGGATGATCAGGTAGATGGAGATATTCCCTATGATCTGTAGAAGGGCTGTGAAGCTCTTGTGGTCAGTCCCCTCACCCTCCATGACTCCTCATCTCCTGCTCATCTATAACATCCCATGTGACTTCTCCTACTGTCTGATGACTTTTACTATATTTCTTTCACATCTTATGAATCAGGGAGAAGATCTGAACAATATTAATGCTCCAGAGACACATGTGAGTGGTGATGAGCAGTATAAGGAGAACATTCCGACAGGAAAAGATCTGAACAATATTAATGCTACAGATATGAAGGAAGAAGAAGAGACAGATGTGAGCAGTGATGAGCAGTATAAGGAGGACATTCCTACAGGTAACCGCCCAGGTGAGTAGTAACAACTTAATATAGAGCAGAGTCACAGATTCTTCTGCTGTAATAATTGTGTAGAATTCTTTAATCTCTCTGTCCTGTCTCTTCCTGTATATTCTTCTATTCAGCCAAAATGCAAACTAATGTGAAACTACAGCTGGAATATGGACAAGAAATATCCCTATGTGTACGAGGCCATCACACCCGCTCCCATAGACTTGCACTGAGGGGGCACGATGTGACATCATGACCCCCGCAGCCCACACCCAGCGTTTGGAACTAAATGTTCTGACCGCTGGGGCAGTGGAGTACCCCTTTAATCTCCCTGTCCATTCTCCCTCTGCGGCAGAACAGCTCATGTCCATGTATCAGAGATCTCGAAGAGCTCTTATCTTTCACTATTCTAGTTGACACCATTCAGATAGATCACTATTTTGGGACCCTTTGAGGAGGCCTTCTGTCAGATTGTCGCCCTGCCTTTCATTCCCCCCTCACGCCTCCCATGCCTCCCTCACCTCCCATGCCTCCCTCACCTCTTATGCCTCCCTCTTCTCCCATGCCCCCCTCGCCTCCCATGCCTCCCTCGCCTCTTATGCCTCCCTCACCTCCCATGCCTCCCTCGCCTCTTATGCCTCCCTCACCTCTTATGCCTCCCTCACCTCCCATGCCCCCCTCGCCTCCCATGCCTCCCTCGCCTCTTATGCCTCCCCTCACCTCCCATGCCTCCCTCGCCTCTTATGCCTCCCTCACCTCTTATGCCTCCCTCACCTCCCATGCCCCCCTCGCCTCCCATGCCTCCCTCGCCTCTTATGCCTCCCCTCACCTCCCATGCCTCCCTCGCCTCTTATGCCTCCCTCACCTCTTATGCCTCCCTCACCTCCCATGCCCCCCTCGCCTCCCATGCCTCCCTCGCCTCTTATGCCTCCCTCACCCCCATGCCTCCCTCGCCTCTTATGCCTCCCTCACCTCCCATGCTCCCCTCACCTCCCATGCCTCCCTCGCCTCCCATGCCTCCCTCGCCTCTTATGCCTCCCTCGCCTCCCATGCCTCCCTCGCCTCTTATGCCTCCCTCACCTCCCATGCTCCCCTCACCTCCCATGCCTCCCTCGCCTCCCATGCCTCCCTCGCCTCTTATGCCTCCCTCGCCTCCCATGCCTCCCTCGCCTCTTATGCCTCCCTCACCTCCCATGCTCCCCTCACCTCCCATGCCCCCCTCGCCTCCCATGCCTCCCTCGCCTCTTATGCCTCCCCTCACCTCCCATGCCTCCCTCGCCTCTTATGCCTCCCTCACCTCTTATGCCTCCCTCACCTCCCATGCCCCCCTCGCCTCCCATGCCTCCCTCGCCTCTTATGCCTCCCTCACCCCCATGCCTCCCTCGCCTCTTATGCCTCCCTCACCTCCCATGCTCCCCTCACCTCCCATGCCTCCCTCGCCTCCCATGCCTCCCTCGCCTCTTATGCCTCCCTCGCCTCCCATGCCTCCCTCGCCTCTTATGCCTTCCTTGATCATATAGTGACGGGATAATACTACCGTACTGATACTGAATAAAACCCCTGTACGCAGACCACTATCACCCTAACCTCTTAAGGACGCAGGGTGCACCCGCTCCCGTGCTGTAACACAGGGTCGGGCCCGGCACCTAGCAATGACCGGGACCGGTGGCTAATACCGGACATCACTGATTGCGCTGATGCCCGGTATTAACCCTTTAGACGCGGCGATTAAAGTTAATTGCCGCATCTAAAATAAAAAATAAATGCTTCCCGGCAGCTCAGTCAGTGGTGAATCCGTGATGTCCCGATCAGCTGTGAGGGCGTGGAGGGTCCCCACCTGCCTCCTCGGCGTCCGATCGTCGTCACTCTATTGCTCCATGCCTGAGAATCCAGACAGTGGAGCGCCGATAACACTGATCAGTGCTATGCTATGGCACAGAACAGTGTCTGCAATCAAAGCATTGTATGTAATAGTCTCCTATGGGGGGATATAAATGTGTAAAAAATATAGTTAATAAATTTGATTTAACCCCTTCCCTAATGAAAGTTTGAATCGCCCCCTTTTCCCATTAAAAAAAAATTTAAATAAAAATAAATATAAACATGTGCTATCGCTGCGTGGGTAAATGTCCGAACTATAAAAATATATCGTCAATAGCGAACACGTAAAAAAAAAATTCCAAAGTCCAAAATAGCATATTTTCTGTCGCTTGTTATACCATAAAAAAATTTGTAAAAAGCGATCAAAAAGTCAGATTAAAACAACAATAGTACCGATAAAAACTTCAGATCAGGGCGCAAAAAAAGAGCCCTCATACCAGCCCATACGCAGAAAAAAAAAAGTTATAGGGGTCAGAAGATGAGAATTTTTAAACGTATTAATTTTCGTGCACGTAGTTATTTTTTCCATAAATACGACAAAATCAAACCTATATAAGTAGGGGATCATTTTAGTCGTATGGACCTACAGAATAAAGATAAGGTGTCATTTTTACCCAAAAATGTACTGCGTAGAAACGGAAGCCCCCAAATTTTACAAAATGACGTTTTTTTTTTATTTTGTCGCACAAATATCTTTTCACCATAGATTTTTGGGTAAAATGATTGATGTAAAATTACAAAGTACAACTGGTGGCACAAAAAAACTGTGCAAATATGGAAAAACGTTGTCGTTAAGGGGTTAAACCCATTTCCACCTTAAAGGGGTACTCCAGTGGAAAAATATTTAGAAAAAATCATCTGGTGCCATAAAATTCTACAGATTTGTAAATGACTTCTATTATAAAATCCTAATCCTTCCAGTACTTATCAGCTGCTGTATGCTCCACAGGAAGTTTTTGTTTTTGCACTTTCGTTTTTTCCCTTATCACCTTCTAAAAATCATAATGCGTTCAATTTTGCACCTACAGACCCACATGAGGCTTGTTGTTTTTTGCGTCACCAATCGTACTTTGTAATGACAGCAATTATTTTATAACAAAATCTACGGTGAAACCAAAAAAATTGTTTGTGGGGTGAAATAAAATTTAAAAAATCGCCAATTTGCCACTTTGTAGGGCTTCCGTTTTTACGCCGTGCACTTTTTGGTAAAATTAACACCTTATCTTTATTCTGTAGGTCCAGACGGTTACAAGGATACACAAGTTATATAGGTTTTATTTAATTTTACTACTTTAAAAAATTCATGCACCAACATTAATATGTTTAAAATTCTCCTCTTCTGAGCTCCATAACTTTATTTTTTTCCGTATACGCGTCTGTATGAGGGTCATTTTTTGCGCCGTGGTCTGTAGTTTTTATCGGAACCATTTCTGTTTTGATGGGACTTTTTTTTATCGCATTTCATTAATATTTTTATAGTATATGAAGTGACCAAAAATGCAAAATTTTGGACTTTGGTATTTTTTCACCTGGACGCCATCGACAATGCGGTTTGGCTAACCTTATATTTTAATAGTTCGGACATTTATGCACACGGCGGTACCACATGGGAATTATTTTTTCTATTTAAAAAAATAATAATTTTTATTACATTTATTTAAAAAAAATGGAAATGGGGGGGGGGAGGGATTCAAACTTTTATTAGGGGAGGGGCTTATTCACATGTATTTACTTTTTAAATTTATCTTTTAGCCCCCATAGGGGACTATTACCTGCAATCTTCTGATTGTATATACTGATCAGTGCTATGCCATAACATTGATCATTGTTATCAGTGCTCTGCTGCTTCAGTCTTGGAGTAATAGAACACTGATCAGACGGCGAGGAGGCAGGTAAGGGCCCTCCCACCGTCCTCTCAGCTGATCGGGACATCAGGATTTTGTCGTGATAAAGGAATAAAAGGGATGAATAATTGCACCACATCATGACCACCACCATTACCACCATATAGTGACGGGATAATACTGCCATACTGATACTGAATAATACCCCTGTACACAGACTAATATCCCCCCATACAGTGCCCCCGGCTCTACACAGGCGCTGCAGACCATATAAGTGATTACAGTGCAGTTACATGTAGTGAATCACAGGGGGCGTCTTCCTGAAGTCGTTCTCTTTCCTTTTCGTCCCCACAGAATCTGCCGGAGAAACATGTTAGGCGCTGCACGTTTCCAGCACGTTTCCCAATTCTTTCCTCAGTGCCCTAAATAGTGTAGATAATGCCAGTATGAAGGCAGATAATGGCGGTAGGTAGATAGCGTTGGTAGGTAGACTGTGTAGGTAGGTAGTGGTGGTAAGTAGATAGATAATTTTACCACAAAAACAAAAATAATACATAATTTGTGGCTTCCATTCTTATGCAGCGCACTTTTCGGTACAAATGACGTCATCTATATTGTGTCCAAACAATGACATCGATGCCCAATATATATAGGTTTTGTGTTATTGTATTATATTATTATTATTGGATTATATTGTATTATAACTTTTTTTTGTAATTTTTCTGTAATATTTCTGCCCCCATAACACTTTATTTTCCTGTATGAGGGATCGTTATTATTTGCACCGTGATCTGTAGTTTTTGTTTTGCTTTTTCTGCTTTTTTTTTTTTCTGCTATTTTTTTACATTTGCGCCATTCACTGTGCGGTTTAATTAACAACATTATATTATAATAGTTCAGATATTTACACCAAATATGTTAATTTATTTTTGTTTACATTAATTTATTCCAAAAATGGGAAAAGGAAGGGGGGGGTGTAATCAAACTTTTATTAGGGGAGGGGCTATTTCACATTTATTTCAAAATGTTTTCAATATTTTTATTTACTTTTTCTGCTATAAATCAGTGATCTGAAACCTAAGGCTCTCTGCCTGCTGCAAAACTACTACTCCCAGCATGTTGCACTATATAGTAGTATAGGTCATGGTACAACATGCTGGGAGTTGTAGTCTCTGGTCGGCTGCAAAGCCAGAGGCTGTGTCAAGGAATGCTGGGAGTTGAAGTTTGTAACTACATCACCCAGCATGCTCTGATACGGCCTATGGCGCTGCAGCAGACACAACCCAAAACTACTCCCAGCATGTTTCACCATATACTAGTATAGTAAACGTAATGGTGCAACATGCTGGTAGTCGCAGTTTTGGGTCTGCTGCAGAGGTATAGGCTGTATGAGGGCATGCTGGGTGTTGTAGTTGGTAACTGCCACTCCCAGCATTCTTTGAATCCCAGCATTCGTGACGTCACACATCCCCGCCCCCTCCAATAGACTTACATTGATAGGGCGTGGCTTGACATTACTAGGGGTGTGACCGTGACATCACGACCCCCGCAGCCCGAGCCCAGCGTTCGTAATAAAATGTTTTGAACGCTGGAGCAGTGGAGTGCCCCTTTAAGGGGTTACAAACTAGTAAAGCGTAACAAAAACTATGCAAACTGAGTATTGTGATCGTATTCACCTGAGAAATAATTGTACCGCACAGTGAGTGAAGGAAAAAATATTATGGCAAAATAAGAGTTTTGGCTCTACTCTTTTCCTTCAAGCCTCCACCCAATCCCCCCCCCCCCCCCACCTCCGTCTCCTTATAACTCTAATCTAAATATTAAGTTTTATATCTTGTCTATTCTCCCTATGTCTTAAACAACTTATGATTATTTGAAGTTTGTTGTCCGTGCCCATGAACAATTCATACAGTATATTTTTATATCATGGCTAAATTCTGTAATAATTTATTACAATGAATTATCTTAAAATGAAGCATTATTGTCCGGATATCCGCTATGATATTTAGAGACTCATTGTCTGAGGAGTTAAAGATGTCCCCCCCCCCCCCCCTCTCTGGTCCGTGATGGGCTAGAACTCAGTACACATTGTGCCGTAGCCAGTGTGATGTCTGTATCTTAGCCATAGACCTACCTGTCAAATACCCTAATATCTGACTACATCAGCGCTCCGTGCCGCTAAGTGATTAGGCATCAGCTCTGACGTGCACAGCTGCACACGCCCTCGGTGGTTGCGTCGACCGGGGGCGGGGCCTAGCGCATACTTAGCCGCGGCCATGAACGGATGTGACGTCAGACGCCACACGCTCGCCGGAACCTGCGAGAGAGCCAGTAATTCCCGGCTCCCTGCTGGATGCAGGTGTCTCACGCCGGACAGCTGTATAACTGCAGTAGCCGTGAGTACTATAGTCTGTCACCGTACAGATCTATAGAAAATTCTCTCCACAGGACACTATTGTGAGTGGGATTCTTTTGTTTTATTTTGCAGGTGATGCACAATATCAGCGGCATCTGAACAATTGAGCCTTGGGACATATTCATATATATGAGGAAATACAATTTCTTTTTCCCTTACAGGACTGTCATAGCGCAGATGTAGCCATATACTTTGTACATGATTCTGTCGTTTGGGTCCATGGGCCAATTGTATCATATTATTTTGCAACTGCTGGAGGCTGCCTTTAAATTGCCTCCGATTCTTGTGATTCGCTGTGGTTATAATCGTGTCCACAGCATCATATAGTTGTCTTGATTTAAACAGCCCCACTTACTTGACTTTAGTGGGCTCCATTTCTATGTGAAGTTGCGATTGTCTTTTGCATATACCTCCCTGATGACACCACCAAGACTGGTGGTAGAAAGACGTTGGCGGTATATTTAGAGTTTCTGACACAGTTTTTTTTTAACAGTTTATGTGCGGGACTTTGTGTGGCTGGGCCCAGCCGCACTTAGCCAGTGCATTCTTTCTTTTTTTTGCCATTGTGCAATGTTATATTAACAACACTAAGTAATTTACCTTTTTAACTTAGTAATAATAATTAAAGGTTACGTTTTATAGCACATCCCGAGAAAGATATTCTCTATTTTGTTGTTCTCAGAGGAAAGCTTATATTTCCTGAGTTGTTAAGGGGTTAAAATAAAATCTGTGTTATTCTCTGCAGATTCTTGTACCAGGAGATCAGAGGAGAATCTTATATCTTCAGATTATAAAGCAGATGATGATATCACACAAGATACATATGAAGAACATTCCATTATCCCAGATACACCCTCAGCCCTTCACAGCCAAGATCTGTCATCTCATCCTTATATACAGGTCCTGTCTTCTCACTCATCACAGGATGTTCAGCAAAATAAAGGTCACAGAAGGGGTGTTGGACATCAACGAGCTCATACAGGAAAGAAACCATATTCATGCTCAGAATGTGGGAAATGTTTTACTTTTAAATCAGGTCTTGTTACACATCAAAGAACTCACACAGGGGAGAAGCCATTTTCATGCTCAGAATGTGGGAAATGTTTTACTCAGCAATCACATCTTGCTGTACATAAAAGAACTCACACAGTGAAGAAGCTATTTTCATGCTCAGAATGTGGGAAATATTTTAGTGAGAAACCAAGGCTTGTTAAACATCAAAGAATTCACACAGGGGAGAAGCTATTTTCATGTTCAGAATGTGAGAAGTGTTTTACTAATAAATCATACCTTGTTGTACATCGAAGAACTCACACAGGGGAGAAACCATTTTCATGTTCAGAATGTAGGAAGTGTTTTATTGACAAATCAAATCTTGTTCAACATCAAAAAAACTCACACAGGGGAGAAGCCATTTTCATGTTCAGAATGTGGAAAATGTTTTACTGAGAAATCAAGTCTTCTTTATCATCAAAAAACTCACACAGGAGAGAAGCCATTTCCATGTTCAGAATGTGGAAAATGTTTTATTCAAAAATCACATCTTGTTAAACATCAGAGAACTCATACAGGTGAGAAGCCATTTTCATGTTCAGAATGTGGAAAATGCTTTACTTGCAAATCAGGTCTTGTTACATGTAAGAACTCACACAGGGGAGAAGCCATTTTCATGTGCAGAATGTGGGAAATGTTTTACTGAGAAATCAAATCTTAAAAAACATAAGAATTCACACAGGAGAGAAGACAATTCAGAGCAATAAATGACGCAGATAACACATCTATATATTAACCATGTACATAGGATATCTGACATTTATATATATATATCTCATATACTGCAGGGTCTCAAACTGGCAGCCCTCCAGATGTTGCAAAACTTCATTTCCTAGCATGCCTGTGAGGGAAGTTAGCTTGTTATACATTTTTATATAACCTTCTATAATAATCCTTTATATGATAATACGCCATTTTGTATATCATCAGCCATGTTGTCTATAGTCCACCATCTTGTCTATGTTCCTTCATTATGAACTGAGTGTGAATTTTACCAGAATTATAACCAGGAAACTTGTAAACAAGAACCACAACTGCTGAGCGTACAGAAAACTCCAAGGCTACTGAGTCTGAAGACGTTCACACTTCCCGTCCTTCCTACTTAGAGATAAGACGCCTGTTTGTAACCAGGTATCATTGGGCAGTTTGCCGTCCTTTCATCTTTGCCTATAAGAATTCTGCTGTATGTAGTAAACGTCAGAAGACGCTGTATACAGATCCCAGTCTGTGTCATTTCTTCCAATCTATCAGGCCTGATTGATAAAACATTTCAAATTTGGCCTCGAACAGCAAATGTACCTGAAGGAATTGGTTAAATTCCTTAACATGGCCGACAACGGTTATCTGTAGCCAACGGCTGTCCGGGCATGTCCTGGCATGCTGGGAGTTATACAACATCTGGAGGGCCACAAGTTTGAGACCCCTGATATACTGCATCTCCAAACGTGTTACCAATTGTTAATAAAAGTTTTCTTTCTTATATTATTTATTATTCTTATATTCATCTCCGCACACTGGACTTATAATAAATGTAATATTGTCCCTGACGTTGTTTATAGGGAATATAACGCGTCAGGTTCTTAAATCTTAATATTTAACCCTTCAGGACCCCCCCCCCCCAAAAAAAAAAAAAATCCCGCTGACCCCCTAATAGGTCCTCAAGGGTCCGCATTTGTCCCCCTTTATTTTTTTCTTATAATGGTGTGTGATTTCTAATCACACACCGTTATATATAAATTATACCAAACAAATTAACTACACACTTCCCTGATAAGACCTCTGGGGGTATTTTTTTCTCTGGGTCATGGGTCACTGAGTCACTATTATCGGGGACTTTTTTATGTTGCCTCTCTCCCCACCTGAGCGGCGCATTTGAAGCAACAGGTTAGGGACGGCCACACACATCACATTCCCAGAATGATGACTCAGAGCATAGGGTTTGGGGCGGGCATATTTTTTAGTTTTGGCTATGCTCTAGGTCATCAATCTGGGAACATAACAACCTATTTTGTAATTTTACGTCCCACTGTACCCCAATTTAGTAACTCAGTGTACCCCATGTAATGTTCCTTGAGGGGGGGTCCCACTCTTCTGGCTCCATAGGCAGCTATGTAAATGCTCGAGGCCCCTGACTGTGCTCCTGCTCCTCCAAGACCTGGTGTGCACCCGCAGAGCTGTTTATGTCCTAATATGAGGTATTTTCTTACTCCAAAGAAATGTATGTACAAATGTACAGTGACATTTTATCCTATTACCACTTGTGAAAATGAAAAATTTGGGGTAACCCCAGCATTTTAGTGTAAAAAATGAAATTTTTCCTTTTCACATCCCATTATAATGAACATTTATCAAACACCTGTGTGGTGTTAAGGCTCACTGTACCCCTTGTTACATTCCTTGAGGGGGTTTAGTTTCCAGAATAGTATGCCATGGGTTTTTTTTTTTTTGCTGTTCAAAAGCCAAATGTGACTCCTTCTCTTCTGAGCATTGTAGTGCGCCCGCAGAGAACTTTTTTTTATTATTCTTTATTTTTCTCTTTTCTTTTCGTATATACATAAAACATAAACATATTGGCATAAAATTGTAGGATTATACATTTACAAATTTGGGCAACAAAAGTTTAAAGAAAAAGAACGAAGAGAACAGGGGAAAAAGCAAGAAAGGGAAGGGGAGAGAGAAAGAGGAAGAAGAAAAAAAAAGGGGGGGGGGAGACGGAGTTATTAAGATCTAAATTCAAGCCAATTTGCCCATATAGAAGTAAATCTTGACAATTGGTTATTAGCAGAAGCAATGGATTTTTCCATACTATAATGATAGTGGATTTTATTGATAATATACTGAAGGTCAGGTGTTTCTACGCTTTTCTATTTTAGTGCCACTGCCGCTCTGGCAGCTGTGAGAAAATGTCCCACTATAACCGCATCTGCAAAATGGACCTCCTCGAGGCCCAGGTTCAGTAATGCCACTTCTGGGCCCCAAGGGGGAGTGTAGCCTATAATTGTACGCAGAGTAGAGTACACTTTACACCAAAAGGGTTGTATCCCTCTACAATCCCACCATATGTGAATCATATTGCCTTCTCCTTCATTGCAGCGCCAGCATATGTTAGATTGGCCTGGGAACATTTGTGCCAGTTTATACGGTGTTAAATACCATCTATATAGAATTTTTTGAGCTATTTCTAAATGAGAAATATTATGGGAGATCTTAATATTCAGACTTTATATTCTGCCCACAGAGAACTTGACGTCTACACATGGGGTATTTCCATACTCAGAAGAGAAGGGGTTACAAATTTTGGGGGGCATTTTCTCCTATTACCCCTTGTAAAAATAAAAAATTTGGGGAAAAACCAGCATTTTAGTGAAAAGAAATTCCTAAATGTGACATGCCCCCCAAAAACCATTTCAGAAAAACACTCTCCAAAATCCCATTGTCGCTCCTTCCCTTCTGAGCCTTGTAGTGCACCCACAGAGGACTTGACATACACAAATGAGGTATTTCCTTACTCGAGAGAAATTGGGTTACAAATTTTGGGGGATTTCTCTCCTTTTACCCCTTGTAAAAATTCAAAAACTTGGTCTACAAGAACATGTGAGTGTAAAAAATGAAGATTTTAAATTTTCTCCTTCACTTTGCTGCTATTCCTGTGAAACACCTAAAGGGTTAACACACTTACAGAATGCCATTTTGAATACTTTGAGGAGTGCAGTTTTTATAATGGGGGTCATTTATGGGGTATTTGTAATATCAAAACTGAACTGGTCCCTGAAAAATTCTAATTTTGAAAATGTTGTGAAAAATTGGAAAATTGCTGCTATACTTTGAAGCCCTCTGATGACTTCCAAAAGTAAAAACATGTCAACTTTATGATGGAAACATATAGTAGACATATTGTATATGTGAATCAATATATAATTTATTTGGAATATCCATTTTCCTTATAAGCAGAATCAGAATGAAAAGTAAAAGCATCCCAGTTATTAATACTTAAAGTGACAGTGGTCAGATGTGCAAAAAATGCTCCCGTCCTTAAGGTCAAAATGGTCTGAGTCCTTAAGGGGTTATAATGCATCAGCTGGGGACTCTATATGACAATATGACGGTGAGCCACCTCAGTGGATTCCTCCTTGTCTACAGTCAAATGGTGCGGTGGAAATGTCCAACCTAGACACTGTGTATCCTCATCTCTGTCTTTGTCCCCCTCCTGCTATGCAGAAGGATAGCACTAGCCACAAGGAGAGCCAAGCTTTAGAGTGTGTTGCCAAGGTGGTGGAGGTGGAATCGGTGGCCGAGCTTAGAACTCGCAGGACTGTTGGTGGTAGGTGTGATGAGGATAATTTAAGGTGTCATAATGGCTATGCTGAGGGCAAGCAAGGAGCCCAAGAAGTTTATGAAGAAAGAAGTAGTTTGGATGAAGAGGAGTTTGTTTTTGAGGATATTGTGTGGGAGAAGACATGGGAACCAGTTGAGGAGGAGTTGACGTGTTCAGAGCAGGATGGTTGTGGCAGTATCAGAGAAGAAAAGCATAGTCAAAGTAGGTGGTAAAAACTGTGAAATGTAACAGATGT
Source organism: Hyla sarda (assembly GCF_029499605.1). NCBI lineage: Eukaryota > Metazoa > Chordata > Amphibia > Anura > Hylidae > Hyla > Hyla sarda. Next base: position 460,616 of record NW_026607590.1, on the reverse strand, counting down.
AGGGCTGCTGTTCTGATGAGCTCAGGTGACACAGACGCTGCTGCATGTGTAGGTTCTATAAAACACCTTCCAGAGGAGGAGCACAGTCAGGTGGAGCAGTCACTGCCCGGTATTCTTTTCTACCTTACCAGATGAAGATAACATGGTACTATGTCATCTGTACATACAGAGAGTAAGCCGTGGCCAGGGTCCGAGTGTAAGAACTACGTCTCTATGTAGCCATATGGAGTGTCACCACATGGGACAGTCAAGACTGTATCAGTTGGAGAATCTATGTCCTCCAGACAACAGTATTTACCCTGTTGTACTGCGCCTTAATTCGTACCTGGTCAAGCTGTTGGTAGGTGTTCCCGCACCATCTTGTTGACTCCACGGCCTTCAGGCTTCTGTGAGCAGAACAATGCATGCTACCGTAGATACATGGAGTAGTAGCTATGGCCAAGGCCAATACATGGCCCAATGTTTCAACATCCTGCAGAATGAGGCTTCACTGTAACAAGGCCAGGTAATTTTGGTGACCACCACCACAGTTGCACCAATCAAGTTGAACTGCTTACACCACCCACCTATCCTCCCCCTCATGCGGGTCCTCCTCTTCCACAAACATCTTGCATCACCCCACAGGGAAGAGCGTATCTTATCCCCCTCCCTCCTTTCATCACTGCATAATCAAGCGCTGCCATGTTGTGTTACATCTGCTGAGCCTGGGAAACACACAGGAAGTTTTATCACACTGGCTCTTTGGTCGTGATCTGACATTAAGAAACGTGGTCGCTGATAACAGCACAAACATCATCAAGGCGCTGCGTCTAGGTGGTATGACTAACTATCCCTGTTTGGCACAAGTGCTAAATCTTGTCGTGAAGTCTTTCTTGAAACTTTGTGGCAGAAAGTGTGCATTCAGTTCAGCCATTCCTATGCTCTTAACCCCTTAAGGACGCAGGGTGTACCCGTACGCCCCCGTTCCCGAGTCCTTAAGGACTCAGGGCATATAGGTACGGACCGTACCTCTGTGTGTGGCCTGCCCCACCACTGATCAGTGGTTTTTGTTTTTTTGGGTTCAGGAGGATGCTTTTTTTGGGGGGGGGGTTAATAATTTTTTTTATTTTTTTTTATTTTTTTGTGTGTTTTTTTGTGTGGGGGGTCTGTGTACGTGCCACCAGCCACTGTTCTTGACTGAGTGGCCTGACCCCCCACTGACTTCTGCACTCCCTGCCCCCATCAAGCACTAATCAGTGTGCATACCACTGATTATGTAAACGCTTTTTTTGGCGAAGGTTTTTTTTTTATTTAGTTTTATTTTATATTTTTATATTTTTGTTCTTAGGGCGGGTTAGGGTAGCACCACACTACATGCAGCACACACACCAATAAAGTTTTTCCCCACACATATACACTTCATCCACCATTAGAGTAGGGAAATGGCCCGCAGGGCATTTTCAGCAGAGGAGGCATATGCCTCACTTGCCTCCGACACTGAAAGCGCCTCAGAGGACAAGGAAGACCCCCCTTCCTTATTTCCACATCCTCCTCATCATCTAGTTCTGATGATGAGCCACCAAGGTGACGGAGACGCCGCCATGCTAGGCCGCAAACCTCCTCTGCTCCTGACCCTGTGCCCCATTCTAGTATGAGTCCCCCTGGTGCTCATACTAGTTAAGCCCCAAAGCCAAGTTCACTGGTGCCTGGTACCGGTGAACTTGTCTGGACTAGATACAGTAGTGATATAAAAAATATAAATTTCGTTAAATACAATTTTTTCCAAAAACATTTTTATACATTTTTAAACAGAGATGAATTTATGTGGGTGGGCAGGGAACTAAAAATGTTGCCGACAATAACAAAAAATTTAGAAAGGGGCCATTTAAATGTAAGTATTACATATAAGTTTTTAATAGTAATGTATTTGAATAATGTGTTTAATAAAGTGTGTGTTTTTAACTTTTTTATCCTTAATTGTTTAGGTAGTACTACTACTCCCAGCATGGAACAGACTGTTCTATGATGGGATTAGTAGTACCTGTACTAATAGACAGATCGCCCCATGCAGCACTTCTGACACCCAATGGGATCGTCTTATCAATTGCAGAGATGCAGAGCGGCTTTCTCCTGCGCTGGCTTCTCCGCACTATACTCCGGCCGGCCAGTGATGTGAATAGAATATCACTCATTCATATTTCCCGCTGAGAGCTGTGATTGGCTGCAGCCATCCGGCCAATCACCACTCTGGGCGGAAAATATTCACATCACTGGCCGGCCGGAGTATAGTGCGGAGATGCCAGCACAGGAGAAAGCTGCTCCGCATCTCTGCAAAAGATAGGATGATCGCATTGGGTGTCAGAAGTGACACCCGCTGTGATCTGACCTTAACTGCAGGTACTACTACTCCCAACATGGAGCACACTCTGCTCCATGCTGGGAGCTGCAGTACCTGCATTAATAGTCAGATTGCAACAGATGTCAGAAGTGACACTCGGGCCATCTGTCTTTAACTACAGATACCTCAACTCCCAGCATGGAGCAGAGTGTGCTCAATGTTGGGAGCAGTAGTACCTGCAGTAAAAGACAGATCGCAGCAAGTGTCACTCCTGACACCTGTTGTAATCGTCCTGATGTGAATTTCGGGACTCATCTGTGCTTGTGGCTACAGAGCCAGGAGAACAGCTGATGCTGAGCAGTAGATATATACATTGTATATATACTGCCCAGCAAGAACTTACAGTGGGCCTGCAATGGGTATACAGTATACACATTGCTGGCTCACTTAATCCCTTGCTGGGCTGTGCGCTATGCACCAGCCCAGCAAGGAAAAAGTTAACTTACACTGCTGGACAGTGTAGGTTAACCCTTTGAGCAGTATACAGAATATACAGCTATCTATAGATAGCTGTATATAGTGTATACAGAAGATGAAGTCCCCTTACCTCCCTCCAGTCCTGGCTTGTTCCGTGTAGCTCCGCCCCTAGAGATGACATCATTAGGGGGTGGAGCTTCAAACAGGAGCCAGGTTGGTAAGTTTGAGGCTTTGTTCACATTGTATGTTTTGTATAATGTGGACACACCCTCTGGCAGTGTCTTCCCAGACAAGGAGACTCAAGCTGTTGCTAAACTACAACTCCCAGCATGCCCAGATGCTGGGAGTTGTAGTTTTGCAACAATTGGAGGCTACCTGTTCGGGTAGACATTGCATTATGGACGCTCTCCCCAGCGGAGAGCGCCAAAAATGTACCAACCAATTTTTGGTGTTTTTTTTTTTTTCGTTTCAAATCCGTGTATGCAGAGGATTACGGCAGATTCGGTGGATTACGGCGGATGAACTGGTTTTCTTTTCTTTTAATACAATGGCTAGCAAGGACTGTGGGAGAGTGTTTTTTTAAATAAAATAATTTTTCCAATGTGTCCTGTTTTGTTTTTTTTTATTATTGAATTTTCAGGTTGAGTAGTGGAGGCTGTCTTATAGACGGAGTCCATTACTAAGCCGGGGCTTAGCGTTAGCCCCAAAAACAGCTAGCACTAACCCCCATTTATTACCCCGTACCCACCGCCACAGGGGTGACGGGAAGAGCCGATACCAACAGGCCAGGAGCATCAAAAATGGTGGTCCTGGGCCTAGGTGGTAACAGGCTGGCGTTATTTAGGCTGGGGAGGGCCAGTAGCAATGGTCCTCACCCAAGGTTGGCGAGGACCATTGTTACTGGCCCTCCGCAGCCTAAATAACGCCAGTCTTTTACCACCTAGGCCCAGGAGTGCCATTTTTGACGCTCCGGGCCTGTTGGTACCGGCTCTTTGTGTCACCCCTGTGGCGGTAGGTACTTGGGTAATAATTGGGGGTTATCGCTAGCTATTTTTGGGGCTAACGCTAAGCCCCAGCTTAGTAATGGATTCCGTCAATAAGACGGCTTACACTACTAAGCCTGAAAATTCTATAGAAAAATAAAATAAAAAACAAGACACATTGGAAAAATTAGCCCTCCTATAAAGTGAACAGACCCTTCTGCCAGTGTCCTCCCAGATAGGGAGACTCCTGCTGTTGCTAAATCACAACTCATGCTGGGAGTTGTAGTTTTGCAAAAATTGGAGGCTCCCTGTTTGGGGGTGACATTTCATTATGAGCGCTCTTCCCAGCGGAGAGCGCCAAAAATGTACTAACCAATTTTTTGTGGGTTTCTTTTTCTTCTCATTTCAGATCCATGTATGCAGAGGATTACTGTGGATTCAGTGGATTACAGCGATGAACTAGATTTTTTGTAAAAAATTTTTTTTTAAATTCATTTTATTAAAAGAAATTTGGTGGATTACAGCGATGAACTAGATTTTTTTTTTTTTAAAGAAACATTTTTTATTTTATTCATTTTATTAAAAGAAAAAAAATCTAGTTAATCGCGGTAATCCACCAAATCTGCCGTAATCCTCTGCATACACGCATCTGAAACAAGAAGAAGAAGAAAAAAAAAAGAATTGGTTAGTAAATTTTTGGCGCTCTCCACTGAGAAGAGCGCCCATAATGCAATGTTTTTTCAAACAGGGAGCCTTCAATTATTGCAAAGCTAAAACTCCCAGCATGAGTTGTGGTTAAGCAACAGCTGGAGTCTCCCTGTCTGGGAGGACACTGCCACAAGGGTCTGTTCACATTATACAAAACGTACAATGTGAACAGAGCCTAACACTTACCACTCTGCCTACCATCTGTAGCTAAACCCCATAATGATGTCATCACTAGGGGCGGAGCTACATTGACCCCCACAGGGAGTGAGGGAGGTAAGGGGATCTTCTCTTCTGCATACACTATATACAGCTATCTATAGATCGCTGTATATCCTGTATACCGCCCAAAGGGGCTATAGGAGCAGGGAGTCCTCTATCAGTCTGGTGACAGGATTCCCGGCTCCTGTATAATATACACGTGTACACTATGTCCCCTGTATACTATATGGCGGGGGAGGTGAGTAGTGACGCTATACATCACTCATCACCTCCTTACACTCCATGGAGCGAGTGCTCAGCATCCGACCCACAGAGCGGTACCTGAAGACAGTAAAAAAAAACAACTGCCAAAATGCAGGAAAAAGCTGTGACAGTTTTTCTGATGTTTTTGCTGCTGTTTTTTAAGGTGTAAAAAAAAACAAAAAACAAGTGTAAACTTCTCCTTAGTCATACAACGTTTAGACTGAATTTCTCCAGTTAAATAGGGGAAATGAGCCAGGGAGATGGAAAACACCTGCGCCAGGTCATTTAACCCCTCACATTATTAGAAATACCGTAGTATACATAATAGAAGAGAAAACCATCTATAACATATGACTAAAGTGCAGGAAGAAATGAGTGGTGTAATAAGGATCCGCTCTTATATTCAGCCCATTCAGGACCCGTGTACAACAGTCATGATCCACAATATCTCCGGGGATAATACTTTTTGTGTAAAGTCTGACTCGTTCTATTCCCTGGCCAAAGAAAGCAAAACTAATCCTAAATATTTTTTAAGATATATACATACAAAAAAAACAAGGACAGAGCATGTAGGACCCCTTAATAATGATAATGGGGAGGTTGTCACGGGCGATCAAGAGAAGGCGGAGCTACTGAATGGGTTCTTTAGTTCTGTATACACTATGGAAAAAGGAGCTGACATTGGCCAGGTCAGTGCTGGTAACACATCATGTACAGGTCAGTGCTGGTAACACATCATGTAATGTACTGAACAGGCTTAATGTAGAGATGGTACAAGGTAAGTTAAGTAAAGTAAATGTAAGCAAATCTCCAGGGCCGGATGGACTACACCCAAGAGTTCTTAGAGAGGTAAGTTCAGTAATATCTGTACCCCTGTTCATGATATTAAGAGATTCTCTGGTGTCTGGTATTGTGCCAAGGGGCTGGCGCAAGGCTAATCTGGTACCAATCTTCAAGAAGGGCTCTAGGTCTTCGCCAGGCAATTATAGACCGGTAAGTCTAACGTGCATTGTGGGTAAATTGTTTGAAGGACTTATAAGGGATTACATACAGGAATACATAGGGGATAATAGTATTATAAGTGATAGCCAGCATGGGTTTACTAAGGATAGAAGTTGTCAAACCAATCTAATTTGCTTTTATGAAGAGGTGAGTAGAAGCCTTGACAGAGGAATGGCTGTGTATATAGGAGGGGGGCTGTGTATATAGAGGGGGGCTGTGTATATAGAGGGGGGCTGTGTATATAGAGGGGGGCTGTGTATATAGAGGAATGGCTGTGGATATAGTGTTTCTGGATTTTGCCAAAGCGTTTGATACTGTCCCTCACAGACATCTGACAAGTAAGTTAAGGTGCTTGGGCTTGGAAACTTTAGTTTGTAACTGGATTGAACACTGGCTCATGGATCGTACCCAGAGAGTGGTGGTCAATGATTCGTACTCTGATTGGTCCCCGGTAATTAGTGGTGTCCCCCAAGGTTCAGTACTGGGCCCGCTGCTGTTTAATTTATTTATCAATGATATAGAGGATGGTATTAACAGCTCCGTTTCTATCTTTGCAGATGACACCAAGCTTTGTAGCACGGTACAGTCTATAGAGGAGGTGTATATAGTGGGGGGCTGTGTATATAGTGGGGGGGCTGTGTATATATAGAGGATGGTAATAACAGCTCTGTTTCTATCTTTGCAGATGACACAGGGGGGCTGTGTATGGTAATAACAGCTCTGTTTCTATCTTTGCAGATGACACAGGGGGGCTGTGTATATAGAGGATGTGTATATAGTGGGGGGCTGTGTATATAGAGGGGGGGCTGTGTATATATAGAGGATGTGCATAAGTTACAAGATGACTTGGATAGACTAAGTGTCTGGGCATCCACTTGGCAAATGAGGTTCAATGTGGATAAATGTAAAGTTATGCATCTGGGTACTAATAACCTGCAGCGTCGTATGTCTTAGGGGGGCTGTGTATATAGAGGGGGGCTGTGTATATAGAGGGGGGCTGTGTATACTAATAACCTGCATGCATTGTATGTCTTAGGGGGGATTAAACTGGCAGAGTCACTGGTAGAGAAGGATCTGGGTGTACTTGTAGATCACAGACTACAGAATAGCATGCAATGTCAGGCTGCTGCTTCCAAAGCCGGCAGGATATTGTCATGTATAAAAAGAGGCATGGACTCAAGGGACAGGGACATAATACTCCCCCTTTATAAAGCATTGGTACGGCCTCACCTGGAATATGCTGTTCAGTTTTGGTCGCCTGTTCATAAAAGGGACACTGCGGAGTTGGAAAGGGTGCAGAGACGCGCGACTAAACTAATATGGGGCATGGAACATCTTAGCTATGAGGAGCGATTAAAGGAGTTACAATTGTTTAGTCTTGAGAAGAGACGTTTAAGGGGGGATATGATAAAGGTATATAAGTATATAAATGGCCCATACAAAAAATATGGAGAAAAACTGTTCCAGGTTAAACCCCCCCCAAAGGACGAGGGGGCACTCCCTCCGTCTGGAGAAGAAAAGGTTTAGTCTAAAGGGGCGACACGCCTTCTTTACCGTGAGGACTGTGAATTTATGGAACGGTGTACCTCAGGAACTGGTCACGGCAGGAACAATTAACAGCTTTAAAACAGGGTTAGATACATTCCTGGAACAAAATAACATTAATGCTTATGCAGAATTATAAAACTACATCCCTTTCCCTTATCCCCTTACACCCTTCACTTCAATTCCCTGGTTGGACTTGATGGACGTCTGTCTTTTTTCAACCATACTAACTATGTAACTATGTAACTACTTGTAGTGCGGTTGCATTGTCTGAATGATATTGTGCACAGTGAGCGGACACTGCGGAGACATTTCCAATGTAAAGTATGGAAGAAATGTTTCCTAATTCTAACTATGAGAGGGGTAGTGGTACAACCGCCATATTGGAATTGGCAGTCAGTACATGAAATAAGGGAAATAACCCGTAGTGTATGACATCACCGTATTGTCCGGTGTTATTATATATTATGTAAATGAGCCCGTATGTCTTAGCCATGTGGGGACACGTTCGGGAGAAATAGAGAAAAGACTGGATGACAATAGGTGACCCAATGTGGGTGCACGTCTGGCCTCACATTTCTATCTACCAGTTAGGATATTATTATAGATTATGTGCCGGTGCCTCCTAAACATGGCGGATTTACCGGTTTTGGCGACTGCAGATAGACTATATTCAGCTCTCCTTGAGAGGAGGGTATGAATACTTTTTGGTGTGTGTGGATCTCTTTTCAGGTTGGCCTAAGGCCTATCCGGGGAGAAATGGCGATGTAAAGATGGCAGCAGGGCAGATTGTGAAGGATATGGTAGGTAGTTCCAGAAGTTATCGATAGTGATGGAGGTCGCACTTTACTGGATGAATTATGATGCAGGTAATAGGAGCAGGTTATGGATTTATTGGGACAGAACATTGATCCAGGGATTTATTCTGATATTTTGGGAAGGAATTTTTCCCCCGTCATGGGGCAATGGGAATCAGCCTCATAAGGGTTTTTTTTTCCTTCCTCCGGGTCAGCACAGTAGGGACACAATAGGGATATGGATTGACCTTTATGGACTCTGGTCTTTTACAACCTTATGAACGATGTTATGAAGAAGCAGCGGGTTGTCTCCTTATGGGGGGACACTTTTTGGTTGTGCTCCTAGAACAAGGTTGTACTGTCCACAGCTACTGCAGATGTAACACAGTCACCTATCTAGCTATGTGCGGCCGTACACAAGCGCGTACAACAAGCGCATACACAAGTCTTTATTCTATTCCAGATGGTAAAACTCCTGATATAGATCCTGGAGATCGGGTGGTGATAAAGAGACACAAAGAGTCCTGAATCCATCCTCCTGGTCTTGTAGTATATAATGCTCGGCCTAGAAGTAAATGGCCTGTGGTAAAATCAGAGGCATTAATCCCACTTCTATTGTTATCTGATATACAAACTAATAGAAATGCAGCTCTAAAGAATAGGGTCGCTCGAAATTATTAGCTGTATAACCATGGCCGTGAAGAAGTAGAGAACCTGGGTTGTTTTAAAGTGGAACTCCACTGCCCTAGTCTTAGGAACATATAGATCCAAATGCTGTGTGCGAGCTGCGGGGGTGGTGATGTCACGAACATGCCCCTCTTGACGTCACACCAAGCCCTCTCAATGCAAATCTATGGGAGGGGGTGTGGCATGACATCACAACCCTCCCAGCCCACACCCAGTGTTGGGAAATAAATGTTCTGAACGCTGGGGCAGTGGAGTACCTCTTTAATCTACATCCATACAGACAGACAGCCTCCGGCATCAAGCAAGTTGTAAGCGGTGATTGGCGGTCATGGCTTTTGGAGCTTCTCCCTGATTGGTTGAGGAATATCTTCTCCTGGTTGAAGGGACTCATAGCTATAGTGATGGGACTGATTGTATTTATACTCGTAGGTTACTGTACTATAATAAATCTGCTGCTGGGGGCTCCGCAGAGATACTAAATCAACAAGCTATCGATTAAATAATACAAACATCGGAAACAATGAACATTACTATGAATGGACGGCACCAGGAGATGAGGAGATCCCAAATCCTTCTATAAAAATGTATTTGTTACATAGTTAGTATGGTTGAAAAAAGACAAACGGCCATCAAGTTCAACCAAGGAATTGAAGGGAAGGGGTGTGGGGCGATATTGGGGAAGGGATGTGATTTTATATTTCTGCATAAGCATTTGTTATTTTGTTCTAGGAATTTATCTAACCCTGTATTAAAGCTTTCAACTGTTCCTGCTGTGACCAGTTCCTTAGGTAGACTGTTCCATAAAGGCGTGTCGCCCCTTTAGACCAAACCTCTACTTCTCCAGACGGAGGGAGAACCACCTTGTCCAAATGTAATTCTTTTAACCTTTCCTCATAGCTGAGATGTTCCGGCCCTTTATTAGTTTATTCGCGCGTCTCTGCACCCTTTCCAGCTCCACAATGACCCTTTTATGGACTGTGTCCAAAACTGAACAGCATATTCCAGGTGAGGCCGTACCAATGCTTTATAAAGGGGGAGTATTATGTCCCTGTCCCTTGAGTCCATGCCTCTTTTGATACATGACAATATCCTGCCGGCTTTGGAAGCAGCAGCCTGACATTGTGCTATTCTGTAGTCTATGATCTTCAAGTCACCCAGATCCTTCTCTACCAGTGATTCTGCCAGTTTATCCCCTAAGACATTTGTTGCATGCAGATGTTTAGTACCCAGATGCATAACTTTACATTTATCCACATTGAACCTCATTTGCCAAGTGGATGCCCAGACACTTAGTCTATCCAAGTCATCTTGTAACCTATACACATCCTCTATAGACTGTACCTTGCTACAAAGCTTGGTGTCATCTGCAAAGATAGAAACAGAGCTGTTATTACCATCCTCTATATACACAGCCCCCCTCTATATACACAGCCCCCCCACTATATGCACATCCTCTATAGACTGTACCGTGCTACAAAGCTTGGTGTCATCTGCAAAGATAGAAACAGAGCTGTTAATGCCATCCTCTATATCACTGATAAATTAACAAGAGCGGGCCCAGTACAGAACCTTGGGGTCACCACTAATAACCGGGGAACAGAGTATGAATCATTGACCACCACTTTCTGGGTACAATCCTTTAGACAGTTTTCAATCCAGTTACAAACTAAAGTTTCCAAACCAAAAGACCTTAACTTACCTGTCAGACGTCTATGGGACGATTAGCAAAATCCAAAAATACTATATCCACAGCCATTCCTCTGTCAAGGCTTCTACTCACATCTTCATAAAAGCAAATTAGGTTGGTTTGAGTTCTCTCTGTTACATTCAGTGCTCCGGACAGACAAGCTGACCATGAGCGCTTTTCTTCTCTGTCCTCCTCAGCTGGCGGGGCTGGGATTCGCATTGTGGCACATGCCCGCTTGTGAATCCCAGCCTGTCACTCACCTCCGCTCTCTGCTGTCCCTTCATGCTCTCACAGTGGCGGCGCATGTGCTTCAGCCTCGTAGGGCACTCGTGCGCCGGTGCTCTTGAATTTAAAGCGCCCCCCACTCACTGCCGGATCTTTGTTTGCCATTATGCCTTAGAGAAACCGTTCTGTCTTTGCCATACCGTGTTCCTGACCTTTTGTTCCGTGACCTGACCTTGCTCCAGTGCCACCTGCCTATTGACCTCTTGCCACGTTCCTGACCACTCACCTGTGCTGCCAGCCCTGACCTTCGGCTATCCTGACCACGAGTTGCCGTATGCCTCCTGTACCACGTTACATCTCAGCAACCTGTGAATACGAGTCATGCCAGGGGTAGCTAGCTGGGTGCCGCCTGCCGCAGCAAGTCCATCCCCATTGTGGCGGGCTCTGGTGAATGTCAGCGGCACCTTAGACTCTGCTCCCTGGCACGGCCCACGTAATCTTCCACATAGGCCCTGAGGATCCACTACTGCCGTGTTTCACTATCCTTAGTAAACCCATGCTGGCTATCACTTATAATACTATTATCCCCTATGTATTCCTGTATGCACTAAGAGAAGGACATTGGGGGAGATTTATCAAAACCTGTCCAGAAGAAAAGTTGCCCAGTTGCCCATAGCAACCAATCAGCTTGCTTCTTTCATTTTTAACAAGGCCTCTGCAAAATGAAAGAAGCGATCTGGGTGGTTGCTATGGGCAACTGGGTAACTTTTCCTTTGCACAGGTTTTGATAAATCTTCCCCATTGTCTTCACTAACTTAGAGAATAGTGGTTTTCCTGCTCACCGGTTCGGTTTGTTAGAAGTTATACTGTGGGAATTTACCTAAAGTGAGACCATTAAAAGGGACACTCCACTGCTAGACATCTTATCCCCTATCCAAAGGATAGGAGATAAGATGTCTGATCACGGGGATCCCGCTACTGGGGCTCTCTGCGATCTCCCGCAGCACCGGGTGTTCTAAACAAACACCGGGTTCCTGCAGCAGTGGTCATGATGTCATGCCATGCCTCCTCCATTCATGTATATGAGAGGGGGTGTGACACGGCTGACATGCCCCCTCCCATTGACATGAATTGTGGGGAGTGGCGTGACATCACGATCACAACCTCCGACAAAATATTCAGAACGCTGGAGCACCAAAGTACCCCTTTAATGGAACTGGGAGGAACATGACCTATGGATGGAAATGTGAGAGAATATGTGTTATCCAGTTATGTTGTTCCAGGCGCCATGAGCTTTAAATGACCAAATGACGTCTAACAATTCCTTTCCTTGAACGGAGAGCGCACAGCTGGCTTCAGCCCCTCAGAGATCTGGGAACCAACCATAGAGCCAACCTGGTTAATTCTTCTCCACACTTCAGCCGAATACAACTTGTTCTTCCCTCTATAACCTAAGGAAGGACCCTGTGTAGAGTAGGAGACCCGACTAATCTAACACCTATAGGATCAGAATGTCCTAAAAGCCAGAAGATAGAAGTGATTTTATATGTCTAATCTGCTCATGTCCTGTTACCTTGTAGCCATATATGAGACTCTTTTCCTCCCATGTAAAATTATAGAGATGACATCGCTGGATCGGTGACTATGTTATAAAAGGAAAACTCCCCCCCCCCCCCCCCCAATGTCTCTTTTATTGTTAACAAAAGATTTTTTTTAAAGTAAAAAATAATTGCTTCTTTTTATTTAAATGTATTTTTATCACATCATGTATAACAATAATTACATTCTATGTTAATAACCCATAACATCCCAACCTCCCCCCCCCCTCCCATAAAGAGAGACCGAAGAGGAAAGAAAAAATGATTTTAATAAACTTTTAATGCTGTTTTAATCTGTCCATTTCTCCCATGTCTCCACCAGTCTTTTCCCTTCCCTAGCGGATCCTTTGTTTGCCAGTAACTCATATCTCTTTATTTATTAGATTTATCCAAGTCCTTATATCTGGGACCTCTGAAAGCCACAATCTTAGAATTAATAATCTAGCAGAAAAGAGGAATTTCAAGCAAAGTTCTGAATTCTTATTTATTTCCGTATTATCTCCCAAAATAGCTACCTCAAATTTAAATGGTATATCTATCCCCAATCTCTTTTTAAGTTATTGATATATCCTTTCCCTATATTTCTGAATTTTTCTGCACGCCCAAATAATATGGGTGTAATCTGCCTCATTTAGCTGGCATCTTGGGCATTCTGCGTCAAGTCTATACCCAAATCTCACCAAGTCAACCGGAGCCAGGTGAGGTTTCCACAAAATGTTCCACTGGATAAATCTGTGATCCCTATTAATTGAAACCCTATTAACATTCTTAAACACAGGACCCCAAAAATTTTCATTTTTACGCTGAAATTGATTTATCCACCTCCCTTCTACTCTATGTAAATTCTCTTTGTTTATTTCCACCAATATTTTTTGGTATATTTGGGTCATATCTTTTTTATTATAGAACCCATTCACCAAAAATTCAATAATATTATGTGAATCAACCTGAAAGTGTTGTATCTACAGTGCATTTATACATGTGATATACAGTGCATAGTGAAAGTATTCGGCCCCCTTGAACTTTTCGACCTTTTGCCACATTTCAGGCTTCAAACATTAAGATATAAAACTGTAATTTTTTGTGAAGAATCAACTACAAGTGGGACACAATCATGAAGTGGAACAAAATTTATTGGATATTTCAAACTTTTTAAACAAATAAAAAACTGAAACATTGGGCGTGCAAAATTATTCAGCCCCTTTACTTTCAGTGCAGCAAACTCTCTCCAGAAGTTCAGTGAGGATCTCTGAATGATCCAATGTTGACCTAAATGACTAATGATGATAAATAGAATCCACCTGTGTGTAATGAAGTCTCCTTATAAATGCACCTGCACTGTGATAGTCTCAGAGGTCTGTTTAAAGTGCAGAGAGGCTGGTCCGAGATACTGTTGTGGAGAAGTTTAAAGCCGGATTTGGATACAAAAAGATTTCCCAAGCTTTAAACATCCCAAGGAACACTGTGCAAGCGATAATATTGAAATAGAAGGAGTATCAGACCATTGCAAATTTACTTTCAGCTCATACAAGGAGAAAACTGACCAGAGATGCAGCCAAGTGGCCCATGATCACTCTGGATGAACTGCAGAGATCTACAGCTGAGGTGGGAGACTCTGTCCATAGGACAACAATCAGTCGTATACTGCACAAATCTGCCCTTTATGGAAGAGTGGCTAGAAGAAAGCCATTTCTTAAAGATATCCATGAAAAGTGTTGTTTAAAGTTTGCCACAAGCCACCTGGGAGACACCAAACATGTGGAAGAAGGTGCTCTGCTCAGATAAAACCAAAATCCAACTTTTTGGCAACAATGCAAAACGTTATGTTTAGCGTAAAAGCAACACAGCTCATCACCCTGAACACACCATCCCCACTGTCACACATGGTGGTGGCAGCATCATGGTTTGGGCTTTTCTTCAGCAGGGACAGGGAAGATGGTTAAAATTGATGGGAAGATAGATGGAGCCAAATACAGGACCATTCTGGAAGAAAACCTGACGGAGTCTGCAAAAGACCTGAGACTGGGACGGAGATTTTTCTTCCAACAAGACAATGATCCAAAACATAAAGCAAAATCTACAAAGGAATGGTTCACAAAAAAGCATATCCAGGTGTTAGAATGGCCAAGTCAAAGTCCAGACCTGAATCCAATGGAGAATCTGTGGAAAGAACTGAAAACTGTTGTTCACAAACGCTCTCCATCCAACCTCACTGAGCTCCAGCTGTTCACAAACGCTCTCCATCCAACCTCACTGAGCTCCAGCTGTTCACAAACGCTCTCCATCCAACCTCACTGAGCTCCAGCTGTTTTGCAAGGAGGAATGGGCAAAAATTTCAGTCTCTTGATGTGAAAAACTGATAGAGGCATACCCCAAGTGACTTACATGTGTAATCGCAGCAAAAGGTGGCGCTACAAAGTATTAACTTAAGGGGCTGAATAATTTTGCACGCCCAATTTTTCAGTTATTTATTTGTTAAAGTTTGAAATATCCAATAAATTTCGTTCCACTTCATGATTGTGTCCCAATTGTTGATTCTTCACAAAAAATTTAAGTTTTATATCTTTATGTTTGAAGCCTGAAATGTGGCAAAAGGTCGAAAAGTTCAAGGGGGCCGAATACTTTCACTATGCACTGTATTTGATAATATCTGAATCTATAGGATTCACCGATATTACATCTTACTTTTAATTCTACAAAAGTGCACGTTTTCCCTTTCACAAAAAAGTGTTCAATTAATCTTACCCCGACCTTAATCCAAGAACCACTATCTTGAAATTCATTAAATTCCTTCAACCTAGGGTTAAACCACACCGGTGTAAACCTAAGATTATTTCTTATATGACAAATTCTTTTAAAATTAACCCATATTTTCCTAAATAATTAGCATTGCGTGATAGTAACAAATCATCGTTACACCACAATAATATTCATATTGCCGCAATACAGAAATACAAACTCTAAATAATAAACTCTAGAAATAGATAGGAAAAGTAACAGATAAACCTGACGTCTAGCATAAACCGTAAAAATCAATTATCTAATTAAAAGGTTCTAAAAGTAATCTAAGGAGAACAAGTCTCCAAGGAATTACTTAAGAAATTTTGCCAATGGGGGGCGTGGCTTGGCGCTTGCCGGAGATGGCCGCTTGATCAGAGCGCTACGTGCACTGCTAGCGACTTAAGCGACTTAAGCGACTTACACCTCTCACAGTTCCTGCAAATTCAGCGAAAGTCTTACCCACTGACTCGCCATGTCATATAGGACCCGCAGGAGGCAAAACCGGGCTGACCGACTTCTACATTCAGGCTGATTTGAGCGGATCTCAAGATGGCGCCGGTGCGCGTTCTCCGGCGGGGCCAGGCTCTCCAGCGTCCCAGCACTGTGTGTACAGCACATCGGAGAGGCGGCAGAGGAGTGCTTCCGTGCCACCTTCACCTCCAGTGCCTGGCTTGGTCCCTGCTGCCCTGGATCCGAACTTTCCCGACAGTGCGAAGCGGCACTTGGGTGGAGGAACGTCCTTCCCGGCTACACTACCCTCCGGGAGCCCGGCGAAACAGAGACAGCACCTGCAGGGAGAAGAAGATCTCCCCCCTGACACTGAGGTGAGCGACTCCTTATATGCAGTGGTGGACTGCCTGGCTAACCAGACCTCCTCTGATGCTCCGGTGACAGAGTTAACACTTAAGAATATGCTGGTGGCCCTGCATCATTCCATTCATTGTGATGTAGTACACTTGTTGAACCCAGTGAAACGGGACCTGGCTGAAGTGCAGTCTAGGATATTGCACGTTGAGACAAAGATGGGGGAACTGGTGCCCTCTCATAATGAACTGGTGGATGCTCATTACAAGCTAGAAGATGAAGTATCCTCTATTAAAGCAAAGATTGCCGACCTCGAAGACCGGTCACGCCGAAATAATGTTAAATTCTGAGGTATTCCTGGGACTGTACCACCTTCTGCGCTCAAACAGTATTTGCTGGACTTTATTCAATTGGTCCACATTGTACCCCTATTGATCTGACCATAGACAGGGCTCACAGGGTCCCTAGACCGAAGCACTTATCCGAGGATGTACCGCGTGATGTCTTGGCAAGGATTCACTATTTTCACGTTAAAGAACTAATGGCGGCTGCTCGAAAATCTGCGCCCTTGGCTGACAAATTTCGCAATGTTCTGCTGTTCACCGACCTGTCTGCTACGACTCTTCAACAGAGGCACCTTGTTGCTCCTATCACCACAGTGTTGCGTGAGGAAAACATCATGTACAAGTGGGGGTTCCCGGTACGCCTCCTTGTTCAAAGGGACAATACTATGCATGTTATCCGTAATTTGGAAGAGGGCTCCAGATTGCTGTTGAAGTGGAATCTACCCCTTCCTAAGGACCCTGCCTTTCTGGGCTCCCACACATGTTCCTCAGGACTGGAAAGTAGTGGGATCTGCTACTTGAGGGCTCGGCGGGTTCAGTGCCGACCTGATTGAGTGTCCTCTTCGGTGCAAGTGAACTGTGCTCCTACCCTTTTTGGTACCATCTGCTCAATGTGGCAGGTTTTCCAAACTTTGGACTTGCTGTTTCATTCCATGTTGTTTTTGTTATGTCTTTTCTCACCTTGTTCCTTTTCAGGTAGACCATCATCTCCTTATCCTTTAGTATTTGAGAATCCCTCACCTGCTAATGTCGGGTATGCTTCATATGCTGATGCATTTTATATTCTGATATCATGGTTTTGAGGTTTATTTCCATTAATGTGAATGGGCTTAATTGGGATTCATTGTGGAGGGAGGCTAAGAAGTTGAGGTGCGATATACTCTGTGCCCAAGAGACGCATTTATTAGTGAGTGATGCCCACAGACTCACAAACCGGTTCTTCCCCCATATATTTCAAGCTCATGCCCCTAAGAAAGTATGTGGTGTTATGGTGGCTCTTAAAAATACTGTAGCTTTTCAATTAGTGGACTCCTATGCTGACCCGAAGGGTCGTTTTCTCATTGTGGTGGCTTATCTCAACAACATTCTCTACACCATAGTCACATTATATGCCCCTAACCACGGCCAAATTAGTTTCATCCGTAAAGTGTTGCGCAGGGTGGAGTAGATGGGGAAGGGGAGAGTGGTGATTTGTGGGGATTTTAATGCGGTGGCTGACAAGGAGTGGGACTGCACCGGGATCACATGTACACTCGTCTGACCTTAGAGAGGTTATCTCTTCATCCTCTTACTATGATATATGGAGGGCTATGCATCCCTCAGTGAGGGACTACTCCCACCTCTCCTCTGCCCACAATAGTTACGCCAGATTAGATATGTTCTTAGTCGACAAAGCAGTTTTACTAGATACAGCCATAGAACTTAATACATGGTCAGACCACTCGCCCATCACTATGTCGATTAAGGAACAGGGCCGCCTCCCTCTCACATACCTATGGCGCACAAATTTATTCTTGCTTAACCATGCTACACATAACAATACACTATTGAGAGATTTGAGTTTTTCCACATTCATGCTAATGACCCCTCTTGCATTCACACAATCTGGAATGCCCACAAGGCCTTCATTAGGGGGTCCTTTATTAATCTTGGAGCCAGAGTTAAGAGGGAACGGGAAAAAGCTATGACCTCCTTGCTTTCTGAGATCAAGCAGGCAGAACTTACTAACCAACAGACACCTTCCCCTGTTACTATAGATAAGCTGAAGGCTCTGAGGACCTCTCTACAGGAACTCTTATTCATAGATTATGAGAAGAAGGCAAGGAAACTCAGGGCTTCGTATGACATGAACTCGGATAAGGCGGGGAGGCTATTGGCCTCTAGGCTCAAGGCCAAACATTGTAAATCCTCCATCCCATATTTGTGGGATCCGGCACACCGAGGGAAATTGACTGACCTCAGAGCAATAGCTAACAGATTTAAAGAAATTTTGCCATGTAACAAGTTTCTCAAATTTTGAACCGGGAACTTTTTTTGCACCGATGGTTTGAACTAAAATCTCTATAATCATAATGAGATGGGGGCGGGGACAACACTGACGCGTTACATTCCCTATATACAACGTCAGGGACAATATTACATTTATTATAAGTCCAGTGTGCGGAGATGAATATAAGAATAAATAATAAGAAAGAAAACTTCTTAAAAATTAATAACAAGTTTGGAGATGAAGCATATATTGTATAAATATATATGAGTATGTATTACTGTCAACTATCCTATGTACTTGATTAATATGTAGATGTGCGAGTTCTTTTATGTTTAATAAGATGTGATTGCATGGTTAAAACATTTCCCACACTTAGAACATGAAAATGGCTTCTTCCCTGTGGGAGTTCTTTGATGTTTAACAAGATTTGATTTCCCAGTATAACATTTCCCACATTCTGCACATTAAAATGGCTTCTCCCCTGTGTGAGTTCTTTGATGTTGAACAAGATTTGATTTCCCAGTATAACATTTCCCACATTCGGAACATGAAAATGGCTTCTCCCCTGTGTGAGTTCTTTGATGTACAACAAGAATTGATTTCAGGATAAAACATTTCCCACATTCTGAGCATGAAAATGGCTTCTCCCCTGTGTGAGTTCTTTGATGTCCGATAAGACTTAATTTCCGAGTAAAACATTTCCCACATTGTAAACATGAAAATGGCTTCTCTTCTGTGTGAATTATTTGATGTTTAACAAGATTTGCTTGCTGAGTAAAACATTTCCCACATTCTGAACATGAAAATGGCTTCTCTCCTGTGTGAATTCTTTGATGTTTAACAAGATTTGATTGCTGAGTAAAACATTTACCACATTCTGAACATGAAAATGGCTTCTCTCCTGTGTGAGTTCTTTGATGTTGAACAATAATTGATTTCAGAGCAAAACATTTCCCACATTCTGAACATGAAAATGGCTTCTCTCCTGTGTGAGCTATTTGATGTTGAATAAGATTTGATTTCGTATTAAAACATTTCTCACATTCTGAACATGAAAATGGCTTCTCCCCTGTGTGAGTTCTTTTATGTTGAACAAGATGTGATTTAGAAGTAAAAGATTTTTCACATTCTGAACATGAAAATGGCTTCTTTCCTCTTTGAGCTCTTTTTTCTTTAACACCCCTTCTGTGACCTTTATTTTGGTGAACATCCTGTGATGACTGAGAAGACAGGACCTGTATATAAGGATGAGATGACAGATCTTGGCTGTGAAGGGCTGAGGGTGTATCTGGGATAATGGAATGTTCTTCATATGTATCTTGTGTGATATCATCATCTGCTTTATAATCTGAAGATATAAGATTCTCCTCTGATCTCCTGCTACAAGAATCTGCAGAGAATAACACAGATTTTATTATCAGTATTAACCCTTTAACAACACAGGACATTTAAGCTTTTGTGTTTTCATTTTTTCCTCATAGCAATAACATTTTATTTTTCCATCTACACTGGGTTTAACCCCTTAGCGACCACGGATGCATATTTACGTCCGTGGCCGGCTCCCAATCTGTGAAGCGCGCTCACAAGCTGAGCGCGCTTCATGACTGCTGGGACCTGGTTGCTATCAGCACCAGGACGCGCGGCTAATACCGGATATCACTGATCGGGCTGATGTGCGGTATTAACCCTTTAGTTAGTTGATCGCGGCATCTAAAATGGGAGAAATCCATACCGGCTAGCTTAGCGGAGCTGTTCGGGACCGCCGCGGTGAAATGGTGGTGTACCTAACAGCTGAGAGGACAGTGGGAGGTGTCTTACCTTCTTCCCGGCTGTCCGATCGGCGTATGATTGCTCCAAGCCTGAAATCCAGGCTTGAGCAATCAAGCGCAGAAAACAATGATCAATGAATTCCTATGGCAATGCATTGAACAGTGTAAGCAATCTTATAGCCCCTAGAGGGGGCTATAAAACTGCATAAAAAAAGTAAAAAAATAATAATAATAAAGTTAATAGATTTAACCCCTTCCCTAATAGAAATTTTAATTACCACCCCCCCCCCTCCTTTTACCATTAAAAAAAAAATATATACTGTTTTAATAAAAAACATAAGTGGTATCACCGCGTGCGTAAATGTCCGAACTATAAAAATATATTGTTAATTAACCTGCACGGTCAATGGCGTACACGTAAAAAAAAAATCCAAAGCCAAAATAGCGTATTTTTGGTCACGTTTTATACCATAAAAAAATTTATAAAAATCAAAAAGTCTGATCAAAATAAATATGGTACCGATAAAAACTTCAGATCACGGCACAAAAAATTATCTTTCAAACCGCACCGTACGCGGAAAAAAAATAAAGTTATAGGGGTCAGAAGATGAGAATTTTAAACGTATACATTTTCCTGCATGTAGTTATGATTTTTTTCCAGAAGTGCGACAAAATCAAACCTATATAAGTAGGGGATCATTATAATCGTATGAACCTACAGAATAAAGATAAGGTGTCATTTTTACCAAAAAATTTACTGTGTAGAAACTGAAGCCCCCATAATCTACAATTTTGTTCAATTTTGTTGTACAATGATATTTTTTCCTGTTTCGCTGTAGACTTTTGGGTAAAATGACTGATGTCATTACAAAGTAGAATTGGTGGCTAAAAAAAAAAAATTAAGCAATCATATGGATTGTTAGGTGCAAAATTGAAAGGGCTATGATTTTTAAAATGTAAGGATGAAAAATGAAAGTGCCAAAACGGAAAAATGCTTGGTCCTTAAGGGGTTAAGAGCTTGTTTTTTTTGGGACCAATCTTACCAATCTAGCGCAATTTGTTAGTGTTCTTAATGCCAAGAAGAAAGGAGACACATAATAAAATGGGGAGAAGAAGAAGAGAGCCCACCTAGCCTGTCCTAGAGATAAACATTTGGCCGCAGGGAGGTAAATGAAGTGTTTGGGATCCATAAGAATTAGAATAGGTCCGGTAGTACCCACAGACAAGTGCGGCCACTCCTTGAGGGACAAATGATGGCCACTGAGGAAAGATTCCTGGTAATAAAGCTATAAGGATAAAATGGTCTCTCTGGGGTAGGAAGGTGAGACACCTATTCTGTCTCAGACGCATCGTATGAACGGGAAAGCTGGGTTGTGGTGACCCAGGATGGGAGCTGTGGTGACGGCAGCTTTCAGGGTGGAAAACGTTTGTGACCTTCGTGGAATTCATATTTCTCCAGTTTGTAATACAGAACAATCTCTCACAACGTAGCAATGCAGCTAAAGATTACAGCGCCGGAACTCTGCATATACTAAACGGATGTGAGTAAGTGACCCCTCTTTGTAAAGCTGTTTACCCCACTATAACCCCGTATATTGGCTTTAGTGTGGAGAACAAGGGGTCAGATTCTCTATAAGTTACTTTGGATAAGACTGTAATGTGATTGAGGCCCCTGTGATTGATACAGGGCCTCAACTCACCAATCCCAGGGGCCTCAACCCACCAATTCCAGGGGCCTCAACCCACCAATCCCAGGGGCCTCAACTCACCAATCCCAGGGGCCTCAACTCACCAATCCCAGGGTCCTCAACTCACCAATCCCAGGGGCCTCAACTCACCAATCCCAGGGGCCCCAAATCACCAATCCCAGGGGCCCCAAATCACCAATCCCAGGGGACCCAACTCACCAATCCTAGGGGCCCCAACTCACCAATCCCAGGGGCCCATACTCACCAATCCCAGGGGCCTCAACTAGATTTCTGGATGAACTCCTGGGACAGTCCATCTGTAACATCCTCCTCTATGGCTTGGTTCTCTGCCACAAACAGAGGGTAGACTCGGCCCTTTGGGGGTATAGCACCTGGTTGAGGCTCAATGGTACAATCATGGGGTCTGTGGGGAGGTAGTGCCCCCCGCCTACATCTTATCAAACACATTGCTGTACTCCTGGTATACTTTAGGAAGAGAAGATCTTTGTCGTGTACAATTATACGACAGACCGAGGAGATACAAACCAACCAAACCGATCTATATATACAGGTAGAAGCAAACTGAGGGGACCAAGACAAACCTCAGCTGTGACCCAGTCCAAACGGGGATTATGTCTCTGGAAACAAAGAGAACCGAGCACAACAGGATAATGCAGAGAGATAATCACCTGGAACTAGAGGGTCTCCTGGTAAAGAGCCCCCAACACCACAGACAAGGGAACTGTCTCATGGATAAGGTGAGGGGGCTGTAAGGGTCTTCTATAAATCACTTCCATGGCCAGAGGACCCAAAGCTGGAGTGGAATAGAGTTTTTGGCTACAAACACATCATCAAAATACCCATCAGCACTGGAGACCACGGGGACCTGCGTGACCACAGAGGAAATATACCACGATAGGATAATCCTAATCATAACTTTGTCTTTGTGGAACTCTGGGGATGAAGAAAGCCCACCCAATATCTGTCCCTAGCAGGACCCCAAGTGTTTCCTCACCAGGTTTGGCATGATCCGAGCAAAGGGACACAATAAAGACACATCCCCTCCCCCTACTATAATCCTTCTCCTCCATGGAAAGGGGGGTGGTCCTGAGCAGCATTGGTTTCACCCTTTCAGATGATCCAGGAGGCCACAATCTCATCTTGTATAATATCGGAGAGTCCACGAGAGAACGTGTCCACCAGCGCTTCCTTATCCCAGCACACTTCTGCTGCTACAATACACAACTCTATTGAATTCTTGGCCACAGTTCTCGTCCTGTTACATGGACATGAGCTGCTCTGCCGCAGAGGGAGAACGGACAGGGAGATGAAATGTCTCTGTAGTCGTAGATAATACGTTTATCAGTCTCCAAAGAGGATTCACCCGGGATAGAGCGTTATCAGTAAGGAGGGAGATCAGGAATCCTACCTTACTTCTATCATTAGGACAGGACTGCGGGACCATTTCCAGATAAATGCCCACTTGGTTCAGGGAGCCTCTACATTCATTAGGATCGCCCCCATAATGCTGGGGAAGCGGGGCAGATCCAGTAAACCCACAGGAGGCAATGGCTTCTATGGCAGCAGAAATAGTTGCCGGAGCAGGAGGGTAGGTGGCTGCCGGTTGAGGCACAGGAGGCTCTAGGGGAGACGTACGATTCTAAAGCGTCTGCATTACAAGTGCCAATTGCTCAATCCTCTGATCCTGCAGATCCATTATAGTGAAAATGTTTGGTGCTGGTGGATTGTCTGCAACATCCGGATTCATGGCCCTTGTGTAATGTCAGGAAACACAAAACCAGATGGAGATGATCAGAACAAATCACCTTTATTATATTCTCAACCGTCTCACATTCTCATCATTTATAGTTTATATTCTGACTGAATAAAGGAATATACAGCAGAAAAGACTGACAGGACACAGGGCTTAAAGGGGTACTCCGGTGGAACACAATTTTATTTAAATGACCTGGTCCCCAAAAGTTTAACAGGTTTCTTAATAACTTTTATTTAAAAATCTTAATTCTTCCAGAACTTATCAGCTGCTGTATGCTTCACAGGAAGATGTGTAGTTGTTTTCTGTCTGACCACAGTGCTCTCTGCTGACACCTCTGTCCATGTCAGGAACTGTCCAGAGTAGGAGAAAATCCTCATAGCGAACCTCTCCTGCTCTGGAAAGTTCCTGACACGGACAGAGGTGGATAAGAGCTGATAAGTACTGGAGGGCTAAAGATTTTTAAATAGAAGTAATATACAATTCTGAATAACTTTCTAGCACCAGTTGATTAAAAAAAATAGTTTTCCATCAGAGTACCACTTAAAAAAATTCCATAAAAAATTATTACAGTCGGTGACTGAGCAGAATCTGTGACTGTTCTCTGCAATTAGTAGTTACTACTCACCTGGGCGGTTACCTGTAGGAATGTCCTCCATATACTGCTCATCACCGCTCACATCTGTCTCTTCTTCTTCCTTTATGTCTGTAGCATTAATATGGATCAAATCTTTCTCTGTAGGAATGTCCTCCTTATACTGCTCATCACCGCTCACATCTGTCTCTTCTTCTTCCTTTATGTCTGTAGCATTAACATTGTTCAGATCTTTCCCTGTAGGAATGTCCTCCTTATACTGCTCATCGCTGCTCAAATCTGTCTCTTCTTCTTCCTTTATGTCTGTAGCATTAACATTGTTCAGATCTTTCCCTGTAGGATTGTCCTCCTTATACTGCTCATCACTGCTCACATCTGTCTCTTCTTCTTCCTTCATATCTGTAGCATTAATATTGTTCAGATCTTTTCCTGTTGGAATGTCCTCCTTATACTGCTCCTCACTGCTCACATCTGTCTCTTCTTCTTCCTTCATATCTGTAGCATTAATATTGTTCAGATCTTTCCCTGTAGGAATGTCCTCCTTATACTGTTCATCACCGCTTACATCTGTCTCTGGAGCATTAATATTGTTCGGATCTTCACCCTGATTCATAAGATGTGGAAGAAATATAGTAAAAGTCATCAGACAGTAGGAGAAGTCACGTGGGATGTTATAGATGAGCAGGAGATGAGGAGTCATGGAGGGTGAGGGAACTGACCACAAGAGCTTCACAGCCCTTCTACAGATCATAGGAAATATCTCCATCTACCTGATCATCCTGTGGAAGAAGAGGACGGGGACACCTCTCTGGTGCTGTTCTCTTACTGAATCTGACTGTAGGGAACACATACAGAGACTGAATTCATTATTTACATACAAATAATGAGAGCACGTGTGTATATAGTCATGTCTATTACCTGGTGATGTGAGGGGCTGCTGATCCTCCATCATCACCTGATCCTTGTACTGATCCTTGTGTCCTTCTACATACTCCCACTCCTCCATGGAGAAATAGACCGCCACGTCCTGACACCTTATAGGAACCTGACACACAATGATACAGTCGTCACCCCGACCCCTCCAGTGGTGTTACTGTATAATGTCCCAGCATTCCCAGCAGTGTCACCTCTCCAGTCATCACCAGACCCCTCCATTACTGTATAATGTCCCAGCATTCCAAGCAGTGTCACCTCTCCAGTCATCACCAGACCCCTCCATTACTGTATAATGTCCAAGCAGTGTCACCTCTCCAGTCATCACCAGACCCCTCCATTACTATATAATGTCCCAGCAGTGTCACCTCTCCAGTCATCACCAGACCCCTCCATTACTGTATAATGTCCCAGCAGTGTCACCTCTCCAGTCATCACCAGACCCCTCCATTACTGTATAATGTCCCAGCAGTGTCACCTCTCTAGTCATCACCAGACCCTCCATTACTGTATAATGTCCCAGCAGTGTCACCTCTCCAGTCATCACCAGACCCCTCCATTACTGTATAATGTCCCAGCAGTGTCACCTCTCCAGTCATCACCAGACCCCTCCATTACTGTATAATGTCCCAGCAGTGTCACCTCTCCAGTCATCACCAGACACTCCATTACTGTATAATGTCCCAGCAGTGTCACCTCTCCAGTCATCACCAGACCCCTCCATTACTGTATAATGTCCCAGCAGTGTCACCTCTCCAGTCATCACCAGACCCCTCCATTACTGTATAATGTCCCAGCAGTGTCACCTCTCCAGTCATCACCAGACCCCTCCATTACTGTATAATGTCCCAGCAGGGTCACCTCTCCAGTCATCACCAGACCCCTCCATTACTGTATAATGTCCCAGCAGGGTCACCTCTCCAGTCATCACCAGACCCCTCCATTACTGTATAATGTCCCAGCAGTGTCACCTCTCCAGTCATCACCAGACCCCTCCATTCCTGTATAATGTCCCAGCAGTGTCACCTCTCCAGTCATCACCAGACCCCTCCATTACTGTATAATGTCCCAGCATTCCCAGCAGTGTCATCTCTCTAGTCATCACCAGACCCCTCCATTACTGTATAATGTCCCAGCAGTGTCACCTCTCCAGTCATCACCAGACCCCTCCATTACTGTATAATGTCCCAGCAGGGTCACCTCTCCAGTCAGCAGCTCCATCATCTTGTTGATGAGTTCTAGGATCTTCTGTTCATCCATTTCCTCATGTATCAGGGAGTGAGGTGGGGTCCCCGGGATTGGGCTCAGGGTTCTTCCCCATCCTTCACACACAGGGGCCCGACAGCGCCCACTAGAGGACTTCTTCACTACTGTGTAATTCTGTGTATGGAGAGACACATTAATATCACTACATACATTCCCAGAATCCCTCACCTCTCCAGTCATATCCATTTGTTATTATATAGATAAGAATGAGGTCATGTGACATCACTCCCAGAATCCCTCACCTCTCCAGTCATATCCATCTGTTATTACATAGATAAGAATGAGGTCATGTGACATCACTCCCAGAATCCCTCACCTCTCCAGTCATATCCATCTGTTATTACACAGATAAGAATGAGGTCATGTGACATCACTCCCAGAATCCCTCACCTCTCCAGTCATATCCATCTGTTATTACATAGATAAGAATGAGGTCATATGACATCACTCCCAGAATCCCTCACCTCTCCAGTCATATCCATCTGTTATTACATAGATAAGAATGAGGTCATGTGACATCACTCCCAGAATCCCTCACCTCTCCTGTCATATCTATCTGTTATTACATAGATAAGAATGAGGTCATGTGACATCACTCCCAGAATCCCTCACCTCTCCAGTCATATCCATCTGTTATTACATAGATAAGAATGAGGTCATGTGACATCACTCCCAGAATCCCTCACCTCTCCAGTCATATCCATCTGTTATTACATAGATAAGAATGAGGTCATGTGACATCACTCCCAGAATCCCTCACCTCTCCAGTCATATCCATCTGTTATTACATAGATAAGAATGAGGTCATGTGACATCACTCCCAGAATCCCTCACCTCTCCAGTAAGCCGGAAGAGTATCTGTAGGGTGAGGTTTATGATCCTGTCGGCCATCTTGTTCCTGTCTCTCTCCATGGTTGATGAGTCATCCAGGAGAATTCTCTTATATAGAAGATATCTGCAGAGGATCCTGGATTGGAGAAACCTGAAGGGAAGAAGAGGAGACGATGATAAACCGCACCAGATTCTATGGAGAAATAAAATCCATTTCCTGGAGATAATCTGGGGAAACATCTGAGGAGACATTATAGGAGTTTTCAGATTCCTCTATAAAACAAAATCCATTGTCCGAGGGCTGTAAAATAAGAGACTAGAGCGCACTCCCCTCTCCCGTCCAGTGGTGGCGCTCTGGTCCTCCAGGTCTTCTGAGGTCGCTCTCTCTGCTCTGCTGAAGACGTTGTGAATCCATTTCTCCTAATCTCTGAGGCTGCGGTGTATTCAGAACGTCTTCATCAGAGCAGGGAGAAGAATAGAGGGATTCAATATGACATTGTCCAATGAAGAATACTGAAATGTGTCCACTAGGGGGCACAATATACATCACAATTACATCAGGATTTTATGTGAATTGTGATATGTCCCCCCGGAAGAACCTGCTATTACCTGCAGCAGAGGCCGAGCATCATATACCGTTACACACGCAGGGTCTGGGCCACCACCGGAGTCAGTGTTTACAAGCAGGGGGCCTCCAGCTGTTACAGCATTTGGCTGTCAGGGCATGCTGGGAGTTGTAGTTTTACAACAGCTGGAGGCACGCTGGTTTGGACTGTCTTAAGTAATAATAGGGGCGCGGGAGAAACTTAAAAAACCTGATGCTTACATAGTCCTGTATGGAAGAAGTGGCTGATACCCGGAGAAAAGAGACTGATCAGGTGACAGGATGGGCGGGTAAGTGACCTGATACCTTCACCATCCAGACATCCCCTGGGGGGCAGTATAGGCAGGAAATCAGGAGAACAACCGCTGGTCGGCACGGCGCTCCCTAGAAAAACAACCGTACAGCGCCATGTCTAAGCCACACCCACCTACATTAATTTATTACAAAAATGGGATATAAACTTATTAGGGGAGGGGCTTCTATTACAAACCCTGAATAACGCTCTGCCATAGTGATCAGTGTTATCGGTGCTCGGCTTATACAGGCTGTGGAGGTGTCTGTATACTTAGAGCACCGATCTGAGCACAGAGCACGGTAAGGGGCCCTCCGGCCGTCATCTCAGCTGATCTAGACTCCGCCCCCCAACAGCTGCATTTTACTAATTTTACATCCTGCAATCGACTTTGATCATGGAATCTAAAGGGTTAATGGCGATGAGCGTCATTAGTGGTGAGTCCTGGCTGCTTATAGCTCCTGAACTCTCCTCAAAGTCCCATATGGGGCACAGAATGTAAATATACATCGTGTCCTTAAGGGTTAATAATAAACATCCCCAATAATCCTGATCTGATGGTGACCGCACACACATACCTGTATCTGTAGAGGAGCCGTGTGCTTACAGGACCTGCGATGATGTCACCGTCATGTGATCAGTCACATGGAGGAGGAGTCACATGATCAGGGGCTGCTGCTCTGAGAGATCTCCACACACAACAGCAGTGACTGCCCCACTAGGACCTGCTCTGTATCTGGTGGAGGTGTAGGACCTGTGATGATGTCACAATCATGTGACCAGTACTTTTGGGGGTAAAGTTTAGCAGTATAGATGCGACTGAGGCTGAAGGACCTGTGGGGAGGATCATGTGACAGTAGTGGGCGGAGCTCAACAGTGCAGGATAGAAGAGATTGTAACATAGCTGTTGAGCCTAGAGCAGCAGCCCCTGATCATGTGACTCCTCCTCCTCCTCCTCCATGTGACTGATCACATGACGGTGACATCATCGCAGGTCCTGTAAGCACACGGCTCCTCTACAGATACAGGTATGTGTATGCGGTCTCCATCAGATCAGGATTATTGGGGATGTTTATTTTTAACCCCTTAAGGACACAGTATATAATAACACTCTGCACCCTCTATAGGACTTTGAGGTGAGCTCAGGAGCTATAAGCAGCCAGGACTCACCACTAATGTTGGTCACCATCATTAACCCTCTAGATCACACAATCAGAGCTCTGTGGAAGCTCTGTGCCGGTGCATTGCCGTAGAATGAGATTTGCCATAGAATGAGATGGTCCGCCTCCATCACATCCTATTGGCTCTCTCTTGTCACGTGGCATATTTAAACGTCACGCATCGATGCGCACAGCAGTGTCAGTTTGGCTATCACAGGGAGAGGATCTCCTCACCCTGTGATAGCTGAAGCTGTACGGAGCTTTCATGGCCTCTGTGGCCCGACAGAAGTTCACACATGTACGCAGCTCATACGGCTGCCTCATATACATTCACTGTTGATCCACAGCGCTATCGGGATCCCAATGCCCGATGGCGCTGTCATCAGTGTGCGTCCCCGCGAGCGCCCCACGCCCGCAGCTCTACTCCCCGTCCCCCACAGCTCTACTCCCCGTCCCCCGCTCCCCGTTAACGGGACGGGGAGTAGAGCTGCGGGGAGCGGGGGACGGGGAGTAGAGCTGCGGGTGTGGGGCGCTCACGGGGACGCACATTGATGACAGCGCCATCAGGCATCGGGATCCCCATAGCACTGTGGATCGCTCCCTGAGCGTTAACAGGGGACGGGGAGTAGAGCTGCGGGGGACGGGGAGTAGAGCTGCGGGGGACGGGGAGTAGGGGGACGGGGAGTAGAGCTGTGGGGGACGGGGAGTAGAGCTGCGGGCGTGGGGCGCTCGCGGGGACGCACACTGATGATAGGTCCGAGCCAGAGGAGAATAAATTTTTATTCTTTATAGACTTCATCTCCATTCTATATAAGACTTTAATTTTGACTTGTGTCCTTCTTCTGAACTTTGACTAAAGAGACACTCAGTGATTTATATATTCAAGATCCTGGAGAGAATGCTGAGCAAGAGACTTCTTATCTTTTCCTTCACATCTGTAGCAGAAGACAATTTAGGGGAACCTTCAACCAACAAACGTATTTTGTTTTTTTACTAAGTCTAATGATTAGTCTAATGTAGAGATTTATTGCTTCCTTCTTCCTTTCATTGTTAAAATCTACTACGCAAGT
Organism: Hyla sarda; assembly: GCF_029499605.1. Taxonomy (NCBI): domain Eukaryota; kingdom Metazoa; phylum Chordata; class Amphibia; order Anura; family Hylidae; genus Hyla; species Hyla sarda. The sequence goes on along the minus strand of NW_026607590.1, from coordinate 430,227 downwards.
CCAATTGAATATCATGTATATAAGCAATACACTGAGAAAGAGAAGTCAGTCCAGCTTCTGCTTTCATTTCAGTTACAACCTGTGTGTGTTGTATCTTTATTGGGAAGCACTATTGGGTATCCACCGGCAGAAGACGACTCAACCATTGGGGTTGAACCTAACATTATTTGGCGCTCGACTCACAGGGACCCACTGCCGCATCACAAGGAGCATCTCAGATATAGTGCGGGAACACTACGGCTCGGGCCTCCGGAGACCACAGACTACACAAAACCTGGCCAGGTAAGAAAAAGCTTTATTTTTCTTATATCTGTGCCCTCCTGAGATCTGTGGCTGTGGGTCCTGCACTTAGACTGGGTTTTAGAATAGCTAAACTCCTGTGATAGTGGGTCTATTTGAATAGACAATGAACCCATATACCTTCTGTCGGTTGGATAAGTACAGTGTTACTCCGCAGGGAGACATGGAATGAATGTATGAGCCAAGAGAGGATGGTATGTGATTTTATGAGGGTATTGCCGAACTGATCTGTGAAAGCGCCTAACGGGGTCACAGATTATGCTTAAATCCCATATTATCACATAAACCATTATCTGGTTGCTAGCATGAGCCTGGAATACATCATAAGTCCAGGACAGGTGTTGTGTGATAGGCCCGTGTATTCTGGGGGAATAAGGTGCGGAAAAAAAAAAACAAAAAAAACACACCTAGACGGACACTGACCCTATGAGAGTGATGTGGATGACAGTGAAAAGGCCAGGTGAGCCTTTTAGCAAATTAGTCGCCTAGGAGGACGGCAAAGAGGGAAAGACACCTTACGAGGGTTTCCCCAATAAGCTACCTAGGAACGGACGGCTAGTATGAGTTAGCTAATATCTAATACAGAATTGTCATGCATCACAGGTAAAGGCCAGGAGAGCCTTTTAATCAGGTAAAAAGGCCAAAAGAGCCCTTTTAACCTACTAGCCGCCTAAGGAGAAGGCAACGAGGGGGACATACTTTCCGAAGTTCCCCCCAATAAGCTACTTAGGACCGGTCGGCTAGAGATGGGTCAGCAAAAGTCCAAGAATGCAGACGGAGAACCCCAGATACACACTCTTAAAACAATCCTTGAAGAATTACAAGGCAAGGACAGGTTGTCAACCTAGCCCCTGTACACCTACTGAAGGACGAGGTTAGAAAGATGATAGGAGATAACCAGTATCAGACAGTACCTTTAAATAGGCACCTGTATAAACCATGGAGTCCTGCGGAATGTATGGCTCTTGTGCAAAATGCCCCTGACCCACTTACTAAGCCTTTGGGTTTTTGTAGGTACCTGACTCAGGTCATGGAATCTCATAATGCCACATGGCAGGATGAGGAAAAACCTTTGCAGGTTAAAAATGCCACCCACCATGTTCTCTCAATTTATAACTGTCACTCATGCAGCTAGACCCAATGAACCCAGGGGAGAGACCTCCAGACAGACGTTTACTAACTCTCTTAGAACCTTTTGCACGCAAAGACAGAGAGAGAGGGGGATGGTAGCAGTGGGCACTCAAACCCCGACCCAGACTGTATCTGACTATTACCTTGGTCTAGAGCAAGATTACTTAGAGAAAGGATTAGACATGGACAGTGACGTAATACAGAGACTGTTTGTACGTGCTTTTGTGGACGGTTTAAGACCCCAGAGAAGGGAACAACTGAAAGCCCAGGGGATAGGACCTGACCTACGGGGAGCCCCTAAAAAGACTACAATAGCATATGTCTCTGAAAAATCCCAAGGTGGGGGTCAGAATAACAAAGGAGACAGACCCCGGAAACCCCCAATTTGTTATTATTGTGACAAGTCAGGACACATAAAAAAGAACTGCAGAAAACGTATTGCTGACGAGGGGAGTGACAAGCAGGACTAAAGGGATGTACGGAGTTAAGAATGAAATCAGAATGTGACAGTGATGGAATACTGAGTAATCAGCGTTTGGAGAGACAGCAGGTTATGGGAATGTTGACAAGTTGAGTTGACTAAAGCGAAGTGAAGGAAATAGAAGCTTTCTGTGAAATCTATGTGTATGTTTGTTATTGCCATACAAATTGTTTAGTCAAGTTGTGTTGTCCACTGTGTATGCAGGACATGGGGTGTCTAACATGCTACATTTTTACGTGAGTCTCGTGAGGGTAGAGAACGTGAAATTAAACTCTTTTTTTCTCTTATGTGAGGTATGATACCTTTATGGTCTAAATATGGCGTCTAGGGACTAGCCAGCGCCAAAAATTCCAAGAGGAGGAGCTTGTACGTCACATACTGTAGACAAAGAAATAAGTGTTTACCTTATGGGATAGTTTGTGAATACTTTTTAGTAAATGTGGAAGTTGCCGGATTAGTGGAAATTCTGGAGTCTGCAATGTTTTAGTTGAATGAAGTGGAAATAATCTCTCAGTGAGACTGTTTTAGAAGGCTACTGATAAGCTTTTTGCGTCATATATATATATATATATATATATATATATATATATATATATATGTTTGTGTCACTATTAGGTTTGTTTGGTTGTGATTTCTGATCTCCAAAGATAATATTCAATGTTTGTGTTTGAACACTGGGTCTTTGTGACTTTTTTGTTTACTAATCCTGATCCTGTGTCACGATATCAGTTTAATATTTTAGTGTTCCCTATCTGTATCTAATTGTAATTGTATGTCACAGATCATTCTTGGATTAGTCATTTAACCCTTGCCTCTTCTTGCTTATGCTGTTCTGTTTAACACCCTTGTATTGTAGTTCAGGAATAGGCTGGTGACTAGTTGTCATGCAATCTGTGATTTATTGCTATGTGAATTCCTTTTTGTGTTTGTATTTTTTGAGTCTTTATGGTCCGTCCGTGTAATAGCTGACACAGCATTCTAACCTGTGTGTGAACATCTCGATGCTGCAGAGGGGGGGCAGCCCACCTTCCTGTCTTTATCTCTCAAGACTTTCTGTGTGGCATTCCTAGTTTGTTTTCATTTGTTTTTCTTGTGATTATTTAAATGTAGTTTATCTCTTATGATAAAAATATTAAGTCACCTTTTATTTTGCGTAATTTTGCCATAGTGCTGAAACCTTGTTGTCTTATTGGGTTAAAATTCTGTTCTTGTGAAAGATTGAGATAATTTCAGAATTACATTTTGGTTTGTGAGAGGGAGTCAACCTGTTGATTCCATTCACTGACTTGTAGCGGCTTGGTAGTCTGGACTTCTTTCCAATCCATTACACTCCTCTCTACACTAGATAACTGCGCCCTGGAATCCAGCTTCATTGCTCTCTGGTGGAGAATGACTGGATTCAGAGGGGGGAAGAGATGATGGGAGAGGGGCATCATTTATTACAAACTCTGTGTATAATAATAATGATGATGATGAATGCCTGTATAGAGTTAATCTTACAGGAGACAGCAGGGTTCTCACATGATGGGGTATGTATTCTGCATGACACCAAGTAGTCAAAAGAACAAACTCTCTACCTGCTTGCCCAGGGCAATAAGGTAATGAGTTGGCTGCACTAACTGGAGCTTACAGACTTGTCTGGGGTAAAATCGCTAACAGACTTATCTGGAAGACTTTTCTCACCTCTTCAGGCAGACCAATAAAAGATGCAGAGAACTGGAGCACTCATGGAGGGGCTGCTAATGTCAGAGGAGGTGGGAATTGTCAGAATTAGGGTCCATACTAAGACTGGTACCTTAGAAGCCAAAAATAATGAGTTGGCTGACACCACTAGAGAGGCAGTCGCCGCACTGCCAGTGATATCTGTCAGAGACGTGGAGGTGAGCGTGGAAAAAAAACCCTTCACAACAGGCAGATGTTGCTGTAAAAAGAATCTTGGAGGATGTTAAGGGACAGAGGAGGAAAGACGGCATATGGGGGACTTCTGCAAAAGTCTGCCTGCCTAGAACTCTGCTTCCCAATGATAGTCCAAGTTACACATGGTAAAACACATTTGTCTAAAGGGGCCATGCTGCAAGTCATAGACAAATCCTGGATAGCCCCTGGTATTTCCACTACCGCAGTAGCTTTTCTTCAAGCCTGTATGACCTATGCTTCATACAATCCAGGGAGGGCTATACCAGCCCCCTGAAAGTATACCCAAAGCCACTCTGTCTGCTCTAGAAAGTCCAGGTAGATTACATAAGCTTGACCCCTTGTTCAGGCTATGTGTTTGTCTTGGTGTATGTTGATCCCTTTAGGCTGACCTGAGGCCTACTCCATGGGAGGATGTATGACATTAGTATGAGAATCTGTCCTCATATGTGCAGTTCTTGTGAAAGGATCTGAAACTAACATGTGGGCAAGTGTTGTCTTTCCTTCCCAGATCCGGACAGCATTGAAGGAACCAACACACTACTGCCTGGAGACTACGTGTATGTAAAGAAACATACCGGGAAGTCCCTCGAGCCCTGATTTGAAGGACCATATCAAGTTCTCTTGACTACAGCAACATCAGTCAAGCTGCAAGGAAAAGCCAGCTGGATTCATGCATCACACTGCAAAAGGGCGGTATCTGACCATGACAATACTTTGGTTTCTGTTTAACTGTCTAATATGTTACATCACAACCTTACATGATGAGCTAGAAAAGCATCTAGATAACAAATTCTTGAAACACCACTTAATGTTGGCAAAAAATCTCACAGTGACAGATTGCTGGATATGCACACATGCTCCTACATCTGCCCAGAGTATGCCTTATTTGGCTATCCCTGTGCCACCACATGAGATGTTCCAGGGGAATTGCTTCGACACATTAGCAAGCAACAAGTCACGGTATACAAAAAATTGGAACACTTCAGTGGGGATTCCAATAGTGGGGTGGATTGGGCAACCCTGGTGGCAGGGAAACCTGAGCAGTTATGGACAGGGACCACAGCAGATACTGACCTTTAAGGGGGGCTCCTGGGTAGCACGTGAAGTCACACAAATACTAGACCTAGGACGAATACCCACACAGGGGATAAAGGTCAGTTTTAGCAGAACATCTGTAAGTACTGATACATTTAAGCCTAGTCAAATAGAGAGGTGCTTACATGACAAAAACTGGCTGAATAATACACTTTTTCCTCAAGGTACCGGAGAAGAGTGTCATAACATGATAGGACATCAAAGATGTAATGAATCCTCATATTACCAGCCCTATGACCCGACATGTAATAACCCAGATATTGGTTACTGTGGTACATTGGGACAGAAACCTGGATGGTGCTACATGACTAACGCCTCAAGACTGATTGACATAGTTAACAAACTGATAAATCAACATTCCTCATATTGGGAACTCCCAAGAGACACATATTGGGTATGCGGAAGAGGGGCCTACAAGTGGTTGCCAGTAGGGGTAAATGGCACATGTACCCTAGCAAGACTCACTCCCTCGACTTTTGTGATACCCAACAAAGACGTTGACATGAGAGCAGTCCCAAGACACATGCTATACCAGAGAGCAGCTGACAACAAGGAAAGAGAGAATGGAAGACCCCACGTAGTTCAGATGGGAACAGCCAATAAACTCTTCAGCACTCTCTTTGTATACGCCATGATGATCCAAATGTGGGACAAATTAGTTGAGGCCACTGACTACCTTGACGACCAAATATATGACATTCTGGAAATCACTAACACCTCTGTGTCTGTACAAAATCAGTTGATGATAGTGACTAACCAGCACACGATAGTTCTTGATTACCTCACAGCTGCTCAAGGGGGAATGTGCCAGATTATAGGCCCCACTTGCTGTCATTACATAGACACCACAGGTACCATCCAGATGCACCACCAACTTGAGAACGTACAAAAACTAAGGGAACAGTACGCTAAAGACAATGACCAAAATAAAGATAAATGGTGGGGGAATACTTTCTCCATAATGAACCCAGCTACCTGGTTGAAAGGTATTGGGGGATGGGTAGGAGGTGCCATACATTTTATATTACAAGTTGCAGTGTTACGCCGAGCGCTCCGGGTCCCCGCTCCTCCCCGGAGCGCTCGCTTCTCTCTCGCTACCGCAGCGCTCCGGGCAGCTCCACTGACCCGGTGCGCTGCGATACCGTCTCCAGCCGGGATGCGATTCGCGATGCGGGTAGCGCCCGCTCGCGATGCGCATCCCGGCTCCCGTACCTGACTCACTCTCCGTCTGTCCTGTCCCGGCGCGCGCGGCCCCGCTCCCTAGGGCGCGCGCGCGCCGGGTCTCTGCGATTTAAAGGGCCACTGCGCCGCTGATTGGCGCAGTGGTTCCAATTAGTGTGTTCACCTGTGCACTCCCTATTTATACCTCACTTCCCCTTCACTCCCTCGCCGGATCTTGTTGCCATTGTGCCAGTGAAAGCGTTTCCTTGTGTGTTCCTAGCCTGTGTTCCAGACCTCCTGCCGTTGCCCCCGACTACGATCCTTGCTGCCTTCCCCGACCTTCTGCTACGTCCGACCTTGCTTCTGTCTACTCCCTTGTACCGCGCCTACCTTCAGCAGTCAGAGAGGTTGAGCCGTTGCTAGTGGATACGACCTGGTCACTACCGCCGCAGCAAGACCATCCCGCTTTGCGGCGGGCTCTGGTGAAAACCAGTAGTGACTTAGAACCGATCCACTAGCACGGTCCACGCCAATCCCTCTCTGGCACAGAGGATCCACTACCTGCCAGCCGGCATCGTGACAGTAGATCCGGCCATGGATCCCGCTGAAGTTCCTCTGCCAGTTGTCGCCGACCTCACCACGGTGGTCGCCCAGCAGTCACAACAGATAGCGCAACAAGGCCAACAGCTGTCTCAACTGACCGTGATGCTACAGCAGCTACTACCACAGCTTCAGCAATCATCTCCTCCGCCAGCTCCTGCACCTCCTCCGCAGCGAGTGGCCGCTTCTGGTCTACGACTATCCTTGCCGGATAAATTTTATGGGGACTCTAAATTCTGCCGTGGCTTTCTTTCCCAATGTTCCCTGCACTTGGAGATGATGTCGGACCAGTTTCCTACTGAAAGGTCTAAGGTGGCTTTCGTAGTCAGCCTTTTGTCTGGAAAAGCTCTGTCATGGGCCACACCGCTCTGGGACCGCAATGACCCTGTCACTGCCTCTATACACTCCTTCTTCTCGGAAATTCGAAGTGTCTTTGAGGAACCTGCCCGAGCCTCTTCTGCTGAGACTGCCCTGTTAAACCTGGTCCAGGGTAATTCTTCCGTTGGCGAGTACGCCGTACAATTCCGTACTCTTGCTTCAGAATTATCCTGGAATAATGAGGCCCTCTGCGCGACCTTTAAAAAAGGCCTATCCAGCAACATTAAAGATGTTCTGGCCGCACGAGAAATCCCTGCTAACCTACATGAACTCATCCATCTTGCCACTCGCATTGACATGCGTTTTTCCGAAAGGCGTCAGGAGCTCTGCCAGGATATGGACTTTGTTCGCACAAGACGTTTTTTCTCCCGGGCTCCTCTCTCCTCTGGTCCCCTGCAATCCGTTCCTGTGCCTCCCGCCGTGGAGGCTATGCAGGTCGACCGGTCTCGCCTGACACCTCAAGAGAGGACACGACGCCGCATGGAGAATCTCTGCCTGTACTGTGCCAGTACCGAACACTTCCTGAAGGATTGTCCTATCCGTCCTCCCCGCCTGGAAAGACGTACGCTGACTCCGCACAAAGGTGAGACAGTCCTTGATGTCTACTCTGCTTCTCCACGTCTTACTGTGCCTGTGCGGATATCTGCCTCTGCCTTCTCCTTCTCTACTATGGCCTTCTTGGATTCCGGATCTGCAGGAAATTTTATTTTGGCCTCTCTCGTCAACAGGTTCAACATCCCAGTGACCAGTCTCGCCAGACCCCTCTACATCAATTGTGTAAACAATGAAAGATTGGACTGTACCATACGTTTCCGCACGGAGCCCCTTCTAATGTGCATCGGACCTCATCACGAGAAGATTGAATTTTTGGTCCTCCCCAATTGCACTTCCGAAATCCTCCTTGGACTACCCTGGCTTCAACTCCATTCCCCAACCCTGGATTGGTCCACTGGGGAGATCAAGAGTTGGGGGCCCTCTTGTTTCAAGGACTGCCTAAAACCGGTTCCCAGTACCCCTTGCCGTGACTCTGTGGTTCCCCCTGTAACCGGTCTCCCTAAGGCCTATATGGACTTTGCGGATGTTTTTTGCAAAAAACAAGCTGAGACTCTACCTCCTCACAGGCCTTATGATTGTCCTATTGACCTCCTCCCGGGCACTACTCCACCCCGGGGCAGAATCTATCCTCTGTCCGCCCCAGAGACTCTTGCTATGTCAGAGTACATCCAGGAAAATTTAAAAAAAGGCTTTATCCGTAAATCCTCCTCTCCTACCGGAGCCGGATTTTTCTTTGTGTCCAAAAAAGATGGCTCTCTACGTTCTTGCATTGACTACCGCGGCCTTAATAAAATCATGGTAAAGAACCGCTACCCCCTACCCCTCATCTCTGAACTCTTTGATCGCCTCCAAGGTGCCCACATCTTTACCAAACTGGACTTAAGAGGTGCTTATAATCTCATCCGCATCAGAGAGGGGGATGAATGGAAAACGGCATTTAACACTAGAGATGGACACTTTGAGTATCTGGTCATGCCCTTTGGCCTGTGCAACGCCCCTGCCGTCTTCCAAGACTTTGTTAATGAAATTTTTCGTGATCTCTTATACTCCTGTGTTGTTGTATATCTGGACGATATCCTGATTTTTTTCTGCCAATCTAGAAGAACACCGCCAGCATGTCCGTATGGTTCTTCAGAGACTTCGTGACAATCAACTTTATGCCAAGATAGAGAAATGTCTGTTTGAATGCCAATCTCTTCCTTTCCTAGGATACTTGGTCTCTGGCCAGGGACTACAAATGGATCCAGACAAACTCTCTGCCGTCTTAGATTGGCCACGCCCCTCCGGACTCCGTGCTATCCAACGTTTTTTGGGGTTCGCCAATTATTACAGGCAATTTATTCCACATTTTTCTACCGTTGTGGCCCCTATCGTGGCTTTAACCAAAAAAAATGCCAATCCCAAGTCTTGGCCTCCTCAAGCGGAAGACGCCTTTAAACGGCTCAAGTCTGCCTTTTCTTCGGCTCCCGTGCTCTCCAGACCTGACCCATCTAAACCCTTCCTATTGGAGGTTGATGCCTCCTCTGTAGGAGCTGGAGCGGTCCTTCTACAAAAAAATTCTTCCGGGCATGCTGTTACTTGTGGTTTTTTTTCTAGGACCTTCTCTCCGGCGGAGAGGAACTACTCCATCGGGGATCGAGAGCTTCTAGCCATTAAATTAGCACTTGAGGAATGGAGGCATCTGCTGGAGGGATCAAGATTTCCAGTTATTATTTACACCGATCACAAGAACCTCTCCTATCTCCAGTCTGCCCAACGGCTGAATCCTCGCCAGGCCAGGTGGTCTCTGTTCTTTGCCCGATTTAATTTTGAAATTCACTTTCGGCCTGCCGATAAGAACATTAGGGCCGATGCTCTCTCTCGTTCCTCGGATGCCTCGGAAGTTGAACTCTCTCCGCAACACATCATTCCTCCTGACTGCCTGATTTCCACTTCTCCAGCCTCCATTAGGCAAACTCCTCCAGGAAAGACCTTCGTCTCTCCACGCCAACGCCTCGGAATCCTCAAATGGGGTCACTCCTCCCATCTCGCAGGTCATGCAGGCATCAAGAAATCTGTGCAACTCATCTCTCGCTTCTATTGGTGGCCGACTCTGGAGACGGATGTCGTGGACTTTGTGCGAGCCTGCACTGTCTGTGCCCGGGATAAGACTCCTCGCCAGAAGCCCGCTGGTTTTCTTCATCCTCTGCCTGTCCCCGAACAGCCTTGGTCTCTGATTGGTATGGATTTTATTACAGACCTACCCCCATCCCGTGGCAACACTGTTGTTTGGGTGGTCGTTGATCGATTCTCCAAGATGGCACATTTCATTCCTCTTCCTGGTCTTCCTTCAGCGCCTCAGTTGGCTAAACAATTTTTTGTACACATTTTTCGTCTTCACGGGTTGCCCACACAGATAGTCTCGGATAGAGGCGTCCAATTCGTGTCAAAATTCTGGAGGGCTCTCTGTAAACAACTCAAGATTAAATTAAACTTTTCTTCTGCATATCATCCTCAATCCAATGGACAAGTAGAAAGAATTAACCAGGTCTTGGGTGATTATTTACGACATTTTGTTTCCTCCCGCCAGGATGATTGGGCAGATCTTCTACCATGGGCCGAATTCTCGTATAACTTTAGAGTCTCTGAATCTTCCTCCAAATCCCCATTTTTCGTGGTGTACGGCCGTCACCCTCTTCCCCCCCCTCCCTACTCCCTTGCCCTCTGGTTTGCCCGCTGTAGATGAAGTGACTCGTGATCTTTCCACCATATGGAAAGAGACCCAAGATTCTCTTTTACAGGCTTCATCTCGCATGAAAAAGTTTGCCGATAAGAAAAGAAGAGCTCCCCCATTTTTGCTCCCGGAGACAAGGTATGGCTCTCCGCTAAATATGTCCGCTTTCGTGTCCCCAGTTACAAACTGGGTCCACGCTATCTTGGTCCTTTCAAAGTCTTGTGCCAAATTAATCCTGTCTCTTACAAACTTCTTCTTCCTCCTTCTCTCCGTATTCCTAATGCCTTTCATGTCTCTCTTCTTAAACCACTCATCATCAACCGTTTCTCTCCCAAATTAGTTTCTCACACTCCTGTCTCCGGTTCTTCTGACGTCTTCTCAGTGAAAGACATACTGGCCTCCAAGACGGTCAGAGGAAAAAGGTTCTTTTTGGTGGATTGGGAGGGCTGTGGACCTGAAGAGAGATCCTGGGAACCTGAGGACAACATCCTAGACAAAAGTCTGCTCCTCAGGTTCTCAGGCTCTAAAAAGAGGGGGAGACCCAAGGGGGGGGGTACTGTTACGCCGAGCGCTCCGGGTCCCCGCTCCTCCCCGGAGCGCTCGCTTCTCTCTCGCTACCGCAGCGCTCCGGGCAGCTCCACTGACCCGGTGCGCTGCGATACCGTCTCCAGCCGGGATGCGATTCGCGATGCGGGTAGCGCCCGCTCGCGATGCGCATCCCGGCTCCCGTACCTGACTCACTCTCCGTCTGTCCTGTCCCGGCGCGCGCGGCCCCGCTCCCTAGGGCGCGCGCGCGCCGGGTCTCTGCGATTTAAAGGGCCACTGCGCCGCTGATTGGCGCAGTGGTTCCAATTAGTGTGTTCACCTGTGCACTCCCTATTTATACCTCACTTCCCCTTCACTCCCTCGCCGGATCTTGTTGCCATTGTGCCAGTGAAAGCGTTTCCTTGTGTGTTCCTAGCCTGTGTTCCAGACCTCCTGCCGTTGCCCCCGACTACGATCCTTGCTGCCTGCCCCGACCTTCTGCTACGTCCGACCTTGCTTCTGTCTACTCCCTTGTACCGCGCCTATCTTCAGCAGTCAGAGAGGTTGAGCCGTTGCTAGTGGATACGACCTGGTCACTACCGCCGCAGCAAGACCATCCCGCTTTGCGGCGGGCTCTGGTGAAAACCAGTAGTAACTTAGAACCGATCCACTAGCACGGTCCACGCCAATCCCTCTCTGGCACAGAGGATCCACTACCTGCCAGCCGGCATCGTGACATGCAGTAGTTATTCTTTTATCTTATTTAGTTATTAAGCTTTTGATGATATGCATAAGTCGCTGTAAATATAGAATCGGTAAATACTGAGTATTGTTTACTTCAAATGAATGGGTTAATATAAACATTTTATGCTGTTTTCCCAGGATGTAGAAGGAATAATGATCGGCATTTGTTTCCAGGTTCTCATGTCTCCTCTCTTTTTCGTTTGTTTTTAGATTGACATCACACCTGAAACACTCTTCCTGGTGAGGATGCCGGTCCATTACTCAGGGGACGGAGCCAATTTAAGAAGACTTGGTTCCCTCAGACAACTCGCGGTCTGGGATAGTACCTGAGGAAAGACCTGCTATACACCTGACCTGGAGGATCCAGTTCTTTCAGATGATGATGTCAAAGGGGGAAATGATAGGTCCGAGCCAGAGGAGAATAAATTTTTATTCTTTATAGACTTCATCTCCATTCTATATAAGACTTTAATTTTGACTTGTGTCCTTCTTCTGAACTTTGACTAAAGAGACACTCAGTGATTTATATATTCAAGATCCTGGAGAGAATGCTGAGCAAGAGACTTCTTATCTTTTCCTTCACATCTGTAGCAGAAGACAATTTAGGGGAACCTTCAACCAACAAACGTATTTTGTTTTTTATTAAGTCTAATGATTAGTCTAATGTAGAGATTTATTGCTTCCTTCTTCCTTTCATTGTTAAAATCTACTACGCAAGTCCAATTGAATATCATGTATATAAGCAATACACTGAGAAAGAGAAGTCAGTCCAGCTTCTGCTTTCATTTCAGTTACAACCTGTGTGTGTTGTATCTTTATTGGGAAGCACTATTGGGTATCCACCGGCAGAAGACGACTCAACCATTGGGGTTGAACCTAACAGTGTACACATACAGCTCAGCTACATGTACATTACCCATCCAGAGGACACCATACAAACTCATTGCAGATCTTGTCCTTGGTTGGATTTGAACCCACGACCTCGGTGCTGTAAGGCAAGAGCACTAACCACTCAGCCATCTTGCCGTATAGAAGTCGGCACCCACCAAACATCTGGGATTAGTGTTTTCCCCTGATCTCACAGTCAGCACTTCATTCTCTGCCCGGGACATGACATCATCACAGTCATCATCGCTATTACCTGGATTACACTGGAGAACTGCTCACTAGCGCCACCATACGGGTGCCAGCCGGTAAGGTAGTCATATCCAAGTGCTCAGGACTCTACCTAATAGAATGCACATACAATGGGCTCAGGGTCACTTATTCACAGTCCTGGCTACCAGAAAGAGTAAAGACTCCTCTCGCCAAACTCTGTCTGGACACCGGACACTTTCCCTGCTCTTGCCTTATAGACTCTGTGTATCAGCTGCTACAAGCAGCCGTGACTCACCACTTATGGCAGACATCAGACATTGCACAGTCATCACACCGACTGTGTGTGCGGGGGCCAGTGGGGGCGCCATGTCTCTATCACGGCAGCCAGGTAAGTGGGACTGTGCATTGTCCATCTCTGTACACAGGCCCCTGTCTCCTCCTCTCACCCAGATCAATGTCTCTGCCCCTCAGGGGACTATCAGGCCTCCTGCCACATATTAGATTGGAGAACACTAAGATGGGTCCTACTTGTGGTTGTGTTAGGTGCGGCCAATCCTACCAGCGAAGCCCAAACGGATAACATGTAGATGTCATTCCAAAGGGCTGGACCCCGGGATTTTGGAAACTCTGCCCCTCCCCCCCAACCTGTTGGGTTCCAAAAGCAATAATAATGTTGGTAGGAATTAGGGTGTGAATCCTAAGCTTAATAAGGTAGGTACCCAATGAGAGTGCGGCTCAGTTTGCCCACAAGGGATGTGACATTGTTTGTCCACCAGCAAAGAGGCTCTGTGGCTCCTAGATGACTGTCCACATCTCACCTACCGTCCTCTACTATAACAGCCGCTCTATTTATGGGCCCATGGGGGGGGGAGACCTTGTACTTGGGGAGAGGTGTATATGACAAGTGAATGGAAAAGGACCTGACAAGAGAACGACCTCCTCTGCCCGCCCCTCCTCCGCCCTCTCACCGACTAATCATCTTCCTTCTTTTATAAAACGGGACAGAAAGGGGGCGGTTACATCACCGGTGGCACATCATTTGCATATTGCACTGGCCCAGCACTCTGATTGGCTGATGCTTTTGACAGTTAATGCAGCCTGCTATGTGCTTGGTGCATATGTGAGAGAGGGAAAGTAGTGTACACAGAGAGCGCCCCCTATGGATACCAACTGATGAAGGGAATCCAGTCTGATGGCAACCAAGGCTCATTTATAATCCTGTCCTGTCCCCTTTATGTTGTAATAACTGCGGGAACGTTAAATTATCAAAGGGAATCTCAGATTGGTTTTTCATGACACGTTGTACTTAAAGGGGTTATCCAGGAAAAACTTTTGTTATATATCAACTGGCTCCAGAAAATTAAACAGATTTGTAAATTACTTCTATTAAAAAATCTTAATCCTTTCAGTACTTATGAGCTGCTGAAGTTGAGTTATTTTCTGTCTAAGTGCTCTCTGATGACACGTGTCTCAGGAACCGCCCAGTTTAGAAGCAAATCCCCATAGGAAACCTTCTACTCTGTGCAGTTCCTGAGACAAGCAGAGGTGTCAGCAGAGAGCACTGTGTCCAGACAGAAAACAACTCAACTTCAGCAGCTGATAATAATTGAAAGGATTAAGATTTTTTAATAGAAGTAATTTACAAATCAGTTCAACTTTCTGGATCCAGTTGATATAAAAAAAAGTTTTTTCCTGGAATATCCCTTTAATGTTAGTGGTAAATTTTGGTCCATACATTCTGCATTTTAGTGTGAAAAACACCAAAAATTTCATGAAAAATTTAAAATCTAGCATTTTTTTTTGAATTTCAGATTCTCTACTTGTAAAGTAGATCGACGCCCCCGCCGCTGATCACCACCGCACACCCGCGGCGCTGTGATCGTGACTGGACGCGATTGTACGTCAATTTGCGGGAACGCACAGAAAAAAATGGACGTCCTATTAAGTCCATTTGTGGGAAGGGGTTAAGGAGCGATGATCGCTCTAGGATGTGTTATCTTAGTGGTCCCTTTATTGTTTTGTACTTTAAAGGAGCTAAAATATAAGGTAGAGAAATAAATGTATTTAATCCGGGATAACATAGTAATCTTTAGGATGTCCTAACAGGGGGGTGTGAGCACTACACCATGTGACTTCAGGGTAGAGAAGGCTTTACTGAGCATGCTCAGTAAAACCAATGTCCCTTACAATAACGGACATTTCCGGATGTATTTGGTAACGTCCGTCAGCCATAGACCTCAATGTTAAAATATAACGGACGTTAATTTATCCGTTTCTTGAAACAGAAAAATAATGAGTGGAAGTCCCGTCACATGTTCCGTCACCACTAAATCCCGTTAGTTATAACGAACTATTACAGGTCATAACGGATCATAGAAAAATCCCATAGACTTTAATGGGATTCTGTAACAGACGTAGAACATCCTTTTTTTTTTACATTTTCTAAACGAATTTCAAACAGATTTATAAAACGGAGTAATTCTGAAGTGTGAAAAGGGCCAAACAGTAATATTCATATTGCCACAATAAAAAAAGATGAAGAATAAATCATATAAGAGAGAAAACTTTTATTAACAATTGGTAACAAGTTTGGAGATGCAGTATATGATATATGTATAAATGTCAGATATCCTATGTACATGGTGAATATATAGATGTGTTATCTGCATCATTTATTGCTCTGAATTGACTTCTCTCCTGTGTGAGTTCTTTGATGCTGAAGAAGACCGGATTTCTGAGCAAAACATTTCCCACATTCTAAACATGAAAACGGCTTGTCTCCTGTGTGAGTTCTTTTATGTTGAATAAGATTTGGTTTCCGAGTAAAACATTTCCCACATTCTGAACATGAAAATGGCTTCTCCCCTGTGTGAGTTCTTTGATGTACAACAAGGTCTGATTTCTGAATAAAACATTTCCCACATACTGAACATGAAAATGGCTTCTCTCCTGTGTGAGTTCTTTGATGTTGAACAAGACCTGATTTAAAAGTAAAACATTTCCCACATTCTGAGCATGAATATGGTTTCCTTCCTGTATGAGCTCGTTGATGTCCAACACCCCTTCTGTGACCTTTCTGTGATGAATGAGAAGACAGGACCTGTATATAAGGATGAGATGACAGATCTTGGCTGTGAAGGGCTGAGGGTGTATCTGGGATAATGGAATGTTCTTCATATGTATCTTGTGTGATATCATCATCTGCTTTATAATCTGAAGATATAAGATTCTCCTCTGATCTCCTGGTACAAGAATCTGCAGAGAATAACACAGATTTTAATAACTTTAAAGGGGTATTCACATCTTAACCCCTTAAGAACTGAGCGATTTCACGTTTTGGCATTTTCGTTTTTTCCTCCTTGCCTTTAAAAAATCATAACCCTTTCAATTTTGCACCTAAAAATCTGTATTATGGCTCATTTTTTGCACCACCAATTCTACTTTACAGTGACATTAGTGATTTTACCGAAAATTCCACGGCAAAACGGAAAAAAAATCAATTGTGTGACAAACTTGAAGAAAAAATGCCATTTTATAAATTTTGGGGGCTTCCGTTTCTACGCAGTGCATATTTCGGTAAAAATGACACCTTATCATTATTCTGTAGGTCCATATGGTTAAAATGATCCCCAACTTATATAGGTTTGATTTTGTCGTACTTCAGAAAAAAATCAAATACATGCAGGAACTTTTTTATTTTTTTTTATTTTTCTGCGTTCAGGGCGCTATGAGGACTAATTTTTTGCGCAGTTATCTGAAGTTTTTAGCTGTACCATTTTTGTTCTGATCAGACTTTTTGATCACTTTTTATTCCCTTTTTTTGTGGTATAAAAAGTGATCAAAAATGCGCTATTTTGGACTTTGGATTTTTTTTGCGCGTACGCCATTGAATGGGCGGTTTTAAAAGTGGTATATTTTTATAATTCGGACATTTCCGCACGCGGTGATACCACATATGTTTATTTTTATTTACACTGTTTTATTTTGTTACTAGGAAATGCCGGGTGATTTAAACTTTTAATTCAGAAGGGAATACCTGAAAGGGTTAACTTTTTTTTTTACACTTTTTTTTTGCGAGCTCATAGCTCCTATAGGGACCTATGAGCTTGCAATGGCTGATTGCATACACAGATTGTTGCCTTGCCGTTGTATGGCAACAAGCTGTGTAATTGGCGGTTGATTGCTCCAGCCTGTAACTCAAACATGGAGCAATTAATCGGAGCCCGGACGCCGCCGGAGGAAGGTAGGGACCATCCTCTCTCCGGGTAGCTGATCGGGGCATCGCGATTTTATCGCAATGACCCCGATCAGCCGGGAAGCATTTACTTTCACTTTCGATGCATCGGAAGGGTTAATAGCGCGTGGCCGTGGGTCCCGCTATTAGCCGCGGGTCCCGGCTGTGAATAGGCGCCGGGACCATCCCGCTATGACGCGGAGTCTCGCTGGGACCCCGCATTATAGACAGGGACCGGACTTAGGACGTACTCATACGTCCTAAGTCCTTAAGGGGTTAAAGGCCCTATGTAATGTTGTAGTACATGTAAAAAAAAAACACACTTGTGCAAATAGTTATAATTACTTTCCTTGAAGTCTTTAAAGGAAACCTCTCCTGCTCTGGACAGTTCCTGACATGGACAGAGGTGTCAGCAGAGAGCACTGTGGTCAGACAGGAAAGAACTACATAACTTTCTGTGGAGCATACAGCAGCTGATAAATACTATTCATTTACTTTAATAGAAGTAATTTACAAATCTGTTTCATTTTCTGGCGCCAATTGATTTAAAAAAAATAATAATAATAATTGTTTTCCACTGGAGTTCCCCTTTAATTACCAAGACCCATTTTCAAATGTAACCGGTGTCTCTCTATGTTGTATTACCTTTGGGCGCTTTTACTGACTGAAGCGACTCTGATATTGTTTTTACGTGACGTATTGTAGTTTATAGTGGAAAATTAGTTCTCTAGGATTGTGGGGATAAAAAGGTGAAATTATTAAACTTAAAAATCAACAAAAAAATGATGATGTATTGTGGTTAAATATTAACATAACTATAATGGGACATTAATATAGATAGAATGGGATAGATAAAAAAAAAGGAATGACAGAAAAATTAAATAAATTAAACATGAAAAAAGTTTTAAAAAATGTATAAAATAAAAAAAAATCTGGTAAAATTAAAAAAAAAGTTAATAGAAAAAAAATGTAATTAGTTGAAATATTAAATAAAATGTAAAAAATATAAAATTTTAGGAATAACTTTTTAATTAATAAAAATACAGTAAATAAAATAGAAAATAGCAGAGCTAGTAGTGCGTCTTACCATCTTGCCGCACACACTTAGGGCTCATTCACACGAGCTGATTTATATGCACGGTTCTTGCTTCGTGTTAGAAAGGGGGATGGGCTCTTCAATGGGGCTTGCGGCGAGTTTTCCGCATCAGAAATTCCACAGCCGAAAATCTCCTGGGGATAGCCCGCCCCCTTTATAACAAGTAGCGGGAAACCTGCAAATAAATCCTCTCGTGTGAACGAGCCCTTAGTGTGATCCCCATTAGTAACAGACGCACATACTCGCCATTTCCCTACGTTTTCCTCTTCTTACAATTGCTCTGAGTTGTTGTGTTTTCCAGAGCTCAAATTCACCACGTTTTATGCTGAAACTTTACTAAATTTGTAGATTTCATTTGAAAATATATATTTTTCCCTGATGGCCACGTCCCCTTTGTAGGGTTTTCTGAGTAAGGTGGAGAGTTAGTCGTTTTTTGGGATTTTTTTTGTTGGAAATTCTGGCGCAACACACATGCGTTACAATAAACCCTACAAAATCTACTCGGAAAAGCCTTAAAGGGGTACTCCGGTGAAAAACTTTTTTTCTTAAATCAACTGGTGCCAGAAAGTTAAACAGATTTGTAAATTACTTCTATTAAAAAATCTTAATCCTTCCTGTACTTATTAGCTGCTGAATACTACAGTGGAAATTATTTTCTTTTTGAAACACAGAGCTGTCTGATCACGAGCACAGTGCTCTCTGCTGACATCTCTGTCCATTTTAGGAAATATCCAGAGCAGCATATGTTTGCTATGGGGATTTCCTTTTACCCTGGACAGTTCCTAAAATGGACAGAGATGTCAGCAGAGAGCACTGTAGCCATGATGTCAGCAGAGAGCACTGTAGCCATGATGTCAGCAGAGAGCTCTCTGTTTCAAACGGAAAATAATTTCCTCTGCAGTATTCAGCAGCTAATAAGTACAGGAAGGATTAAGATTTTTTAATAGAAGTAATTTACAAATCTGTTTAACTTTCTGGCACCAGTTGATTTAAAAAAAAAAGTTTTTCACCGGAGTACCTCTTTAACCCCAAGGCGGGACATCGCTGCGGCCGGTGATAGGCTGAAGCTCCATGTGACGTGCCGGGCTAACAGGAAGTAAGAAGAATACAGCCCGGGGACCGAACACCTGTACCGGAGTGTACCGGAGCTCCGGGGGCTCGTTGGCAGGTAAGAGAATGTGTGTTTTCTTTCATTTTGCAGCCCGGACGGGATGAAATGAAAAAAGTGCGCGCCGGAGTACTCCTTTAAGGACGCAGAAAATTTAATTTTTACGTTTTCGTTTTTTCCTCCTCGCCTTCAAAAAATCCTAACTCTTTTATATTTTCATCCACAGACTAGTATGAGGACTTGTTTTTTGCGTGACCAGTTGTCCGTTGTAATGACATCACTCACTTTACCATAAAATGTATGGCGCAACCAAAAAAATACTATTTGTGTGGGGAAATTAAAAAGAAAACCGCAATTTTGCTAATTTTGGAAGGTTTCGTTTTCACGCCGTACAATTTACGGTAAAAATTATGTGTTCTTTATTCTTTGGGTCAATACGATTAAAATGATACCCCTGATTATACACTTTTCTATTACTGTTGCGCTAAAAAAAAATCACAAACTTTTTAACCAAATTAGTACGTTTAAAATCCCCCTATTTTGAAGACACATAACTTTTTCATTTTTCCGTATAAGCGGCGGTATGAGGGCTCTTTTTTTGCGCCGTGATCTGTACTTTTTCTTGATACCATATTTCCTTATATAAAACTTTTAATAAATTTTTTATAATTTTTTTTTTAATAAAATGTTATAAAAAAGCAGCTATTTTGGACTTTTTTTTTTACGTTCACGCCGCTCACCGTACGGGATCATTAACATTTTATTTTAATAGTTCAGATATTTACGCACGCGGTGATACAAAATATGTATATAAAATATTTTTTAACACTTTTTGGGTAGGGAAATAGGGAAAATGGGGCAATTTACGTTTTTATTGGGGGAGGGGGTTTTTCAAATTTTTTTAACTTTTTTTTTTTACTTTTATCTTTACACTTTAATAGTCCCCATAGGGGACTATTTATAGCAATCACTCGATTGCTAATACTGTTCAGTGCTATGTATAGGACACAGCACTGATCAGGGTTATCGGTCATCTTCTGCTATGGTCTGCGGGACGGCAGATCAGAACAGAAGACACCGGGAAGACAGCGGAGGCAGGTGAGGGGACCTCCGTCTGCCGTGCTGGATGATCGGATCGCTGCGGCAGCGCTGCGGGCGATCCGATCATCCAATGAAGTGACCGCGATGCTGCAGATGCCGTGATCGGCATCTGAGGGGTTAATGGCGGACATCCGCAGGATCGCAGATATCCACCATTACCGGCTGGTCCCTGGCTGCGATCAACAGCCAGGACCTGCCGCGCATGATCCAGGCATCGCTCCGATGCTCGCGGTTATGCTTAGGACGTAAATGTACGTCCTGGTGCGTTAAGTACCACATCACCAGGACGTACATTTACGTCCTTCATCATTAAGGGGTTAAAGGGGTACTCCGCCCCTAGACATCTTATCCCCTATCCAAAGAATAGGGGATAAGATGTCAGAGCACCGCGGTCCCGCTGCTGGGGACCCTGGGGATCGCCGCTGCGGCACCGCACTATCATTACTGCACAGAGAGAGTTCGCTCTGTGCGTAATGACGGGCAATACAGGGGACTGAGCAGCGTGACGTCATGGCTCCGCCCCTCGTGACATCACGGCCCGCCCCCTTAATGCAAGTCTATGGCAGGGGCGTGACGACCGCCACGCCCGCTCCCATAGACTCGTATTGAGGGGTCGGGCCGTGACATGACGGGGGCGGAGCTGTGATGTAATGATGCTCCAGCCCCTTTATTGCCCGTCATTACGTGCAGAGCGAACTCGCTCTGTGCTGTAATGATAGCGCAGTGCCGCAGCGGGGATCCCGAGGGTCCCAAGCAGCGGGACCGCGGTGCTCTGACATCTTATCCCCTATTCTTTGGATAGGGGATAAGATGTCTAGGGGCTGAGTATCTCTTTAAAGGGGTTATCCAGGAATGGAAAAAAACGAAAAATTCTCAGATCAGCTTAGGACATTAACCTGTATCTATTGTATCTATTATTCTACTGTGACCTTTGTATCTCCTGTACGTGGCTCTAATACACCTTTTTATCCTCCTACTTGCTCCCTTCCCCGCACGCTGTCTTTAACCTCTTGGGGACGCAGGGCGTACCTGTACGTCCTGCTCCCGCGATGTAACGCGTGGTCACTGCGTGACCCCATGTCATATCGGGTCGGTCCCAGCGGCTAACGGTAGCCGGCACCCAGGGCTAATACCAGACATCCCCGATCGCGGTGATCTCCGGTATTAACCCATCTAAAATGTGAAAAAAAGTATTCCCAACAGCTCAGTCGGGCTGATCGGGACCACCGCAGTGTCTGGATCCGCTGGGAGGCAAGCGGAGGGTCCCTTACCTGCCTCCGATCAGCGATTGATTGCTCCAAGCCTGAGATCCAACCTTGAGCAATCGACATCCGATAACACTAATCAATGCAAGGCTATGGCATAGCATTGATCAGTGCTGGCAATCAATGTACTGCATGTTATATCCCCCTATGGGAGCTATAACATTGCAAAAAAAAAGGGTAAAAAAAAGAGTTAATAAATGCGATTTAACCCCTTCCCAAATAGAAATTTAAATCACCCCCCTTTCCCATTTAAATAAAAAATAAAATGAATATAAACATATGTGGTATCGCCGCGTGCGTAAATGTCCGTAATATAAAAATATTTTGTTATTTAAACCGCACGGTCAATGGCGTACGCGCAAAAAAAAAATCCAAGTATATTTTTGGTCACTTTTAATACCATAAAAAAATGAATAAAAAGCAAGTTTTATTTATTTTTAACCTCTAAAGGACTCAGGGCGTACAGGTACAGGCGCATCCTTTGTAGTACCCTGGTGAAATCCCCTGTGTGGACTGGAGACGTGACAAAATGCCCCCATGTAACGAGGGGGTGGGACATAACGTCTCGTCTCCAGTCCTGGAAGTGACTGAGGCCCGAGCAACACAGACAAGGGAACTGTCTCAGGAACAGGGTGAGGGGGGTGTAAGGGTCTTCAATCAATTGCTTCAATGGAAGGAGGTGAGGACCCGAAGCTACAAACACATCATCAAAATACCCATCGGCACTGGAGATTACAAGGATCTGCGTGACCACAGAGGAATTAGCCCATGAGAGGATAATCTTATTCATAGGTTTGTCCTTGAGGATCTCTGTGGATGAAGAAAGCCCACCCAAAAGCTGTCCCTGGCATGGAACAGGACCAAGTGTTTCCCGGCCAGGATTGGCATGATCAGAGGTAAGGGCCCGATTTGCCACAATAAAGACACAGCCCCTACCTCCTACTCTAATCCCTCTCCTCCGCAGAAAGGGGGGTGACCTGAGCTGCATTGGTTTGACCCTTAAAGGGGTACTTTGACCCTAAGACATCTTACCTCATATCGAAAGGATAGGGGATAAGATGCCTGATCGCGGGGGTCCCGACGCTGGGAAACCCTGCAATCTTTCATGCAGCACCCCGCTACCTTCAGCCTCCAGAGCGAACATCGCTCCGGGTCTGATGAATCCCGATCACGGGGCCTGAGTATTGTGACGTCACGGCCCCGCCCCTGTGTGACATCACGATCCGCCCCCTCAATGCAAGCCTATGGGAGGGGGTGTGGAGGAAGTCGTGGAGCCGTGACATCACAATACTCCGGCCCTGAGATCGTGATTCATCAGACCCGAAGCGATGGTCGCTCCGCATGCTGATGATAACAGGGTGCTGCATGAAAGATTGTGGGGATCCCCAGCAGCGGGACCCCCGTGATCAGGCATCTTATCCCCTATCCTTTCGATGAGATGTCTTAGGGTCGTAGTACCCCTTTAAAGATGATCTGGAACCAGGAGGCATGGGGGGATGGTTTGAAAGCCGAGGTAACAATCTGACAGAAGACAGAATGGTGGTAGAATCTGTGACTCTTCTCTATATTTAGTGGTTACTACTCACCGGGGTGGTTACTTGTAGGAATGTCCTCCTTATACTGCTTATCACCGCTCACATCTGT
Source organism: Hyla sarda (assembly GCF_029499605.1). NCBI lineage: Eukaryota > Metazoa > Chordata > Amphibia > Anura > Hylidae > Hyla > Hyla sarda. The sequence continues at coordinate 407,081 of NW_026607590.1, read as the reverse complement.
CTCTTCTTCTACTATTATGTCTGTAGCATTAATATAGTTTAGATTGTTTCCTGTAGGAATGTCCTCCTTATACTGCTCATCACTGCTCACATCTGTCTCTTCTTCCTTTATGTCTTTAACATTAATATAGATCAGATCCCTCCCTGTAGGAATGTCCTTCTTACACTGCTCATCACTGCTCACATCTGTCTCTGGAGCATTAATATTGTTCGGATCTTCTCCCTAAATCATAAGATATGGAAGAAATATTGTAAAAGTCATCACACAGAAGAAGTAATGTGGGATGTTATAGATGAGCAGGAGATGAGGAGTCATGGAGGGTGAGGGGACTGACCACAAGAGCTTCACAGCCCTTCTACAGATCATAGGGAATATCTCCATCTACCTGATCATCCTGTGGAAGAAGAGGACGGGGACACCTCTCTGGTGCTGATCTCTTACTGGATCTGACTGTAGGGAACACATACAGAGACTGAATTCATTCTTTACATACAAATAATGAGAGGACGTGTGTATATAGTCATGTCTATTACCTGGTGATGTGAGGGGCTGCTGATCCTCCATCATGACCTGATCCTTGTACTGATCCTTGTGTCCTTCTACATACTCCCACTCCTCCATGGAGAAATAGACCGCCACGTCCTGACACCTTATAGGAACCTGACACATAATGATACAGTCATCACCCCGACCCCTCCAGTGGTGTTACTGTATAATGTCCCAGCATTCCCAGCAGTGTCACCTCTCTAGTCATCACCAGACCCCTCCATTACTGTATAATGTCCCAGCATTCCCAGCAGTGTCACCTCTCCAGTCATCACCAGACCCCTCCATTACTGTATAATGTCCCAGCAGTGTCACCTCTCCAGTCATCACCAGACCCCTCCATTACTGTATAATGTCCCAGCAGTGTCACCTCTCCAGTCATCACCAGACCCCTCCATTACTGTATAATGTCCCAGCAGTGTCACCTCTCCAGTCATCACCAGACCCCTCCATTACTGTATAATGTCCCAGCAGGGTCACCTCTCCAGTCATCACCAGACCCCTCCATTACTGTATAATGTCCCAGCAGTGTCACCTCTCCAGTCATCACCAGACCCCTCCATTACTGTATAATGTCCCAGCAGTGTCACCTCTCCAGTCATCACCAGACCCCTCCATTACTGTATAATGTCCCAGCAATGTCACCTCTCCAGTCATCACCAGACCCCTCCATTACTGTATAATGTCCCAGCAGTGTCACCTCTCCAGTCATCACCAGACCCCTCCATTACTGTATAATGTCCCAGCAGTGTCACCTCTCCAGTCATCACCAGACCCCTCCATTACTGTATAATGTCCCAGCAGTGTCACCTCTCCAGTCATCACCAGACCCCTCCATTACTGTATAATGTCCTAGCAGTGTCACCTCTCCAGTCATCACCAGACCCCTCCATTACTGTATAATGTCCCAGCAGTGTCACCTCTCCAGTCATCACCAGACCCCTCCATTACTGTATAATGTCCCAGCAGTGTCACCTCTCCAGTCATCACCAGACCCCTCCATTACTGTATAATGTCCCAGCAGTGTCACCTCTCCAGTCATCACCAGAACCCTCCATTACTGTATAATGTCCCAGCAGTGTCACCTCTCCAGTCATCACCAGACCCCTCCATTACTGTATAATGTCCCAGCAGTGTCACCTCTCCAGTCATCACCAGACCCCTCCATTACTGTATAATGTCCCAGCAGTGTCACCTCTCCAGTCATCACCAGACCCCTCCATTACTGTATAATGTCCCAGCAGTGTCACCTCTCCAGTCATCACCAGACCCCTCCATTACTGTATAATGTCCCAGCAGTGTCACCTCTCCAGTCATCACCAGACCCCTCCATTACTGTATAATGTCCCAGCAGTGTCACCTCTCCAGTCATCACCAGACCCCTCCATTACTGTATAATGTCCCAGCAGTGTCACCTCTCCAGTCATCACCAGACCCCTCCATTACTGTATAATGTCCCAGCAGTGTCACCTCTCCAGTCATCACCAGACCCCTCCATTACTGTATAATGTCCCAGCAGTGTCACCTCTCCAGTCATCACCAGACCCCTCCATTACTGTATAATGTCCCAGCAGTGACACCTCTCCAGTCATCACCAGACCCCTCCATTACTGTATAATGTCCCAGCAGGGTCACCTCTCCAGTCATCACCAGACCCCTCCATTACTGTATAATGTTCCAGCAGGGTCACCTCTCCAGTCAGCAGCTCCATCATCTTGTTGATGAGTTCTCTGATCTTCTGTTCATCCATTTCCTCATGTATAAGGGAGTGAGGTGGGGGCCCCGGGATTGGGCTCAGGGTTCTTCCCCATCCTTCACACACAGGGGCCCGACAGCGCCCACTAGAGGACTTCTTCACTACTGTGTAATCCTGTGTATGGAGAGACACATTAATATCACTACATACATTCCCAGAATCCCTCACCTCTCCAGTCATATCCATCTGTTATTACATAGATAAGAATGAGGTCATGTGACATCACTCCCAGAATCCCTCACCTCTCCAGTCATTTCCATCTGTTATTCCATAGATAAGAATGAGGTCATGTGACATCACTCCCAGAAAGTCTCACCTCTCCAGTCATATCCATCTGTTATTACATAGATAAGAATGAGGTCATGTGACATCACTCCCAGAATCCCTCACCTCTCCAGTAATATCCATCTGTTATTCCATAGATAAGAATGAGGTCATGTGACATCACTCCCAGAATCCCTCACCTCTCCAGTAATATCCATCTGTTATTCCATAGATAAGAATGAGGTCTCGTGATATCACTCCCAGAATCCCTCACCTCTCCAGTCATATCCATCTGTTATTACATAGATAAGAATGAGGTCATGTGACATCACTCCCAGAATCCCTCACCTCTCCAGTCATATCCATCTGTTATTACATAGATAAGAATGAGGTCATGTGACATCACTCCCAGAATCCCTCACCTCTCCAGTCATATCCATCTGTTATTACATAGATAAGAATGAGGTCATGTGACATCACTCCCAGAATCCCTCACCTCTCCAGTCATATCCATCTGTTATTACATAGATAAGTATGAGGTCATGTGACATCACTCCCAGAATCCCTCACCTCTCCAGTCATATCCATCTGTTATTACATAGATAAGAATGAGGTCATGTGACATCACTCCCAGAATCCCTCACCTCTCCAGTAAGCCGGAAGAGTATCTGTAGGGTGAGGTTTATGATCCTGTCGGCCATCTTGTTCCTGTCTCTCTCCATGGTTGATGGGTCATCCAGGAGAATTCTCTTATATAGAAGATATCAGCAGAGGATCCTGGATTGGAGAAACCTGAAGGGAAGAAGAGGAGACGATGATAAACCGCACCAGATTCTATGGAGAAATAAAATCCATTTCCTGGAGATAATCTGGGGAAACATCTGAGGAGACATTATGGTCACAATGATTTCGGATGAGTTCTCCTCTATGATGACGTCCTCGGAAATTTACCAGAAAATCTTTCAGAATCTTTGGCGGCAAAGAATCAAATACAGAACAACAAACACCGAGAACACGAAAAGAAAGACAAGAAGGTAAACGTAAAGAAAAGAGAAGGAAAAGGGAGGATAGAGGGTGAAGGGAAACAAGGGGGGGGAGGAGCATAAGGCGGGAATGGACGACCAATCACATGACCCAGCAATATAGCAGAGAACACGCTGGAGGACACAACAGGACGGCGACTCCACAGGATCCTGGAATCACATCCACGGGGGCCACGTCTGGTAGAATCTATCATGAGACTCATGGATGGCGACTAATCTATCACCTTGGACACCAGAGCCGGAGGAGATGGGAAGATTTATAGGATGTGGGAGATGAAGGGTTAATGTATCATTTTACTATATTTTATCTATAGATCAATGTCTGACCCCTCCCCCAGAGAGAGGAGAAGATGTCTGGGGGCGGAGTCACCTTTATAGGGGTTCATTGTGTCACATCACAGCCACACACCCTCGTGATGTCACAGCCACACCCCCTCGTGATGTCACAGCCACACCCCCTCGTGATGTCACAGCCACACCCCCTCGTGATGTCACAGCCACACCCCCTCGTGATGTCACAGCCACACCCCCTCGTGATGTCACAGCCACACATCCCTCGTGATATCACAGCCACACACCCTCTCGTGATGTCACAGCCACACCCCTCATGATGTCACAGCCACACCCCCTCGTGATGTCACAGCCACACACCCTCATGATGTCACAGTCACACCCCCTCGTGATGTCACAGCTGCACCCCCTCGTGATGTCACAGCCGCACCCCCTTGTGATGTCACAGCCACACCCCCTCGTGATGTCACAGCCACACACCCTCATGATGTCACAGCCACACACCCTCATGATGTCACAGCCACACCCCCTCGTGATGTCACAGCCACACCCCCTCGTGATGTCAGTCACACACCCTCATGATGTCACAGCCACACACCCTCATGATGTCACAGCCACACCCCCTCGTGATGTCACAGCTGCACCCCCTCGTGATGTCACAGCCGCACCCCCTCGTGATGTCACAGTCACACCCCCTCGTGATGTCACAGCCACACCCCCTCGTGATGTCACAGCCACACACTCTCGTGATGTCACAGCCACACCCCCTCCATTCATGTCTATGGGAGGGGGCGTGTCGGCAGAGCCTGGATCCACAGAGGAGTCGGCCCAGTTCTCCATAAACCTCCTTCTACAAGATGGCGGCAGCCGGGGAGACATGTGGACACCGCGGGGAGAGAACCAGAAGGAGAAGAAGAACCTGACATATTAGAGGTAAAGACATAACAGGAATAGGGCCACAAGGACAGGAGGGCGGGGCTTCTAGCTGGGGGCCAACTGGGCGGAGATATAGGAAATGAGTAAAGATGGCGGAATAACACAAACAGCAGCAGAAACAAGACAATATATTAACCCTTCTCTCACCAGGAGCAAAGATAAAATAATATTATAGTAAAAAACACAAAAATACATAAAAATAATCCCCAAAGGAGAAATCACAGGATGAGGGGATCGGCCTCTATATAGGGGAGGGGGTGCGATTAACCCTTGTAAGGTTTTATTGTCAGTACTATGCATGGGTCATACCAGTGTGCGGGGGGGGGGGAGGAATATACCATCTGTGCTGCTGGGGGGACGTAAGAGAATCCTGACAGGGAGAGAACACACCTACCTGTATCTGTAGAGGAGCCGTGTACTTACAGGACCTGCGATGACGTCACCGTCATGTGATCAGTCACATGGAGGAGGAGGAGTCACATGATCAGGGGCTGCTGCTCTGGGTTCATCAGCTCAGTGTATGCAGGACCCTGCTGTCACATGACTTATCACAGGTCCTTCAGCTACAATATCTTCTCGACAACTCTGCTGAGCCCCGCCCACTCATGTCACATGATCCTCCCCACAGGTCCTTCAGCCACAGTCACTTCTTTACTGCTAAACTTTGCCCTCAAATGTACTGGTCACATGATTGTGACATCATCACAGGTTCTACACCTCCAGCATGTAGCGGATACAGAGCAGGTCCTGGTGGGGCAGTCACTGCTGTTGTGTTGTGTGTGGAGATCTCTCAGAGCAGCAGCCCCTGATCATGTGACTCCTCCTCCTCCATGTGACTGATCACATGACGGTGACATCATCGCAGGTCCTGTAAGCACACGGCTCCTCTACAGATACAGGTATGTGTGTGCGGTCACCATCAGATCAGGATTATTGGGGATGTTTATTATTAACCCTTAAAAGACTATTGCAGTGACAACCTCTATCCAAAGTATAGGGGATAAGTTATAGATTGCGGGGGTGGAACTGCTGGGATCCCCCGCTATCTCCTGTACGGGGCCCCATCAGTTTGCAGGAAGCAGGCGATCCGACCCCCCCACAGGAAGCCGCTGCTAAAGCACCGAAGCGTTTTGGCCTCCACTCTGTGCAGGGGTTGGCACGCCCACTTCCTGCGGACTGTCGGGGCCCTCTACAAGAGATCGCAGGGGGTCCCAGCAGTCAGACCCCCGCGATCTATAACTTGTCCCCTATATGTTGGTTATTTGTTTACTACAGAACTTCTTTAAGAACATGTGGTACATTTACACCCTGCGCCCCATAGCTCAGCTACATGAACATTACACATATACAGTGTGTACACATACAGCTCAGCTACATGTACATTACACATATACAGCTCTACTGTGTACACATACAGCTCAGCTACATGTACATTACACATATACAGCTCTACTGTGTACACATACAGCTCAGCTACATGTACATTACACATATACAGCTCTACTGTGTACACATACAGCTCAGCTACATGTACATTACACATATACAGCTCTACTGTGTACACATACAGCTCAGCTACATGTACATTACACATATACAGCTCTACTGTGTACACATACAGCTCAGCTACATGCACATTACACATATACAGCTCAGCTACATGTACATTACACATATACAGCTCTACTGTGTACACATACAGCTCAGCTACATGTACATTACACATATACAGCTCTACTGTGTACACATACAGCTCAGCTACATGTACATTACACATATACAGCTCTACTGTGTACACATACAGCTCAGCTACATGTACATTACACATATACAGCTCTACTGTGTACACATACAGCTCAGCTACATGTACATTACACATATACAGCTCTACTGTGTAGACATACAGCTCAGCTACATGTACATTACACATATACAGCTCTACTGTGTACATATACAGCTCAGCTACATGTACAATACACATATACAGCTCTACTGTGTACACATACAGCTCAGCTACATGTACATTACACATATACAGCTCTACTGTGTACACATACAGCTCAGCTACATTACACATATACAGCTCTACTGTGTACACATACAGCTCAGCTACATGTACATTACACATATACAGCTCTCCTGTGTACACATACAGCTCAGCTACATGTACATTACACATATACAGCTCTACTGTGTACACATACAGCTCAGCTACATGCACATTACACATATACAGCACTACTGTGTACACATATACAGCACTACTGTGTACACATACAGCTCAGCTACATGCACATTACACATATACAGCTCTACTGTGTACACATACAGCTCACCTACATGCACATTACACATATACAGCTCTACTGTGTACACATACAGCTCAGCTACATGCACATTACACATATACAGCTCTACTGTGTACACATACAGCTCAGCTACATGTACATTACACATATACAGCTCTACTGTGTACACATACAGCTCATCTACATGTACATTACACATATACAGCTCTACTGTGTACACATACAGCTCAGCTACATGTACATTACACATATACAGCTCTACTGTGTACACATACAGCTCAGCTACATGTACATTACACATATACAGCTCTACTGTGTACACATACAGCTCAGCTACATGTACATTACACATATACAGCTCTACTGTGTACACATACAGCTCAGCTACATGCACATTACACATATACAGCTCTACTGTGTACACATACAGCTCAGCTACATGTACATTACACATATACAGCTCTACTGTGTACACATACAGCTCAGCTACATGTACATTACACATATACAGCTCTACTGTGTACACATACAGCTCAGCTACATGCACATTACACACAGCTCTACTGTGTACACATACAGCTCAGCTACATGCACATTACACATATACAGCACTACTGTGTACACATATACAGCACTACTGTGTACACATACAGCTCAGCTACATGCACATTACACATATACAGCTCTACTGTGTACACATACAGCTCACCTACATGCACATTACACATATACAGCTCTACTGTGTACACATACAGCTCAGCTACATGCACATTACACATATACAGCTCTACTGTGTACACATACAGCTCAGCTACATGTACATTACACATATACAGCTCTACTGTGTACACATACAGCTCATCTACATGTACATTACACATATACAGCTCTACTGTGTACACATACAGCTCAGCTACATGTACATTACACATATACAGCTCTACTGTGTACACATACAGCTCAGCTACATGTACATTACACATATACAGCTCTACTGTGTACACATACAGCTCAGCTACATGTACATTACACATATACAGCTCTACTGTGTACACATACAGCTCAGCTACATGCACATTACACATATACAGCTCTACTGTGTACACATACAGCTCAGCTACATGTACATTACACATATACAGCTCTACTGTGTACACATACAGCTCAGCTACATGTACATTACACATATACAGCTCTACTGTGTACACATACAGCTCAGCTACATGTACATTACACATATACAGCTCTACTGTGTACACATACAGCTCAGCTACATGTACATTACACATATACAGCTCTACTGTGTACACATACAGCTCAGCTACATGCACATTACACATATACAGCTCTACTGTGTACACATACAGCTCAGCTACATGTACATTACACATATACAGCTCTACTGTGTACACATACAGCTCAGCTACATGCACATTACACATATACAGCTCAGCTACATGTACATTACACATATACAGCTCTACTGTGTACTTATACAGCTCAGCTACATGCACATTACACATATACAGCTCTACTGTGTACACATACAGCTCAGCTACATGTACATTACACATATACAGCTCTCCTGTGTACACATACAGCTCAGCTACATGTACATTACACATATACAGCTCTACTGTGTACACATACAGATCAGCTACATGCACATTACACATATACAGCACTACTGTGTACACATACAGCTCAGCTACATGCACATTACACATATACAGCTCTACTGTGTACACATATAGCTCACCTACATGCACATTACACATATACAGCTCTACTGTGTACACATACAGCTCAGCTACATGCACATTACACATATACAGCTCTACTGTGTACACATACAGCTCAGCTACATGTACATTACACATATACAGCTCTACTGTGTACACATACAGCTCAGCTACATGTACATTACACATATACAGCTCTACTGTGTACACATACAGCTCAGCTACATGTACATTACACATATACAGCTCTACTGTGTACACATACAGCTCAGCTACATGCACATTACACATATACAGCTCTACTGTGTACACATACAGCTCAGCTACATGTACATTACACATATACAGCACTACTGTGTACACATACAGCTCAGCTACATGTACATTACACATATACAGCTCTACTGTGTACACATACAGCTCAGCTACATGCACATTACACATATACAGCTCTACTGTGTACACATACAGCTCAGCTACATGCACATTACACATATACAGCTCAGCTACATGCACATTACACATATACAGCTCTACTGTGTACACATACAGCTCAGCTACATGTACATTACACATATACAGCTCTACTGTGTACACATACAGCTCAGCTACATGTACATTACACATATACAGCTCTACTGTGTACACATACAGCTCAGCTACATGTACAGTACACATACAGCTCAGCTACATGTACATTACACATATACAGCTCTACTGTGTACACATACAGCTCAGCTACATGTACATTACACATATACAGCTCTACTGCGTACACATACAGCTCAGCTACATGTACATTACACATATACAGCTCTACTGTGTACACATACAGCTCAGCTACATGTACATTACACATATACAGCTCTACTGTGTACACATACAGCTCAGCTACATGTACATTACACATATACAGCTCTACTGTGTACACATACAGCTCAGCTACATGTACATTACACATATACAGCTCTACTGTGTACACATACAGCTCAGCTACATGTACATTACACATATACAGCTCTACTGTGTACACATACAGCTCAGCTACATGCACATTACACATATACAGCTCTACTGTGTACACATACAGCTCAGCTACATGTACATTACACATATACAGCTCTACTGTGTACACATACAGCTCAGCTACATGTACATTACACATATACAGCTCTACTGTGTACACATACAGCTCAGCTACATGCACATTACACACAGCTCTGCTGCAGACATATATAACACACACATACACAGCTCTGCACCACGCACATCACACACACACAGCTCTGCTGCATACACATAACTTCAGCTCATCCAGCAGCGATCACAACCAGCACAGCAGAGTCCTGCATACACTGAGCAGATGAGCCTAGAGCAGCAGCCCCTGATCATGTGACTCCTCCTCCTCCATGTGACTGATCACATGACTGTGACATCATCGCAGGTCCTGTAAGCACACGGCTCCTCGGGGTCCCGATCAGCTGACACAATCGCCAGAGAGGTGACACTGCTGGGACATTATAAAGTAATGGAGGGGTCTGGTGATGACTGGAGAGGTGACACTGCTGGGACATTATACAGTAATGGAGGGGTCTGGTGATGACTGGAGAGGTGACACTGCTGGGACATTATACAGTAATGGAGGGGTCTGGTGATGACTGGAGAGGTGACACTGCTGGGACATTATACAGTAATGGAGGGGTCTGGTGATGACTGGAGAGGTGACACTGCTGGGACATTATACAGTAATGGAGGGGTCTGGAGATGACTGGAGAGGTGACACTGCTGGGACATTATACAGTAATGGAGGGGTCTGGTGATGACTGGAGAGGTGACACTGCTGGGACATTATACAGTAATGGAGGGGTCTGGTGATGACTGGAGAGGTGACACTGCTGGGACATTATACAGTAATGGAGGGGTCTGGTGATGACTGGAGAGGTGACACTGCTGGGACATTATACAGTAATGGAGGGGTCTGGTGGTGACTGGAGAGGTGACACTGCTGGGACATTATACAGTAATGGAGGGGTCTGGTGATGACTGGAGAGGTGACACTGCTGGGACATTATACAGTAATGGAGGGGTCTGGTGATGACTGGAGAGGTGACACTGCTGGGACATTATACAGTAATGGAGGGGTCTGGTGATGACTGGAGAGGTGACACTGCTGGGAATGCTGGGACATTACATAGTAATGGAGGGGTCTGGTGATGACTGGAGAGGTGACCCTGCTGGGACATTATACAGTAATGGAGGAGTCTGGTGATGACTGGAGAGGTGACCCTGCTGGGACATTATACAGTAATGGAGGGGTCTGGTGATTACTGGAGAGGTGACACTGCTGGGACATTATACAGTAATGGAGGGGTCTGGTGATGACTGGAGAGGTGACACTGCTGGGACATTATACAGTAATGGAGGGGTCTGGTGATGACTGGAGAGGTGACACTGCTGGGACATTATACAGTAATGGAGGGGTCTGGTGATGACTGGAGAGGTGACACTGCTGGGACATTATACAGTAATGGAGGGGTCTGGTGATGACTGGAGAGGTGACACTGCTGGGAATGCTGGGACATTATACAGTAATGGAGGGGTCTGGTGATGACTGGAGAGCTGACACTGCTGGGAATGCTGGGACATTATACAGTAACACCACTGGAGGGGTCGGGGTGATGACTGTATCATTATGTCTCAGGTTCCTATAAGGTGTCAGGACGTGGCGGTCTATTTCTCCATGGAGGAGTGGGAGTATGTAGAAGGACACAAGGATCAGTACAAGGATCAGGTCATGATGGAGGATCAGCAGCCCCTCACATCACCAGGTAATAGACATGACTATATACACACGTCCTCTCATTATTTGTATGTAAAGAATGAATTCAGTCTCTGTATGTGTTCCCTACAGTCAGATCCAGTAAGAGAACAGCACCAGAGAGGTGTCCCCGTCCTCTTGATGAGCAGAATATGTAGGTCATTACTACAGGGAAAGATCTGATCTATATTAATGCTTCAGACATAAAGGAAAAAGGAGAGACGGATGTGAGCGGTGATGAGCAGTATAAGGAGGACAAGGACAGTCCTATAGGAAAAGATTTGATCTATATGAATGCTACAGACATAAAGGAAGAAAAAGAGACAGATGTGAGCGGTGATGAGCAGTATAAGGAGAACATTCATACAGGGAAAGATCTGATCTATATTAATGCTACAGATATGAAGGAAGAAGAAGAGATGGATGTGAGCAGTAATGAGCAGTATAAGGAGGACAAGGACATTCCTACAGGGAAAGATCTGACCTATATTAATGCTACAGTAATAATGGAAGAAGAAGAAGAGACAGATGTGAGCAGTGATGAGCAGTGTAAGGAGGACATTCATACAGGGAAAGATCTGACCTATATTAATGCTACAGACATAAAGGAAGAAGAAGAGACAGATGTAAGCGGTGATGAGCAGTACAAGGAGGACATTCCTACAGGGAAAGATCTGATTTATAATAATGCTACAGACATAAAGGAAGAAGAAGAGACAGATGTGAGCCGTGATGTGCAGTATAAGGAAGACATTCCTACAGGTAACTGCCCAGGTGAGTAGTAACCACTAAATACAGAGAAGAGTCACACATTCTATTCAGTTACTGGCTGCAATAATATTTTCGGGAAGTAACAAGAATCTTTGGGACTCCAGGGTAAATACTATCCCCCTCCCCCTATATTGACTCTATAGCAGTCGACTTGATCCCATCACCACTACATAGTGACTGAATAATACCGCCATACTGTTTATGAATCAAACACATTATATACAGACTCCATATAGCAGTAGATACCAGCTCTCTGTCTCTCTGGAGTCGCTATCTTTCCTTTTTCATCCTGAGGATAGGGGATAAGTGTCTGATCGTGGGGGTCCGACCGCCGGGACCTCCTGTGATCTCCTGCCCAGCACCCCAGATCTCTCCAGGCACAGGTGACCTCCGCTCCGTGCAGGGATTACTGTCGACCACCGCACCAAGAGGTGCCTGACATGTCTCTCCATGAATCTCTATGGGAGAGACGGAGATACACAAACGGGATGCCAGGCAGAAGATCGCGGGGGTCTCAGTGGTCGGACATATATTTCCTATCTTCATTAGGGGATAAGTACTCATGTACTAGAATTTTCCTTTAAAGGGGTTCTCCGGTGCTCCAGTATTCTGAACTTTTTGTTCGGAACGCTCAGAGCCAGAGGCAGTGATCATGAAGTTGTGGCCACTCCCGCTCGTGCCATCACACGACGCCCCCTCTCACATACATGAATAGAGGGGGTGCGACATCACCAGGGGGGGTGGGCGTGATGTCACGACCACTGGAATCTGGCTTTTGTTTAGAATGGGGGGTGCTGCAGCCGGACCCCGTGATTAGACATCTTATCCCCATCCTTTGGATAAGGGATAAGATGTCTAGCAGTGGAGTACCCCTTTAAATCCCTTTATTCTTTCCCTCTGATACGGAAATGTTCCGGTTCGGGTCACCTGTGTGGGTCCAAATGGAGCTATCGGTGCAGCTGGCGAGCTGTGAGCAAAAATCATTAAAAATAAAGGTTCCCCTTTTAACTTGTTTCCAGGAAAATTTCACTAACTTTATTAGGTCATAAGTCTTTCTATACACATTAATAGACAAAAGACAAAAATGTGATACTGTCTGCCTAGACAGGATAAGGGATAGGTTATAGATCATGGGGGTACCCTTGTGACTCCCCGCGATCTCTTGAACGGGGCCCCAGCAGTCTGCCGGAAGCGGCCGGGTCCGACCCCCACAGGATGCTGCGGCTGACACCCCCCTTTATGTATTTCTATGGGATACATGGAGGGGGAGTGTCGGCCGCCGCTCCATGCAGGGTTGGTCCGCCCCCTTCAAGCAGACTGTCAGGGCCCCATTCAGGATATCGCAGGGAGTCCCAAGGGTTGGACCCCCGTGATCTATAACGTATCCCCTATCCTTTGTCTGAATTCTCTGGCTGGCATGAGGATTATAAAGGGGGCGGTTTGGATGACTGCTCCATTATAACCTGCGGGGTCAGGTGGATTGGGGGGCACGGTCATTTGGTCCCTGACCGATTTTCCCTGAAGTTTTGTCCACATGATTGTTAAAGACTGGTGTCCCTGCTTCTTGTAAGGCAGTGGTGTCAAACTGTGGCCCTCCAGATGTAAATCACTGCCGGTTAGCTCAGGGGGCTGTTCAGGATCGTCGCTGTGAAATTGTGGCATCCTGAACAGCGCTGTGAAACGAGGAGGGTCCCCTACCTTCCCTCCTGGTGTCCGATCACCGAATGACTGCTCAGTGCTTGAGATCCAGGCATGAGCAGTCAAGCGGCAGAATCATTGATCACTGGTTTCCTATGAGAGACCATTGATCAATGTAAAAGATCAGTGTGTGCAGTGTTATAGTCCCCTATGAGGTTAACAATGATCAGTATAAGAGATCAGTGTGTGCAGTGTTATAGTCTTCTATGGGATAACAATGATCAATGTAAAAGATCAGTGTGTGCAGTGTTATAGTCTCCTATGGGATAACAATGATCAGTATAAGAGATCAGTGTGTGCAGTGTTATAGCCCCCTATGGGATAACAATGATCAGTATAAGAGATCAGTGTGTGCAGTGTTATAGTCCCCTATGGGATAACAATGATCAGTATAAGAGATCAGTGTGTGCAGTGTTATAGTCTCCTATGGGATAACAATGATCAGTATAAGAGATCAGTGTGTGCAGTGTTATAGTCCCCTATGGGATAACAATGATCAGTATAAGAGATCAGTGTGTGCAGTGTTATAGTCTCCTATGGGAGCTATAACATTGGGAAAAAAAGTGAATAAATATAATTTAACCCCTCCCCTAATAAAAGTTTGAATCACCCCCCTTTTCCCATTTAAAAAAAACAAAAAACATTTTAAATAAAAATAAACATATGTGGTATCGCCGCGTGCGGAAATGTCCGATTTATAAAAATATATCATTAATTAAATCGCTTAATCAATGGCGTGCGCGCAAAAAAATTCCAAAGTCCAAAATAGCGTATTTTTGGTCACTTTTTATATCATGAAAAAAAGAATAAAAAGCGATCAACAAGTTCAATCAATACATAAATGGTACCGATAAAAACTTCAGATCACGGGGCAAAAAATGAGCCCTCATACCGCCCCATATGTGGAAAAATAAAAAAGTTATAGGGGTCAGAAATGAGAATTTTAAACGTATAAATTTTCCTGCATGTAGTTATGATTTTTTTCAGAAGTGCGATAAAATCAAACCTATATAAGTAGGGGATCATTATAATCGTATGGACCTACAGAATAATGATAAGGTGTCATTTTTACCAAAAAGTGCACTGCGTAGAAACGGAAGCCCCCAAAAGTTACAAAATGGCGTTTTGTTTTTTTTCAATTTTGTCTCACAATGATTTTTTTTTCCATTTCGCCATAGATTTTTGGGTAAAATGACTGACGTCATTACAAAGTAGAACTGGTGGCGCAATAAATAAGCCATAATATGGATTTTTTGGTGCAAAATTGAAAGGGTTATGATTTTTTTTAAGATAAGGAGAAAAAAAACGAAAGTGCAAAAATGGAAAAACCCCTGGTCCTTATGGGGTTAACGACTCATGGCATACCTGTATGTCCTGAGTCCACTCCTGTTCTATAACACGGGGCCACAGTACTGATCGCGGTGCCGCGTGCTATTAACCCTTCAGATGCGGCGTTCAAAGTTGAACGCCGCGTCTAAAGTGAAAGTAAAACATTACCGGTTAGCTCAGGGGCTGTACGGGATCGCCGCAGCAAAATCGTGGCATCCCGAACAGCTCTAGAACAGCAGGAGGGTCCCTTACCTGCCTCCTGGTGTCCGATCGCCAAATGACTGCTCAGTGCCTGAGATCCAGGCATGAGCAGTCAAGCGGCAGAATCATTGATCAATGGTTTCCTATGTAACAGATCAGTGTGTGCAGTGTTTTAGCCCCCTATGGGATAACAATGATCAGTATAAAAGATCAGTGTGTGCAGTGTTATAGTCTCATATGGGATAACAATGATCAATGTAAAAGATTAGTGTGTGCAGTGTTATAGTCTCCTATGGGATAACAATGATCAGTATAAGAGATCAGTGTGTGCAGTGTTATAGCCCCCTATGGGATAACAATGATCAATGTAAAAGATCAGTGTGTGCAGTGTTATAGTCTCCTATGGGATAACAATGATCAATATAAGAGATCAGTGTGTGCAGTGGTATAGTCTCCTATGGGATAACAATGATCAATGTAATAGATCAGTGTGTGCAGTGTTATAGCCCCATATGGTAGCTAGAACACTGCAAAAAAAAAAGTGAATAAAGATCATTTAACCCCTTCCCTAATAAAAGTTTGAATCACCCCCCTTTTCCTATTTAAAAAAAAGTGTAAATAAAAATAAATGCATGCGGAAATGTCTGAATTATAAAAATATATAATTAATTAAACCTCACAGTCAATGGCGTGCGCGCAAAAAAATTCCAAAGTCCAAAATAGCTTAATTTTGGTCACTTTTTATACAATGAAAAAATTTATAAAAAGCGATCAAAAAGTCCAATCAATACATAAATGGTACCGATAAAAACATCAGATCACGGCGCAAAAAATGAGCCCTCATACCGCCCCGTACACGGAAAAATAAGTTATAGGGGTCAGGAGATGACAATTTATACATTTTTCTGCATGTAGTTATGATTTTTTCCAGAAGTACGACAAAATCAAACCTATATAAGTAGTGGATCATTTGTATGCACCTACAGAATAAAGAGAATTTTGTCATTTTTACCGAAAAATGTACTGTGTAGAAATGGAAGCCCCCAAAAGTTACATTATGGCGTTATTTCTTCAATTTTGTTCAATTGTTTTCTTTTTCGCCGTAGATTTTTGGGTAAAATGACTGATGTCAGTCCAAAGTAGAATTGGTGGAGCAAAAAATAAGCCCTCATATGGATTTTTAGGGCAAAATTTTAAGAATTATGTTTTTTTTAAAGGTAAGGAGGAAAAAATTAAATTGCAAAAATGGAAAAACCTTGAGTCCTTTAAGGGGTTAAACATACTAATTTTTGTACAAAAAGTTCACATTTTTTCAAAAGAAGTAAAACAAAATCAAACCTATATAATTTGGGTGTCCTTATACCGTATGGACCTACAGAATAAAGATAAGGTGTCATTTTGACCCAAAAGTGCGCTGCGTAGAAACGGAAGCCCCCGAATTTTACAAAATAGTGGGGGGGGGGGGGGGGGGGGGAGGTTTACATTTTTGCCTCACAAATAATCTTTGATTTTTGGTTTTGTTGTAGATTTTGTGGTGAAATGATTGATGTCATTAGAAAGTAAAATTGGTAGCGCAAAACACAACAACAACCTCATATGGGTCTGTAGGTAGAAAACTGAAAACGTTCTGATTTTTAGAAGGTGAGGTGGAAGAAACAAAAGTGAAAAAACCCTTAAAAAATCCTTAAGGGGTTAAAGTATTTTTTAAATAAAACATAAGGAAAACTCTACAAGTTGTATGATGATACTGACCTGATGGATAAGTATAACGTCAGTTGTGACATCACGTTATATGGTAGGTGATGAAAAAATCTCAAATTTGCAAAATTGTATTTTATTTCAATAGAATTTTATCCCACAATTTGTTTTCTATTTCACAGTAAAATTGGTCCCACAAAAAACAAACTCTCATGTGACTCTAGATGGAAAAATGTAAATAAGGTTAATACTCAATGATATAATCTGTGTTATTCTCTGCAGATTCTTGTAGCAGGAGATCAGAGGAGAATCTTATATCTTCAGATTATAAAGCAGATGATGATATCACACAAGATACATATGAAGAACATTCCATTATCCCAGATACACCCTCAGCCCTTCACAGCCAAGATCTGTCATCTCATCCTTATATACAGGTCCTGTCTTCTCAGTCATCACAGGATGTTCAGCAAAATAAAAGTCACAGAAGGGGTGTTGGACATCAAAAAGCTCATACAGGAAAGAAACCATATTCATGCTCAGAATGTGGGAAATGTTTTACCAAGAAATCTAATCTTATTCAACATCAAATAACTCACACAGGAGAGAAGCCATTTTTATGTTCAGAATGTGGGAATTGTTTTACTTTAAAATCAAGTCTTGTTAAACATCAAATAACTCACACAGGAGAGAAGCCGTTTTCATGTTCAGAATGTGGGAAATGTTTTATTCAGAAATCAGACCTTGTGGTACATCAAAGAACTCACACAGGAGAGAAGCCATTTCCATGCTCAAAATGTGGGAAATGTTTTACTTTTAAATCAAGTCTTGTTGTACATCAAAGAACTCACACAGGAGACAGGCCATTTTCATGCTCAGAATGTGGGAAATGTTTTACTCAGAAATCAGACCTTGTGGTACATCAAAGAACTCACACAGGAGAGAAGCCATTTCCATGCTCAAAATGTGGGAAATGTTTTACTTTTAAATCAAGTCTTGTTGTACATCAAAGAACTCACACAGGAGACAGGCCATTTTCATGCTCAGAATGTGGGAAATGTTTTACTCAGAAATCAGACCTTGTGGTACATCAAAGGACTCACACAGGAGAGAAGCCATTTTCATGTTCAGAATGTGGGAAATGTTTTACTGATAAATCAAGTCTTCTGAAACATCAGAAAACTCACACAGGAGAGAATGCATTTTCATGCTCAGAATGTGGGAAATGTTTTACTCATCATTCAAGTCTTATGCAGCATAAAAGAACTCACACAGGGGACAAGCCATTTTCATGTTCACAATGTGGGAACGGCTTTACTAAGAAATCAAATCTTGTTAGACATCAAATAATTCACACAGGGGAGAAGCCATTTTCATGTGCAGAATGTGGGAAATGTTATACTCAGCAATCACATCTTGTTAAACATAAGCGAACTCACACAGGAGAGAAGCCAATTCAGAGCAATAAATGATGCAGATAACACATCTATATATTTTCCACTTAGTAAAGGAAGCCATGAGCGATGCAATCTGTGCTTCTTATGAAATACTCAGACACTGTTAGATGCTTTGCCACAGTTTTTATTTTTCTGCTGGTCTGTCATATATTTGGCATATGTTATGTCGGACAGACCAGCAGAAAAATATAAATTAGAACAATGTTACATAAAAACAACATTAGAAAGGCTATAAACACTAAAACAGTGAGGGAATCATCTAAATTCAGTGAAACTACTGTCGCGAGACATTTTTTAGGAAAACAACATAATGTGAAGGAAGTAAGGTGACAAATCTTAGAACAAATTCACACTGAAGGGAATGAGAATATAAAGCGCAGGCGTCTCTTGTAAAGGGAAGTATATTGGATAACCTACCTGGACACGATTTCCCCATCTGTAGATGAAAGCTTATTTATGAATGAATATTGTAATCCACCATGTTTTGTGAAATGCAACTAGATGTAAAATTACTTATAAATCTGTTACTTCAGATAATTGTAAATGTTCCTTTAAGAGAAATCCCTTGATTGTGAACAGGTGGCATTCCACCTCAAATATCCTGGAATCTCAGGCTCTAGTACACATGAGTAAGGGGGCGTTCCCCCGAAACGTCAGACCCTGATGGCTCCCGAACAATGAACACCATCTCTGCTGGGACGACTAATAACATCTGCAGCTTCCAATGTTACAGCTCCGAATGTTTTACCAAAATGATCGAATAAAGAAAAAACAGCGGCAAAGCATCTAACAGTGTCTGAGTATTTCATAAGAAGCACAGATTGCATCGCTCATGGCTTCCTTTACTAAGACTTGGGAATTGGTGAATACCCACCGGAGCACAGCCTTGGAGTCTACACAGGACTTTTCCTCAAGTATATATTAACCACGTACATAGGATATCTGACATTTATATATATATCATATGTCCAGAGCAGGAGAAAATCCCCATAGCAAACCTATCCGGCTCTGGACAGTTCCTAAAATGGACAGAGGTGTCAGCAGAGAGCACTGTGGACAGACAGAAAGGAAATCCAAAAAGAAAAGAATTTCCTCTGTAGCATACAGCAGCTGATAAGTACTGGAAGGATTAAGAATTTTTAATAGAAGCAATTTACAAATCTGTTTAACTTTCTGGCGCTAGTTGATTTAAAAAAAAAAGTTTTCCACCGGAGTAACCCTTTAACCTGTTGGGGACCACGGGCGTATGGATACGCCCTTGCATCCTGGTACTTAAGAACCAAGGGCGTACCTGTACGCCCGTGGGAATTTCAATCCCCGCCATTAGCCGGACAGGGATCAGACCGGGATGCCTGCTGAAATCATGTCGGCGATCGCTGCAAATCAGTGATTTATTCAGATCAGCGTTTTGCTGCATTTTCGGGCTGATCAGGTCTCTGGTGACAACAGGGATGATTGGAGCTGGGCAGTTGCGCAGGGGCCTTTGCACGGACCGCCGGTTACCTGGGCTCACGCGGAGACCAGGGACCGGCTGATAGGAGGCGGCGGCTTCCTAGATACAGCTGTGAAGATCGGATCGCCGTAAAGTGATCTTCACTGCTGTATCTGGGAGTTTCAAAACTACAACTTCCAGCATGCCCAGACAGCCTTTGACTGTCCGGGCATGCTGGGAGTTGTAGTTTTGTAACATCTGGAGGGCCACAGTTTAGAGACCACTGTCCTTCCAGATGTTGTACAACTACAACTCTCAGCATGCCCAGACTGTCCAGGCATGCTGGGAATTTTAGTTTGGCAACATTTGGCCCTTCAGATGTTGCTAAACTACAACTCCTCGCACTATGTACATTTGAGGCCTAAATTGGTGATTTGCACAGGGGTGGCTGCTGGTTACTGCGGTTCTGACATAAACGCAAAAAAAATACCCACATGTGACCCCATTTTGAAAACTACACCCCTCACGGAACGTAACAAGGGGTATAGTGAGCCGTAACACCCTACAGGTGACTGACAGATTTTTGGAACAGTGATCCGTGAAAATATAGACTATAATTTTTCATTTGCACAGCCCAGTGTTCCAAAGATCTGTCAGACACCAGTGGGGTGTAAATACTCACTGCACCCCTTGTTACATGCCTTGAGGGTGTAGTTTACCAAATAGTATGCCATGTGGGGTGTTTTTTGCTTTTCTGGCACCATGGGGGCTTCCTAAATGTGACATGCCCCCCAAAAACCATTTCACCAAAATTCACTCTCCAAAATCCCATTGTCGCTCCTTCCCTTCTGAGCATTGTAGTGCACCCACAGAACACTTTACATCCACATATGAGGTATTTCCTTACTCGAGAGAAAGTGGGTTACACATTTTTGAGGGTCTTTTTCTCCTTTTACCCCTTGTAAAATTAAAAAATATGGGTCTACAAGAACATGCGAGTGTAAAAAATTAAGATTTAGAATTTTCCTGTGAAACACCTAAAGGGTTAACAAACTTCATGAATTTCATTTTGAATACTTTGAGGGGTGCAGTTTTTCTAACATAAAGACCCTCAAATTCACTTCAAAACTGAACTGGTCCCTGAAAAATTCAGATTTTGAAATTTACTTGGAAAATTGCTGCTGAACTTTGAAGCCTCTGGTGTCTTCCAAAAGTAAAAACATCTCAACTTTATGATGAAAATATAAAGTAGACACATTGTATTTGTGAATCAATATATAATTTATTTGGAATGTCTGTTTCCTTACAAGCAGAGAGTTTCAAAGTTAGAAAAATGCTAAATTTTCTAATTTTTCATGACATTTTGGAATTTTTCACCAAGAAATGATGCAAGTAACAACAAAAATTTACCACTAACATAAAGTAGAATATGTCACGAAAAAACATTCTTGGAATCAAATTCAGAAGTACAAGCATCCCAGAGTTATTATTGCTTAACCCCTTAAGGACTGAGCCCTTTTTCACCTTAAGGACTCGGACATTTTTTGCAAATCTGACCACTGTCACTTTAAACATTAATAACTCTGATGCTTTTAGTTATCATTCTGATTCCGAGATTGTTTTTCGTGACATATTCTAGTTTAACTTAGTGGTAAAAATTTTTGGTAACTTGCATCCTTTCTTGGTGAAAAATCCCAAAATTTGATGAAAAATTTGAAAATTTAGCATTTTTCTAACTTTGAAGCTCTCTGCTTGTAAGGAAAATGGATATTCCAAAACATTTTTTTTTTATTCACATATACAATATGTCTACTTTATAAAATTGATAAGTTTTTACTTTTGGAAGACACCAGAGGGCTTCAAAGTTCCGCAGCAATTTTCCAATTTTTCTCAAGATTTTCAAAATCGTAATTTTTCAGGGCCCAGTTCAGGTTGGAAGTGGATTTTAAGGGTCTTCATATTAGAAAAACCCCATAAATGACCCCATTATAAAAACTGCACCCCCGAAAGTATTCAAAATGACATTCAGTAAGCGTTTTAACCCTTTACGGGTTTCACAGGAATAGCAGCAAAATGAAGGAGAAAATTCACAATCTTCATTTTTTACACTCGCATGTTCTTGTAGACCCAATTTTTGAATTTTTGCAAGGGGTAAAAAGGAGAAAATTTTTACTTGTATTTGAAACCCAATTTCTCTCGAGTAAGCACATACCTCATATGTCTATGTAAAGTGTTCGGCGGGCGCAGTAGAGGGCTCAGAACGGAAGGAGCGTCAAATGGTTTTTGGGGGGCATGTCACCTTTAGGAAGCCCCTATGGTGCCAAAACAGCAAAAAAAAACACATGGCATACCATTTTGGAAACTAGACCCCTCGGGGAATGTAACAAGGGGTAATTTGAACCTTAATACCCCACAGGTGATTTACGACTTTTGCATATGTAAAAAAAATTAAAATAAAATTTTTACCTAAAATGCTTGGTTTCCCTAAAGTTTTACATTTTTAAAAAGGGTAATAGCAGAAAATACCCCCCAAAATTTGAAGCCCAATTTCTCCCGATTCAGAAAACACCCCATATGGGGGTGAAAAGTGCTCTGCTGGCGCACTACAGGTCTCAGAAGAGAAGGAGTCACATTTGGCTTTTTGAAAGCAAATTTTGCTCTGGGGGCATGCCGCATTTAGGAAGCCCCTATGGTGCCAGGACCGCAAAAAAAAACCACATGGCAAACCATTTTGGAAACTAGACTCCTCGGGGAACGTAACAAGGGGTAAAGTGAACCTTAATACCCTACAGGTGTTTCACGACTTTTGCATATGTAAAAAAAAAAAAAAAAATTTACCTAAAATTCTTGGTTTCCCAAAAAATTTACATTTATACAAAGGGTTAAAGCAGAAAATACCCCCCAAAATTTGAAGCCCAATTTCTCCCGATTCAGAAAACACCCCATATGGGGGTGAAAAGTGCTCTGCTGGCGCACTACAGGTCTCAGAAGAGAAGGAGTCACATTTGGCTTTTTGAAAGCAAATTTTGCTCTGGGGGCATGCCGCATTTAGGAAGCCCCTATGGTGCCAGGACCGCAAAAAAAAACCACATGGCAAACCATTTTGGAAACTAGAGCCCTCGGGAAATGTAACAAGGGGTTAAGTGAACCTTAATACCCCACAGGCGTTTCACGACTATTGCATATGTTAAAAAAAAAAAAATATTTTTACCTAAAATGCTTCTTTTCCCAAAAACTTTACATTTTTAAAAAGGGTAAAAGCAGAAAATACCCCCCAAAATTTGAAGCCCAATTTCTCCCGAGTACGGCGATACCCCATATGTGGCCCTTAACTGTTGCCTTGAAATACGACAGGGCTCCAAAGTGAGAGCGCCATGCGCATTTGAGGTGGACATAGGGGTATTCTACGCCAGTGATTCCCAAACAGGGTGCCTCCAGCTGTTGTAAAACTCCCAGCATGCCTGGACAGTCAACGGCTGTCCGACAATACTGGGAGTTGTTGTTTTGCAATAGCTGGAGGCTCCGTTTTGGAAACAGTGGCGTACCAGACGTTTTTCATTTTTATTGGGGAGGGGAGGGGGGCTGTGTAGGGGTATGTGTATATGTAGTGTTTTTTTACTTTTTATTTTATTTTATTGTGTGGTAGTGTAGTGTAGTGTTTTTAGGGTACAGTCACACGGGCGGGGGGTTCACAGTAGTTTCTCGCTGGCAGTTTGAGCTGTTGCAGAAAATTTGCTGCAGCTCAAACTTGCAGCCAGATACTTACTGTAAACCTCCGCCCATGTGAGTGCACCCTGTACATTCACATTGGGGGAGGGGGGGGACATCCAGCTGTTGCAAAACTACAACTCCCAGCATGCGCTGACAGACTGTACATGCTGAGAGTTTTAGTTTTGCAACAGCTGTAGGCACACTGGTTATGTATCACAGAGTTTGTGACCTTACTCAGTGTTTCAAAACCAGTGTGCCTCCAGCTGTTGCAAAACTACAACTCCCAGCATGTACGGTGCATGGTGTAAGGTGACTGCTGGGAGTTGTAGTTTGCAACAGCTGGAGGCACACCGGTCGTGAAACACTGAGTTAGGTAAAAAAAAAAAAAACTCTAAGTTTCACAACCAGTGTGCCTTCAGCTGTTGCAAAACTACAACTCTCAGCAGTCACCGACAGCCAACGGGCATGCTGGGAGTTGTAGTTATGCAACCAGCAGATGCACCACTACAACTCCCAGCATGCACTTTAGCTGTTTGTGCAAGCTGGGAGTTGTAGTTATACAACAGCTGAAGGTACACTTTTCCATATAAAAAATGTGCCTCCAGCTGTTGCAAAACCATAAGTCCCAGCATGCCCATAAGGGAATGCTGGGAGTTGTGGTGGTCTGCCTCCTGCTGTTGCATAACTACAGCTCCCAGCATGCCCTTTTTGCATGCTGGGAGCTGTTGCTAAGCAACAGCAGGAGGCTGTAACTCACCTCCTGCTGCTGCTTCATCGCAGGAAAGTCCCTCGCCGCCGTCGCTCCTGGGGCCCCGATCCCAACATTGACGCCGGGGATCGGGGTCCCCAGCACCCGGGGTCGTCTTCCTGCACCTGCTCACGCCCTCCGGAAGAGTTGGCTGAAATCACTGCAGGCTGCTCTGTAACCCCATCCTCTCTGTTTATATGCTGTAGTCTGATAGACAGGACAGGAGTGAGCACAGAGGAGTCCTAGTCCCGCCCTCACTTACTGGACTTTGTCCGAGCCTGGGCTTCAGCTGGGACAGAGATGATGCTGCAGCTGGACAGGATATTTTTCTGGATGGTATGGGGACCCCTAGTACCCTCTGTCTCTGGTAGGAGTGTGAAATTGTTTTGTAAATATTCAAATTTGAAAGGGATTATCCAGGATTCCAAAAACTAGCTGCTTTTGTCTAGAAACATCCCCCCCTTGTCCTCCATTTCTGGGGGGTGTTGCCGTCCAATTGAATTGAAGTGAATGGACCTGAGCAGCGGTACCATAAACAGCCCTTGCTATGAGTATAAGGCTTTTTTGATCCTTTTGTCTGTAGAAAAGCTGCTCAACAATCCGGAGTGTTCTGGAGAGAAGTTCCTGCTGAAAGAAGATTTATTATTTGGAGATTGAGGGATTCCTGATCCTTCATATATTCGGATGTTCCTGAGAGCGACAGCCGGAGGGACTCAATGTACAGGGTACAACTTGGTGAGATGTCGTTCTAGGGGGAGGAGGTGATGAATCTTTCTTCAGCCCCATAGACGGCAATGTCTGCAGAGCGGATTCCGCCCCAACAATAAACAAGTTCATTCTTTCGGCCGCAGAATTTCAATAGTGGAACGTCCCATCGTTGAAATTCCGTAGGGTGCACTGTGGAATCCCATTGCTGACACATTCCTGGCCTACCATATTTTTCGCCGTATAAGACGCACTTTTTCTTCCCCAAAACTGGGGGGGGGGGGGGGGTAGTTGGTATGGCAAATACACTTTAATGACAAATACACTTTAAAACCCTGTCCTATCGCTGCGGTCCCTGCGGCCATCAACGGCCGGGACCCGCGGCTAATACAGGACATCATCGATCGCGGTGATGCCCTGTATTAACCCTTCAGATGCGGCGATCAAAGCTGACCGCCGCGTCTGAAGGCAAAGTGACACTAACCCGGCTGCTCAGTCGGGCTGTTTGGGACTGCCGCAGTGAAATCGTGGCGTCCCGAACAGCTTACAGGACACCGTGAGGGACCTTACCTGCCTCTTCGGTGTCTGCACCGTGCCGGGATCCCCAGCGTGGCCGGTGCTCTCCTTCCTCGTCATCACGTCGTTGCGCACGCCGTCCCATCATCCAATAGGAGCGGCGTGCGTAGCGGCCTGTGTAGCGACTTGATGGCAGCGACTGAAAGTGAGGATACTGGGCAGCAGAGACGTTCCGGAGCGACGGGGACACCCCGGGGATGCGGTGACAGCGATAGAGGGCGACATCCAGGACATCGGTGACAAGCGGTGACGGGTCCGGAGCAGCAGGGACACGTGAGTACTACCTCCTATACCAGCGGTCTTCAACCTGCGGACCTCCAGATGTTGCAAAACTACAACTCCCAGCATGCCTGGACAGCCAACGGCTGTCTGGGCATGCTGGGAGTTGTAGTTTTGCAACATCTGAAGGTCCGCAGGTTGAAGATCACTGTCCTATACTTTACATTGTATTTGGTTCAGAATCTTTATTTTCTGGATTTTTATCCTCTAACCCCTTCATGATCCAGCCCATTTTCACCTTCAGGACCTGGGCATTTTTTGAAAATCTGACCACTGTCACTTTAAACATTAATAACTCTGGAATGCTTTTACTTATCATTCTGATTCCGAGATTGTTTTTTCGTGACATATTCTACTTTATGTTATTGGTAAAATTTCACTGATATTTTCATCCTTTCTTGGTAAAAAATCTAAAAATTTCATGAAAATTTTGAAAATTTTGCATTTTTCTAACTTTGAAAGTCTCTGCTTGAAAGGAAAATGGATATTCCAAATAAATTACATATTGATTCACATATACAATATGTCTACTTTATGTCTGCATAAAAAAATTGACAAGTTTTTACTTTTGGAAAACATCAGAGGGCTTCAAAGTTCAGCAGCAATTTTCCATTTTTTCTCAAGATTTTCAAAATCGTAATTTTTCAGGGCCCAGTTCAGGTTGGAAGTGGATTTTAAGGGTCTTCATATTAGAAATACCCCATAAATGACCCCATTATAAAAACTGCACCCCCCAAAGTATTCAAAATGACATTCAGTAAGTGTTTTAACCCTTTAGGTGTTTCACAGGAATAGCAGCAAAGTGAAGGATAAAATTCTAAATCTTCATTTTTTACACTCGCATTTTCTTGTAGACCCAATTTTTGAATTTTTACAAGGGGTAAAAGGAGAGAAATCACCCTAAAATTTGTAACCCAATTTCTCTCGAGTAAGGAAATACCTCATATGCGTATGTAAAGTGTTCGGTGGGCGCAGTAGAGGGCTCAGAAGGGAAGGAGCGACAATGGGATTTTGGAGAGGGAGTTTTTCTGAAAGGGTTTTTGGGGGGCATGTCCCATTTAGGAAGCCCCTATGGTGCCAGAACAGGGGACCCCCCCCCACATGTGACCCCATTTTGGAAACTATACCCCTCATAGAATTTAATAAGGGGTGCAGTGAGCATTTACACCCCACTGGGGTTTGACAGATATTTGAAACAGTGGACTGTGCAAATCAAAAATTTAATTTTTCATTTTCACAGACCACTGTTCCAAAAATCTGTCATACACCAGTGGGGTGTAAATGCTCACTGTACCCCTTATTACATTCCGTGAAGGGTGTAGTTTCCAAAATGGGGTCACTGTTTTGAGTTTGTCAGAACTGCTGTAACAATCAGCCACCCCTGTGCAAATCACCTCAAATGTACATGGTGCACTCTCCCTTCTGAGCCTTGTTGTGCGCCCCCAGAGCACTTTGCGCCCACATATGGGGTATCTCCGTACTCGGGAGAAATTGCATTACAAATTTAGAGGGTCTTTTTTCCCTTTTACCTCTTGTGAAAATGAAAAGTATAGGGCAACACCAGCATGTCAGTGTAAATAATTTATTTTTTTACTCTAACATGCTGGTGTAGACCCCAACTTCACCTTTTCATAAGGGGTTAAAGAAGAAAAAGCCCCCCAAAATTTGTAAGGCAATTTCTCCCGAGTACGGCGATACCCCATATGTGTCCCAAAACTGTTGCCCTGAAATACGACAGGGCTCCAAAGTGAGAGAGCGCCATGCGCATTTGAGGCCTGAATTAGGGATTTGCATAGGGGTGGACATAGGGGTATTCTACTCCAATGATTCCCAAACAGGGTGCCTCCAGCTGTTGCAAAACTCCCAGCATGCCTGGACAGTCAATGGCTGTCCGGCAATACTGGGAGTTATTATTTTGCAACAGCTGGAGGCTCCGTTTTGGAAACAGTAGCGTACCAGACGTTTTTCATTTTTTTGGGGAGGGGGGGCTGTGTAGGGGTATGTGTATATGTAGTGTTTTTTACTTTTTATTTTAGGTTAGTGTCAGTGTAGTGTAGTGTTTTTAGGGTACAGTCACATGGGCAGAGGTTCACAGCAAGTTTGCCGCTGGAAGTTTGAGCTGCAGCGCAACATTTGCGCCATCTCAAACTTGCAGCACTCACTGTAAACCTCCGCCCATGTGAGTGTACCCTGTACATTCACATTGGGGGGAGGGGGCAAACATCCAGCTGTTGCAAACTCTGAGCATGCCCTTTGGCTGTCCGTGCATGCTGGGAGTTGTAGTTTTGCAACAGCTGGAGGAACACTGGTTTGGAAACACTAAGTTAAGTAATAAACTTTCAAGTGTTTTGCAACCAAACTTAGTGTTTCCAAACCAGTGTGCCTCCAGCTGTTGCAAAACTACAACTCCCAGCATGCATGGTCTGTCAGTGCATGCTGGGAGTTATAGTTTTGCAACAATTGCAACAGCTGGAGGCACTGAGGTAGGAAACGGACAATGTTTCCCAACTAGTGTGCCTCCAGTTGTTGCAAAACTACAACTCCCAGCATGCCCAGACTGCCCAGGCATGCTGGAAGTTGTAGTTCGGCAATATCTGAAGGATCAGATGTTGCCGAACTACAACTTCCAGTATGCTTGGGCAGTCTGGGCATGCTGGGAGTTGTAGTTTTGCAACATCTGGAGGTCCACAGTTTGGAGACCACTGTATAATGGTCTCCAATCTGTGCTCTTCCAGATGTTAGAGAACTACAACTCCCAGCATGCCTGGACAGACTGAGCATGCTGAGATTTGTAGTTTTGCAACATCTGGAAGAGCACAGATTGGAGACCATTATACAGTGGTCTCCAAACTGAGGACCTCCAGATGTTGCAAAACTACAACTCCCCAGCATGCCCAGAAAGCCAAAGGCTGTCTGGGCATGCTGGGAGTTGCAGTTTTGAAACTCCCAGTTTTGAAACTCACCTCCGGGACGCAGCGCCGCCGGGACCGCATGGAGGACGCCGCTCGCGCCGGGACCGCTCGGGACACTGCTCGGACGGGTAAGTGACGCCGGGGGACAGGTCAGGGACACTTAGCAGAGCGGTGTGTGTCCCGCTCCCCGTGATCGGGACTCACACACCGCGCTGCTAAGTATTCTGATAGCGAAACGCTGCTATCAGCTAGTCAGATTTGACCAGCTGATAGCAGCGATCGCTGGGGGGGGGGGGATGAAACCCCCCGTGGTCGCATGGTAAGATGGCTGGATATCAGTGATAGCCACCATCTTTCCGGGCGCTGCGGGATGCCGCGAGTAGCGGCAAAAATGTTCATGACGTACAGGTATGTCATAGGTCGGGAAGGGGTTAATTGCCTCCAAAATGAAGTTCCTCTGATGTATTTTTTTTCGGTCTTTATGTACCTTAGGTAGAAAATAAAAATAAGGTACATTTAGGTTGGGGTTAAATATATATCATGTTTTTCCCTCTTAACTCCTTGGGGACGGAGCCCATTATAACCCTAAGGACGGGAGCATTTTTTGCAATTCTGATCACTGTCACTTTAAGTATTAATAACTCTGGGATGTTTTTACTTTTCATTCTGATTCTGAGAATGTTTTTTCGTGACATATTCTACTTCATGTTAGTGGTAAATTTTTGTCGATACTTGCATCATTTCTTGGTGAAAAATTCCAAAATTCGATGAAAAAATTTAAAATTTTGCATTTTTCTAACTTTGAAGCTCTCTGCTTGTAAGGATATCAGACATTCCAAATAAATTATATATTGATTTACAAATACAATATGTCTACTATATATTTGCATCATAAAGTTGAGATGTTTTTACTTTTGGAAAACATCAGAGGGATTAAAAGATCAGAAGCAATTTTCCAATTTTTCACAAACTTTTCAAAATCGGAATTTTTCAGGGACCAGTTCAGTTTTGAAGTGGATTTGAAGGGCCTTCATATTAGAAATTCCCCACAAATGACCCCCATTATAAAAACTGCACCCCTCAAAGTATTCAAAATGACATTCAGTAAGTGTGTTAACTCTTTAGGTGTTTCACAGGAATAGCAGCAAAGTGAAGGAGGAAATTCAAAATCTCAATATTTTTACACTTGCATGTTCTTGTAGACCCAGTTTTTGAATTTTTACAAGGGGTAATAGGAGAAAGAGCCCCCCAAAATTTGTAGCCCAATTTCTCTCGAGTAAGGAAATACCTCATATGTGTATGTTAAACCCCACTGGCACTTGACAGATCTTTGGAACAGTGGGCTGTACAAATGAAAAATTTTCATTTTTCATTTTCACAGACCACTGCTCAAAAAATCTATCAGACACCTGTGAGGTGTAAATGCTCACTGCACCTCTTATTAGGGGTATAGTTTCCAAAATGGGGTCACATGTAGGGGGGGGGGTCACTGTTCCGGCACCATGGAGGCCTAAACTCACATGACCTTCAATTTCAGCCAGATTCTCTCTCCAAAAGCCCAATGGCGCTCCTTCTCTTCTGAGCCCTGTAGTTCACCCGCAGAGCACTTTACATCCACATGTGGGGTATTTTCTGACTCAGAAGAATTGGGGTTACAAATTTTGCAGGGCTTTTTCTCCTATTACCCCTTGGGAAAATGATAAAATTGGGGTAACATCTGCATTTTAGTAAAAAAAATAATAATTTTTTTTATTTTCACCTCCAATTTGTCAAACACCTGTGGGATGTTAAGGCTCACTATACCCCTTGTTACTTTACGTGAGGGGTGTAGTTTTCAAAATGGGGTCACATGTGGGTGTTTTTTTATGTTTATGTCAGAACTGCTGTGACTTTAGGCCTCAAATGTATATGGTACACTCTCCCTTCTGAGCCATGTTATGCGCCTGCAGAGCACTTTGCGTCAAAATATACAATTTTTTTTTCCTTTTACCTCTTGTGAAAATTAAAAGTATGGGGCAACACCAGCATGTTAGTGTAAAATATTAAATTTGTTTACACTAACATGCTGGTGTAGACCCCAAATTTACCTTTTCTTAAGGGGTAAAAGAAGAGAAAAAAAATGTGTAACCCGTAACTGTTCCGTTGAAATATGAGAGGGCTCCAAAGTGAAAGAGCACCATGCGCATTTGAGGCCTAAATTAGGGATTTGCATCCACCACCAAATTACCCTACGGCAGTGCTTCCCAAATTGGGTGTCTCCAGCTGTTGCAAAACTCCCAGCGTGCCAGGACAGTCAATGGCTATGCCGATGTTCTGGCCCCTGTATCACCCGTCATTAAGCACAGAGCAAGTTTGCTGACAGCAGGGTGCTGCAACCGAGATCACGGGGGTCCTCTGGAGAGGGGATAAGATGTCTAGGTGCGGAGTACCCCTTTAACCCCTTAAGGACGCAGGACGTAAATGTATGTCCTGGTGAGGTGGTACTTAACACACCAGGACGTACATTTACGTCCTGTGCATAACCGCGGGCATCGGAGCGATGCCCGTGTCATGCACGGCTGATCCCGGCTGCTGATCACAGCCAGGGACCCGCCGGCAATGGCCGACGCCCGCGATCTCGCGGGCGTCCACCATTAACCCCTCAGGTGCCGGGATCAATACAGATCCCGGCATCTGCGGCAGTGCGCGATTTGAATGAATGATCGGATCGCCCGCAGCGCTGCTGCGGGGATCCGATCATTCATAACACCGCACGGAGGTCCCCTCTCCTTCCTCCGTCCGGCTCCCGGCGTCCCCTGTTCTGGTCTGTGATCGAGCAGACCAGAGCAGAAGATGACCGATAATACTGATCTGTTCTATGTCCTATACATAGAACAGATCAGTATTAGCAATCATGGTATTGCTATGAATAGTCCCCTATGGGGACTATTCAAGTGTAAAAAAAAATGTAAAAAAATGTAAAAGTTAAAAAAAAAAAAGTGAAAAATCCCCTCCCCCAATAAAAAAGTAAAACGTCAGTTTTTTCCTATTTTACCCCCAAAAAGCGTAAAAAATCTTTTTTTATAGACATATTTGGTATCACCACGTGCGTAAATGTCCGAACTATTAAAATAAAATGTTAATGATCCCGTACGGTGAACGGCGTGAACGAAAAAAAAAAAAAAGTTCAAAATTCCTACTTTTTTAATACATTTTATTAAAAAAAAATTAGAAAAAATGTATTAAAAGTTTTTTGTACGCAAATGTGGTATCAAAAAAAAGTACAGATCATGGCGCAAAAAATGAGCCCCTCAAAATAAAGGGATTATAAACGTACTAATTTGGTTAAAAAGTTTGTGATTTTTTTTAAGCGCAACAATAATATAAAAGTATGTAATAATGGGTATCATTTTAATCGTATTGACCCTCAGAATAAAGAACACACGTCATTTTTACCATAAATTGTACGGCGTGAAAACAAAACCTTCCAAAATTAGCAAAATTGCGTTTTTCGTTTTAATTTCTCCACAAAAATAGTATTTTTTGGTTGCGCCATACATTTTATGATATAATGAGTGATGTCACTACAAAGGACAACTGGTCGCGCAAAAAACAAGCCCTCATACTAGTCTGTGGATGAAAATATAAAAGAGTTATGATTTTTAGATGGCGAGGAGGAAAAAATGAAAACGTAAAAATTAAATTGTCTGAGTCCTTAAGGCCAAAATGGGCTGAGTCCTTAAGGGGTTAAGAGGGAAAAACATGATATATATTTAAAACCAACCCAAATGTACCTTATTTTTATTTTCTACCTAAGGTACATAAAGACCGGAAAAAAAAAATCCCCTTGTTGTCCGATAGTTGCCTGATGTTTATCTGAATATATAGACCATCAGTTACAGAAATGTGCGGGGTCTTTACCAGCAAACCTCAGAGATAAAGGGCATTTATTAACCCTATTGAGAGATATCATACGGGAAGAGGACTATATGTGGGCAACACTAGATGTTTCTTCATTATATAGTAATATACCACATGACAGAGGAGTGGAAGCTGTGTCATCTTTTTTAGTGGAAGATCCCTTGATGCCCATACATCAGAGGAACTTCATTTTGGAGGCCATTAAAGGAGTAGTCCAGTGCTGAAAAACATCCCCTATCCCAAGGATAGGGGATAAGTTTCAGATTGCGAGGGGTCCGACCGCTGGTGGGCCCCCGCGATCTCCTGTATGGGGCCCTGGCTCGCTGGCCAGATAGCGCGTGTTGACCACCAGACGAAGCGGCAGCCGACACGCCCCTTCAAAAAAAGCGCTATGGCAGAGCCAGAGATTGCCAAAGGCAGCGCTGCATCAGTCCCCCCAAAAATTTGAGTTCCTGGATTTAAATATCTATATTCCGGATGGCTGTTTGCATACTGACACCTATTTTGAGAAGGTGGACAGCTACCTCGACTTTAACAGTTGCCATTGGAAACAATGGAAGAAGAACATTCCATTCGGTCAAATGAAAAGAATCTGATGAATTTGATTCTGGTTTTCTAACCCGACCCGAATATAAGCCGAGGCCCCTAATTTCACCCCAAAAACCCAGGAAAAGTTGTTGACCCGACTGTAAGCCTAGGCTGGGAAATACATCAACCCCCCATGTAATCATCCAGACCAGGGGCGGACACAGACAACAGAGGGCCCCTGTGCAAAGAATGTGCCTGGCCCCCCCCCCCCAAAAAATAAGTAATATGCCATAAAATTGCACTGCAACTCACATTCATTTGCATTAGATAGGCAGCAGTTCCCCCACATTAGGTAGCATAGATTCCCCACATTAGGTAGCATAGTTTCCCCACATTATGTAGCATATATTCCCCACATTAGGTAGCATTGCATAGTTTCCCCAAATTAGGTAACGTAGCATAATTTCCCCACATTAGGTAGCGTAGCATATATTCCCCACATTAGGTAGCGCAGCATATATTCCCCACATTAGGTAGGGTAGCATAGATTCCCTACATTAGGTAGCGTAGCCCCACATTAGGTAGCGTAGCATAGCATATATTCCCCACATTAGGTAGCATGGCATAGATTCCCCACATTAGGTAGCGTAGCATATATTCCCCACATTAGGTAGTGTAGCAAAGATTCCCCACATTAGGTAGCATAGCATATATTCCCCACATTAGGTAGCATAGATTCCCCACATTAGGTAGCATAGCATATATTCCCCACATTAGGTAGCATAGATTCCCCACATTAGGTAGCATAGCATATATTCCCTACATTAGGTAGCATAGATTCCCCACATAAGGTAGCGTAGCATAACCCCAACAAACAAACACACACACACTCTCACTTACCCACACACTCTTACATGGCCTGCACTACTTACATTTGCCCATGGGGACTTCCTGGCAGAGGTGCGCGCTATAAGTGACATCATCGCACGCTCTGCGCTGGACGTCAGCGTCCAGGTGCTTGCGATGACGTCACTCACTGCACGCACCTCAGCCAGGAAGTCCCCATGGGCAGATGTAAGTAGCAGTTTAGTTACTTGGCAAGACTGGTTTCCCTGTCATATGTGCACTGGCAGGGCTGCCATCAGAAATTTCGGGGCCCCTTACACAACTCAAGGCCTGAGACCCCCACCGATCACCTCGGTTGAAGTGGTTCTCCAGCTGTTGGAAAGCTAAAACTCCCATCATGTCTGGAGAGCCCAGGCAATGGGAGTTGTAGTTTTGTAACAGCTGAAGAGACACAGATTGGACACAGTTTTACCCATCATCACTGCAGAACTTACAAGTGACTACAGCTCTGATGGGACAGTCATAAGAACACACAATGATGTCAGTGACCTGAGTGACGTCTTCTTTTCTTCTTCATCTCGTCCAGAGACCAGGTCTTCCCCCAGCTCCATCTTCTCTGCAGAGTCTGACATGCAGACATCATTGGCTCCTCACTGTCAGCAGATCCTCATCCTCTGCATGAAGACAGTAATCATTATAACCTTGCCAGAAAGTGTAACCTAAATAAAATACTGCCCCACACTGTACCCTGAATATAATACTGCTATACACTGTACCCACTAAATATAATACTGCCACACACTGTACCCTGAATATAATCCTGCCACACACTGTACCCTGAATATAATACTGCCACACACTGTACCATGAATAGCATACTGCCATACACTGTAACCACTAAATATAATACTGCTATTCACTGTACCCACTAAATATAATACTGCCCCACACAGTACCCTAAATAAAATACTGTCACACACTGTACCCTAAATAAAATACTGCCCCACACTGTACCCTAAATATAATATTGCCAGACACTGTACCCTGAATACAATACTGCTGTACACTGTACCCACTAAATATAATACTGCTATACACTGTATCCACTAAATATAATCCTGCTACACACTGTAACCTGAATATAATACTGCCACACACTGTACTCCGAATATAATACTGCCACACATTGTACCCACTAAATATAATACTGCCACACACTGTAACCTGAATATAATACTGCCACACACTGTACTCCGAATATAATACTGCCACACATTGTACCCACTAAATATAATACTGCCACACACTGTACCCTGAATATAATACTGCTATACACTGTACACTGAATATAATAATACTATACACTGTACCCTGAATATAATACTGCTACACACTGTGCCCACTAAATATAATTCTGCCACACACCGTACCCTAAATATAATAATGCTATACACTGTAACCTGAGTATAATACTGCTATACACTGTACCCACTAAATATAATCCTGCCACACACTGTACCCTGAATATAATACTGCTATACACTGTACCCACTAAATATAATCCTGCCACACACTATACCCACTAAATATAATACCTCTTATCCTCTGTGTCCTCATCATTCCTCATCACCCCCATAACCCCTGCCAAACCTCTCCTCAACACTACTATAACCACCCCCGCACCTCTCCTCATCACTACTATAACCCCCCCACACACCTCTCTTCATCACTACTATAACCCCCGCACCTCTCCTCATCACTACTATAACCCCCCCACACACCTCTCCTCATCACTACTATAACCCCCGCACCTCTCCTCATCACTATTATAATGCCCCCTGCATCTCTCACCACCCCCATAACACCCCCCTGCACCTCTCTTCACCCCATAACACCCTCCTGCACCTCTTATCACCCCCATAACCCCCCCTGCACCTCTCATCACCCCATAACACCCCCCCCTCTCATCACCTCCATAACACCCCCTGCATCTCTCATCACTCCCATAACACCCCCTGCATCTCTCATCACCCCCATAACCCCCCTGCACCTCTCATCACCCCCATAACCTCCCCATGCACCTTTCATCCCCCCATAACACCCCCTGCACCTCTCATCCCCCCCATAACACCCCCCTGCACCTCTCATCCCCCCCATAACACCCCCCTGCACCTCTCATTACCCCCATAACACCCCCCTGCACCTCTCATTACCCCCATAACCCCCTGCACCTCTCATCACCCCCATAACCTCCCCATGCACCTTTCATCCCCCCATAACACCCCCCTGCACCTCTCATCCCCCCATAACACCCCCTGCACCTCTCATTACCCCCATAACCCCCCCCCCCCTCTCATCACCCCTATAACACCCCAAGCACCAGTTCCCCTGCACTTCTCATCACCATTGTAGTCTGCAAACAACATAGCCCCCATCCAACCCCCCCCCCCCCACACACACACCCGTTCACTCACCCTGCCGGGGTTCGGTGCAGCTGCTGCTCCTGTCAGAGTGTCACTGCATGGGGAGGATCCGTCGGGAAGATGATGGACTGGAGATCGCGCTGGGACAGGTCAGGTGACAGGAGTAGACTTGCGTGCCTGCGCGGGGCACGTCGACTCCCATCAGCCCCTGGCCTGTCCGGCCCTGCTGTACTTCTTAAGGGGCCCGTGCCCTAGAAAGAGCGGGCCTAATAGTCCTGCGGGCCCCCCAGACTATGAGGCCCGGTCATAGTTCTGACAGGTTCCCAGCCAGGAGTCAGTGAGTGACAGTCGCAGTCACTCACTGACTAGCCGGAAAAAAAAAGTACAGGGACGTCCGGGCCTCCCTGAAGCTCCGGGCCCCATACAAGTGTATGGGTTTACCCCCTGATGGCGGCCCTGTCCACTGGGTCCGATGGTAGGACCGGCCCAGCGTGTGAGGGCGGGCCCCCTCACACGCTGGGCCCCTGTGCAGCTGAACTGGCTGCACAGGCGATATGTCCGCCCCTGATCCAGACCCCCGTCATCATCCCACCCCCTGCATCATCACCGCCTGTCAATCCCTTCATTAGTGGTCTTCAACCTGCGGACCTCCAGATGTTGCAAAACTACAACTCCCAGCATGCCCGGACAGCCATCGGCTGTCCGGGCATGCTGGGAGTTGTAGTTTTGAAACCTCTGGAGGTCCGCAGGTTGAAGACCACTGCGGCCTTCTTCATCATCCCCCTCCCCTTCATCATCATCCCCCCCTTAATCATCATCCCCCTCCCTTTCATCATCATCGCCTGTCAATCCCTTCATCAGTGGTCTTCAACCGGCGGGCCCCCAGATGTTGCAAAACTACAACTCCCAGCATGCCCGGACAGCCATCAGCTGTCCGGGCATGCTGGGATTTGTAGTTTTGAAACCTCTGGAGGTCCGCAGGTAGAAGACCACTGCGGCCTTCGTCATCATCCAGCCCCCCCCCCCCCCCCCCCTCACCTTTTTGTTTTGTACTCGCCTCCCCTCGGCAGGAAGTTAGGGTGAGCTGGTCCTAGTGACGTTGCCCTGACGACGATGCACAGGGACATTGTGCATGAACGTCCCTGTGCGTCATCATCAAGGCAACGTCACTAGTCCGGGACCGGACCCGAAGCGTGGAAAAGAGGGCCCCCTGATAAAAATGGACGCAACGACTAACCCTCCCCACCGGATGGTCCCTGCACCATAGAGGGCCCGAACCAGCTAACCCTTCCTTCCCACCGAGGGGAGGTGAGTACAAAACAAAAGGAGGGGGCTGGATGATGACGAAGGCTGCAGTGGTCTTCAACCTGTGGACCTCCAGAGGTTTCAAAACTACAACACTCAGCATGCCCGGGCATGCTGGGAGTTGTAGTTTTGCATCATCTGGAGGTCCGCCGGTTGAAGACCGCTGAGAAGGGATTGACAGGCGGAGAGATCACTCGAGTATAAGCCGAGGGGGCATTTTCAGTACGAAAAATGGTGCTGAAAAACTCGGCTTATACTCGAGTATATACGGTAGGTATTACACATCACACACCAATATTTTTCTTTTATGTTTTTTTATTTTTTTGTATAGGTAATATTACCAGCTCATATTATTTTTTTTATGGTTTTCCCGTGTCCTGTGCAGTATCTCTCCCAGAAGTCCACTTGATGGCCCCCGTGGTGGTCTACACCCCGAAGTCATCAATTCTTACTCTAAGAGAGAGTTTGCAGCTGTTCCTGGAGACGGTTAACATTAACCTCTGCATGGTGGAATAATAGGTCACAATGTTTATCAGGATCAGTAGAAGCATCACCCACTCCATGATTATGGTGGTGATTTCACGGATCTCGTCCCAGTCTTCATCATCATAGAATAATTCCTGTAATGTTTTATATCCAAAGTAGAAAATTGCGCAGGTAAAAGCCAGGCCACAGCAGGTGCATCTACTATGGTGGATGACTTTGTTTGCTCCTGGTAATTTATACATCTGGATGGACTGCCCAAGGTAGTATAAGGCTTCACATGTAATGGAAATTATCGTGCTGACAAAGTGTATCCTGGGATATTCTTCGGGGGACAATACATGCATGACAGCTGTACCAAAACAGGAGGCCCACACAATGGCCAGAAGGATCCTCTGGATCAGGACCTGATGACCCCTGAACTCTTCAGTATGCATAACCATATACTTATAAATAAGAAAGGTTAGTACCAAAGTGCCAATGGATGTCCCTATGAAACCAATTCTCAATAATATGTTTTCGGGAAAGAAATTTCCCACGTCACTGTGAAGGAAAAGAAACCAATGTTATTGTGGATATTTCCTCACTCCCAACCCATGAAATAAGAATCTTGTGCTTGTTTATCTTACCTGATGTGCATCAGTGGCGAGGCGGCATGGCCGAGGACGACCGTCACGATGTAGCTGGTGGCAAGCCAGGCCACACACCAAAACGCCAACAGAAGGGGGACGAACCCCAAACCTTTTAGCTCCATCTCAGTCAAGAAGAAGAAATAGAAGTTGCTAATCGCACTGTACAAATCTACAGAATGAAGGCTCAGGCGGCTGTCAGTGGAATGTCAGGACTCCAGCTGTCTATGACATCACATGTCTGATGTCACGATGACTGCTTGTTTCTTAGAGCTGCCATGATTTAGTATCTGCTATGGACAGAACCTGATGTTTCTACTATGGGCCTTACAGACCCCAGAACCCAAGTAATTAGTGCAGGGGCTCCATTTTGATCATCTCATATTTCACATTATTTGAGTTCCAGGGCTCGGATACATTTGCACCCTCTATAGCAGTGGTCTTCAAGCTGTGAACCCCCAACCGCTGCAAAACCACAACTCCCAGCATGCCCGGACAGCAACTTTGCATAAGGAAATAGCCTAATTAAACTTTTATTATATATAGACTCCCCGACATCTCCAAGGATAAGCATCTAAGGGTCTCGTTCGATCTTAATGTTATACCTTTTTTCAATAAGATCGATGATTCCAAAATGTATGAATATAGGAATAATTCCATATAAGATACAAAAAGTTAGCATCCTCCATTTCTGGAAAAGTTTCTGAATTGCCCAAAGCAACCAATCAGATTGCTTCCTTCATTTTTCAGAGGTCTTTTCAAAAATGAAAGAAGCAATCTGATTGGTTGCTATGGGCAACTGCATAACTCTTCCTCTACACTGGTTTTGATGAATCTCCCCCAGAGAGAGAGATTTATCAAAACCCAAAACCTGACCAGTGGAAAAGCTGCTGAGATGCCCATAGCAACCAATCAGATTGCTTCTTTTATTCTTGAAAAAGCCTATGAAAAATTAAAGAAGCGATCTGATTGGTTGCTATGGGCATCTCAGAAACTGTTACGCCGAGCGCTCCGGGTCCCCGCTCCTCCCCGGAGCGCTCGCAACATCCTCGCTACGGCAGCGCCCCGGTCGGATCCACTGACCGGGTGCACTGCGATACCGCCTCCAGCCGGGATGCGATTCGCGATGCGGGTGGTGCCCGCTCGCGATGCGCACCCCGGCTTCCGTACCTGACTCGCTCTCCCTCGGTCCTGTCCCGGCGCGTGCGGCCCCGCTCCCTAGGGCGCGCGCGCGCCGGGTCTCTGCGATTTAAAGGGCCACTACGCCACTGATTGGCGCAGTGGTTCCAATTAGTGTGTTCACCTGTGCACTCCATATATATACCTCACTTCCCCTGCACTCCCTCGCCGGATCTTGTTGCCCTTGTGCCTAGTGAAAGCGTTCCCTTGTGTATTCCTAGCCTGTGTTCCAGACCTCCTGCCGTTGCCCCTGACTACGATCCTTGCTGCCTGCCCCGACCTTCTGCTACGTCCGACCTTGCTTTTGTCTACTCCCTTGTACCGCGCCTATCTTCAGCAGTCAGAGAGGTTGAGCCGTTGCTAGTGGATACGACCTGGTTACTACCGCCGCTGCAAGACCATCCCGCTTTGCGGCGGGCTCTGGTGAACACCAGTAGTGACTTAGAACCGGTCCACTAGCACGGTCCACGCCAATCCCTCTCTGGCACAGAGGATCCACCTCCTGCCAGCCGGCATCGTGACAGAAACTTTTCCTCTGGACAGGTTTTGGGTTTTGATAAATCTTCCTCTATGGGGGAGATTCAGCAAAACCAGTGTAGAGGAAGAGTTGTGCTGTTGCCCATAGCAACCAATCAGATTGCTTCTTTCATTTTTGAAAAGGCCTCTGAAAAATGAAGGAAGCAATCTGATTGGTTGCTATGGGCAACTCAGAAACTTTTCCAGGAAAGTAAAGTTTAACCACAACCAGGGGCGGATCCAGAGTCTAGTCTCGGGAGGGGCACTATTAGAGAATTTTGCATTGGCGCACAGAAAATAAGGTGTTTCTTAACCCCTTAAGGACGCAACCCTTTTTCACCTTAAGGACTGGGCCCTTTTTCGCAATTCTGACCACCGTCACTTTACGAATTAATAACGCGAAAACACTTTTACCGAATATTCTGATTCTGAGATTGTTTTTTCGTGACATATTCTATTTTATTTTGGTGGTACATTTTCGGCGTTACTTGCATCCTTTTTTTGGTGAAAAATCCCCAAATTTAATGAACATTTTGAAAATTTTGCATTTTTCTAACTTTGAAGCTCTCTACTTGTAAGGAAAATTGATATTCACAATAAATTTTATTTTTCTTCACAAGTACAATATGTTCACTTTATGTTGGCATCATAAAATGGACATATTTTTGCTTTTTTTAAAAATTAGAGGGCTTCAAAGTAGAGAAGCAATTTTCAAAAATTTCATGAAAATTGCTAAATCTGAAGGGACAGATGTTACAGAACTACAACTATTTAAATAAAATAAAAAAAAAAAACGTATAGGGTTCCCCGTATTTTCATTCTCAGCACAATACCAACCAAACAGCAACAGCCTGATGTTACCAGGGTGGGCGGGGACCATTGTTACTGGCCCTCCCCAGCCTAAATAACGCCAGCCTGTTACCGCCTAGGCCCAGGAGCACCATTTTTGACGCTCCGGGCCTGTTGGTACCGGCTCTTCCCGGGACCCCTGTGGCGGTGGGTACTGGGGTAATAATTGGGGGTTCGCGCTAGCTGTTTTTGGGG
The DNA here is from genome assembly GCF_029499605.1 of Hyla sarda. Classification (NCBI taxonomy): domain Eukaryota; kingdom Metazoa; phylum Chordata; class Amphibia; order Anura; family Hylidae; genus Hyla; species Hyla sarda. Next base: position 365,006 of record NW_026607590.1, on the reverse strand, counting down.
CTAGCGCTAAGCCCTGGCTTAGTAATGGATTCAGTCAATAAGACAAGCTTCCACTACTAACCCTGAAAATTCATTAAAAAAAACACAACACATTGGAAAAATTATTTTATTTAAAAAAACACTCCCCCACAGCCCTCATTAACCATTTTATTAAAAGAAAAAAATAATAATCCACCGTAATCCATCGAATCCGCAGTAATCCTCTGCATACACGGATCTGAAACGAGAAGAAAAAAAACACAAAAAAATGGTTATGACATTTTTGCCGCTGTCCGCTGGGGAGAGCACCCATGATACAATGTCTACCCAAACAGGGAGCCACCAATTGGTGCAAAACTACAACTCCTAGCATGCCCAGACAGCCTCTGGCTGTCTGGGCATGCTGGGAGTTGTAGTTTAGCAACAGCTGGAGTCTCCCTGTCTGGGTAGACACTGCCAGAAAGGTCTGTTCACATTATACAAAACGGACAATGTGAACAGAGCTTCAGATTAACTAGCCTTGTTCCCTTCTGTAGCCCCGCCCCCTAATGACATCATCACTAGGGGCGGAGCTACACCGACCTGCCCGGTACTCGAGAGAAGTAAGCGGACTTCGTCTTCTGTATACACTATATACAGCTATCTATAGATAGCTGTATATAGTGTATACCGCCCAAAGGGTTAACCTACACTGTCCAGCAGTGTAAGTTCACTCTTCCCTTGCTGGGCTTGCGCATAGCGCACAGCTCAGCAAGGGGTTAAGTGAGCCAGCAATGTGTATACTGTATACACATTGCAGGCTCACTGTAAGTTCTTGCTGGGCAGTAGATATACCATGTATACCTACGGCTCAGCGTCAGCTGTTCTCCCGGCTCTGTAGCCATGAGAACAGCTGATCCCGACATTCACATCAGGACATTGCAGAAGGTGTCAGGAGGAGTGACATCCGCTGGGATCTGTCCCTTACTGCAGGTACTAATAGTCCCAACATGGAGCACACTCTGCTCCATGCTGGGAGCTGTAGTACCTGCATTAATAGACATATCGTAGCGAGACATATCACAGCTCTGCGGGAAATATGAATATGTGTATATATACGTGAGTGCAGGGGACAATAGAAGAGCTGCCGCCCCATCTATACAAGAAGATCGCAAGGGACCCCAGCAATCTGTCAATTAGTACAGGTAACTACTACTCCCAACATGGAAGAGTGTGTTCCATGCTGGGAGTAGTAGTACTACCTAAAAAATGTTTTTAAAAAAAAGTGAAAAACACGCACACACTACATTTTCATTATTGTCGGCTACATTTTTAGTGCTTTACCCACTCACATAAATTGATCCCTGTTTAAAAATTAATAAACATTTCATAATAAAAAAGATACATTTCGTTAGATACAATTTTTTCCATCACTACTGTATCTTTTTTGTTATGATTTTTTTTATGGTACCCTACGAAACTTTAATAAAAAAGGCATCTCCATAATTTTTTAGGATCGCTAAAGTCCAAAAAAAGAATAAAAAGATTTACCGAATGTACCCGAATACCGAATGTATCCGAAAAAAATCAACCCCAAACACCCGAATACCGAATGTATCCGAAAAAAAAATCAGCCCCGAACACCCGAATACTGAATGTATCCGAAGAATCAAAACCGAAAATATTCCAAAACGAAAAAACAAAACGAAACAAAACAAAAAAATTTGTAGTGCACAAGGCTAATGTGTGGCAGTGACTGGGACACAATGTCAATGACAGAAAGGTAATATATTATTAATATTAATGCCAAGTAATATTCTTAACCCCTTAAGGACCCATGACGTATGCATACGTCATGGTCTTTTCCTGGTCTCCGCCGCTCACCCGGTGGAGATCGCAAGCGGATCCCTGCTGAAATCCTTCAGCAGGGATCCAGGGCAAATGCCAAGGGGGGCCATGTAGGCCCCCCATGTCGGTGATCGCCGCAAATCGCTAGGGAAATCGCCCCTGTGATCTGCGGCGATACCGGGCTGATCGGGTCTCTGGGACCCGACCGCCCGGTAATTTTGCATGATCCCGGCTGTCACAGAAGGCCAGGACCATGCTAAAGTATAGGAGCGAGGTGCCACCTCCTCCTATCCCCTGCGATTCTTCGGTTAGCTAACCGACCAATCGCACGGGGTGGGTGATGGGCGGTTACTTCCTCCCGCCCTGCCCGGCCCCTGGAAGTCCGGAGAGGACAGGAGGAAGACCGGAGGACGCGACGGCCCCGTTACTTACCTCGTCCCTGAAGACCCGGATCCCGGCGATGAAGACGGCGGCGGCGACAGGTGAGTGGATCTTCAGCCGCGGTCGGGCCCTTTACAGCAATGCACGTCGCCATAAAGCCCTGTATACTACAACTCCCAGCATGCCCAGACAGTCTTGGAGTTTTGCAACATCTGTAGGTCCGCAGTTTTGGGACCACTGTGCCCTTCCAGATGTTGCAAAACTACACATCCTCAGCATGCCCTTACTGTCCAGTCATGCTGGGAGTTGTAGTTCTGTAACATCTGGCCCTTCAGATGTTGCAGAATTACAACTCCCAGCATGCCTGGACAGTTTTGGCATACTTGGAGTTGTAGTTTTGCAACATCTGGAAGGGCACAGATTGGGAACCACTGTATAAGTAGTCTGCAAACTGTAGTCCTCCAGATGTTGCAAAACTACAACTCCAAGTATGCTGGGAGATGTAGTTCAGCAACATCTGGCTCTAAAGATGTCGCCGAACTACTACTTCCAGCATGCCTGAGAATGTTTGGAGTTGTGGTTTTGCAACAACTGGAGGCACACTAGTTGGGAAACATTGTCTGTTTCCTAACTCAGCGTTTCCCAACCCGTGTGCCTCCAGCTGTTGCAAAACTATAACTACCAGCATGCACTGATAGACTGTGCATGCTGGGAGATTCCCCCCCCCCCCCCCTGTGAATGTACAGGGTACATTCACATTGTTACGCCGAGCGCTCCGGGGCCCTGCTCCTCCCCGGAGCGCTCGCAGCGTTCTCTCATTCGCAGCGCCCCGGTCAGACCTGCTGACCGGGTGCGCTGCGATATTACTCCCAGCCGGGATGCGATTCGCGATGCGGGACGCGCCCGCTCGCGATGCGCATCTCGGCTCCCGTACCTGACCCGTTCCCCGTCTGTGTTGTCCCGGCGCGCACGGCCCCGCTCCTTAGGGCGCGCGTGCGCCGGGTCTCTGCCATTTAAAGGGCCGCTGCGCCACTGATTGGCGCAGCAGGCCTAATCAGTATTCTCACCTGTGCACTCCCTACTTATACCTCACTTCCCCTGCACTCCCTCGCCGGATCTTGTTGCCATTGTGCCAGTGAAAGCGTTCCCTTGTGTGTTCCTAGCCTGTGTTCCAGACCTCCTGCCGTTGCCCCTGACTACGATCCTTGCTGCCTGCCCTGACCTTCTGCTACGTCCGACTTTGCTCTTGTCTACTCCCTTGTACCGCGCCTATCTTCAGCAGTCAGAGAGGTTGAGCCGTTGCTGGTGGATACGACCTGGTTGCTACCGCCGCTGCAAGACCATTCCGCTTTGCGGCGGGCTCTGGTGAATACCAGTAGCAACTTAGAACCGGTCCACCAGCACGGTCCACGCCAATCCCTCTCTGGCACAGAGGATCCACCTCCTGCCAGCCGAATCGTGACAGTAGATCCGGCCATGGATCCCGCTGAAGTCCCACTGCCAGTTGTCGCCGACCTCACCACGGTGGTCGCCCAGCAGTCGCAACAGATAGCGCAACAAGGTCACCAGCTGTCTCAACTGACCGTGATGCTACAGCAGCTATTACCACAGCTCCAGCAACAATCTCCTCCGCCAGCTCCTGCACCTCCTCCGCAGCGAGTGGCCGCTTCCGGCTTACGATTATCCTTGCCGGATAAATTTGATGGGGACTCTAAGTTTTGCCGTGGCTTTCTTTCGCAATGTTCCCTGCACTTGGAGATGATGTCGGACCAGTTTCCAACTGAAAGGTCTAAGGTGGCTTTCGTAGTCAGCCTTCTGTCTGGGAAAGCTCTGTCATGGGCCACACCGCTCTGGGACCGCAATGACCCTGTCACTGCCTCTGTACACTCCTTCACGGAGATCCGAAGTGTCTTTGAGGAACCTGCCCGAGCCTCTTCTGATGAGACTGCCCTGCTGAACCTGGTCCAGGGTAATTCTTCTGTTGGCGAGTACGCCATCCAATTCCGTACTCTTGCCTCCGAATTATCCTGGAATAATGAGGCCCTCTGCGCGACCTTTAAAAAAGGCCTATCCAGCAACATTAAAGATGTGCTGGCCGCACGAGAAATTCCTGCTAACCTGCATGAACTTATTCATCTTGCCACCCGCATTGACATGCGTTTTTCCGAAAGGCGTCAGGAGCTCCGCCAGGATATGGACTTTGTTCGCACGAGGCGGTTTCTCTCCCCGGCTCCTCTCTCCTCTGGTCCTCTGCAATCCGTTCCTGTGCCTCCCGCCGTGGAGGCTATGCAAGTTGACCGGTCTCGCTTGACACCTCAAGAGAGGACACGACGCCGCATGGAGAACCTATGCCTGTACTGTGCCGGTACCGAACACTTCTTGAAAGATTGTCCTATCCGTCCTCCCCGCCTGGAAAGACGTATGCTGACTCCGCACAAAGATGAGACAGTTCTTGATGTCTACTCTGCTTCTCCACGCCTTACTGTGCCTGTGCGGATATCTTCCTCTACCTTCTCCTTCTCTGCTACGGCCTTCTTGGATTCCGGATCTGCAGGACATTTTATTTTGGCCTCTCTCATCAACAGGTTCAACATCCCGGTGACCAGTCTCGCCAGACCCCTCTACATCAATTCTGTCAACAATGAAAGATTGGACTGTACCGTGCGTTACCGCACGGAACCTATCCTAATGTGCATCGGACCTCATCACGAAAAAATTGAATTTTTGGTCCTCTCCAACTGCACTTCTGAAATTCTTCTTGGATTACCGTGGCTTCAACGCCATTCCCCAACCCTTGATTGGTCCACAGGAGAAATCAAGAACTGGGGTACTTCTTGTCACAAGGACTGTCTTAAATCGGTTCCCAGTACTCCTTGCCGTGACCCTGTGGTTCCCCCTGTATCCGGTCTTCCTAAGGCTTATATGGACTATTCTGACGTTTTTTGCAAAAAGCAAGCTGAGACTTTGCCTCCTCACAGGCCTTATGACTGTCCTATTGACCTCCTCCCGGGTACTACCCCACCCCGGGGCAGAATCTATCCTCTGTCTGCTCCAGAGACTCTTGCCATGTCAGAGTACATCCAGGAGAATTTAAAAAAGGGGTTTATCCGCAAGTCCTCCTCTCCTGCCGGAGCTGGATTTTTTTTTGTGTCCAAAAAAGATAGCTCCCTACGTCCTTGTATTGATTACCGCGGACTTAATAAAATCACGGTAAAAAACCGCTACCCCTTACCTCTTATCTCGGAACTCTTTGATCGCTTACAAGGTGCCCACATCTTTACCAAACTGGACTTAAGAGGTGCTTATAATCTCATCCGCATCAGAGAGGGGGATGAATGGAAAACGGCATTTAACACCAGAGATGGACACTTTGAGTATCTGGTCATGCCCTTTGGCCTATGCAACGCCCCTGCCGTCTTCCAAGACTTTGTTAATGAAATTTTTCGTGATCTCCTATATTCCTGTGTTGTGGTTTATCTGGACGATATTCTGATTTTTTCTGCCAACTTAGAAGAACACCGCCAGCATATCCGCATGGTTCTTCAGAGACTTCGTGACAATCAACTTTATGCCAAAATGGAGAAATGTCTCTTTGAATGTCAATCTCTTCCTTTCCTAGGATACTTGGTCTCTGGTCAGGGACTACAAATGGACCCAGATAAACTCTCTGCCGTCTTAGATTGGCCACGCCCCTCCGGACTCCGTGCTATCCAAAGTTTTTTGGGGTTTGCCAATTATTACAGACAGTTTATTCCACACTTTTCCACTATTGTGGCTCCTATCATGGCTTTAACCAAGAAAAATGCCAATCCCAAGTCCTGGTCCCCCCAAGCGGAAGACGCATTTAAACATCTCAAGTCTGCCTTTTCTTCCGCTCCCGTGCTCTCCAGACCTGACCCATCTAAACCCTTCCTATTGGAGGTAGATGCCTCCTCAGTGGGAGCTGGAGCTGTCCTACAAAAAAATTCTTCCGGGCATGCTGTGACTTGTGGTTTTTTTTCTAGGACCTTCTCCCCGGCGGAGAGAAACTATTCCATCGGGGATCGAGAACTACTGGCCATTAAATTGGCGCTTGAGGAATGGAGGCACCTGCTGGAGGGATCAAAATTTCCAGTTATCATATACACTGATCACAAGAATCTCTCCTACCTCCAGTCTGCCCAACGACTGAACCCTCGCCAGGCTAGGTGGTCGTTGTTCTTTGCCCGTTTTAACTTTGAAATCCATTTTCGCCCTGCTGACAAGAACATTAGGGCCGATGCCCTCTCTCGTTCTTCTGATGCCTCTGAAGTAGAGGTCTCTCCGCAACACATCATTCCTCCGGACTGTCTGATCTCCACTTCTCCAGCTTCCATCAGGCAAACTCCTCCAGGGAAGACCTTCGTTTCTCCACGCCAGCGTCTCGGGATTCTCAAATGGGGACACTCCTCCCACCTCACAGGCCATGTGGGCATCAAAAAATCCTTGCAACTCATCTCTCGATTTTATTGGTGGCCGACTCTGGAGACTGATGTTATTGATTTCGTGCGGGCCTGTACTGTCTGTGCCCGGGATAAGCCAGAAGCCTGCTGGTCTCCTTCATCCTCTGCCTGTTCCTGAACAGCCTTGGTCACAGATTGGTATGGACTTTATTACGGACTTGCCCTCATCCCGTGGCAACACAGTTGTTTGGGTGGTCGTTGATCGATTTTCCAAGATGGCACATTTTATTCCTCTTCCTGGTCTTCCTTCAGCGCCTCAGTTGGCAAAGCAATTTTTTGTACACATTTTTCGCCTTCACGGTTTGCCCACGCATATCGTCTCAGATAGAGGCGTCCAATTCGTGTCTAAATTCTGGAGGGCCCTCTGTAAACAGCTCAAGATCAAATTAAACTTCTCTTCTTCTTATCATCCCCAATCCAATGGGCAAGTAGAAAGAGTTAATCAGGTCCTGGGTGACTATTTACGGCATTTTGTTTCCTCCCGCCAGGATGACTGGGCAGATCTTCTACCATGGGCCGAATTCTCATACAACTTCAGAGTCTCCGAATCTTCTGCTAAATCCCCATTTTTCGTGGTGTACGGCCGTCACCCTCTTCCTCCCCTCCCTACTCCCTTGCCCTCTGGTTTGCCCGCTGTGGATGAAGTGACTCGTGATCTTTCCACCATATGGAAAGAGACCCAAAATTCTCTTTTACAGGCTTCATCCCGGATGAAAAGATTTGCTGATAAAAAAAGAAGAACTCCCCCCATTTTTGCTCCTGGAGACAAGGTATGGCTCTCCGCTAAATATGTCCGCTTTCGTGTCCCCAGTTAGAAACTGGGACCACGCTATCTTGGTCCTTTCAAAATCAAGTGCCAGATCAACCCTGTCTCTTACAAACTCCTTCTTCCTCCTTCTCTCCGTATTCCCAATGCCTTCCATGTCTCTCTCCTTAAACCACTCATCCTTAACCGCTTCTGTCCCAAAGTTGTTTCTCCCACTCCAGTTTCCGGATCTTCTGACGTCTTTTCTGTGAAGGAGATTCTAGCATCCAAGACGGTCAGAGGTAAAAGATTCTTCTTGGTCGACTGGGAGAATTGCGGCCCTGAGGAGAGATCCTGGGAACCTGAGGACAACATCCTGGACAAAAGTCTTATCCTCAGGTTCTCAGGCTCCAAAAAGAGGGTGAGACCCAAGGGGGGGGGGGTACTGTTACGCCGAGCGCTCCGGGTCCCTGCTCCTTCCCGGAGCGCTCGCAGCGTTCTCTCATTCGCAGCGCCCCGGTCAGACCTGCTGACCGGGTGCGCTGCGATATTACTCCCAGCCGGGATGCGATTCGCGATGCGGGACGCGCCCGCTCGCGATGCGCATCTCGGCTCCCGTACCTGACCCGTTCCCCGTCTGTGTTGTCCCGGCGCGCGCGGCCCCGCTCCTTAGGGCGCGCGCGCGCGCGCGCCGGGTCTCTGCCATTTAAAGGGACGCTGCGCCACTGATTGGCGCAGCAGGCCTAATCAGTATTCTCACCTGTGCACTCCCTACTTATACCTCACTTCCCCTGCACTCCCTCGCCGGATCTTGTTGCCATTGTGCCAGTGAAAGCGTTTCCTTGTGTGTTCCTAGCCTGTGTTCCAGACCTCCTGCCGTTGCCCCTGACTACGATCCTTGCTGCCTGCCCTGACCTTCTGCTACGTCCGACCTTGCTCTTGTCTACTCCCTTGTACCGCGCCTATCTTCAGCAGTCAGAGAGGTTGAGCCGTTGCTGGTGGATACGACCTGGTTGCTACCGCCGCTGCAAGACCATCCCGCTTTGCGGCGGGCTCTGGTGAATACCAGTAGCAACTTAGAACCGGTCCACCAACACGGTCCACGCCAATCCCTCTCTGGCACAGAGGATCCACCTCCAGCCAGCCGAATCGTGACAGACACCCTTCATTTTCCTATAAAATATTACTTATGCCATATTATCTCTGGCTGCAAAGAATGCTGGGAAAGGTCAGAGACCTTTCCAGGTCCTGTGCATGAATACGGAGGTAATAGTCGCATAATACATTGTATTATAACACGTATTATATTTTTATTATGGGATGGGGTTTGTTTATATTTTATAAATATCTTTTCCTTTCAACAATGTTTTAGTCCCCCTAGGGGACTCGTATAAGTAACCATTCGATTGCTCATACAATGCAGTACATGTGTATTGGATTGATCCATTAGATCTGCACTCTATTAGAAGATTCTACCATAGACCGGCTGCATCAATATTAGGTCCCGGCAGCAAAGTCTTCGGGCTGCCATGAGAAAGTATCGGCTCCCAGCAATCTCATCATGTAAAGTTGATCCGGACCATTGAATCACTTAATGGGACCATTTAAATGCCGCTGTACAGTTTGACAGTGGCATCTCCACAGTTTATAGCCGGCATTGAAGATCACTCCATGCCAGCTATTAAAGGTGGCCCTCAGCAGCTGGGTGCAGACGGGTATAGGGCAGACTTGAGTCCCAAGCCCTCTTCAAAATCCCTTAAAGAGGTACTCCGGTGAAAAACAATTTTCTTTTTAAATCAACTGATGCCAGAAAATTAAACAGATTTGGAAATTACTTCTATTTATATATCTTAACCCTTCCAGTACTTATCAGCTGCTGTATGCTCCACAGGAAGTTGTGAAGTTCTTTCCAGTCTGAACACAGTGCTCTCTGCTGACACCTCTGACTGTGTCAGGAACTGTCCAGAGCAGGAGCAAATCCCCATAGCAAACCTCTCCTGCTCTGGACAGTTCCTGACATGGACAAAAATGGCAGCAGAGAGCACTCTGGAAAGAACTACATAACTTCCTCCATACTGGAAGTGTCAACAGAAATAATTTCCTAATCCTGCCCAAATTTTCTGTAATTCCTCTTTCTTTGCAGAGAGAGGGGGTGGACTCACTACAGTTCACCTATTAAGACCAATTTAATCACCTGACTAGACTCCGCCCACCAGAATACTAAACTCATATGACTTATTTATTTCTAAGACTCATATCTTGTACATCCATTTTGTTACAAATGGCTTCAGCCGAACTATCCTTCCCAATAACATTCTCTTCCTTTAATTACAGTAAGATTGCTGGGACCCCGACCCCTTCTCAGGACATAATTGCTTTTAATGCAGGAGGTGATCCTAGTCTGTTGTTTCCTATGGGGTCTATGTGTGACTGATCGTCCGGCATCTAGGTCTCTTCCTCCCAGTCTCTAGTGAGCAGCAATGTTTCCATCCAGGGGTGTAATGATCATGGCTGCAGGGAGGGCTCCTCTGGGGGTCCGGGGTATATGTCTCAGCTCCTCGGGGGAGCACCGCTTCAACTGTCTCCGCTTCTTTGTCTCTCTGCCCCGTGATTTCGGCACCACTTGTATCCCACAGTGTTCTGGAGCAGCTAGTAATGTCTGCCAGGTACAGGCCACATGATCAGATCATAAAGCAGCCAACACCAGGTGACATCTGCCGGAGGACACAGCCGCTCTGGGGGATGATGGGGTGAGGTATTTATTCTTCCACTGGAACAAATTGGGCATATACACAGTGTGGGGTGAACAAAAGACGCATAGTATTTTGCAAGGCACAGTAATAGTGTGGGGGCATAGAAGGTGACAAAACTATAGTAAGAGCGCACAGAAGGGCCTGTGGTCTAAAAATTGCCTTGGAGCCCAAAGGACTCTAGTTACTCCACTACTTACCATGAATTATTGCAGCCGGTGACCAAGTGGAATCTCTAGTGGTTACTACTCACCTGGGCGGTTACCTGTAGGAATGTCCTCCCTATACTGCTCATCACCGATCACATAAGTCTGCATCATTAATATAGATCAGATCTTTACCTGTAGGAAGGTCCCCCTTATACTGCTCCTCACTGCTCACATCTGTCTCTTCTTCTTCTTCCTTTACTTCTGTAGCATTAATATAGATTAGATCTTTCCCTGTAGGAATGGCCTCCTTATACTGCTCATCACCGCTCGAATCTGTCTCTTCTTTTTCCCTTATTTCTGTAGCATTAATATAGATCAGATCTTTTCTGGTAGAAATATTCTCCTTATACTGTTCATCATTTCTCACATCTGTCTCTGGAGCATTAATATTGTTCAGATCTTTCCCTGTAGGAATGTTCTTCTTATACTGCACATCACTGCTCACATCTGTCTCTGGAACATTAATATTGTTCAGATCTTCTCCCTGATTCATAAGATAAGTAAGAAATATTGTAAAAGTCATCAGACAGTAGGAGAAGTCACGTGGGATGTTATAGATGAGCAGGAGATGAGGAGTCATGGAGGGTGAGGGGACTGACCACAAGAGCTTCACAGCCCTTCTACAGATCATAGGGAATATCTCCATCTACCTGATCATCCTGTGGAAGAAGAGGATGGGGACACCTCTCTGGTGCTGTTCTCTTACTGGATCTGACTGTAGGGAACACATACAGAGACTGAATTCATTCTTTACATACAAATAATGAGAGGACGTGTGTATATAGTCATGTCTTATTACCTGGTGATGTGAGGGGCTGCTGATCCTCCATCATGACCTGATCCTTGTACTGATCCTTGTGTCCTTCTACATACTCCCACTCCTCCATGGAGAAATAGACCGCCACGTCCTGACACCTTATAGGAACCTGACACACAATGATACAGTCATCACCCCGACCCTCCAGTGGTGTTACTGTATAATGTCCCAGCATTCCCAGCAGTGTCACCTCTCCAGTCATCACCAGACCCCTCCATTACTGTATAATGTCCCAGCAGGGTCACCTCTCCAGTCATCACCAGACCCCTCCATTACTGTATAATGTCCCAGCATTCTCAGCAGTGTCACCTCTCCAGTCATCACCAGACCTCTCCATTACTGTATAATGTCCCAGCAGTGTCACCTCTCCAGTCATCACCAGACCCCTCCATTACTGTATAATGTCCCAGCAGTGTCACCTCTCCAGTCATCACCAGACCCCTCCATTACTGTATAATGTCCCAGCAGTGTCACCTCTCCAGTCATCACCAGACCCCTCCATTACTGTATAATATCCCAGCAGTGTCACCTCTCCAGTCATCACCAGACCCCTCCATTACTATATAATGTCCCAGCAGTGTCACCTCTCCAGTCATCCCCAGACCCCTCCATTACTGTATAATGTCCCAGCATTCCCAGCAGTGTCACCTCTCCAGTCATCACCAGACCCCTCCATTACTATATAATGTCCCAGCAGGGTCACCTCTCCAGTCATCACCAGACCCCTCCATTACTGTATAATGTCCCAGCAGTGTCACCTCTCCAGTCAGCAGCTCCATCATCTTGTTGATGAGTTCTCGGATCTTCTGTTCATCCATTTCCTCCTGTATCAGGGAGTGAGGTGGGGGCCCTGGGATTGGGCTCAGGGTTCTTCCCCATCCTTCACACACAGGGGCCCGACAGCACCCACTAGAGGACTTCTTCCCTACTGTGTAATCCTGTGTATGGAGAGACACATTAATATCACTACATACATTCCCAAAATCCCTCACCTCTCCAGTCATATCCATCTGTTATTACATAGATAAGAATGAGGTCATGTGACATCACTCCCAGAATCCCTCACCTCTCCAGTCATATCCATCTGTTATTACATAGATAAGAATGAGGTCATGTGACATCACTCCCAGAATCCCTCACCTCTCCAGTCATATCCATCTGTTATTACATAGATAAGAATGAGGTCATGTGACATCACTCCCAGAATCCCTCACCTCTCCAGTCATATCCATCTGTTATTACATAGATAAGAATGAGGTCATGTGACATCACTCCCAGAATCCCTCACCTCTCCAGTAAGCCGGAAGAGTATCTGTAGTGTGAGGTTTATGATCCTGTCGGCCATCTTGTTCCTGTCTCTCTCCATGGTTGATGGGTCATCCAGGAGAATTCTCTTATATAGAAGATATCAGCAGAGGATCCTGGATTGGAGAAACCTGAAGGGAAGAAGAGGAGACGATGATAAACCGCACCAGATTCTATGGAGAAATAAAATCCATTTCCTGGAGATAATCTGGGGAAACATCTGAGGAGACATTATAGGAGTTTTCAGATTTCTCCATGAAACAAAATCCATTGTCCGAGGGCTGTAAAATAAGAGACTAGAGCGCACTCCCCTCTCCTGTCCAGTGGTGGCGCTCTAGTCCTCCAGGTCTTCTGAGGTCGCTCTCCCTGCTCTGCTGAAGACGTTGTGAATCCATTTCTCCTAATCTCTGAGGCTGCGGTGTATTCAGAACGTCTTCATCAGAGCAGGGAGAAGAATAGAGGGATTCAATATGACATTGTCCAATGAAGAATAGTGAAATGTGTCCACTAGGGGGCACAATATACATCACAATTACATCAGGATTTTATGTGAATTGTGATATGTCCCCCGGAAGAACCTGCTATTACCTGCAGCAGAGGCCGAGCATCATATACCGTTACACACGCAGGGTCTGGGCCACCACCGGAGTCAGTGTTTCCCAAGCAGGGTGCCTCCAGCTGTTACAGCATTTGGCTGTCAGGGCATGCTGGGAGTTGTAGTTTCACAACAGCTGGAGGCACACTGGTTTGGAAACACTGTCTATAGTAATAATAGGGGCGCGGGAGAAACTTAAAAAACCTGATGCTTACATAGTCCTGTATGGAAGAAGTGGCTGATACCCGGAGAAAAGAGACTGACCAGGTGACAGGATGGGCGGGTAAGTGACCTGATATCTTCACCATCCAGACATCCCCTGGGGGGCAGTATAGGCAGGAAATCAGGCAAACAACCGCTGGTCGGCACGGCGCTCCCTAGAGAAACAACCGTACAGCGCCATGTCTAAGCCACGCCCACCTACATTATTTTATTACAAAAATGGGATATAAACTTATTAGGGGAGGGGCTTCTATTACAAACCCTGAATAACACTCTGCCATAGTGATCAGTGTTATCGGTGCTCGGCTTATACAGGCTGTGGAGGTGTCTGTATACTTAGAGCACCGATCTGAGCACAGAGCACGGTAAGGGGCCCTCCGGCCGTCATCTCAGCTGATCTAGACTCCGCCCCCAACAACTGCATTTTACTCATTTTAGATCCTGCAATCGACTTTAATCACGGAATCTAAAGGGTTAATGGTGATAAGCGTCATTAGTGATGAGTCCTGGCTGCTTATAGCTCCTGAGCTCACCTCAAAGTCCCATATGGGGCACAGAATGTAAATATACATCGTGTCCTTAAGGGTTAATAATAAACATCCCCAATAATCCTGATCTGATGGTGACCGCACACACATACCTGTATCTGTAGAGGAGCCGTGTGCTTACAGGACCTGCGATGATGTCACAGTCATGTGATCAGTCACATGGAGGAGGAGGAGTCACATGATCAGGGGCGGCTGCTCTGAGAGATCTCCACACACAACAGTAGTGACTGCCCCACCAGGACCTGCTCTGTATCGGCTACATGCTGGAGGTGTAGGACCTGTGATGATGTCACAATCATGTGACTAGTACATTTGGGGGGCAAAGTTTAGCAGTAAAGATGTGACTGTGGCTGAAGGACCTGTGGGGAGGATCATGTGACCGGAGTGGGCGGAGGTCAGCAGTGCAGGATAGACGGGATGGTGATTTAAGGACCTGTGATAATGGTCATGTGACAGCAGAGTCCTGCATACACTGAGCAGATGAGCCTAGAGCTGCAGCCCCTGATCATGTGACTCCTCCTCCTCCATGTGACTGATCACATGACGGTGACATCATCGCAGCCCCTGATCATGTGACTCCTCCATGACGATGACATCATGCAGGTCCTGTAAGCACACGGCTCCTGTACAGTCTGCAGGTGGAGGTATGTGTGAGGTCACATGTGGAGGCTGTTAGATGTTTTTTTGTACTATTAACCCCTTCAGGACCCGGCAGTTTTGAGTTTTAACCCCTTAAGGAAACAGCGATTTCACTTTTTAATGTTTTCCTTCTAATAGCCATAATGATTGTAATTTCCTCTTTACAATCCCATATGAGGCTTTTTGTTGTTGTTTTTTTTCACCTCCGGTTTGTACTTTGTAATGACATCACTCATTTTACTGCAAAATCCACAACAAGGGACAAAAAAATTTATTTGTGGGGTGAAATAGAAAATAAAAGCTATTTTTTTAAATCTGGGGTCTTCTGTTTGGACGCAGTGCACTTTACGGTAATAATTCTCTTTATTCTGTAGGTCCAAACGATTACAATGATAAATGATTTATATAGGTTTTATTTTAATACTTTTAACCCCTTAAGGACTCAGGGTTTTTCCATTTTTGCACTTTCGTTTTTTCCTCCTTACCTTTTAAAAATCATAACCCTTTCAATTTTCCACCTAAAAATCCATATTATGGCTTATTTTTTGCATCGCCAATTCTATTTTGCAGTGACATTAGTCATTTTACCCAAATATCCACGGCGAAACAGAAAGAAAAATCATTGTGCGACAAAATGGAAGAAAAAACGCCATTTTGTAACTTTTGGCGGCTTCCGTTTCTACGCAGTGCATATTTCGGAAAAAATGACACCTTATCATTATTCTGTAGGTCCATACGGATAAAATGATCCCCTACTTATATAGGTTTGATTTTGTCGCACTTCTGGAAAAAATCATAACTACATGCAGGAAAATTTATACGTTTAAAAATGTCCTCTTCTGACCCCTATAACTTTTTTATTTTTCCATGTACAGGGCGGTATGAGGACTCATTTTTTGCGCCGTGATCTGAAGTTTTTATCGGTATGATTTTTGTTTTGATCGGACTTTTTGATCACTTTTTATTCATTTTTTTAATGGTATAAAAAGTGACCAAAATACGCTTTTTTGGACTTAGGAATTTTTTTGCGCGTACGCCATTGACCGTGCGGTTTAATTAATGATATATTTTTATAGTTCGGACATTTACGCACACGGCGATACCACATATGTTTATTTTTTATTTTTTTTACACTGTTTTATTTTTTTATGGGAAAAGGGGGGTGATTCAAACTTTTATTAGGGAAGGGGTTAAATGACCTTTATTAACACTTTATTTTTACATTTTTTTTGCAGTGTTATAGGTCCCATAGGGACCTATAACACTGCACACACTGATCTCCTATGCTGATCACTGGCGTGTATTAACACGCCTGTGATCAGCATTATCGGCGCTTGACTGCTCCTGCCTGGATCTCAGGCACGGAGCAGTCATTCGTCGATCGGACACCGAGGAGGCAGGTAAGGGCCCTCCCGGTGTCCGGTCAGCTGTTCGGGATGCCGCGATTTCACCGCGGCGGTCCCGAACAGCCCGACTGAGCAGCCGGGTCACTTTCAGTTTCACTTTAGGAGCGGCAGTCAGCTTTGACCGCCGCTTCTAAAGGGTTAATACCGCACATCGCCGCGATCGGCGATGTGTGGTATTAGCCGCGGGTCCCGGCCGTTGATGAGCGCCGGGACCGACGCGATATGATGCAGGATCGCGGCGCGATCCCGCTTCATATCGCGGGAGCCGGCGCAGGACGTAAATATACGTCCTGCGCCGGCTCCCGCGATATGAAGCGGGATCGCGCCGCGATCCTGCATCATATCGCGTCGGTCCCGGCGCTCATCAACGGCCGGGACCCGCGGCTAATACCACACATCGCCGAGGGGTTAAAATATAAAACAATTCTAACTTTTTGTACAATAATGAGTCTGTATCAGATTGTCCTACCTTGTCCCCTATAACTCTCTTATTATTCCATATACAGGGATGTATGAAAGTCAGTTTTTGTGCCGTGATCTGTAATTTTTATCGGAACCACTTTAGTTTTGATGAGACTTTTTGATCGCTATTTAAGAACTTTTTTTTCTGGCCCATGAAGTTGTATTTTTTTACGTTTACGCCATTGACCGTGCGGTTACACATATGTTTAGATTTTTTTGTTTTGTTTACCTTATTTTATTTAAAAAAATTATTGGTAAATGGGGAAGACTTAATCGTTTATTAGGGGAGGGGCTTATTCACAGTAAGTTAATGTTCTTTTTACCTTATTCCCAGTTTTTTAGTCCCTGTAGTAGACTATTACATGGAATCTATAGATTACATACACTGATCAATGCTGTGATGCTGAGGCTGCCTGCAGGATTGGAGCGTCGTTCAGACAGCGTGGAGTGAGGTTAGGGACCTCCACCCGTTCTCTCAGCTGACCGGGACCCCGCTATTTCACTGTGGGTGTCGTTATCAGCTCCACTGAGCTACCGGAAATAGATTTTTGGCATTGGTGATGTCCGGCATTAGCAATGAGTCCCAGATGCTGATAGCAGGTAGGACCTAGGGGCTATGAATCGTGCTGAACTCCTGACTGTGCTTCATAGACTGGCAGCGGCCTCCCCCTCCCCTCCAAATCTTATCACTTTAATGACAGGTGTCCCTGCTCTGAAAGATGTTTCCTGCACAAGAGCAGAAGATATGCCAGATTTGATGCGTCTCCTGCTCCGGAGCTGGGCCCATGGCTATACATTATATACCTCCTGCCCAGTCAGCCATGAAGGAGTTAAATGGTGGTCATGCATTGCTACTTTACTTTTTTGGGGCCACACACTATACAGATAGCTGCTTATTGTCCCTTCTACTCGCTGGGATAAGAACAACCAGTCTATTTAGGTTTAAGTGCGCACAGCACTGCCAATTCTATCCTTAGGGGCCAGACAGTAAGCAGCCATCTATATAGTCCCGGGGGAGGGGAGCAGTAATACTATGAAATATCACTTAACTCCTTACACTCCATGGGACGGGCGCTTTGGGTATAATGACCTGAACTGAGGATCATCAGACTTACAGTCAGTTTGAGACATGTGACCATAATATAGAGGATCTGCCCCGACAAGTATTCACCTCATCATCCGAGAGCAAGAAGATAAATCATGTGCAGGAATATCCCCTCAAATGTCTCCTTATAACATCCTGGAATTGTATAGAATTAAATGTTTATTCACAATACAGGTTCCTATAAGGTGTCAGGACGTGGCGGTCTATTTCTCCATGGAGGAGTGGGAGTATGTAGAAGGACACAAGGATCAGTACAAGGATCAGGTTATGATGGAGGATCAGCAGCCCCTCACATCACCAGGTAATAGACATGACTATATACACACGTCCTCTCATTATTTGTATGTACAGAATGAATTCAGTCTCTGTATGTGTTCCCTACAGTCAGATCCAGTAAGAGAACAGCACCAGAGAGGTGTCCCCGTCCTCTTGATGAACAGAATATGGAGGTCATTACTACAGGGAAAGATCTCATCTATATTAATGCTACAGACATAAAAGAAGAAGAAGAAGAAACAGATGTGAGCGGTGATGAGCAGTATAATGAGAACATTCCTACAGGGAAAGATCTGATCTATATTAATGCTACAGACATAAAGGAAGAACAAGAGACATATGTAAGCAGTGATGAGCAGTATAAGGAGGACATTTCTACAGGGAAAGATCTTATCTATATTAATGCTACAGACATAAAGAAAGAAGAGGAAACAGATGTGAGCGGTGATGAGCAGTATAAGGAGGACATTCCTACAGGGAAACATCTGAGGTCTATTAATGCTACAGACCTAAAGGAAGAAGAAGAGACAGATGTAAGCAGTGATGAACAGTATAAGGAGGACATTCCTAGAGGGAGAGATCTGATCTATATTAAGGCTACAGACATAAAGAAAGAAGAAGAAGAGACAGATGTGAGCAGTGATGAGCAGTATCAGGAGGGCATTTCTACAGGTAACTGCCCAGGTGAGTAGTAACCACTAAATACAGAGAAGAGTCACAGATTCTACTCAGTCACAGCTGCAGTAATTACAGAAAAAAATAATGTTCATATATGTTACTCACTAGGTCTATTTGTCTTCTGTATTTAGCTCACAAATCCCTTTGTTCTGCTGTTCACCTATTCTGGCATCCACTGTTCAGGAAGAGGAGGGTCTGAGGCAAGCACTGAGCCCGCCCTCACTCACCATTCATTCACTTCCTCCCTGGGTCTGCTGTGCCGGATCTCTTTATCCAATCACTGCAGGCTGCTCTGTAACCCCCTCCTCTCTGCTTTCATGCTGCAGTCTGATAGGACAGGAGTGAGCACAGAGGAGTACTAGTCCTGCCAGGTCTGTGCTTCAGCTGGGACAAAGACGATTCTACAACCGGACAGGATTATGTTTTATGTGCAAAATGAACCCCACCTCGAGGATCCTGCCCTACTGGGTACACAATGAAAAATTATTGGAAATAGTTTATTTGAAAAAATGTGGAAATATTTATTAAAACACAATTCTAAATTTAAAAGAAAGAAAAGCCCCATATACATAAAACATAATGATCAGAGAAATACTAGTTATATGTTGTAATTCTCTGCCATTGGGCCCTAATGGTAAAAGATAGAGAGATATAGCAGTGCCAGATGTCCGCACTCCTAAACAATTGGCACTGCTATATCTATTTATCTTTTACCATTAGGGCCCAATGGCAGAGAATTACAACATATAACGAGTATTTCTCTGATCATTATGTTTTATGTATATGGGGGTTTTCTTTCTTTTAAATTTATAATTGTATTTTAATAAATATTTCCACATTTTTTCAAATAAACTATTTCCAATAATTTTTCATTGTGTACCCAGTAGGGCAGGATCCTCGAGGAGGGGTTCATTTTGCATATATTTTTTTATATTTTTGATCGGTTGGGATCGATCTTTTAGCCACATTAAACCTCGGACGCTTGGTTGTGAGCTGCACACATCCCTTTACTTGTGTAGGATTATGTTTTAGATCTGTGGTCTCAAAGTGTGGCCCTTACTGATACTGAGCATGTGTTTTGTCTTTAACCCCTCAAGGACCAGGCCAATTTTATTTTAGCGTTTTAGTTTTTTCCTCCTCGCCTTCAAAAATCCAGAACTCTTTTACATTTACATTCATAGACCCATATGAGGCTTGTTTTTTGTGGGACCAATTGTACTTTGTCATGAACCCTCATTTTACCATAAAATGTACGGCAAACCCAAATTATTATTTGGAGAGTTTTGTTTTCCCCCTGTACACTTTACGGTAAAAATGACATTTTCTTTATTCTGTTGGTCAATACGATTATAATTACACCTACGATTACACACTTTTCTATTATTGTACTGCTTTTAAAAATTCTCAAACTTATATATATATATTTTTTTACTAAATCAGTCGCCCTATTTTGACCACCTATAACTTTTTCATTTTTCCGTATACGGGGCGGTATGAGGGCTCATTCTTTGCACCATGACCTGTAGTTTTTTTTTAGTTCCACTTTTGTGTATATGTGACTTTTAAGTCGCTTTTTTCTAAAAAAAAAAAAAAAAATTGTGAATGTGATGTGACCAAAAAGCAGCAATTTTTTGTACTTTTCCCAGGTTACGCTGTTCACCCCACCGGATCATTAACTTTACATTTTGATAGATCGGACATTTATGCAGACAGCAATACCAAATATGTTTCATAATTATTAACTTTTTATGCTTTTTTGAGTAAAATAAGGGAAAATAGTGATTAAAATTTTTATTAGGGTGAATTTTTCAATTTGTTTTTTAACTTTTATTTTTAACTCCTTATGTCCCCATAGGGGACTATCTATAGCAATCATTAGATTGCCAATGCTGTTCAGTACTATACATGATCAGTATTATCAGCGATCTTCTGCTCTGGTCTGCTGGAAGGCAGATCAGTGAATAAGACCCCGGGAGAGCGGCGGAGGCAGGTGAGGGGACCTCCGTGCCGGCAAGTATCAGATCAGCGATTACAAGCGCCGCGCTGCCACAGGTGCCGTGATCTGTATTGATCAAGGTATCTGAGGGGTTAATGGTGGATGAAGTACTGCCGCACCAGGATGTCCATTTATGTCCATTGTCATTAAGGGGTTAAAGTCCTTGTTTGCGCTGTTGTTTTTCTTGTCTCTGTTGTCTCCATCTTATATAGTCAGCAGGATTTCCATGTAGACGACTAGAGGAATAATTTGGGATATTTCCCAGCACTTCTGTATTGCTGGGGGCTCTGAACCGCCTCGGCTGTCGTCTGATTTGTGCCCTATGGATTGTTCATTGCTGCTGGATGGGAGTGTGATGGGGTCCAGGAGTGGGGTGTATGTGACCTGAAGACCCTATATTATGTCTACATTAACTATTTATTATCCGGAGGACGGGGAGAAGGTTCCATGATGTCACATGCTGCACTTATAATGTTCTACTAAAAAGACTATAAATATGGGCGCAGTTATTAATAAAATCTGTGTTATTCTCTGCAGATTCTTGTAGCAGGAGATCAGAGGAGAATCTTATATCTTCAGATTATAAAGCAGATGATGATATCACACAAGATACATATGAAGAACATTCCATTATCCCAGATACACCCTCAGCCCTTCACAGCCAAGATCTGTCATCTCATCCTTATATACAGGTCCTGTCTTCTCACTCATCACAGGATGTTCAGCAAAATAAAGGTCACAGAAGGGGTGTTGGACATGTAAGAGATCATACAGGAAAGAAATCATTTTCATGCTCAGAATGTGGGAAATGTTTTGCTGAGATATCAATTCTTGTTCAACATCAAAGAACTCACACAGGAGAGAAGCCGTTTTCATGCTCAGAATGCGTGAAATGTTTTACTAAGAAATCATATCTTGTTCAACATCAAAGAACTCACACAGGGGAGAAGCCATTTCCATGTTCAGAATGTGGAAAATGTTTTACTGATAAATCAAGTCTTGTTGAACATCGAAGAACACACTCAGGGGAGAAGCCATTTTCATGTTTAGAATGTGGGAAATGTTTTGCTCAGAAATCAACTCTTCTTCAACATCAAAGAATTCACACAGGAGAGAAGCTGCTTTCATGCTCAGAATGCGGGAAACGTTTTTCTAAGAAATCACATCTTGTTCAACATAAAAGAACTCACACAGGGGAGAAGCCATTTTCATGTTCAGAATGTGGAAAATGTTTTACTGGCAAATCAAGTCTTGTTCAACATCAAAGAACTCACACACTGGAGAAGCCATTTTTATGTTCAGAATGTGGAAAATGTTTTACTGAGAAATCAATTCTTGTTCAACATCAAAGAACTCACACAGGAGAGAAGCCGTTTTCATGCTCAGAATGCGTGAAATGTTTCACTAAGAAATCACATCTTGTTCAACATCAAAGAACTCACACAGGGGAGAAGCCATTTTCATGTTTAGAATGTGGGAAATGTTTTTCTCAGAAATCAACTCTTCTTCGCCATCAAAGAACTCACACAGGGGAGAAGTCATTTTCATGTTCAGAATGTGGAAAATGTTTTACTGAGAAATCACATCTTGTTCAGCATGAAAGAACTCACACAGGAGAGAAGCTGTTCTCATGCTCAGAAATGTTTTACTAATAAATCACATCTTGCTGTACATCAAAGAACTCACACAGGGGAGAAACCATTTTCATGTTCCGAATGTAGAAAGTGTTTTACTGACAAATCAAGTCTTCTTAGACATCAAAGAACTCACACAGAAGAGAAGCCAATTCAGAGCAATAAATGATGCAGATAACACATTTATATATTAACCATGTACATAGGATATATAAAATATACATATATATCATATACTGCATCTCCAAACTTGTTACCAATTGTTAAAGGGGTACTCCAGGGGAAAACGTTTTAGTTTTTTTTTTTTAAATCAACTGGTGCCAGAAAGTTAAACAAATTTGTAAATTACTTCTATTACAAAAATCGTAATCCTTCCAGTACTTATTAGCTGCTGAATACTACAGAGGAAATTCTTTTCTTTTTGGAACACAGTGCTCTCTGCTGACATCTCTGTGCATTTTATGAACTATCCAGAGAAGGAGAAAATCCCCATAGAAAACATATGCTGCTCTGGACAGTTCCTAAAGTGGACAGAGATGTCACCAGAGAGCACTGTGTTCATGATGTCAGCAGGGAGCTATGTGTTCCAAAAAGAAAAGAATTTCCTCTGTAGTATTCAGCAGCTAATAAGTACTAGAAGGATTAAAGGGGCACTGTCATTGTTAAAAACGTTTCATATATTGCAGGACTCATTATAATATGACATTTCACAATATACACCTGTTAACATTTTTTTTTATTTTCACCTGAAATTCAAGCTCAAAATAGCCACCACTAGGGGTCGCCTGTCTTTAGCCAGACAGACTAGTCTAGATTTTACAGCATACTGGATACCGGCCGTAAAGCATACCGGTATCCAGTATAGGAGATTTCTATTGTGTATGCAAAACTACAGATAAAGGATGTGTGGACATGCTGGGAGCTGTAGTTTTACAACAGCTGGAGGCAACATTGCTCTAACACAGTTATTTACAAACATTGCAGCTTCAGTTGTTACTAAACTACAACTCCCAGCATGCTGAAATAGTCAAAGCTTTCTCGGACTCCTGAATGACAAAGAAGTTGATCATAACAAGAAAAAGGCAAAAGTTGGGCCGTTGGTGGCGCTGGTCCTGATGAAAAGAAAGCTCTGTAGACCCTTCTCAGTGTCTAAATGTGCTTTCTGTGCTAATAAAACCACATTTAGACACTGAGAAGGGTCTACAGAGCTTTCTTTTCATCAGGACCAGCGCCACCAACGGCCCAACTTTTGCCTTTTTCTTGTTATTTACACTGCTGGGACATCACCTTTGCTCCAGAGGACCGTGGCTGCAGACCTGAGACATCACCTAAGGCTATCATAGATGTTGTGCTCTCAGCACAACGAAAATAGGTGAGTGTTACAACTTAACTTGTTTTCATCTCACCTATAAACATCCTTCACTAGGGGCGCATATCCCTGTTTTTTTCTTCTACTTTCTATAAAGAAGTTGATCAGACATTCAGGAGTCGGTGAAAGATGAATGACACACATAGTGACAGCTATGCTGATTAGCATCCAGCTTTACTAGGAGAAGATAAAACAGATAGAACATGTATTCATAAAAATGCTGTACTTTTATCTAAAAAATCCTTGCACTAATTTTATAAAGATCTATTCTTATATTTATACATTTTATCCTGTTATGAATTCACCATAATGTCTTCTGATTACTGCAGGCAAGCTACAAGCATCTTCCTCTGACACATAAAACCAGAGAGGAAAGGGTTACAGAGTAGAGAGTACTGATTGGCTGACTGCCCAGGCTTGCTCCTGTGAGGGAGACAGACTGACACGCCCCCTCCAGCCTGCACAATGAAAAAGTAACTCACCAGCAGATAAATGCTTATATCTCTGGATATATAGGTCCGAGACACATAAACATTATATGCACATGATCAGGATTGGGTCCTGAGTAACATATCACTTTTTTTCTTTTTTTTGCACTGTCAGGTACGCTTTAAGATTTTTTAATAGAAGTAATTTACAAATCTGTTTAACTTTCTGGCACCAGTTAATAAAAAAAAAAAAGTTTTCCACCGGAGTACCCCTTTAGTAAAAGTTTTCTTTCTTATATTATTTATTATCTTATATTCATCTCTGCACACTGGACTTATAATAAATGTAATATTGTCCCTGACGTTGTATATAGGGAATGTAACGCGTCAGTGTTGTCCCCGCCCCCTTCTCATTATGATTATAGAGACTTTAATTCAAGGCATCAGACAGGATCCGCGCGTCTTGAAGATTGAAGATCGTCTCTTCTGAACATAAGACGCTGCAGATACTTTTATTTATCACAAACCCTAGACCAGCGTTTCCCGTCTTGACGTCTATTTTCGGTCTCAGATCATAAAATCCATTTTTCTATATGAGAAGTCGTCAATATCTCAGCGTCCCCCGGGTTCAGTAAACATCGGTGTAATTCTTTTCCTTTTCTTTGTCCTCCCCGGGGTATAAAATCCCTAGAGATCTGATCACATCTGGTACAAGATCTCTTTACTTCACACTTTGCGCCATTATTACACGGATTGAAGACCCAGTTACACGCTCGTAAATTCCCATATATGTCGTGGATTGGAAGGAAAAAGGTTCTTAAATCTTATATTTACCAATAATATTTTATATTTTTACAGTCCGTCCCTATCATAGTACGGAATTGTTCTTCTATCCGATGGTTATTTAGTAATTTTGTTATGATTCAGAAGAGACCACGTGTCCCGTATAGACGCTCACCCTGAAGACATTAGACGGCGGTTTTGTGTTTCCGGATTTACACACTGTTACGCCTAGCGCTCCGGGTCCCCGCTCCTCCCCGGAGCGCTCACGGCGTCTTTTTCCCTGCAGCGCCCCGGTCAGTCCCGCTGACCGGGAGCGCTGCACTGTCATGGCCGTTGGGGATGCGATTCGCACAGCGGGACGCGCCCGCTCGCGAATCGCATCCCAGGTCACTTACCCGTCCCGGTCCCCTGCTGTCATGTGCTGGCGCGCGCGGCTCCGCTCTCTAGGGCGCGCGCGCGCCAGCTCTCTGAGACTTAAAGGGCCAGTGCACCAATGATTGGTGCCTGGCCCAATTAGCTTAATTGGCTTCCACCTGCTCCCTGGCTATATCTGATCTCCTCCCATGCACTCCCTTGCCGGATCTTGTTGCCTTGTGCCAGTGAAAGCGTTTAGTGTGTCCAAAGCCTGTGTTACCTGAACTTCTGCTATCCATCCTGACTACGAACCTTGCCGCCTGCCCCCGACCTTCTGCTACGTCTGACCTTGCCTCTGCCTAGTCCTTCTGTCCCACGCCTTCTCAGCAGTCAGCGAGGTAGAGCCGTTGCTAGTGGATACGACCTGGTTGCTACTGCCGCAGCAAGACCATCCCGCTTTGCGGCGGGCTCTGGTGAACACCAGTAGCCTCTTAGAACCGGTCCACTAGCACGGTCCACGCCAATCCCTCGCTGACACAGAGGATCCACTACCTGGAAGCCGAATCGTGACACACACTTATTATAAAGCTTTTCCTTCGTCTGGATTATTAGAGCTCGTTCGCTCTTCTTTTTCTCATCCTCCCCTTTATATTCCTCCTCATGTGGATATGGAATTCTCCTCAGTCCCTCCTTCTATAGGGCCCATTTTGTGGCCCCCGCACTCCTCCTTGGCCTCTCTAGTTCTTTCCTCTTTTATATATAACTTTGTCGGTATTACGAGACTGCTCTACGACTGATTCTGATTTCCCTTCCCCCTAACCCCACTTTCTTTACTCCCTATGGTTATTACTAAACACATTTTCCCTCTTCCCCTTTGTGGGAACGTTTACATTCTTTTACGTTACGAGATTTATATTCTTCTACTAAGACTTTGGCCATAGAGGAATCTCAGGCTTTCTGGGGTTTTATAAGTAAGTTTATCTTTACTCTCCAATGTTTTAAGCGTTATACTAACATACGTCCCTGAAATTGGTTAGAGAGATTGTATTTATTTCCTAAATAATAATAATATCTAAGCTTTATTCTTATCTGATTTCTTCTGCTCCTAATAGTAACCAAAATGCATCTTATATAAGAAGAGGAGCTGAATATCCAACTCGCTGAAGAACAGTGCGGATTTATACGTACTCGTATACAGGAGAGTTCATATGTTATATTGTCGGGGGTATGGGACTCCTCCTCTCCTTTTGTCACATGGTATTCCAGAATCTTCTCAATGTTGGAGGTGTGGGTTTGAGTCGTGGACTCTTTTACATATACAGGGGTCTTGCTTGAAAATGTTATCTCTCTGGCGGGAAGATATTTCGATTACCGTATATACTTGTGTATAAGCACATTTTTTCATGGTGAAAATTCCCCCCTCGGCTTAAACTCGAGTGAAAAAAAAAATTTGCACTGACATCAGTCCAGGCATACAGATGATGGTGGTCTGGGTCGGCCATCTTCACCGGGAGGCCCCCCTTCTTTGCTTCGGGCCGGCCCTGGACTCATCCATGGTAGGGACTGTCTGCACAGGGACCGTCCGCATACCGGTGGGAAAAGTGAGCTGATCGTGTCCGTCCATCTGGCCCCTGACTAGTGATGCTGGGGTAGGGTCGCCGCCACGCAGGGATTCCCCTGATGTCACGGACCTCTCCCTTTCCCGGCTGTCAGGCAACAGGAAAAGACCTGCCGCCGCCGAGAGCTACAACCGGGGAGGTGATTAGACGATAAGAGAGGGGGATGGATGATGACAGGAAGGGGGATGGGTGTTTGTTGCAGTGGGTGATGATAGGCTTATACTCGAATTAATAGGTTTTCCCCAGGTTTTTGTGGTAAAATTAGGGGCTTCGGCTTATACTCCAGTATATACAGTATTTTCTTGGTTACAACAAAAAGAGATACATTTTACTCTGGAAATTGTTCTTCTTGCGGTTACTTCTTCGGATTTCTGTCCTATGTCGACTTGCTGAATCACACACCTACTATTGGTGACTAGACGGCTTATTCCGATATACTAGAGATCTTTTACCCCCCTCCAACCATTTTGTAGGAGTGCAAAAAAAGTTCCCAGTTCCAAATTTGAGAAACCTTTTTCATGGCAAAAGTTCTTAAGAAATTCCTTGGAGACTTGTTTTCCTTAGATTACTTTTAGAACCTTTTCATTAAGTAATTATGTTTTATGCTAGACGTCAGGTTTATCTATTTCTTTTCTTATCTATTTCTATCGTTCTTTATTTTTTTTCTAAAGTTCTAAAGAGTTTATTATTTAGAGTTTGTAATTTCTGTATTATTGCGGCAATATGAATATTATTGTGGTGTAACGATGATTTGTTACTATCACGCAATGCAAATTATTTAGGAAAATTTGGGTTAATCTTAAAAGAATTTGTCATATAAGAAATAATCTTCGTTTTACACCGGTGTGGTTTAACCCTAGGTTGAAGGAATTTAATGAATTTCAAGATACTGGTTCTTGGATTAAGGTCGGGGTAAGATTAATTGAACACATTTTTGTGAAAGGGAAAACTTGCACTTTTGAAAAATTAAAGGGGTATTCCAGGCCAAAACTTTTTTTATATTTATCAACTGGCTCCGAAAAGTTAAACAGATTTGTAATTACTTCTATTAAAAAATCTTAATCCTGCCAATAGTTATTAGCTTCTGAAGTTGAGTTGCTGCTTTCTGTCTAACTGCTCTCTGATGACTCACGTCCCGGGAGCTGTGCAGTTCCTTTGAGGATATTCTCCCATCATGCACAGCTCCCAGGACGTGACATCATCATTGAGCAGTTAGACAGAAAACTTCAGAAGCTAATAACTATTGGAAGGAATAAGATTTTTTAATAGAAGTAATTTACAAATCTTTCCGGAGCCAGTTGATATATATATAAAAAAGGTTTTGCCTGGAATACCCCTTTAAAGTAAGATGTAATATCGGTGAATCCTATAGATTCAGATATTATCAAATATATCACACGTATAAATGCACTGTAGATAAAACACTATTTCAGGTTGATTCACATAATATTATAGAATTTTTGGGGAATGGGTTCTATAATAAAAAAGATATGACCCAAATATACCAAAAATTATTGGTGGAAATAAAGAGAATTTACATAGAGTAGAAGGGAGGTGGATGAAACAATTTCAGTGTAAAAATGAAGATTTTTGGGGTCGTGTGTTTAAGAATGTTAATAGGGTTTCAATTAATAGGGATCACAGATTTATCCAGTGGAACATTTTGTGGAAAACTCCCCTGGCTCCGGATGACTTGGTGAGATTTGGGTATAGACTTGACGCAGAATGCCCAAGATGCCAGCTAAATGAGGCGGATTACACTCATATTATTTGGGCGTGCAGAAAAATTCAGAAATATTGGGAAAGGATATATCAAGAACTTAAAAAGAGATTGGGGATAGATATAGCATTTACATTTGAGGTAGTTATTTTGGGAGATAATACGGAAATAAATAAGAATTCAGAACTTTGCTTGAAATTCCTCTTTCATGCTCGATTATTAATTGTAAGATTGTGGCTTTCAGAGGTGGTCCCAGATATAAGGACTTGGATAAATCTAATAAATAAAGTAAAGAGATAGGAGTTTCTGTCTCTCTTTATGTGAATGTAATTATTGTTATATATGATGTGATAAAAATAATTTAAAAAACAATGATTTGTTGCTTTTTTTAATCTTTTGTTAACAATAAAAGAGACATTAGGGGGGAAAAAAAGTTTTTCTTTTATAACGTAGTCACCGATCCAGCGATGTCATCTCTATAATTTTACATGGGAGGAAAAGAGTCTCATATATGGCTACAAGGTAACAGGACATGAGCAGATTAGACATATAAAATCACTTCTATCTTTTGGCTTCTAGGACATTCTGATCCTATAGGTGTTAGATTAGTGGGGTCTCCTACTCTACACAGGGTCCTTCCTTAGGTTATAGAGGGAAGAACAAGTTGTATTCGGCTGAAGTGCGGAGAAGAATTAACCAGGTGGCTCTATGGTTGGTTCCCAGATCTCTGAGGGGCTGAAGCCAGCTGTGCGATCTCCGTTCAAGGAAAGGACTTGTTAGACGTCATTTGTTAATTTAAAGGGGTATTTTTTTATATCAACTGGCTCTAGAAAGTTAAACAGATTTGTAAATGACTTCAATTAAAGAATCTTAATCCTTCCAATAATTATCCGCTGCTAAAGTTGAGTTGTTCTTTTCTGTCTGGCAACAGTGCTCTCTGCTGACATCTCTGTTTGTCTCGGGAACTGCACAGAGTAGAAGAGGTTTGCTATGGGGATTTGCTTCTACTCTGGACAGTTCCCGAGACAGGTGTAATCAGAGAGCACTTAGATAGAAAAAACAACTCAACTTCAGTAGCTCATAAGTACTGAAAGGATTAAGATTTTTTTATAGAAGTAATTTACAAATCTGTTTAACTTTCTGGAGCCAGTTGATATATATAAAAAAAAGTTTTTTCCTGGAATACCCCTTTAACCTGTTCAGGACGTAGGGCGTATGGATACGCCAGTGGGAATTCCGGTCCCCGCCTCTAGCCGGTTGGGGACTGGACCGGAATGCCTGCTGAAATCATTCAGCAGGCATCCCGGCACATCCTCCCCCCCCCCATGTCGGCAATCGGAGAAAATCGCATGTCAATTCAGACATGCGATTTTCTCCTATTCCGGGCTGATAGGGTCTCTGGTAGGGTCTCACACGGAAAATAGGGATGATCGGAGCTGTCAGCGACAGCCTCGATCATCCTGAGGGATAGGAGCGAGGTTGCAGTGCTGCGAATTCTGACCAATGGCAGTGGACGACAGGGGGTTGCCATGGAAACCCCCCCTCTGCCCACCCCTGGATGTCGGGCAGAACGGGGGGAGAAGATGGCGGCTGGTACCTGAAGAGAAGATGCTGTGGGGACCGCCGATCAGCGGTGGAGACTGCGGAGATCAGCGGCGCAGGTAGGGAGGCGACGGTGGGGGGAAAAAGAAAGGTGGCAGTAAAGCGATCCTTACTGCTGCCCTTTTAGTGCTTGCCAAACTGCAACTTCCAGCATGCCCAGACAGCCAAAGGCTGTCTGGGCATGCTGGGAGTTGTAGTTTTGCAACATCTGGAGGGTCACAGTTTGGAGACCACTATTTCAGTGGTGCCCAAAGGTGGCCCTCCAGGTGTTGCCAAACTACAACTCTCAGCATGCCTAGACTGTCCAGGCATGCTGGGAGTTGTAATTCTGTAACATCTGTCCCTTCAGATTTAGCAATTTTCATGAAAATTTTGAAAATTGCTGCTCTACTTTGAAGCCCTCTTATTTTTTTCTAAAAGTTAAAATATGTCCATTTTATGATGTGAACACAAAGTAGACATATTGTATTTGTGAACCAATATAAAATTTATTTATAATATCCATTTTCCTTACAAGCAGAGAGCTTCAAAGTTAGAAAAATGCAAAAATTTTTACATTTTCATGAAATTTTGGGATTTTTCACCAAGAAAGGATGCAAGTAACGCCGAAAATTTACCACCAAAATAAAGTAGAATATGTCACGAAAAAAACTATCTCAGAATCAGAATAATCGGTAAAAGCATCAGAGTTATTAATGCATAAAGTAGGGCTGCGTCCTTAAGGTGAAAATGAGCTGCGTCCTTAAGGGGTTAAGTCATGTGATCCGTTTATCATGTGATATTTGTATAGAGTTATATGTTAGGACCTGCGAGTCATGTGATGTACCCATGATTGAATGGTCACAGGTAACTAAGTAACTTGCCACCAATGAGCATTAGTCTAGCCCACACTATATAAAGGGCTGTATTCTGATCCTTCTTCCTGTTTGTTCCTGTGTTAGTTCCGGGATCATCAGATAAGACAAGCACAGATTTATCTCTTATCTCTACTCATCTCAGATAGGCCTCAAGCCATATCACAGCAGCCACTTATAACTCCGGGACTACTTCCAAGCCAAAGTAACAGTAGCACAGTGGTTCACTCAAGTGTATGCTCAGTCCTGACAAGTGTGCGAGGTTACCTGCAAACCAGAGACCTCAGAACCGTAAAGACTGTTAATGGTTGTTATTGCTGCACAAGCTACAAGTAAAGAGTTAACGTTCTGCATAACTTCAGCCGTGGACATTCTATTACTTCCATCACCGTTTCTGGGCAGATTAGTGGCAGTGAACCAACTGGAAAAACCTGCACCCTGGCGTCACGATACAAGTAAGGAGTTAATACCAACTCGCCCCCACACAGGGTTAATACCACCAGACCCTGCAGCTAGCTTGTATCACCCGACTACCACACTACTTCCCCCCTAAGGATCTGTGCCCCTGCCCCCTAATGATCTGCACTACTGCCCCCTAATAATCTGCACTACTGTCTCCCTAATGATCTTTGACACTACCCTCTAATGATCTGCACCACTGCCCCCTAATGATCTGCACTACTGCCCTCTAATGATCTGCACTACTGCCCCCTAATGATCTATGACACTGCCCTCTAATGATCTGCACTACTGCCCTAATGATCTGCACCACTGCCCTCTAATGATCTGCACCACTGCCCCCCTAATGATCTGCACCACTGCCCCCTAATGATCTGCACTACAGTCCTAATGAACAGTTTAGATGTTTTCAGAATACTTTACCCAGTTTCCCTGCTTGTCTTTCCATTAACCTGTAGACCTGACCTCTTGGTTCCACCCAACACCCCCCAGCAATCTACTTTTGTTACTATTGCTTATTTTTACATGTATATATGGATTTGCTCTATTCTTGACTTTATTTTTGGTCTGAACTTTTGCTAATAATCAGAGGTGGCTCTCCTATTAGGCGAGCTGGGCTGCTGCCTAAGGCCTTGCCTAAAGGGGGGGGGGCTAAAGGGGGCAGCTTCTACTATATGCTGGGGGCTGCTACTACTATATAGGGGGACCTACCTACAGGTGACACCTACTTACTTGAGACACCTGTGTAATGCAGAAACCATGTAAGGAGAATCTATCTACCCTTCCCCAAACCCACGTATCTACCCACTCTACTATGTGGGACACTCGTGTTATTATTACTGTATAGAGCGCTAAAGGTGCTAGAAAAATCTAAAATGTTTGTCTGGCAGGTTCTGTGGAGTTGTGGCTGAAAGAAATCATCATGACGGTCTGGGCTGTATAGAGAAGAAAAAGGAAAGTGATGAGAGAAGAGGTCACCTGATGTAACTGTATGTAATCAGTACTGTTATATGGTGTGTAGAGCCGAGGTCACTACTGTCTGTGTATAGCGGTGTTATAATGTGTAGTCATGGTGCGGTACAATCATTTGTCCCTTGTATAGTGGTGTTATTGGTGATACTGTGTATAGCGGTTTTATCCAGTATCAGTATGGTAGTATTATCCGGTCACTATATCGTGGTCATTAGGGATGCAGCGAACCATTATTTTAATAATCGATTAGTTGCCGATTATTTCGTCGATTAATCGGAAAAATGTCAAAATGCCAAAAAAAAGGGGTTCAGCTGATTCTACTTGAAGAATCCTGTACAATGGCCATATGAAAAGTTTGTAGAATGTGATTTCACCAAACAGCAGAATTATTATTTTTTTTATGTTTTTGCCGGTTGCTGTCATTATTAATGATCCTGTACAAAAACAGCGTAAATTTGATACTGCCGCATGGGTAACTGTCTGAACTATTAAAATAAAATGTTAATGATTTACTAACATTTAATTTTAATAGTTCAGACAGTTCGCCACGCGGCAGTATCACATATGTAAAAAAAAAATGTTTTTACTTTTTTTGTATAGCAATAGGAAAAGGGGGAGCTAATTTTTATTAGGGGGGGGGTTTATTTCCATTTTTTTTTTACTTTACGCTTTTTATATAGCACTCCTATACACATGTGGGTATGTGCAGACTGCAGAGCATTGCACCCGACCCATGTCTGTTGTACGGACTCTGTAGTACAAACACTAGGGTGCAAATGCTCTGCAGCCCCCCCATGTGTATAGCAGTGTATATGTACTACAAACACACTGCTTTACCCATGGGGGTATGTGCAGAGCATTGCATCCTAGTGTCTGTAGTACAGACACTAGGATGCAATGCTCTGCACATACTACCATGTGTATAGAAGTGTGTATGTAGTACACACATGCTGCTTACACACTCAGCTCTGCTACATACACACACTGAGCTCTGCTACATACACACACTGAGCTCTGCTACATGCACACACTCACACACTCAGCTCTGCTACATACACAAACTCACACACTTACACACTCAGCTCTGCTACATACACACAATCACACACTCAACTCTGCTGCATACACACTCTCAGCTCTGCTACATACACTCACTCACACACTCAGCTTTGCTACTTACACACACTCAGCTCTGCTGCATACACACACTCACACTCAGCTCTGCCACACACACAATCACACATAACTCTGCTGCATACACACACTCAGCTCTGCTACACATACACACACACACACACACACAGTCAGCTCTGCTACATACACACATTCACACACTTAGCTCTGCTACATACACACATTCACACACTCTGCTCTGCTATATACACACACACACTCAGCTCTGCTACATACACACAATATCGCACTCAACTCAATTTTCACAAAGTCTAGAGCCGCTCATAGAACTCTAGGCTTCTATGTATTATGATCGTGTCATCAATGTTGTTGAATGTTTTGATTCTATGATTTTACCTTTTTCATGTATATTTAGTCCACAATATGACAGGTTTCTTAGGTTTATATATATTTATTATAAGACACACACTAGCACTTAAACTCTTCTAAAATGAAATAAAGTCCTGTGCTTCTTAGTTGGTCCATTGACAGTCAGCACTGTAATTGCGGTGGTGGTCTTACTTTTCCTTTGTGGGAAATTTGGTTATGATACCGTTCTGTAGACACGTTATGAGATGTCCCCTTATTGCCGCGTGGTCATATGTCACCTCTGGGTCTCCGTCCTTTGCCAGCAACTCATAAGCATAAGCGATGGCAAACACTCCACAGTCGTAGTTATTACTCTGCTGGTCTACGTCCAGAAAGTGCAGATGATTAAGGGGCTCGTGTACCACTCCACTGTATAGGTTTGTTATCTGGTCACGTATGGAAGGGGACAGATTGTGGGTTCTTATGCTGTCGGCCACCATGATCTTGCCATCTCTATAGCAGGTGGTTAGCCAATGCATTCTTTTCCAGTCGTTATGGATCTGAACGGCATCTTTTGTTACCTCGTACCCGGGAAAGAGGACAGCGGCCACAGGCTGGAGGCCATCGGAGTCGGGGAATTGCCTTTGGAGGAGATCTTGAGCCATGTTGATGATCTCATCATCCAGCATGCCGTCATAGCCTTGACTTTGCAGCACTGACATTTGTCCAGGAGACAGGCCCTTGGTGTTCTGTGGTGTGTAGATATTGGGCTCATCCTGGGATGGACCTTCATCTTCACCACTTTGATCACACTTGCCTTCTGTCCTGGGTTTCTTGGCTGGTGGTGCGGTGTCAGGCTCCTCCGAGGCCGCAGCCTTTCTCTTCTCTTCTTCTAAGTTGTCATCATCAGATGATTGGTTTTTATTGGTTGGTTTCTCTACAACAACTTCTTCTAAGTCGTCATGTTGTGTAGCTTTATATTTCTTAATACAGATGTAGAATATGACCCCGATCACTAACAGGGTAAATAATCCACTGGGTATAGCAATAATATAAAGCTCCATGATCGCTCTCAATCACAGTCTGAGGCTGAAGCTGGTTACACAGAACCTTTCATCAGTATGTCCAGCATTGTCACATCATCCAGGACTATTTTCTTTGGTGCATTTTACTTTTCCATCCACAGGACTTGTTTTTTTGCACAACTGATTGTACTTTGTAATGACACCTTCTATTTTACTATAAAATGTCCAGCGACACCAAGAAAATGTCATTTGTGGAGTAGGAATTAAAGAGAAATAAAAAATAATGTGCACCTTTTGGTGTTTTTGTTTTTCCACAGTGCAGTTCATGGTAAACCTGGCACGTTCTCTTTATTTTGTCATTTAATATGATTTCAGCGATACTCATAGTTACATTTGGTTTATACTATCGCACTTCTCTTAGAAAAGTAAAACCTTTTTTTTCCCATAATAAATCTTCTTCCAATTCCCCTATTCTGCCCCATATGACTTTCGCCATCTTCCATGTACAGGGCTGTTTGTGGGGCGGGTTGCGCTGTCATCTACAGGTTTTAATGGCGCCATTTACCATTTTTCTTTAGAATGGACTCATTGGGAGAGATTCATCAAATCCGGTGCAGAGGAAGAGTGAAGCAGCCGCCCACAGCGACCAGTCAGACCGCATATCCCATCTTTATAAAGGCCTATGAAAAATGAAAGTAGCGATCTGATTGGTCTTCATGGCGACTTATCCCCTCCTCCTCCACACGGGTCCGATAAACCTCTCCCATTACAGATTATTTATACACCATATTTTATTGTATTATAATGTAAGTCAATGGTAAAAAGATCCTGTAGTAATGTGAAGCGCAGAATCTGTTTTAGCATCTAACGTTACGTTTTTGTCCTTTCCAAGAGTATAAACGGAATCACAAACACAGTTATCAAAACCCGTCCAGAGGAAAAGTTCCCCAGTTGCCCATAGCAACCAATCAGATGGCTTCTTTCACTTTGCAGAGGCCTTGGTAACAATGAAAGAAGCGATCTGATTGGTTGCTATGGGCAATTGGGTAACTTTTCCTCTTGAAGGGTTTTGATAAATCTCCCCAGTGTGACTCTCGCCCCCTACTGGACACATTACACAACTAAGAACCATGCCGGCTGCTTCACAATACCAATATCTTCCCACTATGTTTTATCACCATTTCTGGGAGAGAAAAGGCCCCAAAAAAGGCTCAAAAATCTGTCCCAAAAGGAGCAAATATTTCCTGTAGAATTCCTATAAATGTAATGGGGAAATGGCTTTTTGTGCACAGTTTAATGTTCCAGCCATTATTGTTACAGAAAATGGTGGGGATTATAGCCTAAAGCTTGGACCTGTATGCCAGGAAAGTTTAACTTGTTACATCCCGGCCTGCGTGACTTGCTGCACCACTTAAGCAGGACTAGGTCTGTGCATCGGTATACAGCAGTGTTTCCCAAACAGGGTGCCTCCAGCTGTTGCAAAACACCCAGCATGCCTGGACAATTTTATGAGATGTTTTTCTATTTTAGAAACTACTCTCAGCTCCCAGCATGTACTGACAGACCATGCATGCTGAGAGTTGTAGTTGTGAACACAGCTGTAGGCACACGGGTCGGGAAACACTAAGTTAGGATCTGTTTTCTAACTCAGTGTTTCCCAACCCGTGTACCTCCAGCTAGTGCAGAACTACAACTCCCAGCATGCCTGGACTGTCTGGGCATGCTGAGAGTTGTAGTTTTGCAACATCTGCACAGTGGTCTCCAATCTGTGGCCCTCCAGATGTTGCAAAACTACAACTCCCAGCATGCCCAGACAGCCAAAGGCTGTCTGGGCATGCTGGGAGTTGTAGTTTTGTAACTTCTATCAGGCCACAGAGAAGATCACTCATAATAATTTTATAAATAGTTTGAGATTTTTATAAACCAGTATAATAATAGAAAAGTATATAACATGGGGATCATTTTAATCGTATTGACCCATAGAATAAAGAAAATGTCATTTTTACCGTAAAGTGAACAGCGTGAAAACAAAACCTTCCAAAATTTACAAAATTGTGGTTTTCTCTTAAATTTCCCCTCACATATAATAATTTTTGGGGTCCGCCGTACATTTTATGGTAACATGAGTGATGTCATTACAAAGGACAAAGTGCAAAAAACAAGTCCTCATATGGGTCTGTGGATGGAAATATAAAAGAGTTACGATTATTAGAAGGCGAGGAGGGAAAAACGAAAATACAAAAACCACGCA
Source organism: Hyla sarda (assembly GCF_029499605.1). NCBI lineage: Eukaryota > Metazoa > Chordata > Amphibia > Anura > Hylidae > Hyla > Hyla sarda. The sequence continues at coordinate 328,033 of NW_026607590.1, read as the reverse complement.
GGACATATATTTACGTCCTGCGCCGGCTCCCGTGATATAACGTCAAATCGGGTCGTTCCTGGCGGCCATCAACGGCCAGGACCCGCGGCTAATACCGGACATCACCAATCGCGGTGATGCCCGGTATTAACCCTTCAGACACGCCGATCAAACAATAGCATGGCATTGATGAGTGTTATCGCTGCTCGACTGCTCCTGCCTGGATCTCAGACACGGAACAGTCATTCAGCGATCGGACAACGAGGAGGATCCCTACCTGCCTCCTCACTGTCCAATCACCAAATGACTGCTCCGTGCCTGAGATCCAGACAGGAGCAGTCGAGTGGAGATAACACTGATACATTCCCTGCTATTGTATGGCAGTGACCAGTGTAGGAAATCAGTGTGTGCAATGTTATAGCCTCCTATGTGGGCTGTAACATTGCAACAAAATAAGAAGTTAAAATAAACTGTTAATAAATGTGATTTAACCCCTTCCCTAATAGTCTGAATCACCCCCCTTTTTCCATAAAAATAAAAAACTATGTCAATAAAAATAAAAATAAACATATGTGGTATCATCGCGTAAGTAAATGTCAAAACTATAAAAATATATTGTTAATTATACCGCACGGTCAAAGGCGTACCCGTAAAAAAAAATTCCAAAATAGCGTATTTTTGGTCACTTTTTGTACCATAAAAAAATAAGTAAAAAGCGATCAAAAAGTCTGATTAAAACAAAAATGGTACCGATACAAAGTTCAGATCACGGCGCAGAAAATGAGCCTCATACCGCCCCATATGTGGTAAAATAAAACAGTTATAGGGGTCAGAAGATGACATTTTAAAACATATTTATTTTCCTGCATGTAGTTATGATTTTTTCCAGAAGTGCGACAAAATCAAACCTATATAAGTAGGGGATCATTATAATCGTATGGACCTACAGAATAAAGAGAAGGTGTCATTTCTACCAAAAAGTGCACTGCGTAGAAACGGAAGCCCCCAAAAGTTACAAAATGGTGGGGTTATTTTTTTATTTTGTCACACAATGATTATTTGTTTTTTGTTTCGTTGTAGATTTTTGGGTAAAATGACTAATATCACTGCAAAGTATAATTGGTGGCGCACAAAGTAATCATCATATGGATTTTAGGTGGAAAATCGAAAGGGTTATGATTTTTAAAAGGTAAGGAGGATAAAACGAAAGTGCAAAAAGAGTCTTTAAGGGGTTAAACATTTAAATTATTTTTTAAAGACATGATTAGATTTAGACACAAAACTGGAAGAAGAAGAGAGGGAGCAGTCAGGATTTGGGGGGAATGCAGGTGATGTCTTTATTCTTGTGCGGTGCATACACTTCATACAGCGGGACGCCAAGAGCCCGGGATCAAACAGGTTAACAGCTGCTGTCACACTGATCAAGCAGTGCTCCGTCAGACCCCCCACCTGGGCGCAGGTAAAATACACCTCCCCCACCCACGTCACAGAAAAAGCTGGTTAGGAAAGAATCCTGTAAAAGGGAGGTATAAATGTGTCAGCTGTAATTGGCGCAGTTATTGCTGTATTGTACCCCTGGGGGGTATAGAGGTGTCCTGTAGGGACTTTATATGCTGTCCTACCAAAAACCTTGTCTATGCCATTGGCTGCAGTTGCTGTAGATTTTACATTGGGTGCACTACTCGCCCTTTATATATTAGATTTCGGGAGCATGTTAACCCCCTCAGAACGGGGAAAGGCTCCCGAGACTAATACAGCAGGTAAGAGAAGCGCATGATAATGACCCAAAAACATTACAATTTGTAGGATTGCAGAGAATGACTGCAGCGAGTGGAATAGACGTCCGGAACAGTCATGGATACTTAAGACTAATGTCCTGGGAAATCCCGGTGTGAACGACAGATTGGAAATGATGCATCATCTGGATTTTGGTGAAGACGAGTGAACAGACGCACACGATTTGTTATTAATTCACTGTGTGTTAGGACGAAGTGTAACCCCCTCTTCTGTGATGTGGGTGGGGGAGGTGTATTTTACCTGCGCCCAGGTGGGGGGTCTGACGGAGCACTGCTTGATCAGTGTGACAGCAGCTGTTAACCTGTTTGATCCCGGGCTCTTGGAGTCCCGCTGTATGAAGTGTATGCACCGCACTGTTCTAGAATAAAGACATCACCTGCATCCCCCCCAAATCCTGACTGCTCCCTCTGTTCTTCTTCCAGTTTTGTCACATGATTTGTACTTTTACTCTTAAGAGGTTGTAGCAGGGAAGATGGCTTTAATGGCGGTACCGCTATTGTGACCCTTCCGCTGTTGTAAGAGTACGTACCGGGGAAACCAGTCTTCTCATATGGCAGTTACCGACCTCTGTCTCTTCCTGCATCGTGTGTATGATTAGACTTAGAATCGTCCTCCTCTGACCCCTATAACTCTTATTTGTCCGTATACAGGAATGTACGAGCCGGATGTGCCGGGATCTGTACTATTTTATTACCACTATAGTTTTCCTGGGGCTTATTGATTGATTGGTATTTTTTATGTTTACGCCATTGACCGCGCGGTTTCATTAAAGAGAACCTCTGACTAACTTGTTACATGTTATAATCCTCCCAGGTCACTGCCCCATCATGATAAACCACCCCCGGCCTTTATTTTTTATTATTTGTTAGTTTTAAACCTTGATATTACTCTATATTTTCTTCTCAGTCAGATTCACAGACTGGGAAGGGGCGTTCCCCAGCAGGCGTGACATCATCTGAAGCCATACAGGGGAGAACTTCCTCCCACACTCTGCTACACAGCACAGAGCAGTTCAGTGTGAGATGAGCTATGATTGGATAAGGCTGCAACCTCCCCCCTCAGCACTCCAGGCTGCACTTCTTGTTTGAACTTCTGCCAGACCAGCAGGAGTCCAAAGTCTGTGTATGAGATGGGGGAAATGTGCTCAGGACAAGTAGAGAGACACCTAGTGGCAGCTTTTTTTAAACACAAATAAAACATAAAAAACAAAGATTTAAACAAAGATTTTTTTTATTTACCATAAGGAATCCAATAGCAAAAAATAGTTTTATTGAGAGTGACCATTAAAAATTCAACTAGAGAAAAAAACAGACATGGTGGCGTCTACAACATGTGCAGAGATCTCGTCTTCTCAGCAAAATGTATTAAAATAACAGGAGGTTATTATACTTAATGATCATAAAGTCACCGCCACCTGTATATAACCATCATATACAGCTCTACTGTGTACACATACAGCTCAGCTACATGTACATTACACACAGCTCTACTGTGTACACATACAGCTCAGCTACATGCACATTACACATATACAGCTCTACTGTGTACACATACAGCTCAGCTACATGCACATTACACATATACAGCTCTACTGTGTACACATACAGCTCAGCTACATGTACATTACACATATACAGCTCTACTGTGTACACATACAGCTCAGCTACATGTACATTACACATATACAGCTCTACTGTGTACACATACAGCTCAGCTACATGTACATTACACATATACAGCTCTACTGTGTACACATACAGCTCAGCTACATGTACATTACACATATACAGCTCTACTGTGTACACATACAGCTCAGCTACATGTACATTACACATATACAGCTCTACTGTGTACACATACAGCTCAGCTACATGTACATTACACATATACAGCTCTACTGTGTACACATACAGCTCAGCTACATGTACATTACACATATACAGCTCTACTGTGTACACATACAGCTCAGCTACATGTACATTACACATATACAGCTCTACTGTGTACACATACAGCTCAGCTACATGTACATTACACATATACAGCTCTGTGTACACATACAGCTCTACTGTGTACACATACAGCTCAGCTACATGTACATTACACATATACAGCTCTACTGTGTACACATACAGCTCAGCTACATGTACATCACACATATACAGCTCTACTGTGTACACATACAGCTCAGCTACATGCACATTACACATATACAGCTCTACTGTGTACACATACAGCTCAGCTACATGCACATTACACATACAGCTCTACTGTGTACACATACAGCTCAGCTACATGCACATTACACATATACAGCTCTACTGTGTACACATACAGCTCAGCTACATGCACATTACACATATACAACTCTACTGTGTACACATACAGCTCAGCTACATGTACATTACACATATACAGCACTACTGTGTACACATACAGCTCAGCTACATGTACATTACACATATACAGCTCTACTGTGTACACATACAGCTCAGCTACATGTACATTACACATATACAGCTCTACTGTGTACACATACAGCTCAGCTACATGTACATTACACATATACAGCTCTACTGTGTACACATACAGCTCAGATACATGTACATTACACATATACAGCTCTACTGTGTACACATACAGCTCAGCTACATGTACATTACACATATACAGCTCTACTGTGTACACATACAGCTCAGCTACATGTACATTACACATATACAGCACTACTGTGTACACATACAGCTCAGCTACATGTACATTACACATATACAGCTCTACTGTGTACACATACAGCTCAGCTACATGTACATTACACATATACAGCTCTACTGTGTACACATACAGCTCAGCTACATGTACATTACACATATACATCTCTACTGTGTACACATACAGCTCAGCTACATGCACATTACACATATACAGCTCTACTGTGTACACATACAGCTCAGCTACATGTACATTACACATATACAGCTCTACTGTGTACACATACAGCTCAGCTACATGCACATTACACATATACAGCTCTACTGTGTAGACATACAGCTCAGCTACATGTACAGCACACATATACAGCTCTACTGTGTACACATACAGTTCAGCTACATGTACATTACACACATACAGCTCAGCTACATGCACATTACACATATACAGCTCTACTGTGTACATATACAGCTCAGCTACATGTACATTACACATATACAGCTCTACTGTGTACACATACAGCTCAGCTACATGTACATTACACATATACAGCTCTACTGTGTACACATACAGCTCAGCTACATGTACATTACACATATACAGCTCTACTGTGTACACATACAGCTCAGCTACATGTACATTACACATATACAGCTCTACTGTGTACACATACAGCTCAGCTACATGCACATTACACATATACAGCTCTACTGTGTACACATACAGCTCAGCTACATGTACATTACACATATACAGCTCTACTGTGTACACATACAGCTCAGCTACATGCACATTACACATATACAGCTCTACTGTGTACACATACAGTTCAGCTACATGTACATTACACATATACAGCTCTACTGTGTACACATACAGTTCAGCTACATGTACATTACACATATACAGCTCTACTGTGTACACATACAGCTCAGCTACATGTACATTACACATATACAGCTCTACTGTGTACACATACAGCTCAGCTACATGTACATTACACATATACAGCTCTACTGTGTACACATACAGCTCAGCTACATGGGCATTACACATATACAGCTCTACTGTATACACATACAGCTCAGCTACATGCACATTACACATATGCAGCTCTACTGTGTACACATACAGCTCAGCTACATGTACATTACACATATACAGCTCTACTGTGTACACATACAGCTCAGCTACATGGGCATTACACATATACAGCTCTACTGTATACACATACAGCTCAGCTACATGTACATTACACATATACAGCTCTACTGTGTACACATACAGCTCAGCTACATGTACATTACACATATACAGCTCTACTGTATACACATACAGCTCAGCTACATGTACATTACACATATACAGCTCTACTGTGTACACATACAGCTCAGCTACATGTACATTACATATATACAGCTCTACTGTGTACACATACAGCTCAGCTACATGCACATTACACACAGCTCTACTGTGTACACATACAGCTCAGCTACATGCACATTACACATATACAGCTCTACTGTGTACACATACAGCTCAGCTACATGTACATTACACATATACAGCTCTACTGTGTACACATACAGCTCAGCTACATGGGCATTACACATATACAGCTCTACTGTATACACATACAGCTCAGCTACATGTACATTACACATATACAGCTCTACTGTGTACACATACAGCTCAGCTACATGTACATTACACATATACAGCTCTACTGTGTACACATACAGCTCAGCTACATGTACATTACATATATACAGCTCTACTGTGTACACATACAGCTCAGCTACATGCACATTACACATATACAGCTCTACTGTGTACACATACAGCTCAGCTACATGCACATTACACATATACAGCTCTACTGTGTACACATACAGCTCAGCTATATGCACATTACATATATACAGCTCTACTGTGTACACATACAGCTCAGCTACATGTACATTACACATATACAGCTCTACTGTGTACACATACAGCTCAGCTACATGTACATTACACATATACAGCTCTACTGTGTACACATACAGCTCAGCTACATGTACATTACACATATACAGCTCTACTGTGTACACATACAGCTCAGCTACATGCACATTACACACAGCTCTACTGTGTACACATACAGCTCAGCTACATGCACATTACACATATACAGCTCTACTGTGTACACATACAGCTCAGCTACATGTACATTACACACATACAGCTCAGCTACATGTACATTACACATATACAGCTCTACTGTGTACACATACAGCTCAGCTACATGTACATTACACATACACAGCACTACTGTGTACACATACAGCTCAGCTACATGTACATTACACATACACAGCACTACTGTGTACACATACAGCTCAGCTACATGTACATTACACATACACAGCACTACTGTGTACACATACAGCTCAGCTACATGCACATTACACATATACAGCTCTACTGTGTACACATACAGCTCACCTACATGTACATTACACATATACAGCTCTAATGTGTACACATACAGCTCAGCTACATGTACATTACACATATACAGCACTACTGTGTACACATACAGCTCAGCTACATGCACATTACACATATACAGCTCTACTGTGTACACATACAGCTCAGCTACATGCACATTACACATATACAGCTCTACTGTGTACACATACAGCTCAGCTACATGCACATTACACATATACAGCTCTACTGTGTACACATACAGCTCAGCTACATGCACATTACACATATACAGCTCTACTGTGTACACATACAGCTCAGCTACATGCACATTACACATATACAGCTCTACTGTGTACACATACAGCTCAGCTACATGCACATTACACACAGCTCTACTGTGTACACATACAGCTCAGCTACATGTACATTACACATATACAGCTCTACTGTGTACACATACAGCTCAGCTACATGTACATTACACATATACAGCTCTACTGTGTACACATACAGCTCAGCTACATGTACATTACACATATACAGCTCTACTGTGTACATATACAGCTCAACTACATGTACATTACACATATACAGCTCTACTGTGTACACATACAGCTCAGCTACATGCACATTACACATATACAGCTCTACTGTGTACACATACAGCTCAGCTACATGTACATTACACATATACAGCTCTACTGTGTACACATACAGCTCAGCTACATGTACATTACACATATGCAGCTCTACTGTGTACACATACAGCTCAGCTACATGTACATTACACATATACAGCTCTACTGTGTACACATACAGCTCAGCTACATGCACATTACACATATACAGCTCTACTGTGTACACATACAGCTCAGCTACATGCACATTACACATATACAGCTCTACTGTGTACACATACAGCTCAGCTACATGTACATTACACATATACAGCTCTACTGTGTACACATACAGCTCAGCTACATGTACATTACACATATACAGCTCTACTGTGTACATATACAGCTCAACTACATGTACATTACACATATACAGCTCTACTGTGTACACATACAGCTCAGCTACATGCACATTACACATATACAGCTCAGCTACATGTACATTACACATATACAGCTCAGCTACATGTACATTACACATATACAGCTCTACTGTGTACACATACAGCTCAGCTACATGTACATTACACATATACAGCTCTACTGTGTACACATACAGCTCAGCTACATGTACATTACACATATACAGCTCTACTGTGTACACATACAGCTCAGCTACATGTACATTACACATATACAGCTCTACTGTGTACACATACAGCTCAGCTACATGCACATTACACATATACAGCACTACTGTGTACACATACAGCTCAGCTACATGTACATTAAACACATACAGCTCTACTGTGCAGACATACAGCTCAGCTACATGTACATTACACATATACAGCTCTACTGTGTACACATACAGCTCAGCTACATGTACATTACACATATACAGCTCTACTGTGTACACATACAGCTCAGCTACATGCACATTACACATATACAGCTCTACTGTGTACACATACAGCTCAGCTACATGTACATTACACATATACAGCTCTACTGTGTACACATACAGCTCAGCTACATGCACATTACACATATACAGCTCTACTGTGTACACATACAGCTCAGCTACATGTACATTACACATATACAGCTCTACTGTGTACACATACAGCTCAGCTACATGCACATTACACATATACAGCTCTACTGTGTACACATACAGCTCAGCTACATGCACATTACACATATACAGCTCTACTGTGTACACATACAGCTCAGCTACATGCACATTACACATATACAGCTCTACTGTGTACACATACAGCTCAGCTACATTACACATATACAGCTCTACTGTGTACACATACAGCTCAGCTACATGCACATTACACATATACAGCTCTACTGTGTACACATACAGCTCAGATACATGCACATTACACATATACAGCTCTACTGTGTACACATACAGCTCAGCTACATGTACATTACACATATACAGCTCTACTGTGTACACATACAGCTCAGCTACATGTACATTACACATATACAGCTCTACTGTGTACACATACAGCTCAGCTACATGTACATTACACATATACAGCTCTACTGTGTACACATACAGCTCAGCTACATGTACATTACACATATACAGCTCTACTGTGTACACATACAGCTCAGCTACATGCACATTACACATATACAGCTCTACTGTGTACACATACAGCTCAGCTACATGCACATTACACACAGCTCTGCTGCAGACATATATAACACACACATACACAGCTCTGCACCACGCACATCACACACACACAGCTCTGCTGCATACACATAACTTCAGCTCATCCAGCAGCGATCACAACCAGCACAGCAGAGTCCTGCATACACTGAGCAGATGAGCCTAGAGCAGCAGCCCCTGATCATGTGACTCCTCCTCCTCCATGTGACTGATCACATGACGGTGACGTCATCGCAGGTCCTGTAAGCACACGGCTCCTGTACAGTCTGCAGGTGGAGGTATATACGGTTGTGGTGACATCAGGAGCGCTGGGGGAGGGGACATTACTATTAACCCCTTCAGGTCCACAAGGTTTTATGACTTAACGAAGAAGATCACAAGATCCAGAACTTTCTGTGTATTTGTCTCTTTCTTTCTCTGTTGTTGTTTCTATTAGCAGCCGCCATTTATCATCGTCTCCTCTTCTTCCCTTCAGGTTTCTCCAATCCAGGATCCTCTGCTGATATCTTCTATATAAGAGAATTCTCCAGGATGACCCATCAACCATGGAGAGAGACAGGAACAAGATGGCCGACAGGATCATAAACCTCACCCTACAGATACTCTTCCGTCTTACTGGAGAGGTGAGGGATTCTGGGAGTGATGTCACATGACCTCATTCTTAGCTATGTAATAACAGATGGATATGACTGGAGAGGTGAGGGATTCTGGGAGTCATGTCACATGACCTCATTCTTATCTATGTAATAGATGGATATGACTGGAGAGGTGAGGGATTCTGGGAGTGATGTCACATGACCTCATTCTTATCTATGTAATAACAGATGGATATGACTGGAGAGGTGAGGGATTCTGGGAGTGATGTCACATGACCTCATTCTTATCTGTGTAATAACAGATGGATATGACTGGGGAGGTGAGGGATTCTGGGAGTGATGTCACATGACCTCATTCTTATCTACGTAATAACAGATGAATATGACTGGAGAGGTGAGGGATTATGGGAGTGATGTCACGTGACCTCATTCTTATCTATGTAATAACAGATGGATATGACTGGGGAGGTGAGGGATTCTGGGAGTGATGTCACATGACCTCATTCTTATCTATGTAATAACAGATGGATATGACTGGGGAGGTGAGGGATTCTGGGAGTGATGTCACATGACCTCATTTATATCTATGTAATAACAGATGGATATGACTGGGGAGGTGAGGGATTCTGGGAGTGATGTCACATGACCTCATTCTTATCTATATAATAACAGATGGATATGACTGGAGAAGTGAGGGATTCTGGGAGTGATGTCACATGACCTCATTCTTATCTATGTAATAACAGATGGATATGACTGGAGAGGTGAGGGATTCTGGGAGTGATGTCACATGACCTCATTCTTATCTATGTAATAACAGATGGATAGGACTGGAGAGGTGAGGGATTCTGGGAGTGATGTCACATGACCTCATTCTTATCTATGTAATAACAGATGGATATGACTGGAGAGGTGAGGGATTCTGGGAGTGATGTCACATGACCTCATTCTTATCTATGTAATAACAGATGGATAGGACTGGAGAGGTGAGGGATTCTGGGAGTGATGTCACATGACCTCATTCTTATCTATGTAATAACAGATGGATATGACTGGAGAGGTGAGGGATTCTGGGAGTGATGTCACATGACCTCATCCTTATCTATGTAATAACAGATGGATATGACTGGAGAGGTGAGGGATTCTGGGAGTGATGTCACATGACCTCATTCTTATCTATGTAATAACAGATGGATATGACTGGAGAGGTGAGGGATTCTGGGAATGTATGTAGTGATATTAATGTGTCTCTCCATACACAGGATTACACAGTAGTGAAGAAGTCCTCTAGTGGGCGCTGTCGGGCCCCTGTGTGTGAAGGATGGGGAAGAACCCTGAGCCCAATTCCGGGGCCCCCACCTCACTCCCTGATACATGAGAAAATGGATGAACAGAAGATCCGAGAACTCATCAACAAGATGATGGAGCTGCTGACTGGAGAGGTGACCCTGCTGGGACATTATACAGTAATGGAGGGGTCTGGTGATGACTGGAGAGGTGACACTGCTGGGACATTATACAGTAATGGAGGGGTCTGGTGATGACTGGAGAGGTGACCCTGCTGGGACATTATACAGTAATGGAGGGGTCTGGTGATGACTGGAGAGGTGACACTGCTGGGACATTATACAGTAATGGAGGGGTCTGGTGATGACTGGAGAGGTGACACTGCTGGGACATTATACAGTAATGGAGGGGTCTGGTGATGACTGGAGAGGTGACACTGCTGGGACATTATACAGTAATGGAGGGGTCTGGTGATGACTGGAGAGGTGACACTGCTGGGAATGCTGGGACATTATACAGTAATGGAGGGGTCTGGTGATGACTGGAGAGGTGACACTGCTGGGACATTATACAGTAATGGAGGGGTCTGGTGATGACTGGAGAGGTGACCCTGCTGGGGCATTATACAGTAATGGAGGGGTCTGGTGATGACTGGAGAGGTGACACTGCTGGGACATTATACAGTAATGGAGGGGTCTGGTGATGACTGGAGAGGTGACACTGCTGGGACATTATACAGTAATGGAGGGGTCTGGTGATGACTGGAGAGGTGACACTGCTGGGACATTATACAGTAATGGAGGGGTCTGGTGATGACTGGAGAGGTGACACTGCTGGGACATTATACAGTAATGGAGGGGTCTGGTGATGACTGGAGAGGTGACACTGCTGGGACATTATACAGTAATGGAGGGGTCTGGTGATGATTAGAGAGGTGACACTGCTGGGACATTATACAGTAATGGAGGGGTCTGGTGATGACTGGAGAGGTGACACTGCTGGGACATTATACAGTAATGGAGGGGTCTGGTGATGACTGGAGAGGTGACACTGCTGGGACATTATACAGTAATGGAGGGGTCTGGTGATGACTGGAGAGGTGACACTGCTGGGACATTATACAGTAATGGAGGGGTCTGGTGATGACTGGAGAGGTGACACTGCTGGGACATTATACAGTAATGGAGGGGTCTGGTGCTGACTGGAGAGGTGACACTGCTGGGAATGCTGGGACATTATACAGTAATGGAGGGGTCTGGTGATGACTGGAGAGGTGACACTGCTGGGACATTATACAGTAATGGAGGGGTCTGGTGATGACTGGAGAGGTGACACTGCTGGGACATTATACAGTAATGGAGGGGTCTGGTGCTGACTGGAGAGGTGACACTGCTGGGACATTATACAGTAATGGAGGGGTCTGGTGATGACTGGAGAGGTGACACTGCTGGGACATTTTACAGTAATGGAGGGGTCTAGTGATGACTGGAGAGGTGACACTGCTGGGACATTATACAGTAATGGAGGGGTCTGGTGATGACTGGAGAGGTGACACTGCTGGGACATTATACAGTAATGGAGGGGTCTGGTGATGACTGGAGAGGTGACACTGCTGGGACATTATACAGTAATGGAGGGGTCTGGTGATGACTGGAGAGGTGACACTGCTGGGACATTATACAGTAATGGAGGGGTCTGGTGATGACTGGAGAGGTGACACTGCTGGGACATTATACAGTAATGGAGGGGTCTGGTGATGACTGGAGAGGTGACACTGCTGGGACATTATACAGTAATGGAGGGGTCTGGTGATGACTGGAGAGGTGACACTGCTGGGACATTATACAGTAATGGAGGGGTCTGGTGATGACTGGAGAGGTGACACTGCTGGGAATGCTGGGACATTATACAGTAATGGAGGGGTCTGGTGATGACTGGAGAGGTGACACTGCTGGGAATGCTGGGACATTATACAGTAATGGAGGGGTCTGGTGATGACTGGAGAGGTGACACTGCTGGGACATTATACAGTAATGGAGGGGTCTGGTGATGACTGGAGAGGGGACACTGCTGGGAATGCTGGGACATTATACAGTAACACCACTGGATGGGTCGGGGTGATGACTGTATCATTATGTGTCAGGTTCCTATAAGGTGTCAGGACGTGGCGGTCTATTTCTCCATGGAGGAGTGGGAGTATGTAGAAGGACACAAGGATCAGTACAAGGATCAGGTCATGATGGAGGATCAGCAGCCCCTCACATCACCAGGTAATAGACATGACTATATACACACGTCCTCTCATTATTTGTATGTAAAGAATGAATTCAGTCTCTGTATGTGTTCCCTACAGTCAGATCCAGTAAGAGAACAGCACCAGAGAGGTGTCCCCGTCCACTTAATGAGAAGAATATGGAGGTCATTACTACAAGGAAAGATCTGATCTATATTAATGCTACAGACATAAAGGAAGAAGAAGAGACAGATGTGAGCAGTGATGAGCAGTATAAGGAGGACATTACTACAGGTAACTGCCCAGGTGAGTAGTAACCACTAAATATAGAGAAGAGTCACAGATTCTACTCAGTCATCACCTGCAACATTATTGTGTGGAATTATTTAAATGGGCACTGTCAGATACAAAAACTTTTGATACGTTGTAAATCATGTATAACCAATAGGTTTTGTAATTGATTTCATTAGAAAATGTTCAGTATTTCATACTGATAAATCCAGTCAAACAACTGCCCCCCCCCCCCCTGCCTGCTTGGACACATACTAGTCCTGCTGTGTCCATGAGTCATCACCTATGTCATGGACACACTTCCTTGATTGACAGCTGTGAGCGCAGGGCTCCTCCCACTGTCAGCTTGTGTCCCGCTACTGTCCGTGAGGACATGCTGGGAGTTGTAGTTTTGCTAATGCTGGGGAGATGTGAGCAGACAGCATACTGAGGTAGGGGGCGGAGACCTGCACAGTGAGGCCACGCCCCCTCCCTTTGAGAGGAATTCAGACTAGTGAGCGAAATTAAAAGTGTAATAAAAAAAAAATGTGCTAGACACATAAAAATTAGATGTACAGGATTAGGTACTGAGTGATATATTAAAAAAATGTTTTTTATGTTGGATCTGACCGGTACACTTTAAAGGAGTACTATCATGCAGGACAACTTATCACGGGCGGTCCTACCGCTGGGACCCTCCCACGATCTCCGGAACAAGGTGTGTCGACCCCGCACTAAGTGGCGGCCAACACCCCCCCAATATGTCTCTATGGGAGAGCCAGAGATACAGCATTCGTCTATCTCTGACTCTCCCATAGAGATACATGAAAGTGTGTGTGTGTGGGGGGGGCGACACACTCAGTTCCTGGGGAAAGCCGGGGTCCTATGCAGGAGATTGTGGGGGTCCCAGCATTCGGATCCCCCATTGATCAGACACTTATCCCCATCCTGGAACATAATAATGTTTTATAGGCATTTTCCCTGAGTGGAGTGTGATAGATGGTATGCACCCTCACTGATACTGAGCGTGCGCGTTGTCTTTAAAGTCCTTGTTTGCGCTGTTGTTTTTCTTGTCTCTGTTGTCTCCATCTTATATAGTCAGCAGGATTTCCATGTATACGACTAGAGGAATAATTTGGGATATTTCCCAGCTCTTCTGTATTGCTGGGGGCTCTGAACCGCCTCGGCTGACGTCTGATTTTTGCCCTATGGATTGTTCATTGCTGCTGGATCGGGGTGTGATGGGGTCCAGGAGCAGGGCTGTGGAGTCGGTAGATAAATGTTCCGACTCCGCAGTTTTTTGTACTTCCGACTCCAACTCCCTGACTCCGACTCCTCTGTATTAAATGCGAATGTATTTATAAACACAGTTGAATCCAAGAAACCCACCAAGTTCTAAGCTCTTCTAGCAGAGAGAGGTAGTTGGGTAGAAGCTGCTGCCTTCTCCTTTTTGTGTGCTGATCTGCTGCTGAAGATAGGGCAGTGGGAGGATCCAGGAAGGGGCATTTATTATAAAACATGATTTCCCTAGTAGAATCCCATAGTCATGTTTAAAGTTAAAGCTAACAATCAGAGTTTACAAGTTTTTATAGCCTTAGCTGAATGGCAGCAGTTTTTCCAGTGTCTCTAGTCCTGCAAAAAACATATTTCCTTAACCCCTTATCAGTGAGAGGCGAGGTTACCCATGGGTTCCCTGTAACAGCAGAACACAACACTATGGAAAGTATAAGTATTGCCGCTCCTAATTGTGCGTTGCGTGCCATATAGTGAAGCACATGAAAAGCTTCTTCACGGTCACTTAACGTGTTTGTTGTGCGGTTACATGAGGCACTGCATGCATTGGTCTTTATTCTTACAGTAGAGAAGTCATTAATAATAACTTTTTGTGAATTGGGACATTTAAACTTGCTTTTTTTTTTTTTTTATTCCAATCTAAATTTAGTAGGAGTCGGTGCATTGTTTTCCGACTCCGACTCCAGGTACCCAAAATTTCGTCCGACTTCTCGACCCCGACTCCACAGCACTGTCCAGAAGTGGGGTGTATGTGACCTAAAGAACCTATATTATGTTTACATTAACTATTTAATATCTGGAAGATGGGGAGAAGGTTCCATAATGTCACATGCTGCACTTATAATGTTCTACTAAAAAGACTATAAATATGGGCGCAGATATTAATAAAATCTGTGTTATTCTCTGCAGAGTCTTGTACCAGGAGATCAGAGGAGAATCTTATATCTTCAGATTATAAAGCAGATGATGATATCACACAAGATACATATGAAGAACATTCCATTATCCCAGATACACCCTCAGCCCTTCACAGCCAAGATCTGTCATCTCATCCTTATATACAGGTCCTGTCTTCTCACTCATCACAGGATGTTCAGCAAAATAAAAGCCACAGAAGGTGTGTTACACATAAAAGAGCTCAAACAGGAAAGCTATGTTCATGCTCAGAATGTGGGAAATGTTTTACTTTTAATTCAGATCTTGTTGTACATCAAAGAACTCACAAAGGAGAGAAGCCGTTTTCATGTTCAGAATCTGAAAAATGTTTTACTTCTAAATCAAATCTTGTTCAACATCAAAGAACTCACACAGGGGAGAAACTATTTTCATGTTCAGAATGTGGAAAATGTTTTCCTTATAAAACACGGCTTGTTAAACATCAGAGAATTCACACAGGGGAGAAACCATTTTCATGTTCAGAATGTAGGAAATGTTTTACTTCTAAATCAAATCTTGTTGAACATAAAATAATTCACACAGGGGAGAAACTATTTTCATGTTCAGAATGTGGGAAATGTTTTATTTCTAAATCACGGCTTGTTGAACATCAGAGAACTCACACAGGAGAGAAGCCATTTTCATGTTCAGAATGTGGTAAATGTTTTACTCAGAGATCACATCTGTCTGAACATCAAAAAATTCATATTGGAGAGAAGCCATTTTCATGTTCAGAATGTGGGAAATGTTTTACTTCTAAATTAAATCTTGTTCAACATCAAAGAACTCACACAGGGGTGAAACCATTTTCATGTTCAGAATGTGGGAAATGTTTTACTTCTAAATTAAATCTTGTTCAACATCAAAGAACTCACACAGGGGTGAAACCATTTTCATGTTCAGAATGTGGAAAATGTTTTACTTCTAAATCAAGTCTTGTTCAACATCAGAGAACCCATACAGGAGAGAAGCCATATTCATGTACAGAATGTGGAAAATGTTTTACTAATAAATCACATCTTGTTCAACATCAAAGAACCCACACAGGAGAGAAGCCATATTCATGTGCAGAATGTGGAAAATGTTTTACTCGAAAAGCAATTCTTCTTATACACCAAAGAATGCACACAAAGTAGCCTTCTAACTTGTCAAATTGTACAAAAGCTACAACCATTGCAGTCAAAGTCATAGGAGAGATCAATGTAGAGCAATAAATTTACATTGAAAAAGTGACTATTCCAAAAAATGTCTAAAATACAAAATGCGAATAGAATCCAAATAATACATCTGTATATATGTCACTAGGTACTAGAATATTATACATGATTATTTATATATATAAACTGGTCCCAAACCTTGTTACAAATGTTTAATAAAAATTTACTTTTCAAACATAAAGTTTCTTATCCATTTATCTCTATAATTTTGTCTGCTGGGAAATAATCCCCCATAACAATGTAGAGATATGATGTGTCCGCTGCTCCTCATGGTGAAGACCCAACAGGTATAATCCATGGGGAGCTGCTGGGACTGGATATTCCCCACCGGCCATGATTGACAGATCGCTCTTTGTTCACATATGTTACATATTATGGGATATTTCTCAATACATGTTCTCATTATCAAGGTTACAGGTTATCACTGAGATACACTGTACAGTGCTGGATGTATATATATAGAATCTAATGACATAGTACAATACTATTTCAGTACAGTGGGAGGATATACCATATATACACATGAAGTATCCAATAAGAAAACACCCACCACCTAATGTATACCATGCCGGCCCACAAGGGAGGAGGATTGGACTCGTAATGAAGTATTTGTGGTCGATGCTTAATCGTATAGCGAACCTACCTAATTGAATCTCTTACTAACTCCTATTCCCTACTACATCCTGTAACCTATCTAGGCAGTTAGAGTTATGCCATATACTGCCGCGTAGGAGTACACCTGAAAAATAGAGGGCAAAACTCATAATCAGAACAAAGCGCTATTAACACACGCAATAACCCTGTGACCAATGACTGAAATGCATTGTGCATTACTGACTATGGAATGGGGTTATGGTGCACGTAGCACTGAATTCCCAGCACCCCTATATCCTAACCACGTATACTGAGACGTGCAATACTGGTGGCCACATACAGTTAAATACAGCTTTATATCCACACACAGCTTATACATCATATAGCCTGGGTTCAGGAGAGAGAGAAGGGGGGGGGGGGGGGGAGCTGGAAATGCAGTGACCACCCCCCCCCCCCCCCTTGCCAATAACGCTCATGCAGAATTGGGACAGAGTTGTGCAGAGTGCAGAGCTGTGTGGAGTTGCAAGCGCTCGCCCTCAGATGAAATGCACATTCTCCCTTAACTGAACCCAGATATGCAGGGCTTGTGGGGGGGAGCGAGGTCTTGCCATAAGACATCCCCATCTAAATACCTAAGTGAGGGCGCCCGTGACTGCTCCCGCTGCCGGATTACACGCGCTGTCAGGCTGCCAACGGGGCGCACGCACAGGTCAAGAAGCACGTGGAACGCCGTGCTGAAACCGGGGCCGGGGCTGACCGAGGGTGCCCTCCATACTCTGGCTTACCTCCGGAGAGAGGGCTGCAGCGGACACCGCCACCCTGACCGGCCCCGGCCGGTTACCATTGCGCTGAAACCGGAACTCCCGTGCATCAGCTGACTCGCGTGTCAGCTGATCCCGTCACGTGACGAACCCGCGGCGTCAGGCACAGGTACTGCCGCGGGTTCTTATAGCGAATCTCCGCCCCTCCCACAAATACAGGCTAATTAATTAGCCTTCAAACATACGAACACTCAATGATAGGAGACACACCCTGAATTATAATAGACACCCCCCAATAATAATAGACACACCCTGAATTATAATAGACACCCCCCAATTATAATAGACACACCCTCAATTATAATAGACACACCCTCAATGATAATAGAAACCCCCCAATTATAATAGACACTCCCCAATTATAATAGACACTCCCCAATTATAATAGACCCCCCCCAATTATAATAGACACACCCTCATTTATAATAGACACCCTCCAATTATAACAGACACTCCCCAATTATAATAGACACCCCCCAATTATAATAGACACACCCTCAATTATAACACACACCCCCAATTATACTAGACACATCCTAAATTATAACAGACACACCCATGACTATTAGTATAAGTTCATTATAGAGGAGGGACATGGACGGACGGGAAGTAGGAGAAGAATGGAGTCTGTGAGAAGCTGAGACAGAGGCGTCCATCTTGGAAGGATGAAATCCACCATTTTGGATGAGGTAACCGGCCCTTTGGGAAGAAAGTCCAAGAGGGTGAGATGAGACTAAAGACATTGAAGCCCATATAACTCTTCCTATATTAATAATACTCAAAAAAATTTCCCTGAGAGTGTTCAGGGCAAAATTGGCAATAAACAACCTATAAGGGGTGACCCCCTTATGGGGACAACCCTCAATAGAACCCTCCCTATAAAATAATTACTTTGTTTGGTATTAGTTAAAATATATATGACCCCAAAATAGTTAAAATCTGCAGTGGTAGGGAAATATTTATGGTCAGGTGTAAAGGAATTAACACACTAGGGGGTGTTCGGGGCAGCTGCGCATTTACTTAATTCCACTCTGTGGACCACTGGTGTCCACAAAAGGTGATTCGTCACCGAAACGTCGGGGAGGCCTACGGTCTAGGTTTTAGTTAGCGTGGTACAGGGGAATTCTAGTAACAAAGGAGTGAAGGATAGCTGTGCACTAGTGGACACTGGAATCACCAGTGGTCCACAGAGTGGAATTAAGTAAATGCGCAGCTGCCCCGAACACCCCCTAGTGTGTGAATTCCTTTACACCTGACCATAAATATTTCCCTACCACTGCAGATTTTAACTATTTTGGGGTCATATATATTTTAACTAATACCAAATAAAGTAATTATTTTATAGGGAGGGTTCTAGTGAGGGCTGTCCCCATAAGGTAGTCACCCCTTATAGCTTGTTTATTTCCTATATAAATAACCTATACTAAGGACGGCCATTATATGGAGATTTATTGTTTATGTAGTGTCGGCCATGTTGTCAGGAAGATTATAATAAAGAGCTCGGAAATCCTCCATGATGACACCTGAGGATATTTACCTATATGAGGTTTATAACAGGGTATAGTAAGGAATCTATTAACCCCTTCAGGACACTGGCCATAAATGAAGCTGAGCGCGCTTCATACCTGGTGGGTCCCGGTTGTTAGCAGCAGCCAGGACCCACAACTAATGACGGACATCACTAATTGGTCCCATGTCTGACACTAACCCTTTAGATGCTGCAATCAATGTTGATTGTGGCGTCTAAAACAGAAAAAAAAAGTGTTGCCAGTTAGCTCAGGCAGCTGATCGGGACCATCACGACAAAATTGCAGGGTCCCGATCAGCTGAGAGGACAGGCGGAGGGTCCCTACCAGCTTCCAGCTCATCTGATCGGCGCTCCCTTACTGTAGACAGCGTCAGCAGCCTGTAGTAATAGAGTGCCGATAACACTGATCTATATGACGCCATTGATCAGTGTCTGCAATCTAAAGATCACGTGTAATAGTTTCCTAAGGAGACTAAAAAGTAATAAAAATGTACTATAAAAAAAAGTATATAAAAGTGTTAATAAATGTGAATATGCCCCTCCCCTAATAAAAGTTTGAATCTCTTTTCCCATTTTTTTAAAATAAAATAACGTAAACAAAAATAAACATGTTGTAATGCCGCAAGCGTAAATGTCTAAATTAAAATATAATAATAATTAAATTGCACGGTCAGTGCTGTACAAGGTCAGAGCTGATTTTCGGTTGCTTCATATACCAGGAAAACATTTATGATCAAAATTGCCATCAAAACAAAAATGATATAAATAGAAACTAGAGATTATGGCGCAAAAAATGACCCTTATATAGTCCTAAAAGAGTTATAGGGGTCATAAGAGGACAACTTTAACTCCTTAAAGGGGTACTCCCGTGGAAAACTTTTTTTTTTTTAATCAACTGGTGCCAGAAAGTTAAACAGATTTGTAGATCACTTCTATTAAAAAACGTAATCCTTCCAGTACTTTTAAGGGGCTGTATACTAAAGAGAAATCCAAAAAAGAAATGCATTTCCTCTGATGTCATGACCACAGTGCTCTCTGCTGACCTCTGCTGTCCATTTTATGAACTGTCCAGAGAAGCATATGTTTGCTATGGGGATTTTCTCCAGCTCTAGACAGTTCCTAAAATGGACAGCAGAGAGCACTGTGGTCATGACATCAGAGGAAATGCATTTCTTTTTTGGATTTCTCTTTAGTATACAGCCCCTAAAAAGTACTGGAAGGATTAAGATTTTTTAATAGAAGTGATTTACAAATCTGTTTAACTTTCTGGCACCAGTTGATTTAAAAAATAAAAAAGGTTTCCACGGGAGTACCCCTTTATGGATTCAGGGTTTTTCCATTTTTGCACTTTCATTTTTTCCTCCTCACCTTCTAAAAATCAGAACGCTTTCAGTTTTCATCTACAGACCCATATGAGGCTTGTTTTATACACTACCAATTTAACTTTGTAATGACATCAACACTTTTATAGATTTTTTTTTGTTCTTCTTTTAAAAAAAATATAACTTTTTGTACAAAAATTTGCATGTTTTAAAATCTCATCTTCTGACCCCTATAACTTATTTTTCTGTATATGCGGCTGTAGGAGGGCTCATTTTTCAGTTTTTATCGGTACCATTTTTGTTCTGATAGGACTTTTTGAATATCCCTAAGGATATAAAAGGGCGCGGTAGACAGAGGGGGAAGAGCCCATCTAGCACATAACCTGTGTGGGTTGGAATGGTGACGGGATGTGGAGCAGCAGTTACGGTACTAATACCCCCTAGGTGTTGGTGCATACAGCAGGGTGCACACAATATAAGTAAACTAATAACTCACAGGGTTCACTTACTTTTTATTACAACTTTATCTTGTTCTTATTCTCATATAAGAAATCTATATTTAATCACATACTGATTGTGTGTAAACACTAGGGGGAGATTTATCAAAACCTGTGTAGAGGAAGAGGGGTGCAGTTGCCCATAGCAACCAATCAGAAGCCTTGTAACGGTCCGGACAGGAGACTGGAGGTGGATCCACTGGACCAGAGGTGTAGCCCAGGCGGGGGCCTTCCCGGTTAACAAACTGAAGATGAAGGCCACCTTGGCATGTTCAGATGGAAACTGGTCGGCCATTAATTCAAGGTGGAGTGAGCACTGCGACAGGAACCCTCGGCACTGCTTCAGATCTCCGCCATACTTGTCAGGCAAGGACAAGCGGATCCTGGAAGAGGAGACGGCTGCTGCTGAGGTGGAGCAGCCGGCATAGGCGGAGGAGACGGTTGTTGCTGGACAGGCAGAAGCTGTTGCGCCATGGCGATCAACTGGACGATCTGCTGCGTCTGTAGAGCCACTACGGTAGTGAGATCCGCAAGGCTAGGAAGAGATACCTCAGCGGGATCCATGGCCGGATCTTACTGTAACGGTCCGGACAGGAGACTGGAGGTGGATCCACTGGACCAGAGGGGTGATGGCGTGGGCTGTACCCAGGGAACGGAATCTAAGGAGCTACTGGTCTTCACCAGGGCCCGCCGCAAAGCAGGATGGTCTTGCTGCGGCTGGTAGCCCCCAGGTCGTTCCACCAGATAGCGATTCGACCCCTCTGGTTGTTGAGATATGCACGGTACAGGAGGAACAGGCAGAAGCGTAGTCAGACGTAGCGAAGGGCAGGGCAGGCGGCACAGGATCAGAAGCGGTAGTCACTAGCAACAGGTCAAGGCAGGCAGCACGGGTTCAGAGGCAGAGGTCACAGGCAAGGGTCGGCAACTGTCAGGGAACACTTAAATGGTATGGAATGCTTTCTCTCGGCACGAGGCACAAAGATCCGGCAAGGGCAGGAAGGGGCAGGGAACATTTATAGGCACTTTGGGCCAGGCACCAATTAATGGTGCGCTGGCCCTTTAAATTTCATGAAGCCGGCGCGCGCGCGCTCCCCAGAGAGCGGGGACGCGCGCGCCGGGGGACAGAGAGGATGCACGGAGCCGCAGGAGGTAAGGGGCGGCATCGGAATGTGGCGCGTGTGCGGGGACCTCCCGCCACGCTAACCGCATTGCTGACAGGGTAAACTCTGTGCTGCCGGTCAGTGTGTCTCCGGTCCAGGAGCGGGGACCGGAGCGCTGACTGTAACAAGCCTCTTTGAAAATGAAAGAAGAAATCTGATTGGTTGCTATGGGCAACTGCCCCACTTTTCCTCTACACAGGTTAAATCTCCCCCTTGGATTCCAACAGATATCTCCAAGGTCTCCCGCCCTATAAAGCCACCTTACCCATAGTCCTCCTCGTCTTCTTCGGGTGCTGCACCCACATGGGCCTGCGGAGTGTAGATTCCAGTTAAGCTTATGATATACTGACTGGTATTATTTCATTTATTTTTTACTTTTTACATACTATTTTTTGATTATTCAGATATATTACTTTCTGTCCATTTATCCTTGGTATTGGTTTTTACACAAAAATAAATATTATGTGGAGGGGATTAGAAAAAAACCCACAATTAACAGTAAAAACCCAATTTATGGTAAAACCGACATGTTCTTTGTATTGTGGTGGTCAATACGATTAAAATGATCCCCATGTTTACACGCTTTATTGTTATTGTACTACTTGTAGTACAAAAGTTAGACTTTTTTTTTTAAAACAAAATAAGTATGTTTAATATTGCCCCTATAACTTTTTTATTTTTCCATATACGGGGCTGTATGAGGGTCATTTTTATTAGGGTTGGGGCCTATTAATATTAAAAAAATAATTATTATTTAACACCCATAGGGGACTATTACTAGTTATCGATAAATGGCTTTTACGGTTCATTGCTCCGCCATAGGATAGCCCTGACCAGTGATATCTGCACTCTACTAATATAGTCAGGTTTGTGGGGCGACTTTGGCCACCATTTTGACTCAGCGCCCCCCATGATCCCTCTGCGTGGGGAGCAATGAGTCAGTACAATAGTCTAGCACCTATCATTACAGCCTTTAGATGCTGTGATTGCAGCATCTGAAGGGTTAATGGCGGACATCAGCTGCATGACCCACCGACTATAAAGCGAGAGGCAGCGCCTGCACTCACCTCATGTGCGTAACGTAAACGTACATCACGGAGCGCTGGATACCATGACATACATTTACATCGTGTACTCTAGGGGGTTGACAACTTTGCTTCTTTTTTCTTCTATTAACTTGTTATCTTGTTCCTTAGTATTTTTCCTATAATTTGATATTTGATGAAATCTATAAGTGTCGCCTGCTATATCCTGACACATGTGAGGGCATGTATGTTATTCAGCCATATTGTTCAAGACTCCATGAGCTTAAGATGGACAGATGACGTCTAAGGCCGGGTTCACACTGCAGATTCTCCGACCAGATGAAATCCGGCCGGAGATTCCGAGTGCGGGCAGCGGCGGCCAATGTGGACTGAATCAGTTGGCGCTAGGACCGCGCCGTCCCCATAGATGGCAATGTCTGTGGAGCGGATTCCACAAGAACATTGAACAAGTTCAATGTACTGGTGGAATTTTTCCAGGGGATTTTTCAGGAAGAAAGTCCGCCTTGAAAAATCTGCAGTGTGCACTGTGCAGCAGAATCCCATTGCTAGCAATGACATTCTACCGAGAGTGCACGGCTGTAAGGAGTATCCGCTATCTATATACTCTATAAGAGGAAGGACTCGCTATAATCCTCCCACCAGTCACTGATCACAGCTATTACCCTAAAATAGTTAGATTTGTCGTTATGTCCCTGTATATGTCATTGGTCGCGTATTCTTCCTATATAAGATCCAACTTCTTTATAATAAACCAGAATGCTCTGACTAACTGCGATGTGTCGTCTCTTTGTTCTCCAGGCCACTCGTCTTCTTACAGCAGTGGTCTCAAACTGTGGCCCTCCAGATGTTGCAAAACTTCAACCACCAGCCAATCACCTGACTTATATCCCATTGAAAATCTATGGGAAAGAACTGAAGATCATGATTCATAGAAGAGGCCCGCGGAACCTTCAGGATTTGAAGTGTTTTTTTTGTTTTGGTGTCAAAGTTTAGACCATTGTTTCCCAACCAGGGTGCCTCTAGCTACTGCAAAACTACAACTCCCAGCATGCCCGGACAACCGTTAGCTGTCCGGGCATGCTGGTAGTTGAAGTTTTTCAGCATCTGGAGGGCCACAGTTTGAGACCACTGTCTTAGACGGGGATCGGGTGTAATCACCTGATGATATCCATATGAAATAAATGTCGGAGGCTTCAGCCCCTCAGAGAGCTGGGAACCAACCATAGTGCCACCTGGTTTATTCTTCTCCGCACTTCGGCCGAATACAACTTGTTCTTCCCTCTATAACCTAAGGAAGGACCCTGTGTAGAGTAGGAGACCCCACTAATCTAACACCTATAGGATAAGAATGTCCTAGAAGCCAAAAGATAGAAGTGATTTTGTGTCTCTAATCTGCTCATGTCCTGGAATTCTTCATCACTGAAATAAGTCCCTTCTCTCTGAGGTGTTTGGGTCTCCAGTAGCAGCTCCCCATGGATTAAAGGGGTTGTGCGCTGCCCTGCAGTTCGGAGCTCCGCTCACAGCATCCGGAAGTTCATTACTCCAAACGCTGTGACATCTCGCCCGCCCACTCTACCAAAGTCTATGGGAAGGGGGCGTGACAGCGGTCGCGCCCCCTTCCTATAGACTTTCGTTGAGGAGGCGGGAGAGACATCACAAGGGGGCGGGCGAGACGTCACGAGGGGCCGGGCGTGAAGTCATGCCCGGCAGCTGCGAACACGGAAGCCCGCACACAGCGTTTGGAGTAATGAACTTCTGGACGCTGTGAGCGGAGCTCCGAACTGCAGGGCAGCGCACAACCCCTTTAAGCCTGTTGGGTCTTCTCCATGAGGAGCAGTGAATATCACAACCATATATCACACTCTTCTCCTAACATGTAAACTATAGAGATGACATATCTGGACCGTTTTTTTTATTTTAACCCCTTAAGGACTGAGCATTTTTCCATTTTAGCATTTTCGTTTTTTCCTCCTTACCTTTTAAAAATCATAACCCTTTCAATTTTGCACATAAAATCCATATGATGGCTTATTTTTTACGCCACCAATTCTACTTTGTAATGACATCAGTCATTTTACCCAAAAATCTACGGTGAAACCAAAAAAATATATAATTGTGCGACAAAATTGAAAAAAAAACACAATTTTGTAATTTTCAGGGGATTCCGTTTCTACACAGTAAATTTTTTGTAAAAATGACACCTTATCTTTATTCTGTAGGTCCATACGATTAAAATGATCCCCTACTTATATAGGTTTGATTTTGTCTTCTGGAAAAAATCGTAACTACATGCACGGAAATGTATACGTTTAAAATTGTAATCTTCTGACCCCTATAACTTTTTTATTTTTCTGCGTACGGTGCGGTATGGGAGCTTATTTTTTGCGCCGTGATCTGCAGTTTTTATTGGTACCATTTTTGTAATGATCGGACTTTTTGATCGCCTTTTTATAAAATTTTTCATTATATAAAAAGTGACCATAAATACGCTATTTTGGATTTGGATTTTTTTTTTGCACGTACGCCATTGACCGTGCGGTTTAATTAACAATATATTTTTATAGATCGGACATTTACGCAAACGGCGATACCAAATGTTTATTTTTATGATGGTTACATATTTTTTTTATAAGGAATTTGGGAAAAGGGGGATGATTTAAACTTAAAAAGGAAGGGGTTAATAGTGTTTTTTTTTTACTTTTTCTACTTTATTTTTTTTATTTTTTACACTTTTAGTACTCTTAGGTGACTTTTAGGAGGAATCATTACATTCCTCATACAGATCATTATGGTTTCATAGAATCACATTGATCTGTGTGCTCTGCGCCCGATTTACAAAGCCTGGTCCTGCCAGGCTTTATCATTCACAGCGCAGCAGCCGGCATAGGACGTGAGGTAAGCCCTCTGGCTACCTCAGTAGTGGATCACGATCGCGCTGCGGTCGGGGGGGGGGGGGTTGTTCGGGGGCATTCACGCCACTGGACCACCAGGGATGGTTTAAATGTGCCTTTAGATGAAGCTGTCAACTTGACAGTGGCAATCTAAAGGGTTAATAGCCGCCCGCGGCAATGGCCGCATGTAGGCTATTAACGCAGGCCCCCAGCTACAGGAATCAGCTGGGGGGAGGCCAGGATAGCGCAGGCTCGAATCAGGAGCCCGCGCAATACAACGGTTGCCGTCTCAATACGAGCTGGCTCGTCCTTAGACGGCAACCGGTTAACAGAAAAAAAAATTCCCCCTAACAAAAATAAAGAAAAATTGTTACATAACAACAATGAATTACAAATAAACTCTATAGAAAAAGAACAAAAAAGAAGAAATAGTTAGGAAAAGAATTACACCAATGTTTACTGAACCCGGGGGACGCTGAGATATTGACGACTTCTCATATAGAAAAATAGATTTTAAGATCTGAGAGCGAAAATAGACGTCAAGACGGGAAACGCTGGTCTAGGGTTTGTGATAAATAAAAGTATCTGCAGCGTCTTATGTTCAGAAGAGACGATCTTCAAGGGAGACGCGCGGATCCTGTCTGATGCCTTGAATTAAAGTCTCTATAATCATAATGAGAAGGGGGCGGGGACAACACTGACGCGTTACATTCCCTATATACAACGTCAGGGACAATATTACATTTATTATAAGTCCAGTGTGCGGAGATGAATATAAGAATAATAAATCATATAAGAAAGAAAACTTTTATTAACAATTGGTAACAAGTTTGGAGATGCAGTATATGATATATGTATAAATGTCAGATATCCTATGTACATGGATAATATATAGATGTGTTATCTGCATCATTTATTGCTCTGAATTGGCTTCTCTCCTGTGTGAATTCTTAGATGTTTTTTAAGTGTTGCTTTCTCAGTAAAACATTTCCTACATTCTGAACATGAAAATGGCTTTTCCCCTGTGTGAGTTCTGTAATGGTGAACAAGATATGATTTGTTATTAAAACATTTCCCACATTCTACACATGAAAATGGCTTCTCCCCTGTGTGAGTTCTTTGATGTCTAAGAACACTTGATTTGTCAGTAAAACACTTTCTACATTCTGAACATGAAAATGGCTTTTCCCCTGTGTGAATTCTTTGATGTATAACAAGCTGTGGTTTCTCACTAAAACATTTCTCACATTCTGTACATGAAAATGGCTTTTCTCCCGTGTGAGTTCTTTGATGTTGAAGAAGATTTGATTTGTAAGTAAAACATTTTCCACATTCTGAGCATGAAAATGGCTTGTCCCCTGTGTGAATTCTTTGATGTTGAACAAGATTTGATTTGTAAGTAAAACATTTTCCACATTCTGAGCATGAAAATGGCTTCTCTCCTGTGTGAGATCTTTGATGTTGAACAAGAATTGATTTCTCAGTAAAACATTTCCCACATTCTGAGCATGAATATGGTTTCTTTCCTGTATGATCTCTTACATGTCCAACACCCCTTCTGTGGCTTTTATTTTGCTGAACATCCTGTGATGACTGAGAAGACAGGACCTGTATATAAGGATGAGATGACAGATCTTGGCTGTGAAGGGCTGAGGGTGTATCTGGGATAATGGAATGTTCTTCATATGTATCTTGTGTGATATCATCATCTGCTTTATAATCTGAAGATATAAGATTCTCCTCTGATCTCCTGGTACAAGAATCTGCCAAGAATAACACAGATTTTCTTTTTTAGTATTAACCACTTAACAACCCAGAAAATTTAAATTTAGCTTTTAATTTTTTCTCCTCTCCTAAAAGTCATAACTCTTATTTTTAAATCTACGGAGCCGTTTGAGAGCTTTTTTTTGTGGAACCGATGTTTCGTTGTTATGACACCCTTCATTCAGTGTTTGGTAAAATAGTTTTTCAGGTGAATACGATCACAACGATATCTAATTTGCATCGTTTTCTTTATGCTTTACTGCTTTTTAATAGCAATTACAACAAAAAGTTTAAAAATTTTACAAAAAAATTAAGGTGAGGGAGACATGGGGGGTGAGGGAGACATGGGGGTGAGGGATGGCATGGGAGGTGAGGGAGGCATGGGAGGTGAGGGAGGCATGGGAGGTGAGGGAGACATGGGAGGTGAGGGGAGGCATGGGAGGTGAGGGGAGGCATGGGAGGTGAGGGGAGGCATGGGAGGTGAGGGAGGCATGGGGGGTGAGGGAGGCATGGGAGGTGAGGGGAGGCATGGGAGGTGAGGGAGGCATGGGAGGTGAGGGAGGCATGGGAGGTGAGGGAGACATGGGGGGTGAGGGAAACATGGGGGTGAGGGATGGCATGGGAGGTGAGGGAGGCATGGGGGGGGGTGAGGGAGGCATGGAAGGTGAGGGAGACATGGGGGGTGAGGGAAACATGGGGGTGAGGGATGGCATGGGAGGTGTGGGAGGCATGGGGGGTGAGGGAGGCATGGAAGGTGAGGGAGGCATGGGGGGTGAGGGAAACATGGGGGTGAGGGATGGCATGGGAGGTGAGGGAGGCATGGGGTGTGAGGGAGGCATGAGAGGTGAGGGAGGCATAGGAGGTGAGGGAGGCATGGGAGGTGATGACAGAACGGGATTCACAGACGGTATGGAAGGTCTCCCCACACTTGCCGGTAGTCAATGTCAAGATACACAGTAGCAAACTGGATGTAAGATATTTAAACTATGTTTATTGTACACAACGCGTTTCTGGGCTGGGTCAGCCCTTTCTTCAGGCGTAGTAAAACAAATTACACATAGGAAATAAATAGGATAAGAGCGGAACGTCATATCACCGGACATGACGTGCCGCAAGGAAGTACACCTGAACAAGTAAAAGGAAATAACAATAAAACAGTAAGACAATATACAAATATAGCAAATAATTATACAGTAGTTCTTTCAATTGTCTCATTAAGACCCTCAGGGTATAAAGAATTGATTTTGAAAATCCAGTATGACTCTCTATTAATACCGTCTGTGAATCCCGTTCTGTCTATTATACGTGGGAAGCCTGCAGCAGCCGAAACATCACCTATGCCTTCATGAGTGTTTTGCCTTACTTTTGCACAACCGTATAAGGTTAGCATAACCGATTTCTACTTATTACATTTACATGTAATCCTGGGTCCTGCACATAGGAGCGCTTTTGTGTCTTTTCTTTTCTCTAGTTAATTGGTGTTCACAGACCCAGTGCTCCATTGTGCTACAAATTGAGGACATCTACACAGAGCAGCACCTGTTTTGGACCCGTCTCTTTCCAGTTTGGTGACGTATCATTTGACTTATAACACTTGAACTGTAATCAGACTGTGCGTTATTTGTGTGAAGCATGGAATTTTATAAAGACCGTTCTGAGAAGCGAGACTGTTTGATAACGCAGCTTTTGGGTGTAACCCTGAACTTGTCGGTCCCCACCCCTTCAGCTGCAAACATTTCTGCATCTGATCTAAAACTTTTAACAGAGACATTTTTTGATTTTGAGAAAGTATGTAAGTGGGAAATTCAACACAGTATTGATGTATCTTTTTTAAATCTATATTTACATGAAAAGGTAGCCCCTAGGGGTCTCCGCTTGCCTTTTGAATCTTCCTTTAAAGATGGTAAGAGTTTTTCCGATGAATGGGAGGAGTTTATGGAGTAATGCTCAACAGAGATGTTGACCCGTATTCTCACCAAGCGGCAAGCGCTTGTCTCCATGTACTCCTCCAAAGCTATGGTATTGAGGGAGAAACTCTCATTATTTAAACCGTTTATTGAGTTTGTGAGGTTTGATCGTATTTTAACGACCAGACTAAACAAATATGAATCCTAATTGATACACAAAAAAGTGTTCACGTTGAACCCCTTAAGGACGCAGGACGTAAATGTACGTCCTGGTGAGGTGGTACTTAACGCACCAGGACGTACATTTACGTCCTGTGCATAACCGCGGGCATCGGAGCGATGCCCGTGTCATGCACGGCTGATCCCGGCTGCTGATCGCCGAGCTGAGCTGCGCGGCTAAAAGTGAAAGTTCCCGGCTAGCTCAGTCGGACTGTTCGGGATAGCCGCGGCTAATCGCGGCATCCCGAACAGGTGACAGGACAGCGGGAGGGCCCCTTCCTGCCTCCTCTCTGTCCGATCGCCGAATGACTGCTCAGTGCCTGAGATCCAGGCATGAGCAGTCATGCGGCAGAATCGTTGATCACTGGTTTCTTATGAGAAACCAGTGATCAACATAGATCAGTGTGTGCAGTGTTATAGGTCCCTATGGGACCTATAACACTGCAAAGAAAAAGTGAAAAAAAAGTGAATAAAGATCATTTAACTCCTCCCCTATTAAAAGTTTGAATCACCCCCCTTTTCCAATAGAAAAAAAACACAGTGTAAATAAAAATAAACATATATGGTATCACCGCGTGCGGAAATGTCCGAATTAAAAAAATATATCATTAATTAAACCGCTCGGTCAATGGCGTGCGCGCAAAAAAATTCCAAAGTCCAAAATAGTGCATTTTTGGTCACTTTTTATATCATTTAAAAATGAATAAAAAGCGATCAATAAGTCCTATCAATGCAAAAATGGTACCCTTAAAAATTTCAGATCACGGCGCAAAAAATGAGCGCTCATACCGCCCCATACGCGGAAAAATAAAAAAGTTATAGGGGTCAGAAGATGACAATTTTAAACGTATTAATTTTCCTGCATGTAGTTATGATTTTTTCCAGAAGTCCGACAAAATCAAACCTATATAAGTAGGGGATCATTTTAATCGTATGGACCTACAGAATAAATATCAGGTGTCATTTTTTCCGAAAAATGTACTACGTAGAAACGGAAGCCCCCAAAAGTTACAAAACAGCGTTTTTTTTTCAATTTTGTCGCACAATGATTTTTTTTCCCGCTTCACCGTAGATTTTTGGGCAAAATGACTGACGTCATTACAAAGTAGAATTGGTGGCGCAAAAAATAAGCCATCATATGGATTTTTAGGTGCAAATTTGAAAGAGTTATGATTTTTTAAAGGCAAGGAGCAAAAAACGAAAATGCAAAAACGGAAAACCCCCCGGTCCTTAAGGGGTTAAACACGCGGACATCTATGCTAAATCTAATTTTTATCCTATATCTTCTAAAGGCAACTATATTGAGACTATTTATGCGTTAGTATCTCAGGATTTTAGGAAAATAAATGAAATTCTGATTACAAATTATTTAGATAATCTATGAAAAGAGGAAAGAAAAGCACTTTATACTCTAAAAAACGATGATTCCCTGATTATCCGTCCAGCTGATAAGGGGGGTGGTACAGTACTTCCAGACCGCCACGATTATATATATGAAGCTCTCCACATCTTATCAGACGAGAATTATTATAGTCTTTTAGATGCGGATCCTTCACCAAATATTTTAATTAATTACAAACAACTTCTATCAAAAGCTACGGATTTAAACATTTTAAATAAACAGGAAAAAAAGTTTTTACAAGTGAAGAATTACCAAACCCCAATCTTTTACTACCTCCCAAAGTTCCATAAAGACGAAAAACGACCTCCTGGGAGACCAATAATTTCTGGGATAGGTGCAATAACTAGTCATTTGTCACATTATGTTGACCTCTACTTGCAAAAATATGTTTTTGAGCTCCCAGCATATTTGAAAGATTCCACACAATTAATTGCGGAGCTACAATCCTTATCTCTTCCTGCCAATTAAAATTTTTTAACACTTGATGTGAGTGCTTTGTACTCCAATATTTTGGAGGACAAGGGTCTGAGTTCTGTACGTTTTTTTCTTGACTCTGATTCTCAGTCTGAATTTTTATTGGAATCTATTTTATTTATTCTACAAAACAATGTTTTACCTTCGGCAACTCTGTGTACCATCAGCGGCGGGGCTGTGCGATGGGGACTCGATTCGCCCCCAGTTATGCTAATTTGTATATGGGGCGTTTCGAGTCCCTATTTATCACACAGTCCCGTTGGTATGGTGCACATATACCATTTTATCGCCGTTTTATAGACGATTTATTTATTATATGGATAGGCAGTGAAGCTGACGCAGTGAATTTTGTTAAGCACCTTAATGACAATCATTGGGGTTTGATTTTTATCCCTAATTTTTCTAAAACAAATATGGTTTTCCTTGATTTAGAGGTTTTTAAAAATTCCCTGAGTAAAATACAGATCAAAACACATTTTAAGAAAGTTGACGTGAATAGTCTCCTGGAGTATTCTAGTTGCCATTATCCCAAGTGGGTTAATAATATCCCATTTGGCCAATACCAGTGTATTTAAAAAAAAACTGTAGTTCTGATGAAAAATTTAAGGCACAATCATTGATTTTACATGATCGTTTTTTAGAAAAGGGCTATCCGAAGAAGATTTTAAAGAATACTTTCCAGAAAGTTAGCACAGTCTCACAAAATGAGCTAGTTGACACTAAGTAGAAAAAAAGAGTACAAAGAGAAAGTAATGCTGCTATTTCTTCAGAGTCATCTGTTGTAGAAAATAAGGACAGAAAATGTTATTTGATCACTAATTACAGTTCAGGAACTGACAATATTAGAAAAATTATGCACAAACATTGGTCAGTTCTTATTTCTGACCCTGTTCTAAAAGGTATACTCCCAAAAAATCCTGGCATCACATTTTGGAGAGCAAAAACTCTGCGGAACCATTCGGCTCCCAGCCGCATCAGTTCCTTATACCAAACTAAACAGGAAAAGGTCAACACTGGAGTGTGCCAAAAAATTGGCACATTCCGATGTGGAAAATCGAGATGCCTGTGCTGCAATTTATTTCCCAAAATAGGAATACATTTTTTTTTAAATCTAAATCAACAGGCGAATGTTTTACAATGAAACAGTTCCATACATGTGCATCTTTGTATGTAATATATCTCCTCACTTGTTCCTATGGAATACAGTACGTAGGGCGAACTGTACAGACTTTAAGAGCCCGGCTAAATAAACATCGTCACAATATATCCACTAAGTTCCAACTGCATAGTGTATCTCGGCATGTTGCTAATTGTCATGCGAGTAACATCAGTGGCATGTCAATTTGTGTGATTGGGTCTATCCCTATTCAACATCATAATAGATTCCAGGAACTAATTAATAGAGAGTCATACTGGATTTTCTAAATCAATTCTTTATACCCTGAGGGTCTTAATGAGACAATTGAAAGAACTACTGTATAATTATTTGCTATATTTGTATATTGTGTTACTGTTTTATTGTTATTTCCTTTTACTTGTTCAGGTGTACTTCCTTGCGGCACGTCATGTCCGGTGATATGACGTTCCGCTCTGATCCTATTTATTTCCTATGTGTAATTTGTTTTACTACGCCTGAAGAAAGGGCTGACCCAGCCCAGAAATGCGTCGCGTATAATAAACATAGTTTAATTATCTTACATCCAGTTTGCTACTGTATATCTTGACATCGACTACCGGCAAGCACGGGGAGACCTTCCATACTGTCTGTGAATCCCGTTCTGTCTATTGTTACACGCCAACCGTGGGAAGCCTGCAGCAGCCGAAACATCACCTATGCCTTCATGAGTGTTGTGCCTTACTTTTGCACAACCGTATAAGGTTAGCATAACCGATTTCTACTTATTACCTTTACATGTAATCCCGGATCCTGCACATAGGAGCGCTTTTGTGTCTTTTCTTTTCTCTATGGGAGGTGATGAGGCATGGGAGGTGAGGGAGGCATGGGAGGTGAGGGGGGGCATGGGACGCGAGGGGGGCATGGGGTGGTGAGGGAGGCATGGGGTGGTGAGGGAGGCATGGGGTGGTGAGGGAGGCATGGGAGTGTCAATTAGGATGGTGAAAGACAATATCTCCTCGAGATCTCTGACCACAATCTCATCTTGTATAATATTGGAGAGTCCACGAGAGAACGTGTCCACCAGCGCTTCCTTATCCCAGCACACTTCTGCTGCTACAATACACAACTCTATTGAATTCTTGGCCACAGTTCTCATCCCCTGTTACATGGACATTCGCTGCTCTGCCGCAGACGGAGAACGGACAGGGAGATGAAATGTCTCTGTAGTCGTAGATAATACATTTATCAGTCTCCAAAGAGGATTCACCCGGGATAGAGCGTTATCAGTAAGGAGGGGATCAGGAATCCTACCTTACTTCTATCATTAGGACAGGACTACGGGACCATTTCCAGATAAATGCCCACTTGGTTCAGGGAGCCTCTACATTCATTAGGATCGCCCCCATAATGCTGGGGAAGCGGGGCAGATCCAGTAAACCCACAGGAGGCAATGGCTTCTATGGCAGCAGAAATAGTTGCTGGAGCAGGAGCGTATGTGGCTGCCGGTTGAGGCACAGGAGGCTCTAGGGGAGACGTACAATTCTAAAGCGTCTGCATTACAAGTGCCAATTGCTCAATCCTCTGATCCTGCAGATCCATTATAGTGAAAATGTTTGGTGCTGGTGGATTGTCTGCATCATCCGGATTCATGGCCCTTGTGTAATGTCAGGAACCACAAAACCAGATGGAGATGATAGTGCAGAACAAATCACCTGTATTATAATAATGAAAATACAAAAATAACAATAGAAGAATCCAGGGACCTGGTCAGACAAACAGCCAGGGATCAGGACCCAAAGTAGGTAATAAGGAAAAGCCCAAGTCAGGAGAAAGGAAAACAGCATAGTCAGAAGTCAGGACCAGGATCAGGAACCAGAGTGGATGTCAGATAGTCCAGGGTCCTACATTGGTCATCACAATAATGAACAACAGGAGCATGCATGGAGATCAGAGAATACACAAGGGCAGAGCTTCACAGAACTAAAGCAGATTAAATAGCCAGGGCCCAGCAGGGAAGAGGCTGGTGAATTAGACGGTAGCCAGGGAAAAACAGTGCTGCTTGTTAATAACAGCTGAGTTGTTCTTGTCTGCTGAGAAGCAAGTAGTGGAGCGGAGTATATGTCTCCATGTTGTGTATTGTGTTATCTGGTATATGTCTCCATGTTGTGTATTGTGTTATCTGGTATATGTCTCCATGTTGTGTATTGTGTTATCTGGTATATGTCTCCATGTTGTGTATTGTGTTATCTGGTATATGTCTCCATGTTGTGTATTGTGTTATCTGGTATATGTCTCCATGTTGTGTATTGTGTTATCTGGTATATGTCTCCATGTTGTGTATTGTGTTATCTGGTATATGTCTCCATGTTGTGTATTGTGTTATCTGGTATATGTCTCCGTGTTGTGTATTGTGTTATCTGGTATATGTCTCCATGTTGTGTATTGTGTTATCTGGTATATGTCTCCATGTTGTGTAATGTGCTATCTGGTATATGTCTCCATGTTGTGTATTGTGTTATCTGGTATATGTCTCCATGTTGTGTATTGTGTTATCTGGTATATGTCTCCATGTTGTGCATTGTGTTGTCTGGTATATGTCTCCATGTTGTGTATTGTGTTATCTGGTATATGTCTCCATGTTGTGTATTGTGTTATCTGGTATATGTCTCCATGTTGTGTATTGTGTTATCTGGTATATGTCTCCATGTTGTGTACTGTGTTATCTGGTATATGTCTCCATGTTGTGTATTGTGTTATCTGGTATATGTCTCCATGTTGTGTTTTGTGTTATCTGGTATATGTCTCCATGTTGTGTATTGTGTTATCTGGTATATGTCTCCATGTTGTGTAATGTGTTATCTGGTATATGTCTCCATGTTGTGTATTGTATTATCTGGTATATGTCTCCATGTTGTGTATTGTGTTATCTGGTATATGTCTCCATGTTGTGTAATGTGTTATCTGGTATATGTCTCCATGTTGTGTATTGTATTATCTGGTATATGTCTCCATGTTGTGTAGTGTGATATCTGGTATATGTCTCCATGTTGTGTATTGTATTATCTGGTATATGTCTCCATGTTGTGTAGTGTGTTATCTGGTATATGTCTCCATGTTGTGTATTGTGTTATCTGGTATATATGTCTCCATGTTGTGTATTGTGTTATCTGGTATATGTCTCCATGTTGTGTATTGTGTTATCTGGTATATATGTCTCCATGTTGTGTATTGTGTTATCTGGTATATGTCTCCATGTTGTGTATTGTGTTATCTGATATATGTCTCCATGTTGTGTATTGTATTATCTGGTATATGTCTCCATGTTGTGTATTGTGTTATCTGGTATATATGTCTCCATGTTGTGTATTGTATTATCTGGTATATGTCTCCATGTTGTGTATTGTGTTATCTGATATATGTCTCCATGTTGTGTATTGTATTATCTGGTATATGTCTCCATGTTGTGTATTGTGTTATCTGGTATATATGTCTCCATGTTGTGTATTGTATTATCTGGTATATATCTCCATGTTGTGTATCGTGTTATCTGGTATATGTCTCCATGTTGTGTATTGTGTTATCTGGTATATGTCTCCATGTTGTGTATTGTGTTATCTGGTATATGTCTCCATGTTGTGTATTGTGTTATCTGGTATATGTCTCCATGTTGTGTATTGTGTTATCTGGTATTTGTCTCCATGTTGTGTAATGTGTTATCTGGTATATGGCTCCATGTTGTGTATTGTGTTATCTGGTAAATGTCCCCATGTTGTGTATTGTGTTATCTGGTATATGGCTCCATGTTGTGTATTGTGTTATCTGGTATATGTCTCCATGTTGTGTATTGTGTTATCTGGTATATGTCTCCATGTTGTGTATTGTGTTATCTGGTATATATGTCTCCATGTTGTGTATTGTGTTATCTGGTATATGTCTCCATGTTGTGTATTGTGTTATCTGGTATATATGTCTCCATGTTGTGTATTGTGTTATCTGGTATATGTCTCCATGTTGTGTATTGTGTTATCTGATATATGTCTCCATGTTGTGTATTGTGTTATCTGGTATATGTCTCCATGTTGTGTATTGTGTTATCCGGTATATGTCTCCATGTTGTGTATTGTGTTATCTGGTATATATGTCTCCATGTTGTGTATTGTGTTATCTGGTATATGTCTCCATGTTGTGTATTGTGTTATCTGATATATGTCTCCATGTTGTGTATTGTGTTATCTGGTATATATCTCCATGTTGTGTATTGTGTTATCTGGTATATGTCTCCATGTTGTGTATTGTGTTATCTGGTAGATGTCTCCATGTTGTGTATTGTGTTATCTGGTGTATATCTCCATGTTGTGTATTGTGTTATCTGGTAGATGTCTCCATGTTGTGTACTGTGTTATCTGGTATATGTCTCCATGTTGTGTATTGTGTTATCTGGTATATATCTCCATGTTGTGTATTGTGTTATCTGGTATATGTCTCCATGTTGTGTATTGTGTTATCTGGTATATGTCTCCATGTTGTGTATTGTGTTATCTGGTATATGTCTCCATGTTGTGTATTGTGTTATCTGGTATTTGTCTCCATGTTGTGTTTTGTGTTATCTGGTATATATCTCCATGTTGTGTATTGTATTATCTGGTATATGTTTCCATGTTGTGTATCGTGTTATCTGGTATATGTCTTATTGTTTTCTATACCATTCTCTAGTTTCATATTAGTTTGCATTTTACCTAATGTAGGAAAGACTAACAGGACACAGAGCTTAACGAATACACAAACAATTATTTTAGCTGGTAACTGAATAGAATCTGTGACCCTTCTCTATATTTAGTGGTCACTACTTACCAGGGTGGTTACCAGTAGAAATGTCCTCCTTACACTGCTCATCACCGCTCACATCTGTCTCTTCTTCTACTTTTACTATTATGTCTGGAGCATTAATATTGATCAGATCTTTCTCTGTGGAAATGTCCTCCTTACACTGCTCATCACCGCTCACATCTGTCTCTTCTACTTTGACTATTATGTCTGGAGCATTAATATTGATCAGATCTTTCTCTGTGGAAATGTCCTCCTTATACTGCTCATCACCGCCGACATCTGTTTCTTCTTCTTTGATGTCTGTAGCATTAATATGGATCAGATCTTTCCCTTTACGAATGTTCTCCTTATACTGCTCATCACTGCTCACATCTGTCACTTCTTCTTCCTTTATGTCTGTAGCTTTATTATAGATCAGATCTTTCTCTGTAGGAATGTTCTCCTTATACTGCTTAACACTGCTCACATCTGTCTCTTCTTCTTCCTTTATGTCTGTAGCATTAATATTGTTCTGATCTTTCCCTGTAGGAATGTCCTCCTTATACTGCTCATTACCGCTCACATCTGTCTCTTCTTCTTCCTTTATGTCTGTAGCATTAATAGAGACCAGATATTTCCCTGTAGTAATGTCATCCTTACACTGTTCAGCAAAAGGACAGGGACACCTCTCTGGTGCTGTTCTCTTACTGGATCTGACTGTAGGGAACACATACAGAGACTGAATTCATTCTTTACATACAAATAATGAGAGGACGTGTTTATATAGTCATGTCTATTACCTGGTGATGTGAGGGGCTGCTGATCCTCCATCATGACCTGATCCTTGTGTCCTTCTACATACTCCCACTCCTCCATGGAGAAATAGACCGCCACGTCCTGACACCTTATAGGAACCTGACACATAATGATACAGTCATCACCCCGACCCCTCCAGTGGTGTTACTGTATAATGTCCCAGCATTCCCAGCAGTGTCACCTCTCCAGTCATCACCAGACCCCTCCATTACTGTATAATGTCCCAGCAGTGTCACCTCTCCAGTCATCACCAGACCCCTCCATTACTGTATAATGTCCCAGCAGTGTCACCTCTCCAGTCATCACCGGACTCCTCCATTACTGTATTATGTCCCAGCATTCCCAGCAGTGTCACCTCTCCAGTCATCACCAGACCCCTCCATTACTGTATAATGTCCCAGCAGTGTCACCTCTCCAGTCATCACCAGACCCCTCCATTACTGTATAATGTCCCAGCAGTGTCAACTCTCCAGTCATCACCAGACCCCTCCATTACTGTATAATGTCCCAGCAGTGTCAACTCTCCAGTCATCACCAGACCCCTCCATTACTGTATAATGTCCCAGCAGTGTCACCTCTCCAGACATCACCAGACCCCTCCATTACTGTATAATGTCCCAGCATTCCCAGCAGTGTCATCTCTCCAGTCATCACCAGACCCCTCCATTACTGTATAATGTCCCAGCAGTGTCACCTCTCCAGTCATCACCAGACCCCTCCATTACTGTATAATGTCACAGCAGTGTCACCTCTCCAGTCATCACCAGACCCCTCCATTACTGTATAATGTCCCAGCAGTGTCACCTCTCCAGTCATCACCAGACCCCTCCATTACTGTATAATGTCCCAGCAGTGTCACCTCTCCAGTCATCACCAGACCCCTCCATTACTGTATAATGTCCCAGCAGTGTCACCTCTCCAGTCATCCCCAGACCCCTCCATTACTGTATAATGTCCCAGCAGTGTCACCTCTCCAGTCATCACCAGACCCCTCCATTACTGTATAATGTCCCAGCAGTGTCACCTCTCCAGTCATCACCAGACCCCTCCATTACTGTATACTGTCCCAGCAGTGTCACCTCTCCAGTCATCACCAGACCCCTTCATTA
This sequence comes from Hyla sarda, assembly GCF_029499605.1. NCBI lineage: Eukaryota > Metazoa > Chordata > Amphibia > Anura > Hylidae > Hyla > Hyla sarda. The sequence goes on along the minus strand of NW_026607590.1, from coordinate 287,449 downwards.
CTGTATAATGTCCCAGCAGGGTCACCTCTCCAGTCATCACCAGACCCCTCCATTACTGTATAATGTCCCAGCAGTGTCACCTCTCCAGTCATCACCAGACCCCTCCATTACTGTATAATGTCCCAGCAGTGTCAACTCTACAGTCATCACCAGACCCCTCCATTACTGTATAATGTCCCAGCAGTGTCACCTCTCCAGTCATCACCAGACCCCTCCATTACTGTATAATGTCCCAGCAGTGTCACCTCTCCAGTCATCACCAGACCCCTCCATTACTGTATAATGTCCCAGCAGTGTCACCTCTCCAGACATCACCAGACCCCTCCATTACTGTATAATGTCCCAGCATTCCCAGCAGTGTCACCTCTCCAGTCATCACCAGACCCCTCCATTACTGTATAATGTCCCAGCAGTGTCACCTCTCCAGTCATCACCAGACCCCTCCATTATTGTATAATGTCCCAGCAGTGTCACCTCTCCAGTCATCACCAGACCCCTCCATTATTGTATAATGTCCCAGCAGTGTCACCTCTCCAGTCATCACCAGACCCCTCCATTACTGTATAATGTCCCAGCAGTGTCACCTCTCCAGTCATCACCAGACCCCTCCATTACTGTATAATGTCCCAGCAGTGTCACCTCTCCAGTCATCACCAGACCCCTCCATTACTGTATAATGTCCCAGCAGTGTCACCTCTCCAGTCATCACCAGACCCCTCCATTACTGTATAATGTCCCAGCAGTGTCACCTCTCCAGTCATCACCAGACCCCTCCATTACTGTATAATGTCCCAGCAGTGTCAACTCTCCAGTCATCACCAGACCCCTCTATTACTGTATAATGTCCCAGCAGTGTCACCTCTCCAGACATCACCAGACCCCTCCATTACTGTATAATGTCCCAGCATTCCCAGCAGTGTCACCTCTCCAGTCATCACCAGACCCCTCCATTACTGTATAATGTCCCAGCAGTGTCACCTCTCCAGTCATCACCAGACCCCTCCATTACTGTATAATGTCCCAGCAGTGTCACCTCTCCAGTCATCACCAGACCCCTCCATTACTGTATAATGTCCCAGCAGGGTCACCTCTCCAGTCATCACCAGACCCCTCCATTACTGTATAATGTCCCAGCAGTGTCACCTCTCCAGTCATCACCAGACCCCTCCATTACTGTATAATGTCCCAGCAGTGTCACCTCTCCAGTCATCACCAGACCCCTTCATTACTGTATAATGTCCCAGCAGGGTCACCTCTCCAGTCATCACCAGACCCCTCCATTACTGTATAATGTCCCAGCAGTGTCACCTCTCCAGTCATCACCAGACCCCTCCATTACTGTATAATGTCCCAGCAGTGTCAACTCTCCAGTCAGCACCAGACCCCTCCATTACTGTATAATGTCCCAGCAGTGTCACCTCTCCAGTCATCACCAGACCCCTCCATTACTGTATAATGTCCCAGCAGTGTCAACTCTCCAGTCAGCACCAGACCCCTCCATTACTGTATAATGTCCCAGCAGTGTCACCTCTCCAGTCATCACCAGACCCCTCCATTACTGTATAATGTCCCAGCAGTGTCACCTCTCCAGTTATCACCAGTCCCCCCCATTACTGTATAATGTCCCAGCAGTGTCACCTCTCCAGTCATCACCAGACCCCTCCATTACTGTATAATGTCCCAGCATTCCCAGCAGTGTCACCTCTCCAGTCATCACCAGACCCCTCCATTACTGTATAATGTCCCAGCAGTGTCACCTCTCCAGTCATCACCAGACCTCTCAATTACTGTATAATGTCCCAGCAGTGTCACCTCTCCAGTCATCACCAGACCCCTCCATTACTGTATAATGTCCCAGCAGTGTCACCTCTCCAGTTATCACCAGTCCCCCCCATTACTGTATAATGTCCCAGCAGTGTCACCTCTCCAGTCATCACCAGACCCCTCCATTACTGTATAATGTCCCAGCAGTGTCACCTCTCCAGTCATCACCAGACCCCTCCATTACTGTATAATGTCCCAGCAGGGTCACCTCTCCAGTCATCACCAGACCCCTCCATTACTGTATAATGTCTCAGCAGTGTCACCTCTCCAGTCATCACCAGACCCCTCCATTACTGTATAATGTCCCAGCATTCCCAGCAGTGTCACCACTCCAGTCATCACCAGACCCCTCCATTACTGTATAATGTCCCAGCAGTGTCACCTCTCCAGTCATCACCAGACCCCTCCATTACTGTATAATGTCCCAGCAGGGTCACCTCTCCAGTCATCACCAGACCCCTCCATTACTGTATAATGTCCCAGCAGTGTCACCTCTCCAGTCATCACCAGACCCCTCCATTACTGTATAATGTCCCAGCAGTGTCACCTCTCCAGTCATCACCAGACCCCTCCATTACTGTATAATGTCCCAACAGTGTCACCTCTCCAGTCATCACCAGACCCCTCCATTACTGTATAATGTCCCAGCAGTGTCACCTCTCCAGTCATCACCAGACCCCTCCATTACTATATAATGTCCCAGCAGTGTCACCTCTCCAGTCATCACCAGACCCCCCCATTACTGTATAATGTCCCAGCAGTGTCAACTCTCCAGTCATCACCAGACCCCTCCATTACTGTATAATGTTCCAGCAGTGTCACCTCTCCAGTCATCACCAGACCCCTCCATTACTGTATAATGTCCCAGCAGTGTCACCTCTCCAGTCATCACCAGACCCCTCCATTACTGTATAATGTCCCAGCAGTGTCACCTCTCCAGTCATCACCAGACCCCTCCATTACTGTATAATGTCCCAGCATTCCCAGCAGTGTCACCTCTCCAGTCATCACCAGACCCCTCCATTACTGTATAATGTCCCAGCAGTGTCACCTCTCCAGTCATCACCAGACCCCTCCATTACTGTATAATGTCCCAGCAGTGTCACCTCTCCAGTCATCACCAGACCCCTCCATTACTGTATAATGTCCCAGCAGTGTCACCTCTCCAGTCATCACCAGACCCCTCCATTACTGTATAATGTCCCAGCAGTGTCACCTCTCCAGTCATCACCAGACCCCTCCATTACTGTATAATGTCCCAGCAGTGTCACCTCTCCAGTCATCACCAGACCCCTCCATTACTGTATAATGTCCCAGCAGTGTCACCTATCCAGTCATCACCAGACCTCTCCATTACTGTATATTGTCCCAGCAGTGTCACCTCTCCAGTCATCACCAGACCCCTCCATTACTGTATAATGTCCCAGCAGTGTCACCTCTCCAGTCATCACCAAACCCCTCCATAACTGTATAATGTCCCAGCAGTGTCACCTCTCCAGTCATCACCAGACCCCTCCATTACTATATAATGTCCCAGCAGTGTCACCTCTCCAGTCATCACCAGACCCCTCCATTACTGTATAATGTCCCAGCAGTGTCACCTCTCCAGTCATCACCAGACCCCTCCATTACTGTATAATGTCCCAGCATTCCCAGCAGTGTCACCTCTCCAGTCATCACCAGACCCCTCCATTACTGTATAATGTCCCAGCAGTGTCACCTCTCCAGTCATCACCAGACCCCTCCATTACTGTATAATGTCCCAGCAGTGTCACCTCTCCAGTCATCACCAGACCCCTCCATTACTGTATAATGTCCCAGCAGTGTCACCTCTCCAGTCATCACCAGACCCCTCCATTACTGTATAATGTCCCAGCAGTGTCACCTCTCTAGCGGTTGTGTCAGCTGATCGGGACCCCGAGATTATTTTGATCGCAGGATCTACTGGATTCGTGTTGATGACCGTCATTAGCTGGCACTGGACATACATGTATACTGCGTCAGTAAGGGTTAATAATAAACATCCCCAATAATCCTCATCTGATGGTGACCGCACACACCTACCTGTATCTGTACAGGAGCCGTGTGCTTACAGGACCTGCGATGATGTCACCGTCATGTGATCAGTCACATGGAGGAGGAGGAGTCACATGATCAGGGGCTGCTGCTCTAGGCTCATCTGCTCAGTGTATGCAGGACTCTGCTGTGCTGGTTGTGATCGCTGCTGGATGAGCTGAAGTTATGTGTATGCAGCAGAGCTGTGTGTGTGTGATGTGCGTGGTGCAGAGCTGTGTATGTGTGTGTTATATATGTCTGCAGCAGAGCTGTGTGTAATGTGCATGTAGCTGAGCTGTATGTGTACACAGTAGAGCTGTATATGTGTAATGTACATGTAGCTGAGCTGTATATGTGTAATGTACATGTAGCTGAGCTGTATGTGTACACAGTAGAGCTGTATATGTGTAATGTACATGTAGCTGAGCTGTATGTGTACACAGTAGAGTCGTATATGTGTAATGTACATGTAGCTGAGCTGTATGTGTACACAGTAGAGCTGTATATGTGTAATGTACATGTAGCTGAGCTGTATGTGTACACAGTAGAGCTGTATATGTGTAATGTGCATGTAGCTGAGCTGTATGTGTACACAGTAGAGCTGTATATGTGTAATGTACATGTAGCTGAGCTGTATGTGTACACAGTAGTGCTGTATATGTGTAATGTACATATAGCTGAGCTGTATGTGTACACAGTAGAGCTGTATATGTGTAATGTGCATGTAGCTGAGCTGTATGTGTACACAGTAGAGCTGTATATGTGTAATGTACATGTAGCTGAGCTGTATGTGTACACAGTAGAGCTGTATATGTGTAATGTACATGTAGCTGAGCTGTATGTGTACACAGTAGAGCTGTGTATGTGTAATGTACATGTAGCTGAGCTGTATGTGTACACAGTAGAGCTGTATATGTGTAATGCGCATGTAGCTGAGCTGTATGTGTACACAGTAGAGCTGTATATGTGTAATGCGCATGTAGCTGAGCTGTATGTGTACACAGTAGAGCTGTATATGTGTAATGTGCATGTAGCTGAGCTGTATGTGTACACAGTAGAGCTGTATATGTGTAATGCGCATGTAGCTGAGCTGTATGTGTACACAGTAGAGCTGTATATGTGTAATGTGCATGTAGCTGAGCTGTATGTGTACACAGTAGAGCTGTATATGTGTAATGTACATGTAGCTGAGCTGTATGTGTACACAGTAGAGCTGTATATGTGTAATGTACATGTAGCTGAGCTGTATGTGTACACAGTAGAGCTGTATATGTGTAATGTGCATGTAGCTGAGCTGTATGTGTACACAGTAGTGCTGTATATGTGTAATGTACATGTAGCTGAGCTGTATGTGTACACAGTAGTGCTGTATATGTGTAATGTACATGTAGCTGAGCTGTATGTGTACACAGTAGAGCTGTATATGTGTAATGTACATGTAGCTGAGCTGTATGTGTACACAGTAGAGCTGTATATGTGTAATGTACATGTAGCTGAGCTGTATGTGTACACAGTAGAGCTGTATATGTGTAATGTACATGTAGCTGAGCTGTATGTGTACACAGTAGAGCTGTATATGTGTAATGTACATGTAGCTGAGCTGTATGTGTACACAGTAGTGCTGTATATGTGTAATGTGCATGTAGCTGAGCTGTATGTGTACACAGTAGAGCTGTATATGTGTAATGCACATGTAGCTGAGCTGTATGTGTACACAGCAGAGCTGTATATGTGTAATGTGCATGTAGCTGAGCTGTATGTGTACACAGTAGAGCTGTATATGTGTAATGTGCATGTAGCTGAGCTGTATGTGTACACAGTAGAGCTGTGTATGTGTAATGTGCATGTAGCTGAGCTGTATATATAGCCAGTAGATCTGTATATGTGTAATGTACATGTAGCTGAGCTGTATGTGTACAGTAGAGCTGTATATGTGTAATGTACATGTAGCTGAGCTGTATGTGTACACAGTAGAGCTGTATATGTGTAATGTACATGTAGCTGAGCTGTATGTGTACACAGTAGAGCTGTGTATGTGTAATGTGCATGTAGCTGAGCTGTATGTGTACACAGTAGAGCTGTATATGTGTAATGTACATGTAGCTGAGCTGTATGTGTACACAGTAGAGCTGTATATGTGTAATGTACATGTAGCTGAGCTGTATGTGTACACAGTAGAGCTGTATATGTGTAATGTATATGTAGCTGAGCTGTATGTGTACACAGTAGAGCTGTATATGTGTAATGTGCATGTAGCTGAGCTGTATGTGTACACAGTAGAGCTGTATATGTGTAATGTGCATGTAGCTGAGCTGTATGTGTACACAGTAGAGCTTTATATGTATAATGTACATGTAGCTGAGCTGTATGTGTACACAGTAGAGCTGTATATGTGTAATGTACATGTAGCTGAGCTGTATGTGTACACAGTAGAGCTGTATATGTGTAATGTACATGTAGCTGAGCTGTATGTGTACACAGTAGAGCTGTATATGTGTAATGTGCATGTAGCTGAGCTGTATGTGTACACAGTAGAGCTGTATATGTGTAATGTCCATGTAGCTGAGCTGTATGTGTACACAGTAGAGCTGTATATGTGTAATGTCCATGTAGCTGAGCTGTATGTGTACACAGTAGAGCTGTATATGTGTAATGTGCATGTAGCTGAGCTGTATGTGTACACAGTAGAGCTGTATATGTGTAATGTACATGTAGCTGAGCTGTATGTGTAAACAGTAGAGCTGTATATGTGTAATGTAGCTGAGCTGTATGTGTACACAGAGCTGTATATGTGTAATGTGCATGTAGCTGAGCTGTATGTGTACACAGTAGTGCTGTATATGTGTAATGTACATGAGCTGTATGTGTACACAGTAGAGCTGTATATATGTGTACTGTACATGTAGCTGAGCTGTATGTGTACACAGTAGAGCTGTATATGTGTAATGTGCATGTAGCTGAGCTGTATGTGTACACAGTAGAGCTGTATATGTGTAATGTGCATGTAGCTGAGCTGTATGTGTACACAGTAGAGCTGTATATGTGTAATGTACATGTAGCTGAGTTGTATGTGTACACAGTAGAGCTGTATATGTGTAATGTGCATGTAGCTGAGCTGTATGTGTACACAGTAGAGCTGTGTGTAATGTACATGTAGCTGAGCTGTATGTGTACACAGTAGAGCTGTATATGTGTAATGTACATGTAGCTGAGTTGTATGTGTACACAGTAGAGCTGTATATGTGTAATGTGCATGTAGCTGAGCTGTATGTGTACACAGTAGAGCTGTTTATGTGTAATGTACATGTAGCTGAGCTGTATGTGTACACAGTAGAGCTGTATATGTGTAATGTACATGTAGCTGAGCTGTATGTGTACAGTAGAGCTGTATATGTGTAATGTACATGTAGCTGAGCTGTATGTGTACACAGTAGAGCTGTCTATGTGTAATGTGCATGTAGCTGAGCTGTATGTGTACACAGTAGAGCTGTATATGTGTAATGTACATGTAGCTGAGCTGTATGTGTACACAGTAGAGCTGTATATGTGTAATGTACATGTAGCTGAGCTGTATGTGTACACAGTAGAGCTGTATATGTGTAATGTACATGTAGCTGAGCTGTATGTGTACACAGTAGAGCTGTATATGTGTAATGTACATGTAGCTGAGCTGTATGTGTACACAGTAGTGCTGTATATGTGTAATGTACATGTAGCTGAGCTGTATGTGTACACAGTAGAGCTGTATATCTGTAATGTACATGTAGCTGAGCTGTATGTGTACACAGTAGAGCTGTATATGTGTAATGTACATGTAGCTGAGCTGTATGTGTACACAGTAGAGCTGTATATGTGTAATGTACATGTAGCTGAGCTGTATGTGTACACAGTTGAGCTGTATATGTGTAATGTACATGTAGCTGAGCTGTATGTGTACACAGAAGAGCTGTATATGTGTAATGTGCGTGTAGCTGAGCTGTATGTGTACACAGTAGAGCTGTATATGTGTAATGTACATGTAGCTGAGCTGTATGTGTACACAGTAGAGCTGTATGTGTGTAATGTACATGTAGCTGAGCTGTATGTGTACACAGTAGAGCTGTATGTGTGTAATGTGCATGTAGCTGAGCTGTATGTGTACACAGTAGAGCTGTATATGTGTAATGTACATGTAGCTGAGCTGTATGTGTACACAGTAGAGCTGTATATGTGTAATGTACATGTAGCTGAGCTGTATGTGTACACAGTAGAGCTGTATATGTGTAATGTACATGTAGCTGAGCTGTATGTGTACACAGTAGAGCTGTATGTATAATGTGCCCTCGAGTCCATCATAATATATTGTTGGCGGGACCTTTTTTATCCTCCTTCCAATTTCTGAGTTTAAAAAAAATAAAAAATAAATTCCACATTATTTCTTTTATTGTTAACAAAAAAAAAAGAAAATGACAAATTGTTACATAACAATAATGAATTACAAACAAAGTCTACGAAAAAAAAAAAGAACAAGAAAAAAAGAAATAGTTAGGAAAAGAATTACACCGATGTTTACTGAACCCGGGGGACGCTGAGATATTGACGACTTCTCATATAGAAAAATGGATTTTATGATCTGAGACCGAAAATAGACGTCAAGACGGGAAACGCTGGTCTAGGGTTTGTGATAAATAAAAGTATCTGCAGCGTCTTATGTTCAGAAGAGACAATCTTCAAGGGAGACGCGCGGATCCTGTCTGATGCCTTGAGTTAAAGTCTCTATAATCATAATGAGAAGGGGGCGGGGACAACACTGACGCGTTACATTCCCTATATACAACGTCAGGGACAATATTACATTTATTATAAGTCCAGTGTGCGGAGATGAATATAAGAATAATAAATCATATAAGAAAGAAAACTTTTATTAACAATTGGTAACAAGTTTGGAGATGCAGTATATGATATATGTATAAATGTCAGATATCCTATGTACATGGTGAATATATAGATGTTATCTGCATCATTTATTGCTCTGAATTGGCTTCTCCCCTGTGTGAGTTCTTAGATGTCTATCAAGACTTGATTTGTAAGTAAAATATTTACCACATTCTAAACATGAAAATGGCTTCTCCCCTGTGTGAATTCTTAGATGTCTAACAAGATGTGATTTCAGAGCAAAACATTTCCCACATTCTAAACATGAAAATGGCTTCTCCCCTGTGTGAGTTCTTTGATGTCTAACAAGACTTGATTTCACATTAAAACACTTTCTACATTCTGAACATGAAAATTGATTCTCCCCTGTGTGAGTTCTTTTATGTTGAACAAGATGTAATTTCTTAGTAAAACATTTCCCACATTCTGAGCATGAAAATGGCTTCTCCCCTGTGTGAGTTCTTTGATGTTTAACAAGACTTGATTTCTCAGTAAAACATTTTCCACATTCTGAGCATGAAAACGGCTTCTCCCCTGTGTGAGTTCTTTGATGTTTAACAAGACTTGATTTGTCAGTAAAACATTTTCCACATTCTGAACATGAAAATGGCTTCTCCCCTGTGTGAGTTCTTTGATGTTTAAGAAGACTTGATTTCACATTAAAACATTTCCCACACTCTGCACATGAAAATGGTTTCTCCCCTGTGTGAGTTCTTTGATGTTTAAGAAGACTTGATTTCACATTAAAACATTTTCCACATTCTGAACATGAAAATGGCTTCTCTCCTGTGTGAATTCTTTCATGTTGAATAAGATTTGATTTTTGAGAGAAACATTTCCCACATTCTAAACATGAAAATGGTTTCTCCTCTGTGTGAGTTCTTTCATGCTGAACAAGAATTGATTTTTGAGAGAAACATTTCCCACATTCTGCACATGAAAATGGTTTCTCCCCTGTGTGAGTTCTTTGATGTTTAACAAGATATGACTTCACAGTAAAACATTTTCCACATTCTGAACATGAAAATGGCTTCACCTCTGTGTGAGTTATTTCATGTTTAGCAAGACTTGATTTTTGGGAAAAACATTTCCCACATTCTGCACATGAAAATGGTTTCTCCCCTGTGTGAGTTCTTTTATGTTTAACAAGATGTGGCTTCACAGTAAAACATTTTCCACATTCTGAACATGAAAATGGCTTCTCTCCTGTGTGAGTTCTTTGATGTGTAACAAGACTTGATTTAAAAGTAAAACATTTCCCACATTCTGAGCATGAAAATGGCTTATCTCCTGTGTGAGTTCTTTGATGTACAACAAGATCGAATTTAGAAGTATAACATTTCCAACATTCTGAACATGAATATGGTTTATATACTGTATGAGCTTGCTGATGTCCAACACCCCTTCTGTGGCTTTTATTTTGCTGAACATCCTGTGATGAGTGAGAAGACAGGACCTGTATATAAGGATGAGATGACAGATCTTGGCTGTGAAGGGCTGAGGGTGTATCTGGGATAATGGAATGTTCTTCATATGTATCTTGTGTGATATCATCATCTGCTTTATAATCTGAAGATAGAAGATTCTCCTCTGATCTCCTGCTACAAGAATCTGCAGAGAATAACACAGATTTTCTTATCAGTATTAACCCCTTAACAACCCAGGATATTTAAGTTTTTGTGGTTTCATTTTTTCCTCCGCTCCTCATAGCAATAATAATTTTATTTTCCCATCTACACTGCATTTTAGAGCTTGTTTTTTGTGGGACTGATCTTACATTGTATTAACTGTGCATTAAAATATAAGTCAGGTCCATACGATCACAGCGATATCTAATTTGCATAGTTTTTGTTACGCTTTACTACTTTTTAAAAACAATTACAACAAAAATAGCTTCACATTTTTACAACAAAAAAGTGGTAATATTATTGGAGGGGTTAATTTAAATCTTTTGACATTTTTTTTTTATTAACACTTTTTGGTCCCTCTATAGGACTTGTATGAGCAGTCATTGGATTGCTCATACAGATCAGTACAGTATTTACTGCATTGATCCATTAGAGCCGACCATAGACAGGCTGTATCAATAGCAGAGTCCCGGCAGTGACAGAGTCCTAGCAATCATGTTATGTGCAGTAAAATTGACTTGTTCTCCTCATAGATCAGGTTGGTACGGTCGGTATGTATAACATAGTGTTATCTTTTACTCCGTTTTTTTTTAAATTTAAACTTATTTTCCTAAAAAGTGAGTAAAGAGCCGTACAGTGTAAGTACAGACCATGGAAGTCTATGACAAAATCCCATTCAGCACAGCATGATGTATACAGAGTGAGGACAGCTGCATAACACAGTCAGTGACTACAGACACAATACAACCTAAACCGGGAACTAGAGCCTGCGCGGAACTGGTTGTTCAATCCCACTCCCGCCCGCTCCCAATGATTTTTTTTTACCAATCCCGCCCCGATCATCCTAAGGGATAGGAGCGAGGTTGCAGTGCTGCAGCCTCCTCCTATCCCCTGCCATTGGTCAGAAATGAGCGCTGACCAATGGCAGTTGAAGCCGGAGGTTGCCATGGAAACCCCCCGCTCTGCCCACCCCTGGATGTCAGGCAGAACGAGGGGAGAAGATGCGCTGGGGACCGCCGATCGTCGGTGACATCAGCGGAGATTAGTGGCGCAGGTAGGGAGGCGACGGCGCGGAGCATCAAGGAAGGTGGCAGTAAGCGATCTTTACTGCTGCATTCCCAGTGGTTGCCAAACTGCAACTCCCAGCATGCCCAGAAAGCCAAAGGCTGTCTGGGCATGCTGGGAGTTATAGTTTTGCAACATCTGGAGGGTCACAGTTTGGAGACCACTATTACAGTGGTGCCCAAACGGTAGCCCTTCCAATGTTGCAAAACTACAACTCTCAGCATGCCTAGACTGCCCAGGCATGCTGGGAGTTGTAGTTCTGTAACATCTGTCCCTTCAGATTTTGCAATTTTCATGAAATTTTTGAAAATTGCTGCTCTACTTTGAAGCCCTCTAATGTCTTCAAAAAGTACAAATATGTCCATTTTATGATGTCAACACAAAGTAGACATATTGTATTTGTGAATCAATATATATTATGTATTTGGAATATCCATTTTCCTTACAAGCAGAGAGTTTCAAAGTTAGAAAAATGCTAACTTTTCATGAAATTTTGGGATTTTTCACCAAGGGAGGATGCAAGTAACGAAAAAACTATCTCAGAATCAGAATAAAAGGTAAAAGCATCTTAGAGTTATTAAAGGGGTTATCCAGGAAAAAACTTTTTTTTTATATATCAACTGGCTCTTGAAAGTTAAACAGATTTGTAAATTACTTCTATTAAAAAATCTTAATCCTTTCAGTACTTATGAGCTTCTGAAGTTAAGGTTGTTCTTTTCTGTCTAAGTGTTCTCTGATGACACGTGTCTCCGGAACCGCCCAGTTTAGCAGAGGTTTGCTATGGGAATTTGCTTCTAAACTGGGCGGTTCCCGAGACACGTGTCATCAGAGAGCACTTAGACAGAAAAGAACAACCTTAACTTCAGAAGCTCATAAGTACTGAAAGGGTTAAGATTTTTAATAGAATAATTTACAAATCTGTTTAACTTTCTGGAGCCAGCTGATATATAAAAAAAAAGTTTTTTCCTGGATAACCCCTTTAATAAAGTGACGGTGGTCAGAAATGCAAAAAAAGGGCTCAGTCCTTAAAGGGGTACTCCGGTGAAAACCTTTTTTCTCTTAAATCAACTGGTGGCAGAAAGTTAAACATATTTGTAAATTACTTCTATTAAAAAATCGTAATCCTTCCTGTACTTATTAGCTGCTGAATACTACAGAGGAAATTCATTTCTTTTTGGAATGCTCTCTGATGACATCACAACCACAGTTCTCTCTGCTGACGTTATTATAATAATAACAACGCTTTATTTATTGTTGTCCTCAGTGGGATTTGAACCCAAGTCCCCAGCACTCCAAGGCAGCAGTGCTAACCACTGAGCCACCATGCTGCCCTTAGCATACATCTGCTATGCATGGTTGCTAAAATGGACAGAGATGTCAGCAGAGAGCACTGTGCTCGTGATGTCATCTGTGTTCCAAAAAGAAAGGAATTTCCTCTGTAGCATTCAGCAGCTAATAAGTACTGGAAGGATTAAGATTTTTTAAATAGAAATAATTTACAAATATGTTTAACTTTCTGCCACCAGTTGATTTAAAAGAAAAAAGGTTTTCACCGGAGTACCCCTTTAAGGTGAAAAAGGGTTCAGTCCTTAAGGGGTTAAATGATAATGAGTTTAACATTCACTTCTATTTATGGAGGTACTGAAGTTGATTTTCTTGATGTGCGGGTGGAGGTGAAAACGGTGAAATTATTACATGTAATTATAGAAAACCTTCCGCAACTAAAGCTCTCTTACACTATAGGAGCTACCACCCCCCCCCCCACATGTCAAGAATACAATATCTTATGGCCAATTCATTAGGTTACGTAGGATTAATAATTTATTCTACAAGCTGAGGACTTATCCAGGGGTTACCCCAAAACATCCAAACTTACTGCGTATGAAAGAGCTAAAAATATAAACAGATCTGATCTGTTTAAGAAAAAAGACGGAATCAGTCAAAGAAAAGATTTGTCTTCTCTTTCAAACATTCTGACAAGGATCATAAAATCCAAAATGCTTTCCGAGAATACCGGGAATTATTGAAGCTGATCCAGATCTTGTAGAGACAGCAAAAAATGGCCCCTTATTCTCTTATAGACGAAATAAAACCTCAGCCAGCGAATTAGGCTCCAATCAATACAAAGAAAAAATAAAAACTAATTGGCTTACTAAAACATCTTTAACCCCTTAAGGACGCAGGGTTTCTCCGTTTTTGCATTTTTATTTTTTCCTCATCACCTTCTAAAATCATAGCTCTTTAAATTTGGCACATAAAATTCCATATGATGCTTATATTCCGTTTCTACGCAGTACATATTTCGGTAAAAATGACACCTTATCATTATTCTGTAGGTCCATACGATTATAATGATACCCTACTTATATAGGTGATTTTGTCGGACTTCTGGAAAAAATCATAACTACATGCAGGAAAATTCATACGTTTAAAATTCTCATTTTCTGACCCCTATAACTTTTTTATTTTTCCGTGTACGGGCCGGTATGAGGACTCATTTTTTGCGCCGCGTGCTGAAGTTTTTATTGGTACCATTTTTGTATTGATCGGACTTATTGATCGCTTTTTATTCATTTTTTCATGATATAAAAAGTGACCAAAAATACACTCTGTTGGACTTTGGAATTTTTTTATTTACACGTTTTTTTATTTTTTTTTCATGGGAAAAGGGGGGTGATTCAAACTTTTATTAGGGAAGGGGTTAAATGATCTTTATTAACTTTTTTTTTTGCAGTGTTATAGCTCCCATAGGGGGCTATAACACTGCACACACTGATCTCTTATACTGATCATTGTTAATCCCTAGGGACCTATAACACTGCACACACTGATCTCTTATACTGATCATTGTTATCCCATAGGGACCTATAACACTGCACACACTGATCTCTTATACTGATCATTGTTATCCCACAGGAGACTATAACACTGCACACACTGATCTCTTATACTGATCATTGTTATCCCATAGGGGGCTATAACACTACACGCACTGATCTCTTATACTGATCATTGTTATCCCACAGGGACCTATAACACTGCACACACTGATCTCTTACCCTGCTCCCTGGAAAGCTATAGCTTTGCATGGATCAGCGAGATAGGGGCTCCATTGCTCAACCCTGTAGCTCAGGTTTGGAGCAATCAAACGCCGATCGGACGCAACGGAGCAAGGTAAGGGGGCCCCCGCTCGCGTCCTAGCTGATCGTAACATCGCGATTTTATCGCTATAGTCCCGATCAGCCCGACTGAGCTGCCTGGAACCACGCACGGGCATTGGATCACCGCGGTTAATAGAGGATGTGAGAACTGAACATGATAGTGACCCTAAAGTATTAAGATTCTCTGATTTAGAATTAGTGCAATGTCCTTTTAATGGAGGTGACAGGCAAAAATTACTATTACAGCAAGAGGCCAAATGGATCCTGCGGACAAACACAGAAGGCCCATTGGGTCTCAATGAGAAAACCGATATGTCTGTCTTCCTATGAATCGTATCCAAGTTTAACTTGTTATTTTCTCAAGTGCAATTGTAGCTTTTAGCTATTACTATGTCTTATCATTTGTTTGCCTCTGTTCTTTCTCGCAGTTACCTTCTTAGAAGGTAGTAATGATTAATAGTGGGTCTAAATTATCCTTTCATCTAACCTTTTTTTTCCCTTTCCTTATCCCCTTATACCTGTGTCAGTTACCTGCACATTCCTGTATCTAGATGCGGAAGCATTACCGGAATGAAGCTGGAGAGTTGGCGTCCTGGTTGCCACGACTCCGTATCGCGTGGAAAGCACCTTAGTGACGCAGACGCTGCTCATTGGTTGGAATGCATTCCGATCCGTGGGTTGGGCTGAGCACACGTGGGTCGGCCCACGTGACGTGGAGGAGTGGCTGAGCAGGAACGCAACTCCCATTAGCGATCGTACGGCGCTCCTATCGAACAGGTACTTCTAGCAAGTAATTCATTATTGTTCAGGTAAGTAGTGTGGGAGGGGGAGGTTTGTATTTAAAGATAGAAGCTGCGAGCAGGAAACTGACAGCCAGAAGATGCGCGACTAGCGTGAAACACGTGTCGCTCTTACACGCACCTGCGCCTTCACCCGAGACCCTGTATTGTTCAGCGATGAAGAAATAAACAGCACTGAAAGAAGAGTCAGTGAGTGCAGCTTCATTTCGGTTCTACATTATGCACTTTCATTGTGAATATAAGGAGGCTTTGCACCATTGATTCAGTGCAAACACAGCAGAACCTTTGCCCCATTTGCAACAGGTCAGTTAGTCTGTAGTGCCAGCCCACCTCTCTCGTTTTATTTTATTTTACTACTTTAAAAAAATTATAACTCATCAAAATGGGGCGGGATGCCGTGACGGCATGACGTGGTAGGCCATCTCTCCTCTCCACCTCTCTTTGGAGCTGCCCCGTGGAACTGCCCTATGTGCCGCCCGGCCTGAGATGTACTGTAGCCGAATGAAGTGGGATGTGCCTCCCTTGTGAGGAGGATGGATGAAGTGGCCAGGCTAAGCGGCGAACTCTCGAGTTAAGGGCTGCACTATGCGAGAGTAGCGTTGTGACGGGAGCCAGTCACGTGGGAGGCGACGCATATCCGGGGCTTCCCGCGGACCGGCACAAACAGCGAGAGACGCCGCGAGATGGAAGAGTGGCGCCGGGGAAACAAGCTTAAGCAAGGTAACCCACCTAAATGAACGTCTCCCTCTGCTAAGTATATGGGAGTCTGTTAACAGATAAAAGGGGTCGTTATATATTTTTACATGGTATATTTGACCAGGTGGAACAGATTTTGGCCTTTTTATATATTCCTCCTCCTTTTTCATTGGAAATTTTAGTTGAGTTGCTGCACTTTCTTGACTCCAGGTCTGGTGTTCCCCTCATAGTGGCAGGAGATCTTAATGCGGTAGTGGACACACAAATGGATAGAGTTGGGAGATCGTCCCTCTCTACTAATAGGATGATGCTCAGTAAATTCCTAGAAGAAGTAGGATGGATTGACCTGTGGAGAGCTCTCTATGGGGATTATACTAAATATACGTTGTTATAGTGCCTCTTTTCAAGCTGCCTCTCATATTGATTTATTTTTAGGAAATCGTGAAGTTAGAAGTAGAGTTGAAAAGATTCTTTGTCATCCGTGCTCTCTCTCGGATCACACGCCTTTGGTGCTGTTCTTGGATACTATACGAGGCAGTGGAATCAGAATGCCCCTAAAAATTAATTCCCACTGGCTTACAGTCCTGGGGAAAGATGAATTTTTGGAGGGAGATATTAAGGCCTTTTGGCAAATTAATAGAAATTCTGCAGATATTAGGGTAGTATGGGATGCCATTAAAGCCTTTTTTTTAGGGGGCTGTTATTTGGGGAAATTAATAAGAAAAAAAAGTTCATAAGAAAAAGAGAAGAGGAATTAATAAGTATAGTTAAGGAAGCGGAAAATGAGTTTGTTGCAGCAAATACGATCCCTAATTTAAATAAACTAAAAGGGGCCCAAAAGGAGTTAGGCTCGTGGCAAAGGGAGAAAGCGCAGAATAAGATTTTTTTTGCAGGTCAAAAGTATTTTTGTGAGGGTGGGAGGCCCAATGCTATGCTGGCTCGTCTAGTAAAGTCCCAGAATTCTAGTCAAATAAGTGGGTCTATATACAATATGGATGGGGAGTTGGTGGATGACACTGACAAAGTAGTTGAGGCATTTGAGGAGTTTTTTAGTAAGTTATATAACTCGGAATCTCAGGAGGGTTAGTCTGAGGTCAAGGCCTTTTTGCGGGAGGTGAATTTACCTAGAGTTAAATCACAGGAGGGCTTGGATTTAGACTCACCTATTAGTTTGAGTGAGGTGAGAGCAGTTATTCTGGCTTCCACAGAGAAATCCGCCCCCCGGCCAAACTGACTGCCGTTTGGCATATATAAGAAATTTGTTAATGTAATGGCCCCAATAATTTTAGATATTATTAATGAATCCTGTAAGAGAGGGTTTCTACCCAAATCTATGTTGGAAGCGCATATTTTGCCGATTCCAAAGAAGAATAAAAATATGCTAAATGTGGAATCATATAGACCAATATCCCTACTGAACGCGGATGCGAAAATCTTGAAGATATTTGCCAACAGACTCAGTCGGATTATTGGAAATTTGATTAGTAAAGATCAAACCGGTTTCATCTCGCAGAGAAGTCTTTTCTCTAATATTGAGAGGACGTACGGTAATATTCAGAGGGGGGAGGGTAAGCTCCGCTCCATCCTGTCTCTTGACGCAACCAAGGCGTTTGACAGGGTGGAGTGAAGCTTTATGTGGGAGGTGCTGAGGACATACGGGGTTGGGGAGAAATTTATAAATTGGATTAAGCTTCTGTATGCGCAGCCAACCGCAAGAATAATATGGGGTAGAACATTATCTAAGGGCTTTACATTGGGTAGAGGGACCCGACAAGGGTGTCCCCTCTCGCCCCTTCTTTTTGCATTATATATAGAGCCTCTAGCTAATATGATTAGGAAGCTCCCTAAGGTTGAGGGGCTTCTTATGAATAAGGAAGAGCATAGGCTTTCTCTGTACGCGGATGACCTTCTTCTCTTCATCCAGGACCTGTTGGCTGCATTGCCAGAAATTATTGGGGCCTTTTCTAGGTTTGGGAGATACTCAGGGTTGGAGATCAACTGGCAGAAGTCATATATAATGCCCATCAGGTTTTGTTTGGAAGAGAGGGATGTCCCACTAAAAATAGTAAAAGCTGATCAGGAGCTGGAATATTTGGGTGTCAAAATTACCATTGATCCCTATAGGTTTATGGAAGTGAATTTGAAACCCCTAATAAAGAAAAAAGAAATGAAGATGCAGGTCTGGGGGAAATTCCCCTTTCTATGGCCGATAGAGTGGCTTTGATGAAGATGATAATATTGCCTCTTGTCCTTTTTCTACTGAATGCCGCTCCAGTATGGATACCGGAATTCTGGTTCGATCAATTTCACAGGAAACTGAATCGCTTTATATGGGGGAGGAAAAGGCCGAGACTCAAGTATGAGGTTTTGTGCGCCAAGCCCGAGGTGGGGGGCTGCACGGCTCCGAACTTTAAATTCTATTACTTGGCCGGTATAATTAAATTCATACTAGGTAGGGACAATGGGTCGTACCTGCAACAATGTAGTTTGGTTAAGGGGTGGGATGGATATGGGGTGATTGAAGATCTAGAGGCAAAACAAATAGATACCACTTTTTCATATGCAAAGATGATATTGAAGGGTTGGAGTTTAATGAAAAAAATTATTGGTTTAAAGGGGAGCACAAAGTTTACATCTTTATGGTAGAACAGAAACTTGGCAGAATTTTTGTGAATGGAGGATGCCAAATTTTGGATTAAACACGGGGTTAAATACCGTATTTATCGGGGTATACCACGCACCGGCCTATAACACGCACCCTCATTTTACCAAGGATATTTGGGTAAAAAAGGTTTTTTACCCAAATATCCTTGGTAAAATGAGGGTGCGTGTGTGTGCATGTGCATACCCCGATACACTGTTTCTAACCCACAGAAGTCCCCAGGAAAGGCAGGGGGAGAGAGGCCATCGCTACCTGCTTCTCTCCCCCTGCCTTTCCAGGGGTCTAGAGCCCTGCTGCCGCCGCTTCTCTCCCCCTGGCTATCGGCGCCGCTGCCCCTTCTCTCCCCCTGGCTATCGGCGCCGCTGTCCCATTGCCTCCCCCATCCCTGGTTGTATAATTACCTGTTGCTGGGGTCGGGTCCGCGCTGCTTCTGGCCTCCGGTGTGGCGTCCCCTGCATTGTTGCTATGCGCTGCGAGGTGCAATGACGAGTGACGTCTTCAACGTGACGATAGCCAGGGGGAGAGAAGGGGCAGCGGCGCCGATAGCCAGGGGGAGAGAAGGGCCGGCAGCAGGGCTCTAGACCCCAGGAAAGGCAGGGGGAGAGAAGGGGGCAGCAACGGCCTCTCTCCCCCTGCCTTTCCTGGGGACTTCTGCGGGGTCAGAAAAACCGGGGATGGGAGGAGGCAATGGGCCAGCAGCAGTCTCTGGACCCCAGTATAGGCAGGGGCAGAGAATCGGGCAGCAACGGCAGGTCTCTGCACCTGCAAAAGACGCTGCAGTTCATTTATTTAAAGTGCCCGCTTTAAATCATTGAACTGCAGCAGCTTATCGGCGTATAACATGCAGATAGACTTTAGGCTAAAAATTTTAGCCTAAAAAATGCGTGTTATACGCTGATAAATACGGTATGTTTCTCAAATTATGGTGGGAGATAAATTGATAACATTTAATGAGATAGTCAATAAATATGCACTAAATAGAAACCAATATTTTAGGTTTCTCTTACTGAGTCAGGCATTTTGTAGTATGGAAAATAAAAATGATGCATTAATTCAGAAACACGTAGTGTTGGATTTAATTAAGAAAGAGGAGCAAGGGAAGAAATGTATGGTCACAATGTATGGGTTATGGGTGAAGGAAGGCTTGACGAAACTTAATATGAAATACAGATTAGTATGGGCAAAGTGGTTGGGGGAAATTTCAGAGACCCAATGAGTGTTTAGATGAAGATTCCTAATGTCTCAATTAATAATAACTATCGCTTTACTCAATTACGAATTGTGTATAATACGTGTTTGGCTCCTAAACAGCGGCCAGAATGGGGTCTCAGGTTGCCTCTGTATGTCCAAGATGTGCACTGAGTGAAGCAGATTTTGTACTTGGGATGTCGGAAGATTTCTGACTTCTGGATAGAAGTCAGGAATAATATTAAATCAGAAATTAGGGATAAATATAGAATTAACAGGTAGATTAGTAATATTGGGGGAAATTTCTCAACCTGGTAAATACATGCAACTAATTAATAAAATCTTGTTTTGTGCGCAAGGACCCCCAGGTCTGTCCTAGCTACAGGCCTATTTCTCTACTGAATGTAGATGTGAAAATCTTTGCTAAATTGATCGCTTCACGATTGGGTCCGGTCCTTCCGGACTTGATTCACCCTGATCAGGCGGGCTTTGTACGGGGTAGGGAGGCCCGTGACAATACGCTTAAAACCCTGGACATAATTCACTATGCTAAGTCCCGTAAGATCCCTTTAATGGTTCTCTCCTTGGACGCGGAGAAGGCCTTTGATCGTATATCGTGGCCTTCTCTGCGTCAAACATTGTCCTCTATTGGTCTCGGCCCCGTTCTCACTTCAAAGATTTTGTCTCTTTACCAAACCCCCTCAGCACGCCTTAAAATTAATGGTTCCCTATCCCAATCCTTTAGCATTCACAATGGGACGAGTCAGGGTTGCCCCTTATCCCCTTTACTATACGTATTGGTCATGGAGCATCTCCTGACTGCTATCCGGCGGAATCCTGATATCTCGGGTGTCGACATTGGAGGTCATGAGTACAAGTGCTCAGCATTCGCTGATGATCTCTTGGCATATATCACTAATCCCCATGTCTCACTTCCTGTGTTGATGTCGGAGCTGTCGGGATTCGGGATATGATCCAATTTTAAAATTAATGTGGCTAAATCGGAGGCACTTAATGTCTCCCTCCCCCAATCCTCAGTTGATCTCATTAAGTTGAATTTCCCCTTTGCATGGCCTTCAGGAGGCCTTTCCTATTTGGGCACGAAGATCCCTGCAGATTTATCCCGTCTTTTCCATTGCAACTTCACTCCTCTTCTAACACAATTTGACACTCTCCTGCAGGCATGGCGCCGCAAGAACTTTTCCTGGTTTGGCAGGATTAATATCTTAAAAATGACCCTCCTTCCAAAATTACTGTATTTAGTCCAAACATTACCAATTAAACTTTCTACTGCGTTCTGGAGGGGCCTGCAGAGCAAATTTGGCTCTTTTGTCTGGGCTATGGGTCGGTCGCGCATTCGAAGGGAAATACTTTATCGCCCTAAGGAGGCTGGGGGTGTGGGCCTGCCTGATTGCCGCCTGTATTATATGGCGGCGATGCACGCTCGCCTATTAGACATCTTGCACAATTCTGAGTCCAAGCTCTGGGTGCGTAACGCGCACACGGTTTCTCCTCTTTCTCTAGCCGGCCTTCCTTGGACGTGGCCTCCACCCCCACCCTCCTTGCCTCTTCTATCCTTCACTTCTAGACATACCTTTTCTGCCCTTCGGGGGTCCCTGTCTAGTGGGTCCATGGTGGAGCCTACGGGCCCCCTGTTACCTATCACAGATCACCCAGATTTCCCCCCGGGCGCCTCGACTCGTGGGTTCTTAGGTGGGGACAAGTCAAACCCTCTCCGTTTCACACATGTGCTCTCCTCCTCTGACCTACTACCCCTCTCTGACATACGCCCTGATCTAGTCTCTCGTGTACGGGCACCTTTTGAATATATACAGCTGCAACACTTTTATACCACCATACGGCACTCTACGCGCTTACATAGACCACTGACACAGTTTGAACAGCTCTGTCTTCAGCCTCCCCTACCATCTCACACCATAGGCTTTCTCTATAGGATGCTACTATCCCGCTACTCCACTTCACTGCCTGCTTTTTGTGCTGCCTGGAAGTCGGAACTTAATACACAATTCACACCTGAGCAATGGCGGAAATGCTTCTACCTGTCTCACAAGTCGGTTATTGCTAATAGAACACAAGAAACTAACTACAAGATCCTTTCCCGGTGGTACCGTACTCCGGAGCAGCTGCACCGTTGGTTCCCCTCTGTTTCTGAGAATTGTTGGCGATGTGACCTCTCAGCTGGCACCATGCTGCACATTTGGTGGGACTGCCCTTCTCTGCGTCCCTTTTGGACTACGGTCCGCCAGGTAGTGGGTAAGATCACTGGTGTAGCTGTCCCGGACTCTCCTGAGGCCACTCTCTTATTTATGTTTGATATGTCCTCTTCTAGATATAAGAAGTCTCTCTTGCGATATTTACTGCAGGCGGCGAAGTCGGTTATTCCTCGCAAATGGAGATCTACTGTCTCCCCCACGATTGGTGAATGGATAGCGGAAGTAAACTACTTCCAACGTATGGAGGAACTAATTGCCTTGACCCCTGCAGAAAACGATCACTATACTAAAACTTGGTTTGACTGGCTGTCTTTCCAGTCTACCCCTGAATATCGTACTCTGCTTTCCCCTCAGAACCCGGTGGCTCCTGTTCCTGGCCCCTCCACCTCCGCCTGACTTCTTCTATCTTTTGTTCTCTCCCTCCTGTAGACTCCTACTTCTTTTCTCCTTTCCCTTGTCTTGTTCCCTTCTGTTGGTACCCTTGCGCCCTTCCTGTGCACATCTTGTTACCTGGTATTTGTTATGAGTTTCCTTACCCATGTTGCATAAGTGTCTGGCTGGACACATATTGGTTAATGTAATTTGAATTTCCAGTATGGCATACTTCTCTTTCTCAGCTTGAGGTTTACTGAGAGGCCTTATTGTTCCCTGATTGGGAGTTTTGGTGTTATGCAACGCCTGAACATGGACTTGTTCAGCACCTGTATTATTGTACGGTGATTGTACTTTGTTTATTTACTTGTTTATACTTGAAACTGAATAAAAAAAATCTTGTTTCGTGCTAAGTATGGCTATCGGTTCGGGTACCAAGTGTCCAAGAATGGCTGAATCTAGTAGATAAAATAAAAAAATATGAATATTTGAAGGCACAATCGTCAATTAAACAAACGCAGAGATGTAAAAAGCTATGGGAACAGTGGTAGACCGCAGAAGGTTATTAAAATGAGATGTTTCTGGGAAATGTTTTTTTTTTCCAGTGCTCCAGGATAGGGGGGGGATGGGATGTGTAATGTATTGGATTCTTGTTATCTCCTTTATCTTGTTTGTGATTTTTCTGTCAGTGCTTGGATGGATGGGATCTTTTGATGGGATATTGTATGATCGTATATGTACTGTATTATTGACTTGTTTTGTTATTTAAAATTAAAAAAAGGATTAAAAAAAATTATTATAACTACATGCACCAAAATTAGTATGTGTAAAATTGTCATTTTCTGACCCCCATAACTTTATTTTTCCATATACGGGGATGTTTGAGGGTCATATTTTTTTGCGCCGTGGTTTGTAGTGTTTATCAATACGATGTTTGTTTTGATGGGACTTTTTGTTCGCTTTTTATTATTTTTTATGGCATACAAAAATGCACAATTTTGGACTTTAGTATTTTTATACGTGTACACCATTGACCGTACAATTTCATTAACATTATTTTTTAATAGTTCAGACATTTAGACATGCAGCGATACCACATACGTTTATCTTTTATACATTATTTTATTTAAAAACATGGGAAAGGATGGGGGGATTCAAGCTCTTATTACGGAAGGGGTTAAAGGAGTACTCTGGTGCAGAGTATTCCTGCTCCGTTCTGCCCGGGCTGCAAAAAAAATGAAAATAAACCATCACTCACCTTCCTGGGTTCCCGCGGAGCGCCACTACAGCTGATCGGTCCTCCGGTCCATCTTCTTCATACTTCCGGGTGAACAAAGCGTCACATGGCGCTCAGCCGGCCGCCGGCAGCCGCGATGTTCTGCCTCGGCCCATAATAGGCTGAGCGCAATGTGACGCTTAGTTACACACGGAAGTATGAAGAGGATGGACCGGAGGACTGATCAGCTGTAGTGGCGCTCCACGGGAACCCAGGGAGGTGAGAGATGGTTCATTAAAATTTTTTTTGCAGCCCGGGCAGGACGGAGCAGGAGTACTCTGCACCAGAGTAAAATGTTTTTTTTACACTTTTTAATTTTTGTTATAGCTCCCATGAAGTATGTGCAGACTGCAGAGCATTGCACTCTAGGGTCTTACGCAGTGCACTTACACCCATGTGCATAGCAGTGCAGAGGCCCTGACTGGGAGGATCACCAAGACGCAGTCACTTACACACCCAGCGGGGGCAGCAGCACGAGCACAGCGCACTTTATGTCTCTGTGTGTGAACATTGGTGGCGGCTCTACTGGGCTGACAGGAAAAGATGGAGAGAGTACAGTACATGATCCTCCAGAGCAGGTTGAGCTCAGCAGGCTCCACAAAATGGTGTTGGTGGGGGGGATCCCAATCCCAATGCATTCCTCTACTGGGAACCTTAAAGGGGTACTCCGCCCACAGACATCTTATCCCCTATCCAAAAAATAGGGGATAAGATGTCTGATTGTGGGGGGACCGACGCGATCTCTGTGCAGCACCCGACGTTCTGAAAGTTTTTTTTTAGAATGCTTGGTTTCGGCGGCCGGAGATGTGACATCACGCCACGCCCCCTCCCAAAGACATGAATGGAGGGGGCGTGGCATAAAGTCACATTCCGGCCTCCTAAACTCAGCATTGTTAACATACTGTTTAGAATGGCGGGTGCTGTATGGAGATCGCAGGGGGCCCAGCAGCGGGACCCCCCACAATCAGACATCTTATCCCCTGTGGGCGGAGTAACACTTTAAACTTGAGCAGGTAACACCTCCTGAGCCACCCCGGATAGGGTAGGATGCTAGACTTGGGCAGAAGGACCTACCACACTACCCACCAGAAAAGGAAGAAAGGAAGGAGAAAGACAGAAGAGGAAAGGGTTAAAAGGAGGAGCCAAAAGTGCGGAGGACAGAAAAGAGGTGAAAGCTGAGGGAGAACCACACCGGGCCCCCCATACCTTATGGAACTTATCAGGGCACTTTCTTATTTAAATGGGCACTGTCAGATACAAAAAGTTTTGATATGTTGTACAGCATGTATAACCAATAGGTTTTGTAATGGATTTCATTAGAAAATGTTCAGTATTTCATACTGATAAATCCAGTCAAAGAACTGCCCCCCCCCCCCCCGCCCGCCTGCTTGGACACATACTAGTCCTGCTGTGTCCATGAGTCATCACCTATGTCATGGACACACTTCCTTGATTGACAGCTGTGAGCGCAGGGCTCCTCCCACTGTCAGCTTGTGTCCCGCTACTGTCAGTGAGGACAAGCTGGGAGTTGTAGTTTTGCTAATGCTAGGGGAGATGTGAGCAGACAGCATACTGAGGGAGGGGGCGGAGACCTGCACAGTGAGGCCACGCCCCCTCCCTTTGAGAGGAATTCAGACTAGTGAGCGAAATTAAAAGTCTGTTCACAGAAAAGATACCAAGTCCAAACAAAAATTATAAATCACAGAATAGGACCTAAAACCAATATTTATTATCTTGCCCCTAAAAAGAAGCCTAAAAGGTTTCATAAATGCTCAATGAGCCACAATACAAACACAAAATGACCCACAGCAAATACATGTAGTAATAAGTGCTCATATAACCAGTACGTCTGATAAAGCGTATAACACTAAGCGTTAGGGATCGATCGATATCGTTTTTTTAAGGCCGATACCGATAATCGGTGCAGGTTAGGGCCGATAGCCGATAACTTATACCGATATTCCAGTATAAGTTATCGGCTATTTATCCCCCCTCGACACCGCTGCAGGTCATTGATTTAAAGCGGGCGCTTTAAATCAATGCACTGCGGTGGCTTTTGCGGTGCCATAGACCGCCGCCACCACCCGCTTCTCTCCCCCTACCTGTCAGGGTGGTCCGGGCCATCCATCCTCCCTTCCTGTAGTGTCTGGGGGCGTTCCGGGTGAAGAGTGAACTGGTCCGGGCTGTCCGTCTCCGGGGGTCATCTTCTCCACTCTGGGCAGGCTCCGGCCTAGTACGCTGCATAGACGCCGCTACGCAGTGACGCCTGTGCGCAGCGACGCACCTGACGTCACGGCGTAGTGGCATCTATGCAGCGTACTAGGCCGGAGCCTGCCCGGAGTGGAGAAGAGGACCCCCGGAGAAGGACAGCCCGGACCGGTGCACCCTCCACCCGGAACGGCCACGGACACTACAGGAAGGATGGATGGCCCGGACCACCCCCAGGACCACCCCCATTACGGGTAAGTTTTTTTTTTTTTTTATTGACTCGGAGGGTGGGGAAGGGGCCCGACGGTATAGCGGTATGGGCAAAAATCCATACCGGTATACCGCCCAGCACTACGCTACGGTGGGGGGGGGGGGGGGGTGCGATGCGGTGGGTCGGGGGGGCGGTTGCGGTGCGGCGGGTCAGGGGGGGGGGGGGCGGTTGCTGTGCGGGGCATTATCGGCTTATCGGCAAGGTAATTGCCGATACCGATAATGCCCAAAATCGTGATTATCGCCCGATAATATCGGCCATACCGATAGTCGGTCGATCCCTACTAAGCGTGCGCTTCCCTGCATCGTACGGGCACCCCGCTTTGACCCTTGTAAGTACTGCTTTGTATCATTTTTTTTTTATATTCCTGACGGTCTGCGTTCTTGGTCCATTGCTGACCCATTATACTATATCTCTTGGCTCTTTTGTCTATAGGCAGCCCTGCATCAGCCTCTATGCAGCTTGTTGTGAGTATAGCCCCTTTCTCTTACATCCACATGGATCGGGTAAGCTCTATCATTATTAAGTATACAATATTTGTTTTCTCTTTTAGGTGTGATCCCCTATCCCTGTGATACGTTATGTGCTGTAGATAGGGTCTTGTGCTCTCTCTCCCTGTATGATCGGCATTGTCCAATACCAGGTTATCATCCCTGTCAGGGATAGGTTTTAAAAATCACACAATTTCTTTATAAATATACATTGTATAAACTAATGGGGCTTTGTGCTGCAGGTATCTTGTTAGTTCTGACACCTATGTTTATTGTCTTACTGTGGTATTTTGTAACCTCTTACTCTGATTTACCCCTGATGAAGTTCCTTTGAGAACAGAAACACGTTGGGTAATTAAAAAAGGGGTGGTTTTCCACATACTAGTCATTGGTGTACAGTAATATAGAATTGCTATGCGATACCCGGGGAAGTGCATCTTCTGTTCCTCCCCCCAATTTTTTTTCATTTTATTCCCAGTGGTGGGATCATTTGCACATACACCGTATCCCCTATTATTTGGTGTGTAATTATTTTATTTACTTATTAAAAGTTATGTTTTAAGGTACCTACTCAGTTCATTGCACTTTCAGTCACCCGTAGGTT